>NC_089503.1:229508970-230708970 GCF_036850995.1 Saccopteryx leptura
AGTGCCCATTACCTAAGGGGGGAAAAACACAATGATAGAAACCTCTATTTCATCCTGACTCAAATGCTTCTAGAAAAACACTCATTTTTTTTCAAAGAAATATCATTTAAGCATTAATTTTCCTTTTAATTAAACAGAAACATTTTGAATATTTTGATTATAACATATACTATAAAAAACAACATTCTCATGAGTGATAGATATGAAAGAAAGAAAGGCTATGGCAGCAGTATAATTGAGAAAATATTTATCTTAAAAGTTATCTGAGTCAAAAGGAAATATAGACATCAAAGAGTCATTTAATACTTAATTTATGTAAAAAGGGAAGCTGAGCATAGAGTTGGAAAGTCATAGCTTTTGAATATCTGCTTATTTTTCTATTCACAATTTTCTCAGCTGACTTTAATCCCTTTGGGAAGGTGACTCTAAATAACCCCTTTTATTATTCTAATAAAGGAGATCTGAAATGGAAACGTGAAATGAAAACCTTACTTTTAAGATTCATGAGATTTGTATCATACTCTAAGGAGTTTAAAATTATATAACCTTTATCTTAGAGAAAGCAAGGATAAATCAATTCATTATAAGCAGTTATAATGTAAATACAGATTTATTTATAATGCTGCCTTGGGGATTAAGGCAGCTTTGCATATATAAAACACTCTATTTTGGTGAAAATCCAGGGTCAAGTGTAAATAAATAAGATACAGAGTCTGTTTTTTTCACTAAAATTTATAATACACACAGCAGTGAAAGTAGTTCAGACACTGGCTGCATTTCTTCATTCTCTCTATCTGAACAGGGACTGCTATGTTGAGTCAGCTCATGGACCCTGTCAGCGGTCTATGCTGTGAGAAGAATCAGATGTCTTTCCAAAAGATACTTTCACTCTAAATTATTAGTAATAATTCAATCACCCCATAACTTATCTAGACCATTCGTAAGCATTTTTTTTTTTTTTTTGAGCCAGAGAGATGAACAGATAGGGACAGACAGACAGGAAGGGAGAGAGATGAGAAGTATCAATTCTTTATTGTGGCATCTTAGTTGTTCATTGCTTGCTTTCTCATATGTGCCTTCACCAGGGGACTACAGCAGAGTGAGTGACTCCTTGCTCAAGCCAGCAACCTTGGGCTCAAGCCAGCGACCTTTTGGGCCCAAGCAAGCAACCATGGGGTCATGTCTATGATCCCACACTCAAGCCAGAGGCCACTTGCTTAAGCCAGATGAGCCAGTGCTCAAGCCATTGACCTTGGGGTTTCAAACCTGGGTCCTCTGCATCCCAGTCTGATGCTTTATCCACTGCACTACCACCTGGTCAGGCAACATCATTCAAATTCTAAACAATGCCCTTTCTTGGGTTAACAGATTTGCAGCTCTATTACTGACGCAATCAGACATCCTCTCTGTTGTGACAGCACATCTGTAAGAGTAGAAGCTCCAGCAGGACCCAACTACAGCTAGCCAAGGAAGGCTGTATTTTTTAAGTTTTACATGTTAAATCAAAGACAATATTCTTTCTTTCAGGAAGCATGATGAAGCTAATTTCCTCAAGATGACATGTTCTATCACATTTTGATGAGCAGATATGTGATTCCTTGACAGGAAGAGATAGATGATGGCTTTGTCAGGACAACACTCTTGGCTTCCTTGTGTTTCCTAAGGAGTTATGACTGAACAAGACTCTTCAATTTCCTTTCCATAGTTCAGGATTATTAATAGGCACATCAGTTTGACTACCATATCGCGCAAAACAATGTGAAATTTTAAAAATGACTTAAAGAGAAAGTATGCCCATTGGCTAGAACTGCTGAGAAAACATTCCATTTAAACTAAACACATGTGATATGATTACATCTAAGAAAGAGATAGCTTCCTTTTCTGTGAAATAAGCCAGTAGTCATTTTAATTAATTTTAGTTCTTTCTCATGTACAGGCATACATTTTTCTAGCAGCTAAATAAGCCTTTTCCTCCTTAGGACAAAAATGACATTTTAAAGGAAATGGTTAGTATCCTTATGAAACACACTTAATCAAAGATTAGCAGGAAACATAGGTGTTGCATTGCAGATATTTTTTTTTTTTGCCACTTAGGATACTAATTCTTGTAGAGTTCACTGTCAAAAAATTGCATTTACCCTCCAATTTATAATAAATATCAAAATACCTTCTCACATGTCAGCAGAACAACTTATTTTTGCTAGAATGAGAGTTCTAAGTGATTTCCAAATATAAATGAGATTCAAACGATATTGAAATACCATAAGTTTTGATTATTGTGGCCCTATAATATAGTTTAAAGTCAGGTATTGTAATGCCCCCAGCTTCATTGGCAGAAAAATAGACACTCAGACCAGTGGAACAGAATAGAAAGCCCAGAAATAAAACCACATATATATGGTCAAATAATCTTTGATAAAGGGGCCAACAACACACAATGGAGAAAAGAAAGCCTCTTCAATAAATGGTGTTGGGAAAACTGGAAAGCCACATGCAAAAGAATGAAACTCGACTACAGCTTGTCCCCATGTACTAAAATTAACTCAAAATGGATCAAAGACCTAAATATAAGACCTGAAACAATTAAGTACATAGAAGAAGACATAGGTACTCAACTCATGGACCTGGGTTTTAAAGAACATTTTATGAACTTGACTCCAATGGCAAGAGAAGTGAAGGCAAAAATTAATGAATGGGACTACATCAGAATAAAAAGTTTTTGCTCAGCAAGAGAAACTGATATCAAAATAAACAGACAGCCAACTAAATGGAAAATGTTACTTTCAAACAACAGCTCAGATAAGGGCCTAATATCCAAAATTTACAAAGAACTCATAAAACTCAACAACAAACAAACAAACAATCCAATAAAAAAATGGGAAGAGGACATAAACCAGACACTTCTCCCAGGAAGAAATACAAATGGCCAACAGATATATGAAAAGATGCTCAGCTTCATTAGTTATTAGAGAAATGCAAATCAAAACTACAATGAGATACCACCTCACCCCTGTTAGATTAGCTATTATCAACAAGACGGGTAATAGCAAATGTTGGAGAGGCTGTGGAGAAAAGGGAACTCTCATCCACTGTTGGTGGGACTGTAAAGTAGTACAACCATTATGGAGGAAAGTATGGTGGTTCCTCAAAAAACTGCAAATAGAACTACCTTATGACCCAGCAATCCCTCTACTGGGTATATACCCCAAAACCTCAGAAACATTGATACGTAAAGACACATGTAGCCCCATGTTCATTGCAGCACTGTTCATAGTGGCCAAGACATGGAAACAACCAAAAAGCCCTTCAATAGAAGACTGGATAAAGAAGATGTGGCACATATACACTATGGAATACTACTCAGCCATAAGAAATGATGACATCAGATCATTTACAGCAAAATGGTGGGATCTTGATAACATTATACGGAGTGAAATAAATAAATCAGAAAAAAACAAGAACTACATGATTCCATACATTGGTGGAACATAAAAACGAGACTAAGAGACATGGACAAAAGTGTGGTGGTTACCAGGGGTAGGGGGAGGGAGGATGCAGGAGGGAGGAGGGAGAGAGTTAGGGGGAGGGGGAGGGGCACAGAGAAAACTAGATAGAGGGTGACGGAGGACAATCTGACTCTGGGTGAGGGGTATGCAACATAATTTAATGACAAGATAACCTAGACATGTTTTCTTTGAATATATGTACCCTGATTTATTAATGTCATCCCATTAAAATTAATAAAAATTTATTTAAAAAAAAAAAAGAAATACCATAAGTGACTTTATGGAATTGTTTTTAGAACTGTACTCCCCAATGTGATAATCTCTAGATTTTACTTTATACATGAATGAAGAGACTTTTCATGAAAATATCCCCCTTTTTTTCTAGAAATATTATACAACCTTTCACTAACAAGAAGGCACCTCTGTGAGTAAAAGTTAACCTAAAGTCTTCTAAATATATATAAAGATTAGAGTGTCAAAATGTATATTCATGACCTCTATTTTATAGTCTATTTGGTTAACATTCTATAAAAATTTGTATTCAACATAAAAGATAATTGTCCTTCCTTTAGGAGCAAAAGTCAGAAAGATTACATGACTTGCTTAAGGTAGCACAGTTGTTAACCCCTGAAAGAACCAGGCATAAGGTCAGGATACCCGAACCTTCATTAAACCATAAGAATATACAGGCATAACATTTAGGTAAACAATATTCTGTTAAGAAGAAAAAGTCACTTGACAATCTTACAAAATTTAGAGAAATTCAGTTAGATATTTGTGTATAATTTATTGATAAGTAAACTGAGGCTTAAATAAATTAGATTTGTTGCAGCGTTTTAATCAACCAAAAGTACAACTAAGTTACATTTTAGAGTTCTTTTTGGCATTTTAAAATTATTTTCAATTGTGAAACCTATAGAATCAGGATAATACATATATTATTAATAGAATTATGTTCTTCTGATAATTTTTGTTTGGAAGACAATGTTTTTAAGGTTTAAAATATTAGGCTTTTCCTTGTGTTTTCATTCCCTTATGAATTATAAATTATATCATTAATGAAATCTCTTACTAATCATATCTGTGTATTAACTATACGTGCACACATGCATATAATGTGAATTGATAATGCATGGAGAAGAGCAGGTGATCCTCTATGATCACGTTTTTAAAATTTTTTGATAGGGTTAATCAATTGACCCATTCAAGGTCTACTGTGAACAGAGACTATCTTGAATACCATCAGTGTATTTGACAAAATATCTCACCCTTGTGAATTACATGGAGAGTTGGAGTTAGTAGAATTAGGTGGGCTTATGCTTAAAAGAGCAATCACATCCATAGAATGTTGGTTATTATTTACTAACATGCAAATATGACTGATTCTTTAAATAGTCCCATTGTGTTCAGCATTTCAGTCAATTTCGATGAGGCTATACATGGCAAATGTTTGAAAGTTACAAATATATTTTATGATAGATATGTTTTATGATAGATGAATCAATCAATATTTCAATTTTATGAGCTTGGACAATTAAGCCAAAAACCAAGGTGTAATTTGACAGGGATGAATGCAAAATCTTGTATATGGCTTCAATCCATTGCATATTCACAAAATAGATGACATGAGGCTTATTACAATTAATATTAAAATGAACCAGGTTTTCAGCAAACAACAATTTTAGGGCAAGCTACTAATGTGATGCAGTTACCACAGAAGCTAAAAACTTGAAGTTTTTAAACAGAATTCTAGAATTATAGAATCCAGATAATTGAGTTGTAATTTCAAATACCTGGAGGACCAAGCAGGAAATGAGAGTGAGAGAAACAGACAGTAATGGGATAAGAGAGAATGGTGTGAACATAGTAACAACAGAATACATTTTCTAGTTAAAGGCATATCTTTTTTCCTTTCCTTTTCTTTTTAAGTGTAAACACTGTGTTGCCTGAAGAACGTAAGTGTCCAGGTTGCAATTGGACTGAAGTCTGAATTTTCAGATACTGGTTAAGATCCTCTATAGGTAGACTCAGTCATACTCTATATGTAGAGAACATACTTCAAGAAGAACACTGGAAATCTACATTTAAAAAATATAGATTGGAATAAAGGGTATAAAATATAATTTAATAAAGAATAGTTAAGGTAATTCAGAATTCTTAGGTTACGTGATAAGAAACTTATGGAAGAAATGATAGTTGTTTTATGTATTGGGTTCTTCTGACATATTAAAAAAATTACTAAAGTCAGAACTCATATAAAGTGGACTTATGCAGTATTTTCCTTCTATGGTGGGCTTATTGCATTTCAGATAATATCCTCAAGGTTCATCCGTGCTATAGCACATGACAGGTAAGACAGAAACCAAGCCATTGGGCAGCCTCCCTAGAAGCTAAAATATTAAACCCACACTCCCATTTTTCACTTCCCAGGCAGAAGCTAGGAGTTGAAAGTTTTCTCCCACTTGTTCCTCACTGAACTAGAGGAGAGAGTCTATGGCCAGTGTGTGTGTGCTAGTCCAAATCTTTGCCTTTGTTTCAGTGGTCTCCAAACTGGTGCCATTTCTTGCCAATGCTTTGATTTAGGCAAGACAGAAACCAGTTCCACGGGAAGCCACCCCCAAAAGTCAAAAGTTATTCACACAATCTAGTCTCCTTCTATCTCCAGGAAGAAGCCAAGAGCTGGGTGTTTCCTCCTACTCTGCGCTGCGCTGGGGGAAGAACCATGGTGAGTGTGTGCCACAAATTTCCTACTGAGTTTGACATGGCTAGTATCACACTGGCGTGGCATGTAGGAGCCTCCTAACTTGGATTTCTCCAAATAAAATTGGTCAGTGATTTGTTTTGCATCAGGGTCTCTTTGCAGGAAGAAGAGTCTGGGTCTTCTTATTCCAACATCTTGCTGACATCTCTTCCTGGCTCTTTCTTTTCTTCTTTAAATGATCTATTTATACATTTATTTATTTATTTATTTATTTATTTATTTATTTATTTATTTATTTATTTATTTTGTGGGAGAGAAAGAGATGAGAAGAATCAACTCATAGTTGCAGCATCTTAGTGGTTTATTGATTGCTTTCTCATATGTGCCTTGACCAAGGGATCCAGCCGAGCCAGTGACCCCTTGCTCAAGACAGCAACCTTAGGCACAAGCCAGAAACCATGGGATCATTTCAATGATCCCATGCCCAAACCAATGACCCCATGCTCAAGCTGGTGAGCCTACACTCAAGCTGGATGAGCCAGGGACATTAGGGTTTCAAACCTAGGACCTTAGTGTCCCAGGTTGACCCTCTATCCACTGGTCAGGCTTTAAATGAAATCTTAGACATCATTTTTTTGGGGGGACTTTGACATTATTTGGAATTGCCAATGCTATGTTATTCATAAAAGCTCATTTCTATGTGAAAATAAACATCCGCCTATGCTAGCAGTTTATTCCTGATAGTTATTCAATAGGAGCTAGGGCATACATGATGGAAACATGAATTGTAAATTACTATATAAAATTTTTTTATTCATTTTAGATATAGAGAGAGTGAGAGTGAGTGAGAGAGAGAAAGGGAGGAGGAGCAGGAAGAATCAACTCCTGTATGTGCCTTGACCAGACAAGTGCACGTTTTGAACTGGCGACCTCAGCATTCCAGGTCAACGCTTTATCCACTGTGCCACCACAGGTCAGACAATTACTTTTTAGTATTAAATTTTCCTTCAAATATTATCTAGTTAAAGAATTCTCAAAACTTTATTTATGATATTTCTATTTAGTCCAGATTTTAATTCCATTATATTTAAATGATTGCACAATTCTATTTCTCTTCTCCGCAGAGCTCTGGGACTGTGTTTATTCCCATGGCAACTACTGTGAGACATCCGAAGAGCCAGCAGGAATGATTCTCTTACATAAACACAAAAACAAAGTGAACTGATCACTAAGTCATCTGAAGCCCCTGTACAGGTTTATACTAAAATTGATCTCTGAGGCGCATTTTCTCTTCTACTTGGGTGATACAGGAAGGCCTTCTGTAATCTGATTAGAGTCAAGTGACTTACCCAGTGGATAATGTGAGCTCCTATCTTCCCTCCGTTCTGCAAGGGTGGTCTCTGAATGAAGTGACTGATGGAGAGCACAGTTACGTTTGGTGAGTGTGACCGTGGAAAGAGGAGAATGACCACACTAGCATGTTTACCTGGTGACCACTTTGTGTCATGGTCATAATTCAGCAAATAGGCACAAAAGGAAGGGTAGCTTTCATTTTCTTTCCATAGCACTCTGACCACGGAAACCATCATTCAATATAGTCTCTCATATATGTATTTCTATCTCCATGAATTTGGGAACTACTGAATGAACTGCAAGGTCTCTAAGCTAAATGCTGCTTTTTAAAGGAAACATTGGCAAAGTCTTCTGAAATTTCAACCTTTCCTGCCCTGTTAAACCAGCTACGTTTAGCCGATAGAACACAGGCTTTTTCCCCAAACAACTTAGGCAGAATGTGTCTTTAAAGTCTTTAAGAATTCAGTACTGTCCTCAGAAGTTTTGTGGAATAGTGAGAAAAATTAATATGTCAGAGGAAGGAAAACTGCCACCCAGAGAGGAAATGATTCCAGTGTGTCCTGGACCATCTAGCAAAGCCTTGGCATTCCGAGTTGTCAGCTACGCAGATTGTTATGCAATAACCAAGCTCCCAAACAATAAAGAAGAAAAATCTGTAGCAGATACAACTAAACATGCCAGGAGTGACTTACAACACTTCCATGTAGTGTTATTTATTGCTAATGTATTTACATTCAGCATTTATTTAGTACCCAGTATTTTAGAAAGCATTTAAGAGGTTAAGCTTGAATGAAATGTCCATAAAGGTTCTGATGTTACTAAATTATATGTGTGTTTGTATCTACATAATATTTGAAAGATACAAAATATATGTACATAAGTATTCATATATAGAAATTTAGAAGTATATATACATATAATGATACATACAAAACTAGAAGTATATCTACATATTTCTGTCCACATAGATATATATGATATATAGGGAACTATGATAGAGAAATCATCAGCTATACCAGAAATAATGGATAAAGTATGGAGAACTAACATAAATGACTAAAAATCTGTTCAATAGAATATCAGTAAAGAAAGTATGCTGTACTATTTCTGATCATAAGCAATAAATGGAACAAAATGTAACTTTAATAAAATAGCATTTAATGTAGTTTTATAGGAAAGCTGTTCTATAATGGTTTACTTTTATTTGTCATTATTTTTCAATCAATGTTTTTATATCTAAATATAAATAGCAGTATCTTACACTACAGAGGGAGTTGAAAAAAGTTGCTGCTTTTAAAAGTATAATCTAAAGTATTGTGAATCTTTGGCAATTTTAATTATTATATAGTAAATCTTATGTATGATCATATATGATCATAAATCATATATATCATATATATGATGTATATGTATGTATGGAAAATTTTAAACTATTCCTTTAACTAAAGAACAATACTGCATCAATACTATTTCTGTCATTTATACTATTTGTAAAAATCTGTGATTCTGGGTAACAACACTATAGTTTAATAGGTTACTGTCAGACCACATTTACCTTCTGAAAATGGAAGAATTCATCTCATTAAATAAGAAGGGGAATACCCCTATTTTGACAATGGTTTAGAATCACTTCCTTCCAAAGTCAGCATAACTAAAGTCGATCACTTATTCAGAGGATACCCACTGTCCTCCAGCCTCCCAGAGAAAAGAGCAGAGGAAATAAATGATTGCAGCATGAAGGGTTTGGGAGAGGCAGAAAGAAGTACTTTCTTCTCTAAGTTAATAATTGAGCTTCATGGATTCATAGGCCAATGATAAGCTTATATATATAGAAGGTGTTTCCTATCCCTCAAATCTAAGTTTCTGTAAAAGCACAATGCAGATAAGACCTCTGAAATTATTTTCTACTCAGACTCACCTCAGATCTGTCCTCTTTTATTGAGAGGAGGAATTATCAAACTGTGAAAGTCTAAAAATAGTGCTTTATAATTGAAAGCCTAATTCTTTCTTAATTATAGGTATGCTACAGTGCACTATATAATTAGGGACAATCAGCCACTCCAAAGTGAGTCAGGCTTTCTCATTCACTCCATACAGGATGGATCTGTGTTCCGTAGCAGAAAGCCCTGGAACATGCAGATGTAGTCTTCCTCCTCACACCTCCTGGTGGTTACAAGCACGTCCTCCACTTACCTGCTCTCAATCAGAACAAAGTAAATATTTATTTCATTCTCATGTTTGTTTTACTGATTATCACTGATGGAACATATAGCTTTTAAGTTAAAAGTTTTAAACTTAAGTTGTCACTCTAAAACTAGTGCACACTCACTGAATTCACTAAAGCAATATTAATATAACATAGTTAATTATTAAATTATTTAACCAAAATTTAAAAATACTTTAAGCTAAAATTGAGTAACTGACCTCACCATAGGGCCAAACAAAACACTATAAACAGGATGAAATATTCATCTTGCAATTTGGTATAAGTAAAGTGCTTTCACTCCTGCCAGAAAATACAGTGTGTCCGTAAAGTCATGGTGCACTTTTGACTGGTCAAAGGAAAGCAGAAAAAGACGATAGAAATGTGAAATCTGCACCAAATATAAGGAAAACCCTCCCAGTTTCTGTAGGATGATGTGGCAGCATGTGCACATGCGCAGATGATGACGTAATGCCGTGTATACAGCAGAGCAGCCCACGGCCATGCCAGTTGAGATGTGGACAGTACAGAGGAAAGTTCAGTGTGTTCTGTGGCTCGCTAAATTCGAATCCATGACCAAAGTGCAACGTGAATATCGGCACGTTTATAATGAAGCGCCACCATGTAGGAATAACATTACGCGGTGAGATAAGCAGTTGAAGGAAACCGGCAGTTTGGTGGAGAAACCCTGTTCTGGTAGGCCATCAGTCAGTGACGAGTCTGTAGAGACTATACGGGATAGCTACCTAAGGAGCCCTTAAAAATCTGTGCATGAGCCCACATCGAACTGCACTGAATAGGTATGAAACTGGGAGAGTTTTTCTTTTATTTGGTGCAGATTTCACATTTCTATGGTCTTTTGTTGCTTTCCTGTGACCAGTCAAAAGTGCACCATGACTTTATGGACACACTGTATATACTTTTAGGAAACATTAGTTAATATTGAGACAAAAAACTCAAAATTCAGTATTCTATTTTTAAAACTGGCCATGTAATCTCTAAATTGTCTTACAAATATTTTTATTTTATTGCTGGTTATATATCTTTTAATTTAGCAAATGGCCCAAATTCTCAAATTAATTTCTCCAGTAGCTAAATCCAAATCTTTTGCTGTGATAAAAACAGAAATTTGGCTTGATAAACTCTGTGAAAGTAGAAAAATTTAAATAATAAATAAATACATAATAAATAATAAAAATAAATAAATAAAATCCCTAGTCATACATAGCATAAGAAGGAAAAAAAATCTAGCAATAAAGCCAAAATGAGCCGTATTAGGAAATATAAGATAATTGTTAGAACTTTAAATATTAGCAAGTGGTAAATCATGATAAAAGCTTTTTCTTCCACATGTAATTAGCTGTCTTGAGTTGTAAAGTAAGCATAGCAGATGGCCAGAGGACAAAGAGTACAATAATACATGTCTTCAGTCTGGCCTCAGCCCAATCCATCTTATATCCTTTCCTGGAAGACTGGGCACCGTGATAATCAATCTGCCAGCTTTCACCCTGTCTTGCTTGAATCCACCGTACAGGAGCCCCAAACTGCCTAGAGCTAAAAGGACAGTCCAGAGGGAGGATGGCCCAAGATGTGTGGTGAATGTTAATGTTAGGAAGAGAAGCAAGGCCCATTTCCTTTGCAACACTTTTTCTTTTTTTTATTCTTGGGAGTCAAAAGCAAAATTTAGACTGTCCTCGCTATTATCATCACAGTACCCAATTACCAAACATTGATACAGTTAACAAAATTATCCAGAATTACTCATAATTTAGCAACATGGCTTATTTAATCCAATTTCAAAAAACAAGCCCTTTGTGTACATAATTTTCCAAATCATGACCATGTTCTATTATTCCAGTGGAGGACTTAACACGGCAAGCTCCTATTCTCTTTGGTGATGTGTACTGTTATGTTGGCTTCCCTTTATTGTAAACAGAAGAGTGTGGCTTTGGGGTACTTTTGGGCCCATCTGCTTCTTTCTGTATGAAAGGAGAAGCTGACTACAATGTTATCACTGAGACATAGCCACAGTTGACATGACAGTTCCTTTTGAAGGTTTGTTGGCAGGATCAGGGAAGCTCTGCCTGAACTTCTACCATGCTAATTCTCCAACATTACCTAAGTAAACAAAACAGAGTATGGGGCAGCAGAATAATTTCAGAGGCCTGCCCGGTCAAGGAAAAATAATATATGAAAAGGACTCTTTAGAATTAAGAGATCTCTGCGCACTTAATAGCTACCTGAATTTGGATAAATCCTCAAATGTATTAATGCATAACATAAGAAAAAGAATTATTGTCCTGTTAGACAGAAATGTTCTGAGCTTCAAAGAGATAATGCATGAGAAATTGCTTTGGGAAGGTATACTAATAAAAGTTCCTGGTTTACCTAATTGTACAACATCCCTACTCTGGGGAAGGTAAGCTCCACAACACACACACACACACACACACACACACACACACACACACAGTGTAGCAGCATTCTTGGCCCACAATTATTTAGCCTTCTCATCTTGTCTGCTAGAGAATTTGAATATCTTGGCCTCTTAGTAACTGTGGCATTTCAATGACTGACTGAATTAAGGTGTACTGAAGAGCTCTGGGACCTTGAATGTGCCATAGTTGAGAGTGGTTGGTACTACTGTTGTCCAAACAAGCTAATGACAATAACTCTCAACAGGTTTATACTCTCCTGGGAGAGAACGTCTAGAAATAGTTAAGATTATTTTAATCATTCATATAAGTAGTGCTAAATAAACCATAATATAACAGGCTATTGCCTCATTCATAGATCTCATTTACTTCAAGAGAGAGGAATACTAGTAAAGTATATAAATAAAATAAAATCTAGCTCTTTTGGAATGCAAATAAAAATACTTCAAATTGCCCTGGCTGGTTTGCTCAGTGGTAGAGCGTCGGCCTGGCGTGCAGGAGTCCTGGGTTCAATTCCCGGCCACAGCACACAGGAGAGGTGCCCATCTGCTTCTCCACCCCTCCCCCTCTCCTTCCTCTCTGTCTCTCTCTTCCCCTCCCACAGCCAAGGCTCCATTGTAGCAAAGCTGGCCTGGGCGCTGAGGATGGCTCTGTGGCCTCTGCCTCAGGCGCTAGAATGGCTCTGGTTGAAAAAGGGTGATGCCCCGAATGGGCAGAGCATCGCCCCCTGGTGGGCATGCCGGGTGGATCCTGGTCGGGCACATGCGGGAGTCTGTCTGACTGTCCCCCCCCCAACCCGTTTCCAGCTTCAGAAAAATACAAAAAATAAAAAATTAAAAAATGCTTCAAATTGCACTTCTAATTAAGAACTATGTACTATTTTAATTTGTTTTAATAGATACTCTGTTATGATCAAGTTAAGGAGCTATGTTATATTAATGGTATTTAAACACATTACATATATTGTCAGAAATGAGAGGAAATTGTCATGAGTAGGAAATCTATATTACAGCATTCATACATAGAACTGCATTAAAGTTACAGTAGCTTCTGACAGATTGACCACACTGCGGCACATAACTTCCAATGTCTACTGAAAGCATTAAGCTTCTGTACTCCCCACATATCCAGGTTATTACCTCTCATCAGCTGCGACTGCCTCCACCTGCTTTTTCTCCCAACATATCTTCAGTCCAACTGAAGTTAATTTGAAAAAAAACAGACCAGAGGCCAGTGTAGGATGAGACAGTCTCCAAATTATAATCTACTACTTCAACTGAAAGTTAAATTCCTAATCCCAATTCTGAAGTAAACTGGCACAGATCACAAACAAGCTCAGATACATTTAAAGATATCTGTGGTTTACCAGAGATCATCATATGTCATTTACACTGGCTTATGACCTAAGTTTATTAGGTGTTTTTAAACATTTTAATAGAATGAGTTCATATATAGAGGTGATAGTATAATAAAATAAAATTACACCAGCATCAGGTTATTGGGTTTGTCCTATATAAAGAGATCATAAGGCCACCAATATATTTAAAATTTAAATATGTTAGTATATTTTTGCTACACATTTAAAACAGTTGAAGTTCTTTGTTAGCCTTTTTTTTTTTTCGGAGGGTTTAACAGAAAATTCAGAATTTTCACTTATAAACATATTCTGTTTCCTGACATAGAATTAACATAACTGATTGGAAAGAGTTTTAAACTGTAAGCTATGTACGATAAATGACAGTCATACTTATTTAAAATCAAACAAAAAACAACACCTTTTTGTTTTAAAAATAATACCGATCTATACTTAACTGTACCTTGTTTCAATTTTGTTCCAAAAGTACAATCAAATTTTATGAAACTAAGATTTCATTGCAATGTTGTGTTTTTCTCCAAAAGAGTGAGGAATCTGAAAATAGATAGAGGTGGGACTAAGGACAGGGATGGGGAAAGGAAAGGGTTAGAGACAGGTCAAGAATGGAAACAGAGTTAGAGAGAGACAGAGGTTACTATCACAAAGCACCTTTGTACAGACCATGGGAGGAGGCCAAAAGAGACAAAGTGTAAATAGGTTAACTTTTAAGAACAAAAGCAGAAATTACAAAACAGAATCTCTTACCCTGAAAAACTCTTTAGTGGAGCCAGAGTCTAATGTCCCATAAGCAATTTCTGTTTGCTTAGAAAGATCCTCAGCACTTTCGATGGGAGACACCATCCTTTCTACAGTCAGGAAGGCAGCTAAGTTAGCCGTGTAGGAGGAGATTATGATCAGGGTAAAGAACCACCACACACCTCCAACAATGCGCCCAGAGAGGGATCTAATAACAAGTATGAAATGGATTTGTAAAGTGAAATGAATGACCTAATAAAAAAATCAAGTTAGCAGTATTATGCAAATATTGACATATAGAGGAATATTTATACTTTTCAATAGATCTGCTGTTAATGAAACTAGAAATTATTAAACATCCTGGGTAAGGAGTCCCAATTAGCTAGATTTGATGAGATAGCCAGAGGCAAAAACTTCACATTCCTGAAATTCTTTCATAGTTATAATGCCCAAATTATTTACAGTATGACATTTCATAATAAAGCAATTTCAAGAAATGTGCAAAGAATCCATTCAGTGCTCATACTACTTTATCCACTCATAGTATCAGCAAACATTAGCAAGAGAATCTAAGATCACCAGCAATACATAAAACAATGTCAACAAACAAAACCAAGTATTAAATATAAAAAAAATACCCCATATAGTTTTAAACATTGAGGAAAACCTCCCTTTAATTCAGCCAATGAAGTTCTAAAACCCACAAAAAGACCCCAAATTTTGTTTTCTGTGTGCAAAAAACACGGGCTTTTAGATACAGTGGATAGAAGATGGCAAAAAATGATACTATAAACAAAGGTATGAAACAAAATATAATTCTTAATGAATGAAAATCAGATGTGGCCCTGCCTAGTTGGCTCAGTGGTAGAGCATCGGTGCAGAGTGTGAATATCCTGGGTTTGATTCCCAGTCAGGGCACAGAGAGAAGTGCCCAACTACTTCTCCACCCCTCCTCTCCCCTCCCCTCCCGCTTCTCTCTCTCTCACTCTCTCTCTCTCTCTCTCTTTCTCTCTTCCCCTCCTGCAGCCATGGCTCCACTGGAGTGAGTTGGCCCCAGGCATTCAAGATGGCTCTATGGCCTCTGCCTCAGGTGCTAAGAAGAGCTTGGTTGCTGAGCAACAAAGCAAAACCCTAGATGGGCAAAGCATTGCCCCCTAGTGGGCTGCTGGGTGGATCCCGGTAGGGGTGCATGCAGGAATCTGTCTCTTTGTCTCCCCTCCTCTCACAAATAAATTAAAATTTTTTTTTTAAATAATAAAAAAAAGAAAATCAGATGTGTCATGGCTTGTTATCACCCTGTTCCTTTGTGCCTCCTGCTTAAGAAAAAAAGAAAACTCAAGAAAACAAATTAGACATTTAAAAGTTTGCCAAGATATATATTCCTAGTTTGAAATACACTAAAATAATCATTTCTGTGGCCATAAATTCTTACATAAAATATTTGTCAAAAACTTAATAGATTTTCAATAATTTACTTTAAACCCTGGTTAGATAAATATAGATGTGTTCATACAAAAGTAGATGTATACTATAATTATTTTAAAAGATTTGGTGGGATTCCACATATAAAGGCATTTGAGTAATATTAACAACCAAATACAACTTTTTTCTGATGTGTTAATAATTTTATGTCTAAAATTTAAACTTGCTTCAGTAAAGAGGTAACATTTCTAAACATTAAATCACTGAAGTTTGGCAATTTATGGCCTAAATCAAACTTCTTTACAATTAACCATAAGAAATATACCTTTTAATGAATTACAAATAATATATTAAATTATTGGTAATATATTTAGGACAAACTACTCCAGTGGTAAAAAAAAAAAAAGGGAGGGGGAAGATCATTTAAAAGTGAAGATTATTTTTTAGATAAAAAATATCCATTGCTAAAATAAAAGAGAAGAAAAGAGAGGGAGCAAGCAGTGGAAAACTCAACATAATTAAGAGCCATAAGTCTTTAAGAGTTCAAAGAATTAAAAAAATATGACAGGATTAAAAGAGTTAAACACTTCTCACTTATATTCTGAAAAGGATATTAAATATATTTTAAATTTGGGAAACTCCTTAGGTAGACACACCTACTCCCAAAGTGTTCACTATTTATTCCACAACAATGGAAGATGTAATTATATGGCATATACCTTGTATTTAAGAGGGAAGATTCAGTACCTGACTGCACAAAGCCCTTAAAACAAAACTGATTACATGGTAATTAAACACTATACATTCTATTTTAATTTGCAATATATAGATATATGAAAATCATTTTTTTATAAGTCCTGTTCCAGTTGTAAAATAGAAACAAGATAAAGGAATAAATTTTTCTCTATTTCAGTGCTTAAATCAGATTTAATGTGATAAAATATGCTAATTTATTTAAAGTGTACTACAAGATAAAAGATATATTGGATTACTCATCATTCACAAAAGAAAATGCTTGAGTATTTTATTTTTTACTTGTCAGTATTTTCAAAAATCAATTAATATTTTTGAAACTGTTCCTGAGAAACTTTATGCAAAGGAACAAATTCAGTTTTAAGTTTTATGGTAATAGACAAAAACAGTTTTTCTAATTAAAAACAAAGTTTTTACCTCTCAGCATCTGCACTAAAGGATCAAATAAGTGCACATATTCTAACATTTATTTTTATTGTTATTAAATAATTTTCTTTAAATGGCATTTAGTTTAATTCATATGAGTCCTTTAAAGATGTTAGAGGAAAAAATCAGAAACAAGCAGGAGAATAAAAGACGACTGTAGAGCATTTTGCTGTCATACTTGCTGTGGTGCTAGTCTTCAGAAAACTAGAGTTAACATATTTCAAACTTGATTTCAGGGAAGTGACCAGTTCAATTCAATAAATCATTCTAGATTAAAAATTAAATGCTTCATTAATATTAATAGTATAGTTCCATGTTGTATTTTACTTGGAAAGAGATTACAAATATCTTTTAAAATATTTAAAAAGCACCCCTAAAGTTATCTGTGAATTTTATGCATTATTATTGTTATTATTTCAGATGTTAATCTGTTCTATTCTTTCCTAAACTAGGATAAATAGCAATCATAACATTTTAAATAAAGATAGTTTGATTCATTAAAAAAATCATTAAATATGCCAATATTATGTAACATGTTTAATTTTTAAATGCACATGTAAGATAAAACAAGGGAGATATGCTTAACATTTTTAATAAAATGAATTTGCCAATATATATTCTGTGGCAAAAAGAAAAAAAATCAACTGATAAGAAGAAAAAAAATTCGCTATCTAAAATTTATCTTAACAGGAAATAAAAATTATTACATGTGAAATTGTAGTAAAATCAAAAGCATACAAAAATACGATGCTTTAGGAAGCAGACTTGTTGAAAAGTAGAAGTTCTCTGTATGTCATGGTGGACCTTGGATTAACAGATTGTTAAATGTGCCCTGTGCTTTAGCCCCCATGTGTAAATATGCTCCTTGACAAGCACAGGACACTAAAACAACTATCTTCAGAGCCATGATGAACAGGGAGACATTCATCTATGGGAAGCCAGGTCAAAATACCTTACTCCCTAATAAACCCCATACACTTCTCCTTACCTACATCCTAAGATAATTGTCTTATGTCTCAGAAATAAGGTAACATTATATTTCAGTAGCCTTCTTTCCAAAATTTAAACATTTCTTTATTATTTATGAACCAGAATGTTCTTTGAGATCCCAGTTTGATCAGTATTTTTTTAATCATTATTAGAAACTTCTCTTTATGCCTTTAACTTAAATCAGAAAACCAAATATAGAGATAAAACTATGAATTCTACATATCTTGGCAAAGATCATCAGTATTATATATATATAAATATATGTGCCATATAAATATTATTGGCATATTTCTAATTCAGTGTAGTTCTACAGAAAAACCATAAAAATATTATTGAATTAAAATTGTTTAGATCCATATAATTCATAAAATTTGACCTACTATCAGAGAAGTAAGTGATTGATAATTTCTAGATATGTTTTCTTTATCTCACTGAATGAGGTATGGATTAAGAACTGCAAAGGATACACATTTTTTAGCTTCTCATAGTTTTTTTAAAATTAATCACTTATTTTTCCCCAAAGTGCAAAAAAATTAACAATATAATAAAATAGTATTAGAGAGGTCATTAAACATTAAATATCCTATAGAATCAAAAGAGGGTAATGAAATCCAAATTAAAATATACCAACAGATAGAGAATCATTTAAGCTTTAAATGTGAAAGTGATTAACACATTAGGCTTTAAATGTGTTATTACTAGAAAGTAATATTACTAGAGGGTAATAACACTAGGAAGTATAATACTAGAAATGGTTTGATTTCTTCTTCAAAAGAGGAGAATATGGCTGTCATTCTTATGCATGTAACATGAACAAAAGCAATATGTGTTTTCTAATACATTTATCATATTTAGGCATTCTAGTGCAGGAATTGAGAGGTATATAAATTTCTTCCCTGTTATATGTATTACCATTCAATATAGCACAAGCTTTTATAATAGCCATTATTACCCAACCATTTATATCTAGATATTTGTAAACTGTTATCATAATGTCCTTTTAATCCAGCAACCTAACCTTAAAAAAAAATCAAAATTTAAAATCTTTCCCACATATTTTTATGAGCTAATGATGGGGGTAAAAAGAGATGGGATGTGTGCCAATGAAGAGTTGCAAATAAGCTATTTCTTTTGTAGTTAATACGTAATATTGCCCATTTTCCCATATACAGGTCTGTGGATCAACACACAGATGACTGTAAAATGAGAATATGCAGCAAAAACACGGTACCCCTCCAAGAAGGCATGGAATGATAGAAACCTTATGCATTTTATAGCCTCTCCATGGTGTGCATAATTTCACCAGGGAAATATAAGGTCAACATTCAAAGAACATTGCTCAAATATTTCACAGGCTTATGCCAATTTTAAGTATCTGTCCTTGAGTCTTAAACTGCATGGACAAGTAGTCGGCTGCTGTTAATTTCTTTAGAGTGAATTTATAAACACCATGAATGTCTACTTGAGACCTAAAATGCACAAAGTTGAAGCAGGTGAGTAACCAACCTTGGCGAAATATCGCATCCTTGCTGCATAAAGGCACCCAAGGAAAACCAGAGACTATTAAAAATCCCAAATTCATTAGTTGATTCACTACTTTGTGTTTCTCTTCCATCTTCAAACTCCTCAGTGTGCCACTCGTAGGGGCTAAATCTGCTGACCAGGAATAAAACTACACTGACCCCAATGTAGGCAAAAACAATGCACATCCAGATCTCATAAGCTAAAGGATCAAGAAATGAAAACACTCCTGGTTTGGACTTCTGTGGCTTCTTGATCATGATAGATATCCCGAGGCTCATAAAGGGCTTTGAGAAGTCAATCACCTCTTCTCTCACAAGGGTAATAGTTAATGGAGCAATTGCAATATCAGCTTTCTGTAAGGGAAACAAAGGAAAGTAATAGTACCCAGAGTCATGGTCAGAAAGAAATCATGGTTACATTATTGGATCAACAGGGAAGGAAAGGAAATCAAGAAAATGGTCATAATTATTTCCTTAGTAGAGTTTCAGTAAAGAATAAACAGAAAAGCAATTTGTTTCCCCAGGTATCTTTCCTTTTGATAAAAACATAGTATACCCATCTGGCTTGATTATGACAATTCCATCTTTATACAGCATCTATGCTTTTGTAGCTTCTGAACAATGTATATGGTCCAGATGCTTCAGGACAGATGAAACACCTGTGTCACTTAATCTGCCTGTTTGCTTCTGACTTCATCTTTAATCTTCAAATGTTCACAAGGAAATAAGATAGTATTCCTAGGATAATGCGGGATATCAGCAACCTCAGACATAGATACTTTGCAGGGAGGGGAGGCATTCTGTCAACAACAGTTCAAACTAAATGACTTTCTAGGAGAAGAGTTACACTTACCCCATAGACAAGTTCTCCAACCATCCCATTCCAAATTTTCGTGTCTGCATCCCTGGCCCCATACTTGCCATCCCCAACAATTGTCAGCTTGTACTTGAACCCGCAATGTTTGGCAATTTCTGCAGCCAAGTCAACACAATAACCTTCATAGCGCTCATTGCCTTCAAGCATTTCATGATTCTTTTTCATCATAACATATGGAGATTCCTATATGGAAAAACAGCGCTTTAGTTCATAAAAATAACTTTATGAATTATTTACTCTCTGATCAAATCTTTTAGTTTAATAATTACCTGTTAGCCAGAGACATTGTAGAACACAGATGGACAAACTTAAACATAATCTTTCTGAAAAAAGTTCTCAAATTTCTCTCATGATATTTCATGAACATGGCAATGACCCATACCAAAGTAAAGAAGAGACTCAAAAGCACAAACTGTTGGCATGTCCCCATGTCATGTCTGTAATTCCTAGAGTTTAGAGAGGAAGAATTCTGCTCAACAGCTGTTTAATTCAACTCTGGACCCTCCACACTCTTATTCTATTTTAAGAACATGCCAACCCCAAGAACACCCCTGTTCACCCAAAACCCTGTTTCACTGCTGCTTCAAGCATAGAGTTCATATAGAAATTAGGTTGGCCAGGACATGCTGACTGTAAAGATTATTGCCATGGTGAAGTTCCAATTCTACTCTCTTGGCTTTGAGGTCTCCCTTCATCTTAGATATATAGTATCCTAGAATAATGCTACAAAGATAGTGAGAGAGTAGCTTCCTCCTGTAAACATAAGAAATAAGAAGCGTGTAAAATAATTCAACACAGCCCAATATTTTCCACTGAAAAGTGGCACCAAGGATATAAGGGGTCTCAGTGAGATAGTTCCTCTCAATAGCATAACTAAGGCAAAAATCCTCCAACGTCTGGCTTAGACTTACTAACCTATTTCTAAAAGTCAATCAATATTTTTGCCAAAATCCTTGCTGGCCTTTCTATATTTTCTCCTCAATATTGCTAGGATAATGATCCCCACAAAATACTATAGCACTACTTAGCAAAATAAAATTGTTGTCTCAAAATAATGTACTCTTAGTGAACCCCATTTCCTCCACTCCATTTCCATAAACAGCTTGCCATGATGGCATGATCTTCCTTCCATCTATCAAAAATCCAGGCGTTCAAGATCTGGTTTGATTTCATCTCATGCATTCAACACACATTTATTTTGCACAGGCTATGTGCCAAATCTCCTGTTGAGTTTTGAGGTTAAAAAGTAGAGAAATCATCCATGCCTTTAAAAAGTATATCTTCTATTATGAAGAAAGAGAAGTTGGCAACATTATTAAACCATGTAGCAAATGTAAAGATAAAACGCACTCACAATGGTATGGGTATGGGAAGGTGAAGCCCCAGAGCAAATAAAAGGATGTTGTTTATGATTTCGCCCAGTTGTTCACCTGTATATGCAGCAGGTTATGAATTCTCTGTCAAGCTAAATTTCAGTCTTTAAGAGTTAGGGGCTATTTTTGAATGCGTTAGCAAGTGCTAGTGTAGTCTTTTTGATAGAATAAATTTTCAATAAATGAAAACAGTGCAAAGGCAACACTGTAATAGTTATTGTCCTAAACTATAAGAAGCAAGTTGAGTTGGCACATTATTTTTCATAAGAAAAATAAGACAAAACACAGGCATATATAGCTATTTACCAAAATTGTAGTGACAACAACGGTCTTATTCTCAAGCCCAGAGGTATCATTTCCAGAAGGTAGCTCAGTGAGGGTAACAACCATTTTGTCCACTTCACTCCAGTACCCAATCTGAAAAAGGTTACAGAAAGTAGGCACGTGGATTAGTGACCTTTTTTATTAGCAAGGCATTTTTATTTCTAACCCATGCCTGAATGTGAAACTATTAATACATCTATATTAACTAGGCTTCTTCTAAACAGTAATGGGTCTTTGATATAGGTGAATCTAATAGGACTAGAAAGGGACTGAAAAAAACAATTTTTAAAAATAGATTGTCTCTTTGTGTTTATTTGTCATATTCATTTGTTTGGGGTTGATCTATAGACATATGAACAAAGTCTAAAAATGACATTTTAGTCATAAAAGTTTCTCTTAAAAAGACATTGAATGTATCAGCTATGTTTTGTCTCCTGAACCTTGAGCTTTCTGCAATAGTTCTTTTTCTTCTCAATAAGCTCTTTTTACCTTGGTCTTAAAAATAAAAAAGTATAACATTTCTATTTATAGTTATATTTAAAGATTACATTTCAGTGTTTCTTACCAGACGTGAATACATTTGATTTAGAAAAAACATATTCAGAAACATGTCTGGTTTCTGAAAGTTGTAAAACTCTGTCTATGTGAATACCCGTCTTCGGCTCTTTGGAAGATGAGGTGACGGGTTAGCTAACTCACCTTCTCGCACATTGAGAAATGCCTTTAAATCACTAATGATTTACCTTCCGGGGCCCATTTGTTTTGAGCTCCATGATGTTAATTGTATAGTTTATTCTTTTTCCATTCTGGTCAAACTTTATATTTCCCGAGAGACCTTCAACTTGAACCTAATGAAGAAATGGGAGAGGAGCACATCACAAATGTGCTTCAACCAAAGACGCAACTATATCGATTACTCTCACTGTGCTCAAGTCAAGCAAACTACATTTATAAGGTTTTTTTCACTGTTCAACCTACCTTTGTGTCGTTACAAAATATTACTCTCTTTACATATAACATAAGGAATAAAGCCAGGATGATGAATTCAGCAGAAAAAAAATTGGTAGCCATTGTTAAATTACATGAACACTCATGTTGAGTGACTGACCTGTTTGAGGGCCCTTTCTATTTCTACCCCTTGTCCCCAGGGGACTGCTGGGTTGGCCAGACAGTCTCCGGCATTTCCTCTTCGGGAAATTTCAATTCTCTGCTTCCGAAGGTTGCGGAATGCTTCAGTCATCACTTGAACAGCATCATAAGTCAGAGCAGAAGTATACTGAAAAGTATCACACATTTCGTAAGAATGGGAAGAAATTCAAACTACTCCACACTGGTAATCAAGACTATAGTTGCCCACCATACAATACCATGTCAAGTCCAAGAAATTAGACACTATCTCTGCATTTAGAAACTTAAGAACCAAAGAGAAGCGGTATAAAATATTGGGACTATGGAAGGTACTCTTGACTCTCAACATTTCCTGTTATGTCAGTATCTGTTATTTCAGGTGAGAACTTTTTATAATAACTTTGTGAATCTCTTTTGTCTTTTTCTAACCAGTTTCTTATTAGAGCATTGCTATATGGCCTGATCTGGTGATACAGGAAATTGTCAAATCAATCAGTAGCTATTTCTTCATTGTCTAATGAGAAACTCATTTGGCAATAAGGAAAAAATACTGATCAGTTTCAGGAGCCTTTGTCTAATCAACTGCAGTGATACACATACATGTAGACCTACAATGGACTTTGGAATGTTTGTTTTTAACTTTCCTTAAATGTTTATTGTAATCAAGTTAGAGAACAACCAAACTTGATAACATCTATGCTCCCCTCATTCTTCAACAGTAATAACATTCGTTACAAACTTACGGTATTCAGATGCCAACAGCACAGCAAGATTATTACAGTAGCTAAGAACAAGCAGGAAAAAAAACCTATTTGTGTATTATACATTGTTTGTATTATTATGTGCATGTATATATCCTGCCACCTATCCAACGTATGCTGCTGCTGTCAGTAATAACAAGTCACATTTTAATATAAAAGCTTTAATGGATGCCGAGGCTATTTCTCTCATTGAGTATTTTTCGATCTGTACATTACAAGAGTACAGTGCATCTGGGAAAAAATGTGCAATATCATACTGATTTTGTGACACTCTAAAAATTCTTAACCATGAATTCAAAATGAGCACTCAAGATTTCCAAATAATCCTTCTTCCTTTCGGATTTAGTTCTTCCACTCTCAAAAAGGACTATTTTCTAACTTCTTTCATCTTCATGAATACCCACACCTCCACATACTTTTCTTTATCTAAATTCCTGCTGATTATCTTACCCTATATGTCACTGAGAAAATAGAAACTATTAGACAAAACCTGCTTATCTTTCAACCATAAAACTATACATTTCCACATTCTATTTTCCTCCTGAGTTGACGACATGTGAGGTGACCACATTCCTACATCAGGACAGCCACTCTAACAAGCCCTCTGATCCTAGTGAAATATTCTTTTTTTTATAATTACACCCTCAATATTCTGAATCAGTCTTTTTTTCCCTCTCTTTAGATCATCTTTATTAGCAAATCAACTTCTCTAATGTCTTCTACCACAATAGATAGATAAATACATAATAGATAGATGATAGATAGATAGATAGAAGATAGATATTAGATTACTATGCTAACTGCTTCTTAGGTTTGTATCTCCTTCTAATTACCACCCTCATTATCTGTTTCCTTCATGAGAATTTTTTAAATTTTTATTGAATTTATTGGAGTGACATTGTTACTAAAACTATATAGGCTTCACGCATACTATTTTGTATACCTGAAGGGTAAGATTTTCTTCTTTTTTACAGCTGAGTAGTATTCCATTGTGTAAATATACCATAGCTATTTTATCCACTTATCTACTGATGAACAATTGGGCTGCTTCTAAATCCAGGCTATTATATATAACACTGCAGTGAATATGGGGTGCATATATTTTTTCAAATTAGTGTTTCAGGTTTCTTCAGATTTCTGAGTCATAAAACAGTTCTATTGGCCCTGGCCGGTTGGCTCAGTGGTAGAGCGTCGGCCTGGCGTGCAGGGTACCCGGGTTCGATTCCCGGCCAGGGCACACAGGAGAAGCGCCCATCTGCTTCTCCACCCCTCCCCCTCTCCTTCCTCTCTGTCTCTCTCTTCCCCTCCCACAGCAGGGCTCCATTGGAGCAAAGATGGCCCGGGCGCTGGGGATGGCTCCTTGGCCTCTGCCCCAGGTGCTAGAGTGGCTCTGGTCGCAACAGAGAGACGCCCTGGAGGGGCAGAGCATCGCCCCCTGGTGGGCGTGCCGGGTGGATCCCGGTCGGGCGCATGCGGGAGTCTGTCTGACTGTCTATCCCCGTTTCCAGCTTCGGAAAAATACAAAAAAAAAAAAACAAAAAAAACCAGTTCTATTTTTAATTTTTTCAGGTAATTCCATACTGTTTTCCACGGTGGTTGCACCAGTCTACATTTTTATCAATAGTACCCTCTTTTTACATCCTTACCAACACTTGTTGATTTATTGATAGCAGCCATTCTGATAGGTGTGAAGTGATATCTCATTGTGGTTTTAATCTACATTTCTCTGATGACTAGGGATGTTGAGCATCTTTTCATATGTCCATTGGCTATCTGTATGTCTGTCCTCTTTGGAGAAGTGTCTGTTCAGACATTTTGTCTGCTTTTTTTTAATTGGATTTTTTTTGGTGTTGACTTGTATAAATTCTTTTTAAATTTGTATATTAACTGCTTATCAGATATATCATTGGCGAATATGTTCTCCCATTCAGTGGGTTGCCCTTTCTTTTGTTGATGGTTTCCTTTCCTGGGCATATGCTTTTTTGGTTTGATCTAGTCCCATTTTTTAATGTTTCTTTTATTTCCCTTTCCCAAGGTGATATATCAGAAAACCATGTTGCTACAAGAAATGTCTGAGAATTTATTGTCTATGTTTTCTTCTAGAATTTTTATGTTTTGAAGTCTAACATGTAAGTTTTTAATTCATTTTGAGTTTAATCTTGTGTTTGGAGTAAAAAGATGACCTAGTTTCCAATTTTTTCCAACAACATTTATTGAATAGATTATCTTTTTTCATTGTATGTTTTTACTTTCTTTGTCAAATATTAATTGATCATAAAAGAGTGGTTGTATTTCTGGGCTCTCTACTCTGTTTGTTTTTATCTATATATCTGTTTTTATGCCAGTACCATGATATTCTGATAACCTGTGGCCTTGCAGTATAGTCTGATATCCAGTAGCATGATTCCTCCAACTTTGTTCTTTTTTTCTCAATATTGCTGTGACTACTCAGGGTCTTTTGTGGTTCCATGTAAACTTTTGGAATATTTATTCTAGTTCTGTAAAATATGCTTTAGTATCTTAATAAGAATTGCATTAAATCTATGATTGCTTTGGGTAATATTAAAATTTTAATGATGTTAATTCTTCCTAACCATGAACATAGTATATGCTTCTACTTATTTGAATCTTCTTCAGTTTCTGTCTTCAGTGTCTTATAATTTTCCAAGTATAGGTATTTTATATCTTTGGTTAAATTTATTTCTAGGTTGGTTTTGTTTTTTTTTTTTTTTTTGATGCAATTGTAAATGTGACTGTTTTCTTAGTTTTCTTTCTGATAGTTCATTGATAGTATATAGAAATGCAGCTAATTTCTGAACATTTGTTTTGTATCCTGCAACTTTACTAAATTCATTTGCAGGTCTAGTATTTTTATGGTGGAATCTTTAAGATTCTCAATAGACAGAATCATGTCATCTCCAAAATATAGTTTTACTTCTTTTCCAGTTTAGATGCTTTTATTTAGTCTTCTTGTCTGATTGCTGTGTTTAGGACTTCCAGTACTATGTTGAATAAAAGTGGTAAAAGTGAACATCCTTGTCTTGTTGGAAGGGAACCTTAAGGGAAACACTTGTAATTTTTGCTTATTGAGTTTGATGCTGACTGTAGGTTTGTCATATATGTCCTTTATTACATGGAGGTATATTCCCGCTATTCCCACTTTGATGACAGTTTTATCACATGCTTTTATTTTGCATCTATTGATAGGATCATGTGATTTTTATCCTTTGTTTTGTTCATGTGGTGTATCACATTTATTGATTTGTGGATATTGTACCAACCTTAAATCCTCAGAATAAAAAATTTCATTTGATTACAGTGTATAATCTTTTTAATGTATTCCTAGATCCAGTTTGCTAATATTTCATTGAGGATTTTAGCATCTATGCTCATCGGGGATATTGGTCTATAATTATTTTTTCTTGTAGTGCCTTTATCTGACTTTGGTATTAGGAAAATGCTGGCCTTATAAAACGATCTTGGGAGTCTTCCCTCCTCTTTAATTTTTTGGAATGGTTTGAGAAAGATGGGTGTTAAGTTTTTTGAATGTTTGGTAAAATTCACTAGTGTGGTCATCCAGTCAGGACTTCTGTTTGTTGAGAGCTTTTGTATTATTGCTTCAATTTTATATTGTAATCTATCTATTCAGATTCTCTGAGTCTGCTTCATTCAGTTTTAGAAGATTTTATATTTCTAGGAATTTATTCATTTCTTCTGGAATCTCAGCTGCCACCTTTTTTTTTTTGCATCACCATTCTTCCTACCTTCTCTTCAATTAGTCTTCAGTTGGTTATTCAGCTTGATGGTCTACAGTGGTCCCTTGTCTATCATGGGGATTAGGTTCCAGAACCCCCCGCAATAGGCGAAAATCTACAAAGTAGCAATCTTGTATTTATTTTATTATTTCTATTTTTAAGGCTTTATAAACCCTCCTCACACTCTTAGAAACACTCCCTATGCTTTTAAACACTTTCTACATTCTTAAAACTATGTAATTTTAACAACATATAAAATTCTATGCTACATATTTTATTTGATTTAATCTTTTAATATGTTTTAATTAATATTTTACTATAATTTTTATATTGCTTTCATTTTTTAGGCTAGAATATGCTTATTTTACAACAAAAATAATTAGAATAATAAATATATAAAAACACATATATACTGCTAAAATCCCACAATATAGCAAAAAATCCATGATATAAAATTAGATATATACAATTTAAAAATATACGATACAGTGAGACTGTGAAAAGTGAACCGCAATATGGCAAAGGACGACTGTATATCTCAGTTGTAATTCCTGTTTGGTCCTAGGAGGAAGTGAAGGTAACATCCACCAACTCCACTTCCATCTTTTGTATCTTTTCTTTATGAGAAGATTTAAGAGGATTGCCTAAATCTGTCTTTCCACATCAACCCTCCTTGTTCTCTTTAAGTGATCTCATTCAGTCCACGGCTTTAACTTGCATCCAGGTGCTCAGACATGACTTCCTGTGCAGCCCACTCCTAGTCACTCTCCTTCACATGGCCTTGTTTATTCTCTTCATAGTCTCTACTCGTATCTGAGCATCTTGCTCAACTATTCTTCATTTATCTACTTAATTTCTCCTCTCAACTAGAATATTTACTCTAGAGAAGTAGAAATCTTATCTAACTTGTCAGTCACCACTGAATTCTCAGAGTCCAGGGCAGGGTTGGGAATCCTGAAGGGACTTGAAGGAAGGCCGGAAGAAAGGAAGGAAAGAAGAAAGGATGAAAGAAAGGAAAGGAAGGTCAGAGATCTTGATATGAGCCATCTTTATGACACCCGCATTTTCTCCCTGTCCAGTGATAAGTTTTATAGACAGATAACAGCAATAAACCTATTTATTATAGTTCTATGAACTGGTCTGATGGTAGATAAATGTCTTCCCTTTTTCTTTTTAATATGAGAGATATTACAACTAGGAAAATGAGAAAATAAGTTCATGTGGTATGAATTATTCCTCCATGCATCCAGAATTTTTTAATTTTTCAATTGCAATTTATATTAAATATTATTTTGTATTAGTGTCAAATGTACAGCATAACGGTCAGACCATACCTTACAAAGTGTTTTCCCCCAATATTTTCAGTACCCAACTGGCCCTATACATACTTATTAAAATATTATTGAGTATATTCCCTATGCTAGAATTTACATCCCTGTGGCTATTTTGTAACTAGAAAATTTGTACTTCTTAATCTCTCCACCATTTTTAACCCCATCCCCCAAACCCCTCCCCACTGGTAAACATCAGTGTGTTCTCTGTGTCTGTGAGTCAGATTCAATTTTGTTCGTTCATTTTGTTCTTTTGATTCCACAGAACATGAATTCATAAGGTATTTTCTTGATTAAATATTTTTAAGCCTCCATTTCTTTAATGCTAAAAATTATAGTGTGAGGTTATCATTCATTCAGTTTGCATGGATTAGTTTAATTGAATTGCTTTCATTATTCATGTAAATGAATCAAATTTAATGGGAAAGTTTATAGGAAGAAGAAGAGAAAATGATCTGAAGGTCATGTGCACTTTGATAGTACTCTTAACTATAATACGATACTCATATTTACCTCTAAATTTTCCTAGTGGAATTTCTTCTCATTTTCTAGTTAAGCAATGCTATTGTAGGTCTATTTGTGAGTCCTTCCTGATATATCTAGATTATCTCTTAGATGGCTGTACTTAAGTTTCCAATAAATATCCAAACTGGACAGATTTAAATAGAACCTATTACCATTTTTTTCCAAAACCTGTAATTCTTTTCTTTAAATTCTGTATGAAAAAAATTAGCCAAATATAGTATGTTACAGATCCATTTAGGCAATTTATATTCTTAGATTGAAAATATAATTCCTGGCCTGACTGGTAGTGAAACAGAGGATAGAGTGTTGACCTGGGATGCTGAGGACCCAGATTTGAAACCTGAGGTTGTCAGCTTAAGCACAGGCTCATCGGGCTTGGGTGCAGGCTCACCAGCTTGAGCACAGGGTTGCAAGCTTGAGCATGGGATCATAGACATGATCCCATGGTCCCTGGCTTGAGCCCAAAGGTTACTGCCTTGAAGGCCAAGGTTGCTGGCTTGAGTCCAAGGTCATTGGATTGAGCAATGGGTCACTATCTCTGCTGGAGACCCCCGGTCAAGGCACATATGAGAAAGCAATCAATGAATAACTAAGGTGCCGGAATGAAAAATTGATGCTTCTCATCTCTCTTCCTTCCTGCATGTCTGTTTCTGTCTGTCCCTTTCTCTCTCACTCTCTAAAAACCCCCCAATAAACTATTGTTTTAATAATAAAGCACTCGAGATATCCATGACTTTATTTATTTTTCTAGTATTCTATGATATCCATGTACCATATTTTTAAAACCCTGTATTATATCAAAAACATTGTTTCAAGTCATATCTACTTAAGTAAGACTTCTTTATATAAAATACTAATCAGGATTTCTCTGTTTCACTGGCATGTTTGTGTCTATTACCTTAAAGAAAAAAAGAAACAGATTAATTTGCCTTCTTATACAGCATTCAGTTCATTACCAATGTAATTCTCACAATAAAGGCTAAGTTACTAAGTAGGAAACAGAGCTTAAATTGAATACATTGTGTATTTTTAAAAGTGTTGCAATTTCCAATAAAAATTATGATAATAGTTCAAAGCCAAATCTTCATTGACTGAGCTCACTCACATCACTATGAGAAATCTACAAAACCATCTGCTAAATGTTTTAGAGGCCTATAAATGTTGGTGAACTACATTTAAAAAATAAGATTAGTTTGAATCAACGAAAACCATTTAGTTCCATGAGGCACGCTATAATTATGATTCAGAGCATGAGCACACTAAGAAGAAAAAATCCTTTCAACCTTCTCAAACGTTCAAATCTAATCAAGTCTCAAACCTATTATCATTTTAAATTAAAAGTCACAATCATAGAAACCCAATTCTGGGCCAAGAGAAAATCAACAGCCTCTGTATCTAGAGTTTCATTTTGTTTATGTTCTGCATATGTGGCTCATTTCTTCTTCTAAACAAATATGTTCACATTTTGATTGGATAGTTAAATATTTCAGCTTTATTCTACCATTCACTAAACTTGATGTGAATTAATTTAAAGGGAACACGATGGCAGCATAACTACCTCCTTCTTTGAAAACAAATGCATCATCTCTGCCCTGATGTTTATGTTCTGTGAAATCCCTCAGATGAGTTGGAAATTTATATTTCAGCAGAGGGCCATTATGGTTTGTCGTGTTATATCACAATCATATCATATCTGGACTTTAAGAAGAAATCTGGGAAAATGCTTTTATGGTCCATTTTCCAAATATGCTTTGGATTCCATTCTAAAAGTGTATTTATCGAGATTTATTGTTCTAAAATAAAATATTCATTTCAAATATGTTTGTTATGCCCAATTCTCACTATTAATAGCAGAAAACAATATTCTGACAACCAAAAAAGAGGAAATGAAAAGTAGCTCTGTGTACATTTAGAATTTAATGAACATAAAAAGAGGATAAATATAGGCTAAAATATAAATTTTATGGGTCTTCGTAATGATAGACTTATTCCTAAATGTATGTTTATCTATACCATACTTAAATAGAAAAAATATATATGTATATATCATTCAAAAATGAAGTATTAGATTTTAGGTATTATGAAATGTTACAAAATTTTCTATGAATTGCCACTTTCTAAATTTTCCTTGGCAGTGGAAATTGTGTTGAGTATAGTTGAGAAAGAATTACATATAGTAACAAAAAGACAGGCTCAAGTTTTGATTTTATAATTTACTGCTCTGTTGCTTTTAGGCAGATTAAACTATCAGCGTCCAAGGTTTCTTATCAATGAAATGAGAGCAATGCCTTTTCTAAGTCACAGGAGTGCTGAAAAACAAGGTGAGGAAAAAAGAAAATATTGATGTTGACCCAGTTCTCCTTGTGCCAGATCTGAGCTGGATAATTTCCTAGAAAACCCTTTTTTAAAAATCCTGTGGCCAGGACATGGAAACAATCAAAAAGTCTGTCAATAGATGACTGGATAAAGAAAATGTGGCACATATACACTATGGAATACTACTCAGCCATAAGAAATGATGACATCGGATTATTTACAGCAAAATGGTGGGATCTTGATAACATTATACGAAGTGAAATAAGTAAATTAGAAAAAAACAGGAACTGCATTATTCCATACGTAGGTGGGACACAGAAGTGAAACTAAGAGACATTGATAAGAGTGTGGCGGTTACGGGGGGAGGGGGAGAGGGAGAGGGAAAAGGGGAGGGGCACAAAGAAAACTAGATAGAAGGTGACAGAGGACAATCTGACTTTGGGTGATGGGTATGCAACATAAGTGAATGACAAGATAACCTGGAGTTGTTATCTTTGAATATATGTATCCTGATTTATTGATATCGCCCCATTAAAAATAAAATTATTCAAAAAATAAATAAATAAATAAATAAATAAATAAATAAATAAATAAATAAAAATAAAAATAAATAAACCAAATAAATTTGGGGAAAAAAAAACAAAAAAAAATCCTGTGCAACGAATGTTTTTATTTCCAATTTCATATTTATATTTTCCCAGGGTCACACAACTATGTGACCAAAGTGGAATTTGAATCCATATTTCTGTTGTAAAATATGCTAACAATGAAAGTTTATGACCAGCATTTTTCTTTTATTTTTTCTTTTTTTGCTATCTATCCTGATATAAAACTAGCTTGTTTTTACAGTGTTTTGAAAACCACTATTGTGATATACAAATGTCTGTGATCCAGTAAGTTCAGAAAATAATTCTCACATTGTTATATTAAAGGCCCCGAGAAATCTTACAGTAACATTACAGTTTAACTTTGTTTGATCATCATCGTCCAAACTAATTACTATTTTAAAATTTTTCTTAACACCAATTACTTCCTGTAAAAATAATATTTTAAGTAACATATTTTGAGGTGTTAAAAGTTATAAGGCCCAGTAAACTTTTCATACCCATTTTAAAAATAGCATCAATCCTTGACCAAGTAAGTGGTGGTGCAGTGGATAGAGCGTTGACCTGGGATGCTGAGAACCCAGGTTTAAAACCCTGAGGTCGCCAGACTGAGCGTGGGATCATACCCATAACCTCATGGTTGCTGGTCTGAGCCCTAAAGTCGCTGGCTTAAAGCTCAGCTGGAGCCCTCCACCTCATCAAAGAACATATGAGAAGCAATCAACAAACACTAAAGTGTCACAACTATGAGGTGATGCTTCTCATCTTTCTCTCTCCCTCTCTCCCTCCTTCCCTGCCTCTCTCCTCTAAAAAAAAAAAAAAAAAAACAGCGTCAATTATTTACTTAATTAAAAGAATTTCTCTGGGTGATCTTACACCATATAGTTCTCAGTTTCTTCATTCTACAAAAACAGGGTCAAAATTGATGAGCTCTAGGAAAAATAAGTAAGCGTATAAGAAAATTTTTAGAAAGTGTTTTTTTAAAAGATTCTTGGCAATATGCAAGAATCAATTAGAGCCACAGGAAAAAGAACAGTACTAAGGAATACATTATAAACTTAAAATTATTCACTTGACTTAATTTCAAATTGAATTGCAGTTTATCCTCTAGAAAAGAGCTGTTAGTGATAAGGTCATCTTTAATTTCCTGTAAAGCCTTTTAAACGTGCCCTTTGAAACTTCATAAAATGACAAAAATCTTCATAAAAACTCAACATTAGTGGAGCAGCAGGAACTCTCATTCATTGCTGGTGGGAATGCAAAATGGTATAACCACTTTGGGAGACAGTCTGGCAGTTTTTTACAACACTAAACATCCTCCTACCATTTGATCTAGCCATCACACTGGTGGTATTTACCCAAAGGATTTGAAACCATATATTCATTCAAATACCAGCACACAGATGTTCATAGCTGCTTTATTTATAATTGTCAAAACTTGGAAGCAACCAAGATGTTCTTCAGTAGGTAAATGGGTAAATAAGTGTGGTGCATGCAGACAATAGAAATTATCAGTGCTCAAAAAGAAATGAGCTATGAAGTCATGAAAACACCTGGAGGAACTTTAAGTGAATATAGTAAATGAAAAAGTCAATCTGAAAAGGCTACCTACTGTAGGAATCCAGCTATATGACTTTCTGGAAAAGGCAGAACTATGGAACAGTAAAAAGGTCAGTGGTGGCTAGGAGCTGAGGTTGGGAGGAGTGATGACCAGGCAGAGTACGGAGGATTTTTAGAGCAGTAAAAATACTCTGTATAAAACTGTAATGATGGAAGTAGGCTTAGTCCAAACCCATAGAATGTACAGCACCAGGAGTGAACCATAATGTCAAGTATGATATGCTAGAGTAGATTCACCAATTCTAATAAATCTAATCACTCAGGAGTGAAGTTGGTATTGGAGGAAGCTATGCATGTGAGGGGCAGAGGGTATTTTGCGAGATCTCTGTATGTTTGTTAATTTTGCTAGAAACCTAAAACTGTTCTAAAAAATAAACCTTAATTAAAAAATAAAAATGCTCAATATCTTTAGTAAGCACATAAGCTTCTTCACATTTCCAAGGATGAAAGGACAGCTATATTGACAAGAAACCAAAATAAACATCCTTTATGATTCTCTACATATAATAACAATATTCTTAACCCACCATGACAATTTTACCCCAAGGCTCTTTATGTAAAAAGAATACATTAAAAACAACATACTTTTTGTCTAAATTTTCCAGTTGGCTATTAACCCTGACTGCAAATCTTGATATGGATTAAGACTTTTATATCCTGAAACTTTTGATTCACTTAAGGTTTCAGCTTTTCAGATAAAACAAATCCAATTCACCAAGTTAGAAGATACGCAAATCAACACATTGGTTTTAATTCACCCAGAGGTAGATAAAACTGTTTTAGAAGCAGATCTTTTATTGGTAGCATCAATTCCTCCCCATGACTATCCCCAATTCCTGGCAATCTCTTAACGCAGGAAAGGTTCCTCAGTTTTTATAAGCTATGAAAAATAAAATAGAGAGTTTGCAAGGTGAATTAGGGTTTGATTTCGGCAACTGGAGTTCAGAGATGATTACTTGCAAGCGACTACAACCTTGGGACAGAGAACCCATTATGTGTGTCAGAGATTCAGCAAAAATTACAAATGTTAATGTATTTTTTATTGTGTGCCTAAATTAGCTTTTTACATAATCATGGTATTAGAGATTTGGGAGAACTCTTAGAGACTACTTATAATAATTTCCTTTAAAGAGAAAGAAATGTGATGAACCTAGATATCTTGCATTATAATTACAAAAAATAACAATGCACTTTGTTTTTTTAAGGGTGTAATATATACATATATCTTTAAATAATGCAATAGTTTTTAAAACTTGGGAGCAGACTGGTGGTAGCCAGAGGAAAAGGGGTTTGGGGACTGAATGAAAGAGGTGAAGGAATTAAGAAGCACAATTTGGTAGTCACAAAATATTCATGGGGATGTAAATTACAGCCTAAGGAATATAGTTAATGATATTGAAATAACTATGTGTGGTACCAGGTGGGTACTGGAAATACTGGGGAAATTCTTTTTTAAAATTTATTTTATTGGGGTGAAATTGTTTAACATAATTATGCAGGTTTCAGATGCTCAATTCGACAACATATTTTTGTATACCATATTGTGTTCACCCCCCCAAGTAGATTGGTATTAAATATGATTTTCTAACTACTATGTTACTATTAGAAAATAATATTGAAAGTAAATTGTAATTGAAGAATAATTTTTTTATTTAAAAAATTCTTTTTTTGTGACAGGGACACAGAGAGAGAGACAGAAAGAAAGGGATAGATAGGGACAGACAGACAGGAAAGGAGAGAGATAAGAAGAATCAATTCTTCGGTGAGGCACCTTAGTTGTTCATTGATTGCTTTCTCGTATGTGCCTTGAGCAGGGGGCTACAGCAGAATGAGTGACCCCTTGCTCAGGCCAGTTACCTTGGGCTCAAGCTGGTGAGCTTTGCTTAAACCAGATGAGCCTGCACTCAATTTGGTGACCTCGAGCTTTCAAACCTGGGGCTTCTGTGTCCCAGTCTGACGCTCTATCCACTGCACCACCGCCTGATCAGGCTAAAAAATTATTCTTTACATGTGATTTTATCAATATCAAATTGTTAACTTATGGGTTTTGTTTAGTCATTTTAAAATTTTCAGCCACAAAGTATAAGGAACTAAGCATGCCACGCCTCTAGGTTCATGTATGGCAAAATGCCTTAATATCTAAAGGAGGAGATTCCAATGTGTCAGCTGTGCTTTTGGTCAGTGAAAACATTCAAGAAGCAGAATTAATTCTATTAGGCCACCAGGGTAGTCTTTACTGCATGACACTAATTACTTGACTGAAAAAGATTATACTATTTTCAGACAGGCCTAATAACTCTCTCAGGACCGCAATTAAGGAAGTTTGAGTCTGTGCTTTCTAGTCCTTCCCTGAATAAAATAAGATTCTTGTGGGAAAGCCATTATCTAAATGCCACACACATATCAGTCTTGACTTATTGTTAAATTCAACCCCAGCAAGACATGGCAGACACAAAGGGCTAACTGAGGTGTAAGTTGTTGGTGTTACAATGTTGAATGTGTAGGTATAGCTTGCAAATTGTTGAAGACACCAAAAACACTGACAATCTATCCAAAAATGTAGATATTTATCAATTATTTTTGAGACAGTGGCAAATCATCTTTATAATTGGCCTCTTTTTTAAAAAAAACTTAAGAAAGGTAAAATGCCCATTTAAATCCAGGTGTTGTGACAGTGCAGATCTGATTCGTACAGTCATTTCACTTTTTTTTTTCTAGAGAGAGAGAGAGAGAGTCAGAGAGATGGATAGAAAGGGACAGACAGACAGAAACAGAGAGAAGATGAGAAGCATCAATCATTAGTTTTTCGCTGTGACACTTTAGTTGTTCATTGATTGCTTTCTCATATGTGCCTTGACCACGGGCCTTCAGCAGACAGAGTAACCCCCTTGCTGGAGCCAGTGACCTTGGGTGCAAGGTGGTGAGCTTTTGCTCAAACCAGTTGAGCCCGCGCTCAAGCTGTCAACCTCGGGGTCTCGAACCTGGGTCCTTCTGCATCCCAGTCTGACACTCTAACCACTGCGCCACTGCCTGGTCAGGCCATTTCACATTTTATCAAGGAAAGCAATGCTCCTTTTCTTCCATGGCTGAATAAAAGACCATAAATGCTAGGGCACAAATTTAAATCAAATTTTAGAACAGTGATAATTACGTATTGTTTCTTTCTCAGTGCTTTGATATTTTCAAAGTATTTCTATTTTTCTTTTCATTGCTCTTCATGGCTACAAATATTTATTATGTGCTCACTCTGTGTTAACCACTATATGAGGTTTGGGGCCACTAGATACAAATGATGCAGATTGCCTTCCAGATTCCTATTTTTAATCCACAAATATTAAACCAATTTCTATTGCAATGTTATAAATGAATGGTTATGCGCTTTTTTTTTTTTTGCAATTATTACTTATTTTATAAATAAATGGAAAGGATTGTCAAATGCAACAAATGTATTTATTTCCCACTGTCCTCATGCCACCACCACAATTTAGATAACTATTATCTGTTGCCTGGATTGTTTGCAATATCTTACTAATAGTTCCCTCTCCATCACATGCACTGCCTGCAATCTGTTGTCACCAGGACAAGCACAATAATCTTTCTGTATTAACACCATGATCATCAGTCACCTCTAGTTGTTTCAGGTTGCTTTCAGAATAACAAAAATATCCTCAGAACATGAGATCTGGAACCTGCATATTTCCAACCTGTTAGTTCTGAGAAATTTCTCAAAACACCTCTGGTCAACCTTTAGCCCTGTAGAAATATTTATATCTTCCTTGCACTGGGGACTTTCCATATCTTATTTCCTCTATCTTTTCTCCTAATTCCTATATCTTCTTCAGGTTTCAAATTCCATATTACTTCTTCTAAGAAGCCTTTTTCTTGCTTCCAGAACTGAGATAGGTACTTCTAATTTGAGCTAGCTCAGTGCTTTTGCTTTCTTTCTATTTGTTCATGCAGAGAGCCTTTAGTAAAGGGCCACTGTGCCAGGCCTTATTCTAGAAGCTGGGGATCTGTCAGTGAACAAACAACGAGAACAACAAAGTCCCTGCTCCCGTGGCACTTTCTTTTAAGAGAAGAGAGACCACTTCCAGTAAAATAAATACAGTACAGTACAAGGAAATAATGGGGAGAAAAATGGAGCAGAGAAGGCAATGAGATCTACCCTCACAGGTTCAGAAATTGCAGTTTTAAATAGAGAGCCTGCTACTGTCTTCCTTGAGAAGATGGCATTTGAACAAGGACCGAAAGAGTGCAGAAGGCTTAGGCAGGGAGGTGTTTAAGGGAAGAATAGTTCTGAAAAAGAAGTAGCACAAAGACCTTAAAGTGAGAAGGCACCTTTTGTGCTTCAGGAAGAGCAAAAAGGCCCATGTGGATGAAGCAGAGTGAGCAAGAGCAGGTGGGGAGGGGCGAGAGAGAGGGTCAGATGTGACTAGGAGACAAAGTATCGGTTTTATCAGCCAACAGGAGGACTGGCTTTTACCTCAGGTGAAACCGAGGGCCACTGGAGGGCTTGGAGCAGTACAGTGACATATTCTATTTTTATATATTAAAAGGACCACAGACATGGGAGATAGATGGGCAAGTGTGGACGAAGGGAAAGCAGTACAGGAGACCATTGCAGAAATCCGGACCAAGACATGACGTGGTTGGATTTGGGGAGGGTCATGGAAGAGGTGCTGGGAGATGAATCAAAGCTGATGAGCTTTCCTGACAGATTGGATGTGGGTTTTACCAGGAAAAGAGAGGAGCCAAGGACATTTCCATGTTTCTGGTTGAAAGCACAACTGAAGAGATGGGAAGACTGTTGAAGGAATAGTTTGCAGGGGCTTCCGTTGAGTCTCCCTGAATCTGTCATGTGTTGCAGCACTTTGGGTCTCTGTGGATGTCTCACTTTCCTGAGCGCCGCCCTTGTTTCTCTCCTGCTCACCTGCATGCAAAGCCTCGCTCAGGTGTCTCGCCTCCAGACAGCTTTCCTTAACACCCTCCCCCTTTTCTGGACTAATCATAGGCAGGGGCTGGCATATTTTACATGCTTCATTCTCTATTATATTTACTTATTGTCATGCTTGTCTTTTCCATTCAACTGTAGATGTTGATCAAAGGTGGACTCTATATATAATTATATGTATATGTGTTTAGTTCCTGGTCCTCTAGTACACAAACAATACGTGTCTGTGTTAGGATGAAATCCCACCCAAAGCCATGTACTCCCCACCAATTTTATGTAATTGTGATCAAGCTTCTAAAGCCATAGAAACTGTCTCCTATTGGCACCTATGTTTCTAAAGCTATGCTAAGTCGTAAATGTTTAATCTTCACGGCAACCTGGGAGTTAACAGCCACACTGCACTGGGGAGATGAGAATGCTGAGCCGCTTGTCTGAAGTTTTTAAACGAAGCCTATGCTCCCCACAGCAGAGGGCTTCACGACCTCTCTGACACGTGGCAGGGGCAGCCACAAGGGAGCCACTATGAAGACAAATGCTACAGCAGGAAGGGAGCAAAGAAAGGTCGCCGGGCAGGCTCTCAACAGCGTGAAATCTGGTGCTGGGTTTTGGCAAGAATGTTAACCAAATGCGTTGCCAAGGTCTCTTCTACCCCTAGATCGCCTTGCATTCTCAGGCATGACACAGGAACTTTAATAATGATGTGGCTTCCACAAGAAAAAAAGAATCATCTCATTTTGCTTTCATCCTTCTCCCAGCAGGCAGCAGTGGGAGGCAACAAGATGACTAATAAAGAATTCAAAAAGAGCACTTCAGGTCCCTCTGAGGATGATGGCACATGCACTCTTCATCAGAGAACCTAAGTGGCACCATCTCTGAATGGACGGAGGCCTGTAGTTCACAGAATAGAGTCAGCATCAGACCTCCACTGAGCGCAGGTGGAGACATATACTGATACCGACCCGGAAACTGGGTGCCATTGGACTTTTCAGCCTGTTAGGTAACAGTGGTCCCACAAGCACACAATAGTGTTATAAATAGATGCATGCTGAATCTCAGTCAAAGTCACCAGACACAAAGTCACCTGGTTTGGAGAAAAAATTAACTCTGGGTTATTCTTTAACCTTCTATGGGATGCTTTTCTGAATTTAACTTGAAATTAATAGGATTCATTTATACACCCAAAACTTGAGAACTTCTAAGCTTTGAGCCCTTATCTAGAAGCAGCATCATAGCCAGACACAAGTTTAGAGCCAAACATCTATATTTGTTCTCCCCATTAAGCACAGGAAAACAACACAAAATATCTCTGTGATGTATAAACATAACTGTGAGAGCAGTGAGAAAAAAAGCACACTGTCCTGACTGGTCTGTACACAATGTGCTGTATAATACACAAAGGAACAAACTAAAGCACTATACATTTGAAGATGTTCACAGATTTTGCTCCTAGGCTATATCGGTTTAGTTTCATAAAGCATGGACATCACTTCATCCCACTCACTTCTTGTCCTATAAGATTTTACTCTTGTTTCTGCTCTCAGTAAGTTGACCAGCAGCAGAAAAATACCTTCCTATCATCAGCAGAAATTCTTAATATTTGGAGGTAAATCTGTACATGCATGTGTATATACAATACAATACACTGAACAACAGGGGAAGACCTCAATGAGTCCAAACCAATGGAACATAAAAGGTCAGTCTGGATAGTACTTATATCAGCACAGAGACTTGCACTTAGCATTCAGAGATTTTTTGTCTGATTGCATCGATCATGATAGTTAATTTTTAACTACTAACACAAACAGATTTTTATCTTCTTTCTAAAGTGTCCCAGAGAACAGGCTACAAGCCAGCAGTTGGATATCAGTGTCGATACAGATGCTGGCAGGTGGATACATACCTTAATTGTCGTTGTGTGCGCGCCAGGGTATTCTTTTTCTTCCAGTGTTGACCATCTTTCTATAAACTTAGATACCAGAGAATCATCATAGTCCACTATCTGAAATCCAGAGACGTTTGCACCTCCAAACTGAATTTTTAATAGGTCTCCATCAGTAAATCCCTAGACAGAGAACACGTTTATGTCAAATAGAACTTGACATTTACCAAATAACTCTATGCCTGTGGTTCTACAAATTTCAAGGAACACATAAGAGATAAAAAAACCTATAGTAAATGTTTCATTTATTTACCAGCCAAAATTCTTCACCAGCACCTGGCATCATCTTGACATCAAAGTGGGTTCATTAACCAATGATTGCTTTCTGGTTGTGTGTACATAAAAGTTCTTCATATAATTGGGAAATCTTTCATGGATAAGGACTAGGTTTTATTTATTAAATCTACCTACCACAGAGCATCACCAAATGGTTATAGATAACTTAGTAATAAGTTACTTCTCTAAGAGCTCTAACATTGTGAGCAAATTATTCCTACTATTGAAATTGTTTGTTCTCTCAGGCATTATAAACATCTTTTAAATGAGAAAAAAAAATGCTTATCAGCCTAATTGTGTTTTTTTAGAACAATTAAACAATTTCACATTAAGCACAAAATTTAATTTTTACTAAAATATATTAAGTTTTAAAAATCTACTTATCTTGCACTATGAGAATGAAATCAGTCATTATGAAAACTACCATATGGTGTTTCCCTTGACTTCACATATTATGCTATCATAAATTATATCTTAATTTGAAGGTATATTCTCTCAAAGATGAAATTACAAATTTAGTAAATTAAAATGATAAATATTTTTGTTATTAGAGTATATAATGTTTGAATCTATCTAAAATCCAAAATATATAGAAATATTTTTGTTGTTGACATTAAAATATATTTTAAGGCACTGGCTGGTTGGCTCATTGGTAGAGCATTGTCCTGGCATGTCCCAGGTTTGATTCCTGGTCAGGGCACACAGGAGAGGAAACCATCTGCCATCCCTCCTCCTTCTCCTCCTCTCTTTCTCTCTCTGCCTCTCTCTCTCTTCCTTCTCCTCCTGCATCCATGGCTCAGTTTGAGCAATTTGGCCCTGGGTGCTGAGGATGGCTCTATGGCCTTGCCTCAGGTGCTAAAGTGCCTCAGTTGCTGGGCAACGGAATAGTAGCCCCGGATGGGCAGAACATCGCCAATTAAGGGGCTTGCTAGGTGGATCCCAGCTGGGTTACATGTGGGAGTCTGTCTCTGACTTCCTACCTTTCATTTAAAAAAAAAAAAAGAAAGAAAAAAACATATTTTAATATTATTTATGTAGAAAAAATAGTTATTGGCTCATAATTTTGTTTTTTCTCTTTATTAATATAATAGTACAAAAGGTTATATAACAAAAATCATAGTGCCACACCCAATCTCCAGTTAAGCTGCTTTAAAAAATTAATTTCAATATTTGTCTTTATTTACCTCTATATTTCTGCATATTTTTTAATTTATCCACTTTAGGTATTTTTGTTGAGTTTCTGCTTATGCCAGATAAGGATTTCCTAACCAAATCATTTATCTCCTCACTCACTTTGTGTTTACTATTTTCATATTTATAATTCTCTTATTCAGAGCAAGGCCATGTAATGTTCTAGGATTAGTTTTCTTCTTGAATAACATTTCATTCTAATGTTAATCACTTCCTTTCTTCACTAGTGTGGATTTCTATATACCTATCCTTATTTTTTTTCCAACTGATCCAAGAAAACTTGTCATATTTATATGAGTAAATTTCTTTTTATAAAATATATTTAAACATTATTAGGTAATCTATTTCATTTCTCTCTAAGTGTTTCATTTCCAGGAGACCTCCTCCTTGATGCTATGATCTGAATTGGTTCCCTTTTCCATAACTCTGCAGCTGTTACCCTAGTGTTCCAGTGTTCCTTTGCAGCCTTTCTGAGTCATTCCTCCGTGTCTTTGAACACTTTTCTGTCATCTTCTACTCCTTTATTCTGCTAGAGTCAATAATTTTCTGAGACACATTGGAGGTAAATTTTTTGAGATGTTGAACGTCTCTCACATTTGATTAGTATTTTGGCTGGGCATAGAATTTTAAATTGAATTCCTCATAATCTGAAGGCCATTTCCCCACTTGACTTTCATTGTTTTATTGAAAAATGCAATTTTATTAAATTTATTTATTTTTGCATGTGACTTGCTTTATACTCCTGCCCTCCTCCCTCCTACTGACCAGAAATCTTTAAAATCTTCTATTTATCTCTGAAAATGCATGATAACTTTTTTTGAGATATTTTGTGTACTCAGCAGGCTGGTATTTGTCATTCATTATAGAAACTTTTTCTGAATATTTCTTTAATAATGTCCTTCCCCTGTGTTCACTGTTCCATCCATCTAAATGCTTATAGTCCAACACTGTAATCCTTTGATTAAATCTTTTACAGGTTCCTATACACACACCATTTTATATTATACTGTTATTTTATTACATAATCTGGAAGATTTTTCTCAACATTGTCCTCAAAGTCATTTAATGGTACTTGCTATTTTAGAAAACATAATTTCTCAGAGGTCTTTCTTATTCTCTGATTTTCTTCTTTTTCATTACCTCCTTTTCTTTTTTTAGACAATATATTTTCTCTTATTTTTATTATTATTTTTTTGTATTTTTCTGAAGTTGGAAACGGGGAGGCAGTCAGACAGACTCTCGCATGCGCCCAACCGGGATCCACCCGGCATGCCCACCAGGAGGCGATGCTCTGCCCATCTGGGGCGTTGCTCTGTTGCAACCAGAGCCATCCTAGCGCCTGAGACAGAGGCCACAGAGCCATCCTCAGCGCCCGGGCCAACTTTGCTCCAATGGAGCCTTGGCTGCGGGAGGGAAAGAGAGAGACAGAAAGGAAGGAGAGGGGGAGGAGTGGAGAAGCAGATGGGCGCTTCTCCTGTGTGCCCTGGCCAGGAACCGAACCCAGGACTCCTGCACGCCAGGCCGACACTCTAGCACTGAACCAACCGACCAGGGCCTCTCTTATTTTTTTGTAGATACTCATTACAATTTTAAACCTTTTTCTTGTGATTCCTGCTTATCCTGTTTCTGTTATTTGTATTGCATCCTTCTTGGCAAAGGACTTCTTCTTAAATGCCTGGCAATGCTTGCCTAGTTAGCAGTAAGACACTTGAAATGTCTACACGCATGAGAGAGACTGAATGAGTGTGCTTTACTGTAAGATAGACAGGGGAGGTGGATAGCAATGGTTTTTATCAATATATGAAGAGCTGGAAAAATGGTAAGTGGATCCCCTTATGACTACATCTTCATTGCTTTATTAGCATTTACAAGTTATCCTTTTAAATGCTATATCAGGAACTCATTCACAGCCTTAATTTTGGAGCCTAATCAAGCATTCAATAATTTCTGAAGAAATTAAATAAAAATCTGGGGATTTTTCTCTTGTATAATCACCTATTTGACACTCATCAGACACTGAACAGGGCAAATGGTCATCCCCAATCAAGAGTTTAGAGGATGAAAGACCTTCCTATTTTGAAGTCATTCTTCAATCTTAAATGTCATTGAAATTTTCAAGTGTTCTCTAAATTCTCAGAAACTGAAACTCACTACAGATTCTTTGAATTTACTGATTCATAAGCAATTCCACATGGCAAGGATACCAAGTATTCAGACAAGAAAAAACAAAATGTGAATTCAGAGAAAATATTCTGTAGATTTCTCCCTAGAAGCATCCTAGCAGCATAAATGTTTCTTTCTTTTTTAAAAAATCTCTTTACTTTGATCACTCATATACTTCTTTCCTTTTTCATAGAATCAGCTATCAACTCTCAAATTGATGAGCCACCTTCTGTCATTATTTCTCAATGTTCCAATATAATCTTCTCCATCTGGACATTTTTAAAGATCGCAGCTTTCAATGTGGCTCTGTGTTCATGAAATGGCACCATTTACACAGGGGACTGACTGTCCAGGCTGTTTCCTGCACAGAATTTGGTTCTGAAGAGACTGAATACTGAACTAATCTATTTTAACTCTTACTTCTCTTGTACGGAGTGATTTAGGACCTATTTCTTGTTATAAAAGGGTCAATTCTAATGAATTTCTATAGAAGTTAGCCATTCCATTTTCAAACAAATGTATCTTAAATAACCAACTTCTCCCAATAGCATGTACGTTTGAGATTTAATATTCTAAATCACTGTTGCCACCGTCTAGCAAAAATAATATTTATCGGTTGTAAGGTTGTAATTTACTTTTTTTTTATCTCTTTCCATCACTACTAAAAATGTCTTCTGGTGTAATGGTCTGATATTCCGGAAACCATGAAATATACTGCATTTGCATAAATCTGAAACTTTTTCAGAGGCCTGTTACACTTTTAGAATAATATCTTATTCTCTCCACATTCCACTTTTCTCGCCTTTTTTCCCGAGATTGGGGAGGTTAATGTCCTCAATCACATGGAATCATATTTCCTTAAAGAATACAAACCTTTGTAACAGTAAAGCTTCAAGCTCGTTTTTATTGCTGGTCTAAAAATTATTTTGAAAAAATAAATAACTAATAATTTGAAATTCATTTTGTATACTTAAGAGAGGGGATTACAATTAACCACTCAGACATTCAGTATAATCTTTGATAGAAATCCCAATGAAAGAGTGATCAGCTATAGGAACCCAGTTTTTATGTGTTACTTATATAGAAATTAGTAAATAACAAATAAATAAATAAATAATACTATATTAATATTTGGATATTTCCAGATTTTTACTGACAGTTTCAAATCTTGGCATTTATTTCATCTATTACATGTGCTACAAACTTCAAAGGAATGGGCAAAGGATAAAGTTTATAAAATACAGTGACAGTGAGAAAAAAAGGGGCAATTTAGACAGTTAAAACTTGTATATTTTTGAAAAAACTCCCATAATTAAAATATATCTTCTAAGACAATTTATAAAACTTGTCAAATATTGTTCTATAATTTTTATATCATTTATAATAGAAAATTGATTAGAAATTATAAAATGGGAAGTAAATATAACAAATTCAGAAATATTATCAAAATATGTTTTTGTAAATACCACTCATAAATGCTGACTGTTCAAATTTTTTTAATGAATAAGAGTCTTTATTAAAATAATAAGTATTAATTAACCTACCAGATTTGCAATGATGTAATGGTACCCTTTAACATGTTTTCCAATGGTGATAACCTAACAAAGATAAAGAAACAATTATTTAATAAATGTTACTAATGTAAATGTAAAATTACTGATGTTATGATCTGATTCAGAAAAAATGAAATACTGACTTCTATGTTTTTTGATATTTCACAATGAGTCATATTTGATAAAATATAATTATCAAACTCAGAGAATATTTCTCTCAGAAAAAAGTAATAATACATTTAGTGCCCAATAAATGTCATCTTTCAGTCAATAACTAAACAAAAATAGTGAAAATAAGCTCATAAAATGTAAAGAAATGTAAAACCAAACACTTGTTGAATCTGTGTCATAATTTTATTCCTACAAAGCTATGTTTTTTGTCTGTTCAATGAAACATTAAACAGTTAAAAGAGAGATTTCATATTCACACACATCTACATTCAAAGATAAAGTCACAGAGTTGATAGTCATACACATATTTAAAAAGAATATTAATAAGCACATAAATGAATTATTTTGTGGATCTATAAAATAATATTCTTATCTTAACAGTCTCAAAATGTTTATAGTTTACTTCAAATAAACATTATTACTTCTAGCTTGAGGCAGCCAAGTATCAGGGAAGCTAATATTTTTCCACAAATCTAAGTCAAAAATCAATGGCAAAATAAATGCATTATGGAACTAGTGGCCGTTTCAGTAATGCTCAGGCAGTTTTGGACATTACTGAATCGATTTGACTTTTCCGTGATCTATATCAATTATGAAGAGAGTATAAAGATAAAATAACCATGTTATAGTCCTGGTCCTTAGATATTCAAATGTAATTTTTATTTTTAAGAAAATATTCACACCAATAGAAAGCATGAAATGCTAGAGCTATAGACAAAAATTCCAAGCATTAACCAGCCTCCCGCCCCCACCTTGATTACAATTTTGGTTGCTTTTAGCATAAAAGTAAAAAAATCCTTCATATGCTGCAAATTCCAATGGTCTTTCAAGCTTCTCCATCCCCTTTTTAAACTGGAGACTTCTGTCCCTCTCTTGTATTTTGTACACACAGAAGGCTTTCTTTCTGTCCCTTTGGGGCTTTACACATTCTGTTCCCTCGACTTGGAAAACTTCTTGACTTACCCTCACCTCAGGTAAAGTCGGTTAGTCCCAAAGCAATGCATTTAGTTAATGAGCAAAGGGCAAAATTCTAGGACGGATTCTACCACATGTCACTTTGATATTAAGTGGTAGCTATTTGGAAGGGAGTTAGGACTTTATTATTTTCTAACCTAGTTTTTATGTAACAACTAAATTGCCTTTTACAAGAAACTGAACCCTCTGTATTAAAGGGAGAATTTTGAAGACAAGATATTCTGAATAAAAATATATTAATTAGCATCAGCTGAACTGAGTTATGTCCCTCAAATTTCCTAATGAGATCTGGTTACTGTTTAATCTACTTTCCGAATTATGAATGTCTTCCTTCTGGAAATTAAAAAAAAACAACATAGTATAAATGGTAATACCAGTAGTCCCTTCTTGAGTTTAATGTTCATTGAGAGAGATGAGGGATATAAAAATTTATTATCCTTATTTGTAAATAAGAATTAGTGTTGGCTGTACTAAAAATCATACCTTTGCTTCATAATAACATTTAGTAGTGTACTAACAATAGAAATTTGTGTTAATTTCTTAATTTTTTGTATGGCTAAGTATGTTTCCTACTTAAATACCATTAAAAATAAGTGCCTCTAGGTTTTAGCAAATAGTAAAATGCTCATAGTCTAACAAAGTTTAATTATATTATTAACTTGAAGTTACTATGAAAATAAAATTTTGTTGTATCTCTGCTCTCTCATAAGGATTGATAGAGTGAGGAAGTAAATAGTGTTTTATTTTCTTGAAATGTACTTTGACCCCACCTTTGGCTTGGTAAATTCTATTCCTTGAATGCCTTCCATGCTCTCCCAACCTACCTTATCATTTTCTGTAATTGAGAAAAATAATATCCTGTTCTTTTCATTCATAGCATATGTTATTATCATAGTTGCAAATTAATTTCTGTAAAAAACCATGAAATTTCACCTTGGTGGGGCCTTGCCTCACTTGTTTAACATCACTGCCTTGGATATACGCCAGTACATGTCCAGGAAACATTAGACACTCGGGGAAATTTATTGAATGAATATGAATGATTCCAAACCAGCCAAATGCTAACAATATGTGAATGCTTCATTGATCATCTACCCATGTCAGGATAGGAATTTCCTCCTCCATGCTCTTAAACCACATTGATTATCACTGGTGATATTGTAATATTATGGTGTACATTTATTCTTCCCTTCTTTACAATGAGTTCGTGAGTGGAGACATCATTCTTTCTCACCTTGTTTGCATCCCTCGTTCAGACACAGAAGATGTCCTCAATAAGTGTTTGTTGAATAATGTAACAAACATTCAGTCATTATATACAGTCATTCATTACAGACAAAAGTGTCTTATGAAAATACAAATAATATATATATATATGTATACAAAATACACTGTACATTTTGAATGGATGTTCAAATGGCTATTTATTTAATTGTGATCATGTTGCTTCTAAACATTACATTTCATATATTCCTAGGTTCTCCTGTAGTTTTTCTCTTCTAATATGGGAAAAAATTATTTTCATACAAGCTTTCCTAATATTTATTATGACAATTCATAAACACTTGAATCTTTAAGCCAAAGACTAATGGTTAATATTAAAATTCAGTTTTAATGAGATCTGCTATGAAATTCAAATGAGTTGTTTGAGGTTCACATTTGAACAAGAGAACTTGATGTTAAAAACAGCCCCAAATTCATCTTGTGAGACAGTAATCAAGATTTTTCCACTAAAATGTTCACCTCTCTGGCATATTACATTTAGTTCTGTCATATAAAAAGACAGCATTACACAGTTATTCAATACCTTATGAGAGATTCATTTATTATATGCCATTAAAGCTTCATCATCATTTATATTTGCAAAATGCTTTGTGTTATACAAATTAGTGAATCTTATTTTCTTCTCAAAGCCTAGAAACTTCAAAAATACATACTCAGTCGTGGTTTTTTCTTCTAATCCTGTTATTCCAAGGAACTAGCTGTCACCCTAATACATATATATGTATATTATGGTGGCAATTAGTAATGTGTGTGAGTATGTGTAATATATTCTAAATAAACTATATTACAGTCATCAAAAGCATATAGAAATTACACACACACACACACACACACACACATACACACACACGCATGCGTGCACGCTCACATGAAGAAACATTTTTCCAGCTAGGAAAAGAAACAGATAGCCTGTGAAAAAGATCTTAGTAAGTCATAGTGCTACTTTACAACCAACTGTGGTCACTTATTTTTGTCATAATATATTACTGCATGACTGTCTATCCTAAAAGATCTTACACTGAAGCAAGGTAGTATAGTAAATGTAGATAACACATTCTTAGCTCTGGTATTGTCTTACTTTTTAAAACATTCCAAATGAATATATATTAAATTTTTCAATGAACACAACTGAATGTGTCTTTCTATGTATTTTGATTTCATAGATTAATATTTTTTAGTGACACAAAATCAACCTAATAGGAGGAAAATTTACTTCTTGAAAAATAACTTACATGCTTTTTCTGTTGACATAGACCCATTTAGACCACAATATAGGCTTAGCTCATGGTACTATACTCTACTGTTTGAAGTAATCCGAAGTCTACTGTTAAAGTATAACCAAAGAATTAAGGAATTACTCACTTTTTTCTCATAAGACCCAGATTTATTTTCCCTTGACAAATGTCTACTGCCTTATCTCTAAGAAGTTCAACAGAACTAAAATCTAAATTTCCCATTAAAAATATCAAAGTTTAGGGCAATAGTTATGTAAAAAGTAAGAGTCTGGAATTATATGTATTGACTCTGTTTCATGATTAGTATGGTGTATCAGCATTATTGAAGACCATCTGTTATTGCTAATTGAAGCCAGAGATCATTTAATTGATGATCTTTGCTGCACTCTATATAAACCATAAAGTAAAAGCTGCTGCTCAAGCACCTTATGCAAATACTCATTCCAAATGCTGACAGAGCACGCACATTCTATATTTAGTGCCATTAGAAAACAGAGAATAGCGAACCTGGTCTACAATGTCGTTTACTTTATCCCGTTCACAGTCCAGGATTACACGCCGTTCCTTTTTTAACTCCAGATCTTGAAAAAGTGATCGGTAGGTTTCATCTTTCTTGTCATTGTTAATGTTTCCCACATTGATAGCAGTCACTTGCCATTTCTTTTCAGCAGCGGAATCTAGCACAGCTTGCAGTGTGGATAAGCCTAGGAAGGCAAAGAAAAATGATGACTGATAAAGATGCTCAAATAACCCAAAATTGTGCTGTAAAATTGGCAGCAAATATATTTTTAAGGCTGAGATTTTTGTGCAATGAATTTGATGTTGACTTTTCTAAAAAGCTACAGCTATGTTCTTGATCAACATCCACTTATTTCTGCTGCATCACATTTTATCTAAATGCTACTGTTCTGACTAAAGAGTCAAACTTTGAGGAGAGAACAGTATTCCTTTCTTCTAGCTCTCTCAATATCTTTTGGATATCATGAAAGCAAATGAAGTCAAAAGGCATAACAACTTCTTTCTCTGATAGACTGAAAAAAAATGTTCCATTACATATTATGGTCTATCATGTCATGTTAATATCCTGAAGAGGTTGAATACATTTTCAGTGAAATGAATCTATGTAAGTCTGTTTGAGTCTAAGAACCAATAATTTCTACTTCCTCCTATTTCTCTCTCTCTTTCTCTCTCTGTCTGTCTGTGTGTGTGTGTGTGTGTATGTGTGTGTGTGTGTGTGTGGCAGAAATAGAGAAACAGAAAGAAGGACAGATAGGGACAGACAGACCAGAAGGGAGAAAGATGAAAAGCATCAGTTCTTCATTGCAGTACTTTAGTTGTTCATTGTATTTCCTCCTATTTTTCTACTCAAGTTTTTTTTCCCTCAGCCTTCTGTTATATCAGTTTTGTTATTGGAATGGAGCCAACAGAGATTAACATGTTCACCTAGTAACCAGATGGTAGGACTGAATTTTCTAGCATAGATTTGTTACATTTACTTAACTTCCCCAATGTCAAACCATTTTACATTTATTTGTAACTATGCCTATAGCATCATATAATTTAATTTTTAATTAACCATACACTTACCTCATATGTAGGATTGAGAGGGAAAACAACTTGGGGATTTATTCCCATAAGTTAAATCTGCAGTTTAGCACTTGGAAAACAATACATAACCCTGTCTTCCACATGACTTCAGCTCCTCACAGCCAGCTCAAATCCACCATTTCTATTAATAGCTTAATGAACAACACAAAATCAAGGCTTCAGAAAGAACTCAAACATCATCTTCTTGTTTCTAGAACCTGCATCTTTCCCAATAAAAGGATCAAGATCCTTTTTTACCTAAAAAAATGTGGGATTTACCTAATATGATCACATTGCTCTATAAGCTTTATTTATGTACTACATTTATTTAAATATATTTACCATGGTAAAATATATATGCATTCTAAATGTTATTGAAAACTATTTGAATCTAAAAAGTATCATTAAAAATTTTGATTCTATTTTGATTCTATTTTAGCCAAGAATACTTGAAAACAGTTCTTAAGTCTATACAATCTCCGAATAGGAAAAGCTCATTTTTTAAACCTCTTCTACTGGCTAGGTCTTACTTTTTCACATTGTAATCATTACACAACTTTTCCTTGTCACTTCCTTAAAAACATTACATCCCTGGATGATGGATGATGTTCTGTATGCTATCCATATTTTATTGGCTAGCACTTAAAAGTGGGCTGCCTTTTCTCTAGGCAATAAAGTGTTTAATTTCTTTGTTACTTAATTATGAATTTTACCACATATGAAGTTGTTTCAAGTGGTGATATTCTTGACATTCTGTTCTATCTTTCAGTGTGTTGCAAGAAATTTTAAGTATGAATGACCATTTGTAAATGGATTTTATCAAGTGTTATTTCTAAACCTAATATTTATTGGCAGTTCATCTTGTCAAAGAATATGATGTATAAAATCAGTAAGAATTTATTTAGAGAAATGGCTGAATTTTAGACTTATTTATTCTCTGTGTCAAAGGTAACTCAGTTTGTATGGATTCTCTGTTATGGAAAGTCTCAGAATTAATATTTTGTAACTTATGAAAGTGAAAAATAACATTCATTTATTAAGAATCTAAACTGCTTAAGTAGTGTATATCAGACTTGATTAATTTAGTTTCATTAGAAGAAAGTGAATAATATTAAATCATCTCCTAAGGACAGAGGAAGAAAGTCACAAACCATGGAATGATCTGATTTGGCTCATGATATGAAGAGGTTGCTGGCCCAGGATTAATAATCCATATTCTTAGATTTACTTTTTTCGGTGATAGTAACTAACCCTCTCAAACTCTTTCTCAACTTAATCTGCCCCTTTTCCATGAATAAAAGTTTGGTATTGACTTGTGGCTTTAAAATTAGTGAATCATAAAAAAATAAACTAAATAATGAAATAAAATTAGTGGATCATTTTTAGAATTGGAAAATCACTGAAAATGCATGTCATGATACAACTATTGTGGTAAAATTAAATTCTTCAAGTATACCACAAATTCATGCTCTAGATCTCTTGGTACCATATTCTAATTAGGGGAGCAAGTATTACTTGAGATGAGCCGCTTTCCCTTTCAGACAAACTAGCACAGAAGTGTCTTCACATTATAATTCATCCCTTGATTCAGAATATAAACGTGTATGAACAATGGGAGTTCTGTATGAATATTGGCTTACTTAAAGCAATTGGTAGGTATTAGTCATTTGGTTCTAATATCTATACTACTATATCAAGAACTAGAGTTATTAGAGCAGATATTGATTTTTTACTGAATTACTTAGAACAAAGAAAACTTAAAATGCACAGTTGTTCATGTATAATAAAAAGAAATCTAGAAAATTAACTGGCTCTCCTAATAAATATATTTAAAATATGTTCTAAAAAATCCTCAAGAATATTACAAGTGTCTAAAATAAGTTTGAAATTCTCAGACTTTTGGTTAAAATAAAGAATGGGTAAAGTGTGGTTGGATTGCATTACTTCCTCATGTGCCTAATTTTTACTGGACTAGTTATAGCTGTATAACCTATTTTAATATCCCTAAAACTCTCTCAAAGTGTTAGTAGCAGTATTTTAGTCCCATTTTAAGCTAGTGTTAATAACACTGTGAGAGGTTCTAGAAAATCCATCAGCCTAAGGACAGGTGAAATCCAAATGTCTTAGTTTGGATGTTAATGAGAAGAATTAATAAATAATTCTGCAAATAGGTATCTTTCATTCAAACCATGTCTTTCTTTTAAAAACATTTTCGTTGTTCCATTTAAAATTCACTGCTCTTATTCATCTTTCAGGCACAGAAATTAATATTCATGATCACTAAATCATGGCAGCATGCTTAGGCCAGATTAGATTAACATATATTTCCCTCACTGACTTTCTCAGGGACATCTGAAAAAAAAATTATAATTTGTAAGAATTTTTATTCTATGCATGATGTCTTCTTGGAACTGGAATCAAAATGTTTCCCTTTAGGAAAACAGTATGGTTCAAAATTTAAACCAAGACAGGAAGATATAAAATATTAGTTCTGGCTTTACCTACTGTCTTGTCCTTAGAAATATATTACCTTACCTTATTGACATTTATCAAATATAACACACATTTTGATTAAGTCCAGGTTCAAATTTAGTACATATATATGATATTTAAAGGTAATTCTACATTTAATGTGCTAACAGATAACCACATTACTCTATAGTTCAAAACGTACTGAAGATCTATCTACCAACTGTCTAAGGAGAAATAATATGCAGCTTTTAGAAAGAGCACTGGGTCATTAAGTATCGCCAAGCCACTGTGGGATACAGAAAGGACACCAGCAGTCTGAGAAGGTCACATGGCACCAAATGAACAGTTTCAGCACGCCTCTTTCCCATAAACTTATAATAACCCAAAGATGATCTGTACAAAGATAAGGAGACATCTATGTCCTTCTTTGTTCACAACTGAGATGCAGTCTCCTGAGTAGATGAATGCAGGAAAGGTGAATTATTAAGAGCAGTGCAATGAAGAAGCATAGAAACATGTTAAGTCTTTTTCATTAGTTCATATTTAGAGTAGATCATGGTTGGGCTCTAGGCTCTTCAAAAACATCAATTTATATATATTCAGAAATTAAAAATTTTAAATGTTTGCCTAATCTGGACTCTCAGAAAAGTAAAGATTATTAAACATGGAAAAGGAAGAAAAAGACTGTAATTCCAGAAGTGGAGAGAACACCACATCAAGAACAGACCAAATCAGTTGAAATTGAAGCATGTGGAAATATAAGATGAGAGATGAAATCATACAATCTATTTTTAAAAGCATACATACTATGGATAAAGGGAACAATTCTCAACTCATGGAACACTAAAATAAGAAGGCACTTCCTTGAAATGTAAAATAAATGGCTGACAGGCCAAAGGAAGGAAACCAGGTCATGTGATAAATGCATAAACAAACTTTTATAAATGCAATATGATGTCCAAGCTATAAAATTAAGACAATAATACAAAATATCTCAGATAGCAAGAATCCCATTTCTCTGAGCCAAGTAAAACACTACATAAAGGTCAAATCTCATTTCATTATTTTGAATCTTACACACCTATCTCTAAAAATAGTTTCAGATAAAAGGCCAATGTAATACTTGGTTTTTTATTTATTTATTTATTTTAAGTGACAGAGACAGAGACAGAGAAAGGGATAGACAGGGCCAGACAGACAGGACAGGAAGGGAGAGAGATGAGAAGCATCAATTCTTAGTTGAGGCACCTTAATTGTTCATTGATTGCTTTTTCATATGTGCCTTGTCCAGGGACCTTGAGCTCAAGCCAGCGACCTTAGGCTTCAAGACAGCAACTTTTGGGCTCAAGCCAGTGACTCCACGCTCAAGCTGATGAGCCTGCACCCAAGCCGGCGATCTTGAGGTTTCAAACCTGGGTTCTCTGCATCCCAGGCTGACATTCTATTCATTGTGCCACTGCCTGGTCCAGTTGTAATACTCTTCATATTAAATAATGAGCAGCTATTTGATAATAAACTTAAAAATGTATCCATAAGGTCATTTTTGGCTTTAATATATAATTACTTAACACTATAACTCTAATGCTCTCAACAATACACTTGAGTTCAAATCAGTTTGTATAATTTAATGACTAAAGAGTATCTCATCAATTAAATTTCATTTAATAAGTCCAAAGTATTAATAAAATCACTTTAAATGTTTTGAATTCTTTTCAGAAGTACATACATGCATCCACCTTCATCCGGTCATCTCCCAGAGCTTTCCTTTTCCTCACACTCCTCAAATACTAGAGTTTCTCTTTTTCTATTTCTGTCAGATGTTGTTATTTAAATTCTCTCTCAACTTGAGTTTCAACTAGAGGGTACATACAGTGAGGGCAAAGCATGTCCCTAAAGTAAAATGCCACCTTCAACTTTGTGAAACAGTAAAGAGAATTCATTTTCTGATCCTTCAACTTAGCATGCAAGCAAGTTTTAATATCATCTCAAACTTAATATACTCAGAGGCCAAACTCATTCACTTATTACCACTAGCTATTGAATATTGACTCTGTTCCAGCTTCATCTTAAGCACTGTGTGTACAGTTAAGAACTGTACACCAGTGTAATGGGTACTGCCTGGACATTGCCTTCCTGGGGCTTATAGCCAGATCTTCAATAAAAAGCATAATGCTTAGCCTGTGTAACTAACACAGGCCCTGGAGCATAGTAGAAGCTCAGTTGCACTTCTTGGGTGAAAGAATGAACAGAACTACTAATTATAAATTGTGATAAATACTATGTAGAAAACAAATGCTTCAAAAAGAGAATAACTATGAAATACATTTCTGTGGAAGTGCTGTATAAACAGACATGAAGGAGGAGAAAGTATTGGAGACATAAGCAGAAGTTTGAGGTGAAAGATTTTGGTGCACCTGAGAAGCAAAAGAAGGTTAGTTAGATGGATTTAGCTTAATGAGTGGGCAGGACAGTAGGGTAAATTGGCTGGAACCAGATACTATAATAAGACCCTAACACGGTGTTAAGAATTTTCAATTTTATACTTATTATAAGGAGAAGCCACTGAAGTGTTTTAAGCAAGGGGCTGATGTATATTTAAAACTAGTTAAAAATTCTGGCTACTTTGTGGAACTGAATTAAAAAAAAACAAGTGTGGAAATGGGGAGACAGAAGAATAATCACATGACAGTGGCTTGTTCTAGGGTCATGACAATGAAAAAAGAAGAGTGTCTAGAAATAAAATATATTTAGGTGGAAATCACATCAATAGAATGCAAGAGTAATAGAGGTATTGCAAATACTCCCAATTTCAAGATAGTTTTATTAATGTAACAGAGTGCTCAAGGAGTTTGCAGAGAGCAAGAGGAAAGACTAGGCTCCGTTTTATAAACCTTTTTATCACATTAACAAAAAGTATGGTCTAGAATTATCCAGCACATTGGAGTCCATATTCACACTAAGCAGTTCTGTGTATTAGTTTTCCATTCCCCATGGGAAGAGCAAAACTCTCCCATCCCAAAGCCTGAGAAAAAGTTGTTGATTAGGCAAAGTTGTCTGCTTCTATAATGCTGAGTCATCTTTCCACTGAGTGTTATTGTCAGTACTGAGCGGATGGGGCAGAGAACCAGACACCTAGCTTGAGCAGTCCTGACCCAGCCTGCCGCAGCAAATGGCTACAAACTGATCAATGGAGAATTGACTGACGCTGGCTCTCTTCTTGTCTGCCCTTGTGGGTTAACAAGGTGCCCTTTTGGTCAAAACTGGCTTCTGTTTTTCATTTGAACTTAAATATGCCAGAAAGCAAGATGATGAAGAGTGCTTAGGTATTCATACACAAATGGTTCTTAACCATTTCAAGTTTGGTTATGGACACTCTTTCCAGAAAAAATACGTAAGTGAACATATGCACAAAACAGTCATACAATTTTAGAAGGTACACAGACTGTAGAATCATGGACGCAGCAATGGTTAAGGCATCTACAACATGTAAATCAGGCAAGTCTGCTAATATTAAACTTCTCAAGAAAGGACACTGGAAACACAAGGAAGGCCTCCCTCCCCCTAGATGTGTATAATGATCCAACATGCTATCCAATCACTAAACAAGAATATCTCATCATAAACAATTATATAGAATTGGAAAAAATGGGGAAAAAAGCTGGGCCTGGTGTCCGAAAAACTGTGTTCAGCCAGACCACATGTAGAAGGATCATGAGCTTATTTTTCAACTTTTTTGAGATTCAGTGATGTCATTTGAAAGCAAAGTTAATAATAATTGTACCTGCCTGATCAAATTTTTGTATGTGAAAATGTTTAATAACTGTACATGTCTGTGGAAGTTCTTATTTATGTACTTAACTCAAATTTTACTTAAACCAATGTTCAAGGCAGCCACCCTACTGACCTTAAAGCAATAATCTAGTCACCATAAAGTCTTAAACACTGATGCCAGAGGGTGCTTTCTATGTTACAACTGGGCATGGGGCTGACACACTGTATTACTGTGAATTGTACATTCCCAATTTGTTTTGTTTTTACTCTATGAGTATGTTTCCCAGGTTTTGAATTGCGTTTTTCATTTACACAGCCAAAGGAAACTTCATAATTCTTAGACTTTAATACACCTGTGTAGCCCTATGACATCACATATAGGTATCAAGGGTAAGCATGGAATTTAACCCATTATCAAGAGATAGGGATGTTTTCACTTACCTCTATCACTGTCATAGAGATATGCAAACTTGTCCCACTGGTAGTACTCAATCAAGCTAAGAAGGGCTCCTTTGAGGTCAGGTCTCATCTGAATGACAAATGGGTGTGTACCATCAGTTGGAAAGCTGGGAGTGATGAAGGAGACATGGAGCGTCCCACAGAATGATGTGATGGTATTTACAGACTTCTTGTCATAAAATCCAAAAATAGCATAGACTCCTCTTGAAAACTGGGAGCAGACTAGAAGAATAAGGAGAACAGGAAGGAAATATCATTGAAATTGGCATACAATAATGAATTTGCTTGAAAATTAATGCCCTTTTATATAGAATACAAAATAATAAATCAAAATAAGAGTTTATATCAATGATCCATTAAATGTATAAACACGTATTTACTTAGCACTGTATATAAGGAATTCAAAGAATTATAAGGCATTAAAATAATAAATCCAGTTTTATGAAAATACCTACATTCTTTTAAACAAACTATGTGAATGTAAATTTATTTTAGGACGGCCTCATTAAAAATAAGAGTACACATAAAAATCATTAGTTATCAAGTACAAACTGTAGCTACCTGAGATTCACACACATTCATAACAGCTCATTTCCCATAATAATAATTCTTTCAAAAGGCTTTATTATGCTAATGATGCTTATATATCTGCAGGTCATTACATACTTATAAAGAGTTCTACTGATTATCCAAACTTCAAGAGAAGATGGGTCCAAACTCTCACCACCTACAGTCATATCACTCCCATCTTATGTCATTCAGTCAAGAAAAAATTAATGAAATTCAGAACACTTAATTTTTATATTTCCCATGAACTTCACTTATCCCATATTTTCTATTCCATGCAAAACACAAAAAATTTACCAACCTATTTGGCATAGGACCATCAATCTTTATAAATATATATATTTCTAAATTTGAGAGTCCTCTTTCTCACACTCCCTTATCCTCTAATACTATTTGTATTTCAGTGAATGGCATATTCCACTACCTTCCCCACTACCTATAGTCACACCATCACTAAGTATTATTGCTCATTCTAATATCTGAATTTACTCTAATGTGGTCCGGTTATTTCTACCTCCATTCTCATCACCCTACTTCACTACTACCTATACTTATAATTGTACTTCCCTTGTGCCATGTTTTCTAGTACATGAACTCATTTAGTTCTGATGATAATCCTTGAGGTAGTACTATTATTATTCCTAAATTACTAATAGGAAAATTAACACATAGGAAAACTAAGTGATTCACTTTATGAAAGGTCTCACAGCTAGTGAGAGATACTGTGTTCAAACCTAGAAATCCTGGATTTAGAGTCTGTGCTCTTAACTGATGGATAATCCTACTCTTCACACTTGGATTATTAGAATAACTATCTAACTTTTCTCTTTCATCCAATTATGCTCCTTCCATTCTAGTCCCCACAATATAGGCAAAATAATTTCTGAAGCACAAATCTGAACATATTTCTCAGAGAAGTAGGGGTTACTTTGTCCAAGACTGATCCTCTGTTGTGCCCTATGGAAACAATCCATGCCATGGTGCTTATGACTACTATTTCAAGTAAGCCACACGGTTTTGAGTGAATGAACTATTTTTTAATCCCAAGAGCTGTTTCAATCCAAAGAATAGAAATCAGCTGCCCATGAACATAAACAACCCAGAGCATAATGCTAAACATTCTTAAATGAACTCCACTTTAAGGACAGGACTAATACTATCTTACTTCATTTTACTTCTTTCACAAAATAGATTTGCTTTATAATAAAGAATTATGTTAAAAATAATTTTCTTAATAAATAGGAGCACTGCTAAAATATACAGATATAGATTCTAGTAACCATTTGCAAACAGTCAATAAATAATAGGCAGTAATATTTAGAAACTATTGTATGATATAAAAAAGCAAGAATGACTGAGTACCAAATATTCTTATAATTTTTGTTAATATTTACTAACCTTTCCATTTTCAAACATTTCCATTTTTCTTTAAATATTGACTAATCTTCAACTCATTTCTGTCTTTCTAATGTAAGTTTTCTGGGATTTTAAGTTTTATCTGTATAATAGATAAATTAAAATCTTCTACTTCATTACCAGTCATCTGTAGAACAATCTCATATATCTCAGAAAACAACTGAATATATTTCTTTACATTTATTTCATACTTTAACATAAAGCAAAAGATGATATTCCTGCCTTTATTCATGTTTATATTTTTGTTTTTGCCTGAGTACAGAAGTTGAAAATAACTTTTCATGTATTTGATATGCTCATTTGTCATATACATGAAATAGTGCTTTCCTTGTTAAAACCCTTCTAGGCAAATCTCGTGATGGTTTCTTATTTTATAGATAGATATATGCGTACTGTCACATATATCTTAAATCTTCAGTTTGTTCAGAAATTGATTATTCCATATGACATAAAAAAGGGGGATATTGCTATAAAATTCTCTCTGGGTCTATTTTATTTCATTTCCTGCAGTGTTGGTATGTCATTTAAATAGTATAGAAATATCAGGCAATATTATTTATTAGCAATACCTTCTCTCATCTTATGTGAAATAGTTTCTGTGATAAAAATAGCAGCCAAAGCATCAGCAGAATGCTTGATAATGGATGCCACTCTTTGAATGGATAGGGAATCTTAGTAAGGAGTTATGCCTTTCATTTTCCGTTTGCTTTAGACTCTGAAGTGAGTTGTCAAGGGGCCGCCTGGTTACCATAACCATCTGGAAACATTGGCTTTGGCCCAACAGCAGGCACAAGCTGATAAAACTTCTTAAGTTATCATCATCCACCCAACTTAGAAGGCACTTTTATTCTCAGGTAATTCAGCTAATTCTCCAACAAACACAATTTTATAACAATGGCCTTTCTCTCCTGACCATTCCTGGGTCTCTCTCCATTTTCTTCCTTTATTCTTTATCTCTTCAGGGCACATATTCAGTTGTTATTTGTGTATATCCTCTATTTTTCTAGATATTTCTTTCTTAATGTCCCTTTTCTACACATACAATTAACTGCCATTTGGTCAAAATAGTTCATGTCTCTCTTTACCTTCGGTCCGTCACTGTCCCTGTCCCCAGTCATGATAAGAATTTCATTATGATTTATAATCAAGAAATGTTGAGTTGATCTAAGGTAGTTTTCTTATTTGTTTTACAATGACCATCTCAAGATGAAAAACTTAATGCTATCCTTTTTTAATTGGATTTATTGGGGTGACACTGGTTAAAAAAACAACATAGGTTTTAGGTGTATCATTCTATAATACGTCACCCGTGCATTGTACTTTGTGTTCACGACCCCAAGTCAAATCTCCTTCCATCACGTTTATCACATCTTTTTACCCTCTTCTCCATCCCCCTGTGCACTTTCCCTCTTGTGATCACCATACTGTTGTCTATGAGTTCTTTTTCTTTGTTTAATTCCTTCACCTCTTTTGCCCAGCCCCCAATTCCTTTCCTCTTTGACAACTGTCAATCTGTTCTCTGTATCTATGAGTCTGTTTCTGTTCAGTTAGTTTATTTTGTTTATCAGAATGGCTATCATCAATAAGTCCATATACAATAAGTGTTAAAGAGGATGTGGAAAAAAGGGAACCCTCATGTACTACATTGCTGAGAATGCAGACTGGTGCAGCCACTGTCAATAGCAGTATGGAATACCTCAAAAAATTAAAAATGTAACTTCCTATGACCTAGCAATTCCTCTTCAGAAAATATGTCTAAAGAAATGTGAAACACTAATTCAAAAGAATATGTGCACCCCTGTGTGCATTGCATTATTATTTATAATAGCCAGGATGTGGAAGCAGCTCAAATGCCCATCAGTAGATGAGTGAATAAAGAAGCTGTGGTATATTTATACAGTGGAATACTACTCAGCCATAAAAAAGGAAATCTTGCCTTTTATGACAACATGGATAGACCTGGTGATTATTGTGCTGAGTGAAATAAGCCAGTTAGTGAAATAAAAGTACCACATTATTTCACTTTTATGTGGAATCTATTGCTATACTTCTAACACTCTTTCCCCAGAATATTCAAGAGTGTTTTTGCATTCTAATGCTGAAGTTCTCCTCAGACATATGACACTATAAACACAATACACAAGGAAATTAGTTGCACTACTTTAAAATTACTGCTCATTTAATTAGAAATAAAGTTTCTCATGTTGATCTCTACCTTATTTCCCAATAATATCACTAAAATTGAAAGCCATTTCCCTAATCTATATATATCTATCCTATATATATATCTTTCCAAAGAAGAAAAATTTACTATCACTGAGAATATCCAAATAATGTGTCACAAACTCTGGATATAAAACCAAAGACAATGTTTTAAAATGAGTGAGACAATACTAGCACCTTATATATAGTCATTCTTTTCCTAACCAACTCCTGAAGTGAAAGAAGAAGCAGAAACACTCTCACTTCTAGCTTCCTGGCCCATACGATTACCCTATGAGACACTATTATAAATTTCTAAATAATTATGCTGATTAATATTAGAATTGCAGTTATGTCTTAAGACTCAGAAATGATTGCAAAGTGGTAAAGATGCTCTCACTGAGTTCTACTTGAATTAAATATTTATATCAACTTTGAGAAACTCAGCAAAGAGGAGCCCTTTTAAAAGACACTCGAGGTCAAACCACAGAAATGATCGTCTCCTGGGTGTAACTTGCTGATTATTCCACTTTTATTATAAGCCCAGATGATATAAGCCAATAACAGTGCTGATGATGCATCCATTGTGCCTCTTTTTCTCTTGGGTCATTCTGCTCATTGGTGCTGCTAATGTAGCATACTTGGTATATCAGTATAGTCTGGAGAAACTTGCACGGTTATTTAGTAGAAAGGCTGGAGAAAAATGGCATGATTAATTATTTATTTTATTTTAATTTATTTTGTTTTTATTCAGTGAGAGGTGGGGAGGCAGAGAAACAGATTCCTGCATGCACCCCGACTGGGATCCACCTGGCAAGTCCACTCAGGGGGATGCTCTGCCCATCTGGGAGCATTGCTCCATTGCTCAGCAACTGAGCTCTTCTTAGTGCCTGAGGCAGAGGCCATGGAGTCATCCTCAGTCCCAGGAACAATTCACCCCAATCGAGCCACAGCTGTAGGAGCAGGGGTGGGGGGGGGAGGAGAGAGAATGAGAGAGAGAGAGAGAGGCAAAAGGAAGAGGTGAAGAAGAGGATAGTTGCTTCCCCTGTGTGCCCTGACTGTGAATCAAACCCAGGACATCCACACACTGGGTTGGCACTCTACCACTGAGCAAACTGGCCAGTGCCATGATTTATTTTTTGTTTCATATTTTTTTATATTTATGAAAAGAAATATAAAACAAAGAAAACAGCCTATGTTGTTTCACTTCAATGAAAGAACATAGGCTACTTCATAGACAGAAATGGAAACAGCTCCTTTGCAGCTTGTGCCAAGTTTGGTGAAAGCTGCATCACCAAGATACCCTGACTTCAGATTGTGAAGGCCACAGAAAATCTCTCCCCTTTCATTGTTAAACTTCTGACATTGACTCCTTGTAAACTTTGACCCTGGTTTTAGTATTGAAATTTTTCTATCATTTGTTAGTACTGACCTCCTAGTCATTAAATCTAATGATAATTTTTTTTATCAGATTAAGCTTCCTTAGCTTCTTTGAATTTAACAATCAAATACTTACTTCTTGAAATATTCTCTCTCTACTTCTATTAGTTTTTCCCTCTTCCAATTCCTTCTCAACATTGCTGCCAAGTAAAATCATACCATGTTCGTGTTTTTCTCTCCCTCTGACTATCTTTAACTGTCTTTTTTATCCCCTTATATCTTAAATTAAAAAGGCATTTTCCAAGGATTTGTTGTACAATTGTTTTTCTTTGCATTTTACTTCGATCTCTTAGTGGTCTCATCTCCTTCAACATAGGCAGAGTCAACTTTTTATGCACATTTTCCAAAATTTCATTGTCACCTAAGTTGTCCCCTCTTATCTAGTTTTACTAAACAAATAATATATATTGTAAATATTTGATGTCACAAGCACGGTGTTAGTTTCAGAAGATGCCACAACAAATGGGATAGACACAGTCAGTCCTTAGTTGGAGTTGTTAGATCCAATTGCTCACCTTCCAGGATCACCCACTAGAAAACTTCTAATTCCATATCACTCCAACCTATTCCATAAAAACAAGGAGTGAAAACCTTGAGAATCCTATCCTACAAATCATGTCTTGTGTTGATTTCTTTTTCCTTTCTGCTCATGGCTTCCTTACTTGTGCAATCACTGATTTTGCATATTTTTTCAGAATGATTAGTTCATTACTCTTCCTTGTTCTGGTCATGCCATCTATAACCATCTCTGTTTTATCTACTTTATTCATTTCAATATTGGGGGGAACTTACTATGTACTGTTTTAGGTGCTGGGGAGAGACAACATTAAGAGAGGCAGGTAAGGTCTCTACTTATATAAAGCTTGTAAATTATACTTCTTAAATGCTTCTTATATCAGCACCTTTGTTTTCTTCCTTCTTTGTCTTTTCATGCTACACTTTTTCCCACCTCCTCACTCCTTCCTTCAATTTCTACTCATGTATTAGTCTTCTTCCTAAAACATACCATATATAAGGCATTCTCCAAGGATCTGTCTTCCAATAGTTTTTCTTCTCTCTCTTTCTCTCTCTCTCTTTTTTTTTACAATCCATCTCTTAGTGTTATTTCTTTATACAAGGTCAAATTTTAATTTTGTGCAAAGGTTTGCCAACCTGAACTACCATCTCAGTTCTCTCCCTTTATCTATTTATTTATTGAGAAAATATATACTGTAAATATATTGTATATAATTACTTAGCAAATGTACTATATGTATTTTATAGTATACATATACTGTAGAGACTGTACAGTGGAAGTATATACTATAAATATACCACATATGATTAATTTTTAAATCATGTATTTTCATCATGATTTCATTACTTCCTTGCTTGTGTGATTTTTATTTTTATTTTTATTTTTATTTTTTTGTATTTTTCCGAAGCTGGAAACAGGGAGAGACAGTCAGACAGACTCCCGCATGCGCCTGACCGGGATCCACCCGGCACGCCCACCAGGGGGCGACGCTCTGCCCACCAGGGGGCGACGTTCTGCCCCTCTGGGGCGTCGCTCTGTCGCGACCAGAGCCACTCTAGTGCCTGGGGCAGAGGCCAAGGAGCCATCCCCAGCGCCCGGGCCATCTTTGCTCCAATGGAGCCTCAGCTGCGGAAGAGGAAGAGAGAGACAGAGAGGAAGGAGAGGGGGAGGGGTGGAGAAGCAGATGGGCGCTTCTCCTGTGTGCCCTGGCCGGGAATCGAACCCAGGACCCCTTGCACGCCAGACCGACGCTCTACCACTGAGCCAACCGGCCAGGGCCACTTGTGTGATTTTTAAATAAAATGTTTAATTTTTTCAAGAACTGAAGTGTAAGCTTTCTAGAATAAATGAGAAAAAGCAGAAATATATAAAACACACAGTTTTAGATTGTCTGCAAGTCTGATTTTTAATTAAAATGTTTAACGTTTTCAAGATCTGAAATGTGAGTTTTCCAGAATGAAAAAAATAGAAATACATAAAGTACTACTGTTTTACATTGTCTAAAATTCTATAATGTTAATCTCAACTGTTAAATATAGAAAAGTTATTATCCTGTATCCAAGGATCTTAGGACTATGACCTTAGATATAGCAGTTATAAAGGATAATAGGGAGAACAACCAGAGATTGAATCCTAGCATTGTTATTATCTAGTTGGACTTGGTTGGGCAAGTTACTCTATTTTACTCTGTCTCGGTTTGATCATGTGTAAAAAAGATAATAATATTACTTATCTACCTCACTCAGATGGCCAGTATTAAAGAAAAATTAGCTGAAACAGTGCTGGTCACTAGCAAGCCCTATATAAACCCCTCATGACCTCCTACTTATATTCCATGTTCTAATCACCATTGATATTAAATGATCCTACACCAAGATTTTACTTAACCTTTTCCTTAGCATAAAATTGCCCAATTCCATGAGACAAGTGTCCATGTGTTAAAATCACATCATCTTTCGGAACTGTCAGAATCACTCCTGACTTCTCCATTCCTTTATCTCTAGCTTACAAATTGTCACCAAATACAGACCATTTGGCCTCTCAAATCTATACCCTGCAGCGCTGCTGACATTGTCTGAAGACAATCCTTAAATATTTATTGACTGAATTGCTGCAACAACCTCCCAAATAGCTCTCTTTATAATAAATCTCTTCCCTATTATGGCAGATAAAACACCCCTGATGAAAACCCATTAGTGTCTTCCCATTGCTTAAACAACATGACCATGCTCAGATAGTACCTCTTCAGTGTGGTCTGAGTTACATGCCTCTCCTACATGATAAAGCAATCTGAATTTCTGCATTGTAGCCTGAGTTATAATTGGCTTGCTTTGCCCTGTCTGAGCAACTGAAAGCAGGGAATGAAGTGCTGTTTATCTCTAAATGCATAGCCTATCATATAGTTGCACAGAGCAGACACTTGATAAATGTCATGCAATAAAATACCAATTCTTCCATGAAGGGTGTCTTGCTTCCTGTCAACTGACTATGATTTTCCCTGATTATGAACTGCTTTTACCTCCCCCATGGCCTGAAAGACAATAGCTTTGAGTGTATGTGTGTGTGTTTGAGGCAGGAGCGGGGGGTTGTGACCTCCTTGAGAGCTGATATCAGTGTGAGGAAGGAATAAGAATATCTGAATTGGAAGCCCAGCTCTATTCTTCCCTGGCCAGCTAGTGGAATAGTCTTTAAACTTGTGCCTCAATTTCCTAATCAATTGAATGAGGATTTTAATTCCTATCCTGCCTAACCTAGAGGAATACTTTAAATTTTAAATTAGATAAAATTAAAATAAATAAATTAGATAAAATACAGAGACAAACTGAAGAAATTCAAATCATTAAATAAATGTATTAGTGACCATAAACTCAACCATAATAATTTTCGTTCTTTGCAATACCCAATTTAGGAATTTTTCAGTAGTATATTATTAATTATTTTTTGAATGACTACATGATCTGAACCAATTAGATAACAAAGATATAAAACAGGTTATTATTATAATATTTCATTCCTGTTGATACTGGGGTATTTCTGAAATCAAGTAATCACAGTATTTTCTTCTCTATCATACTGAAACAGTAACTAGTGTTATTTTAAAATTACCTGTACTACTAGGTTATCAGTCTCATAATAGGAAAAAAATCCCACAGTCATTACTATGAGAAGACAATCTGGAATGTTTGTGCAGTTTTATTATTTTAAGCTTTCAAAATGTATTTTATGTGTTGAGAAACCAAGAGAGGTGAAAATAAATCAATACATAGTGTAGGGTGCAGTTGGAAACCCGAATGAAAGAGGTGACTTCTTTGTCTTGGTCATATGTCCAATAACACATATTGGACTTGAAGATATCCTCAGGTAGTCTCACAATCTCAAATGTCTTATTTCTCTAATTTAATGGAGTTTTTCAAGCGTGAAAACGTATTATAAGCAACATTTATTCCCTTAAAATATGTAATTGTGTAACATATGGTACATGTAATGTTTGGTTTCTGTCAAAACATGGGAGACTGTTAAAAATGGAACTATAATTTTTATTCTTAGAGTGTTTAGGTAAATACAATATGCTTTTCTCATAATGAGAAGGAGTAAAACTATCTACTTTTCATTAATAGGATTATTATAAAGTTCATATTTGACTAGTTCACCTTCTTATCAATTTCCCACGCGGGGGCTGACATGACAGCTTAGCACCTTTCACAAAATGCTTATCTCTTTAAAAGCCTACCCTCTGCTCTTCTTCCTCAGAACCCAGCACAGTTCCTGGCAGAGACACTCAGTGTATAACTATTGAACAACACACTAAATGAATCTAAGAAAACATGACGAATAATAAACATCACCACAATGACATTTTCTATAAATGCCTCAATGATGATTTTTCATGTAGCCTTGCCACAAATCTTTCCTATGATAAATTACTTCTCCTTTGCATACATTTTAATCCAATTTTTCATACAAATATTAAATGTGATGCATCATCACTCAGTGGAAGACAATGAAGTTGTGGTAATACATTTTTCTTTCCCTCTCACTAACATTTATCCTTCCTGACCTTTGTGTTGTGTTTGCTGAGTGAGGTGAAATGTCGCAAGTTTATTGCTGTTACCCATATTATATGCAGCTTTAAAAATCTATAATATTTATTCTGGCTTCATTCATCATTTGGGAGAGCAGGCAATAGCAGAACTGGCAGTAATAGGCAATAACTCTCGTGTGAATTTTAATGATGGGTCCTGGACACGTAAATGAAAGAGAATTACCTCCATTTATACAAGATGCTATTTTATAGAAGATAGTCTCATTCTTCATCCCTTGGACATATATTTCCTCCTCATAAATACACATAGTTCCACCCTCTGCAAATTCTTGCTCAACTTATGCTCTATGTAAGTTCTGGGTACTGCATGCCCTGATGTGGTTTGAATATTGTGGGTAAAGAGTGCCAGGCTGAATGGCTGGAGGCCTGGCATCCAATCCACATTGCAACACCAGCCAGCTGCGTGCTTCCGGCAAATTGCAGCTTTCAAACGTCTTAGTGCCCTCAGAGGTCCCATTGAGCTCAAACTTGGGCATATACAGCCAAATATCAAAGAGAGAAATTATGCAAAAAGTCAGGTGGTGAATATTTATTATTCATCACATTCTTACTTATGTAAAATGAGTATGTGAGATACAATAATTTTTTGCAAATTAAATTCTAGCACTTTTTTTTAAGTTTGAGTAGTAGTCTTTCTTTCTGTCCTTCTTTTTTCCTTCCCCTTTCCACTTGTCCTGTTTTCTCCTTCAATTTCTTCTTTTTCTTTCTTTCATTTTTTTTTTTTTGACAGCAACAGAGTGAGGGACAGATAGGGACAGACAGACACAGGAAGGGAAAGAGATAAGCATCAATTCTTCATTGCAGCACCTTAGTTGTTCATTGATTGCTTTCTTATATGTGCCTTGACCAGGGGCTACAGCAGATGGAGTGACCCCTTGCTCAAGTCAGCAACCCTGTGCTCAAGCTGATGAGCCCGCACGCAAGCCAGCGACCTTAGGGTTTTGAACCTGGGTCCTCCGCATCCCAGTCCCATGCATACTCTAACCACCATGTCACCACCTGGTCAGGCAATTTCTTTCTTTTCTACTTCCTCTTTATGTTTACCTTTAGCCTATGTGGGTTTACCTCCACAGCCACTCTTGATCCTCAAGCCTAAATAAATGTTTATGTATTTGGAACATAATATGAATGTAATTAGAATGTACAATATTGAAAGACTATGCTTATTATAGCCAATAACTTTATTGTCAATAGCTCAGATCTGTTTTATGATTTTCAGTGAAATATGACACTTTTATTCATACCTAGCACACTCTTATTAGTTTATCCCTAGATATTTTGTTGCATTATTATTACTGTTGTCAGATATTTTTTCTATATTTTTTTCTGTCAGATATTTTTTCTTATATTTTTGACTTAGATATTTCTCTAGGAAAGCTGTTGACTTTTAAGTAATAATAATATATCCAATGATCCTGTTGAATGCTTTTCACTTCTATGAGCTTTTTGGCTGATTCTCTTGGAATAAAAAAGCCATTATTTTTGTATGAATTTTATTCAACTCATATTTGGACCACTGAACTATGAGATATCATTTCTCCTTAGTTTGGTATTTCTATTATAAATTCTTACAGTAATAATAAATTGAAAAGTATACCATTAATCTGGTTTTCATGCAATAAAAATTGAGTGAGAATTTGAACAATTTTCTGATATATTTTATCAATGTATATAATTAAAATCTTTTATACAGTTCATACTTCTTCTTTTCTCAGAATAAACTGGCTCATAAAAAGCCTATATATTACATGAAGAATTGTTTCAACTCTCTACTTCACTTTACTGTGTGTTTCACAGAGATGGAAAAAATAAGGGAGAACATGATATAAGTTACATAGCATCAATATTTAGTCATTATAAATGTGGTTCTATAATTACTCATATCCTACTTCCAGCATACCATAGGTACAAAAAAGCAAAGGAAGAAATAATTAGCCAAGCAATAATTCTTCATTAGTAAAAGCTAGAAGATGAAACAAAATTGTTCAGAGGGATGAAGGGAAGTAGATAATTAGCTGAAAAGGAGGAATTTAGGAAAGAGAGCCCAACAGCTCAGTGTCAATTAGTATTATAACAACAAAAACTTCTGAAGGACAAAGCTGGAGAAAAATATAAATAAGTAAATTATAGCTAATCAAAAATATTAATAATGTATATATCTGTGCTTACACCACAATTTATTTCAGCTTCATGTCATTACTAAAAGTAGGCCCATATGAACTCAGTTAAAGCCAGTCCAACTTATTTCTAAATGACTGATGGTTTATTGGAGAACACATGTAATTTTGGATATAAATCATGAAGTAAATTGAAGATCAGGCAACTTTAAGATTGTTGAATTAAGTGCAAATGATGAAAGCATAAAGCAAAAGCAAAAATCTCTAATGAAGCCTAAATACTCAACTAGGTTGCCTGCCTTTTTCAGAGCCATAGATAGTTGCCAGATTCCTAACAGATTATGTTGTGAAATTGAACAATCTGGGGAGAACCAGAACTCCTAAATAATTCCTCAAAGAAATTAAGCAAAAGAAAGAAAGCAAAGAGTATGGTCTGCTTTTAAAAATTTTCAAGAATCAGAAGACATGCCATTCTTTAATTAAGATGACATCGATCACTTATCAATGCAAACATAGTAAGTCTTAGCAGCAAAGTAACGAAAACTAAGGCATGCCTTATGGACCAATATGTACAAAAAATGCTGACCTCTTGTGGTGAAATTGTCCTTTCTGGGGTAAAATGGTACAAGCAATGATGTAACCAGCCAAAGATGGAGTTTTATGAATGCTAATCTTACAGAGTGTTCAAGACAAGAGGAAAAATAATGAAGAAAAGAGAAAATGATATATGTGTGTGCTAGTGCAACTTTCTTTTATATTCTCAAAGAATTAGTAAGCAGCACTGGACCAAATATAATCATATGCTAATTTAATAGGAATTTGTCAAATTATGTGTTAAATTATATAGTATATTTCATAAGATAAAATTTCCTTTAGTGTAAAATAAAATTCTGTATTACAGAATATTGTTGTTTCATTGAACACAACAATACATATACATATATGACATATACACTGAAGGCCATAAAGAAAGAAAAAAAGAATCCTAGAAGTAACTACAGTGAGTCTGATCTCTACATGAAAATTATTCTTTGGATTAATAGCTAACTCTTAGATGAAATATTATGTGATTATGCATCAGGAACTTTTCTAAAGGCTTACATATTGTATATCAAGTCATTTAACCCTCCAAAGAACTGACATAAAAAGAAGTTCACTTTCCCAAATTCACACAGCTAGTGGTGTGGACCTAGAATGTGAACTGATGCCATTTAGAACTAACTAGAAAATGTCACATATAAAAGCTTGGAAAATAGCCCTGGCTGGATAGCTCATTTGGTTAGAGCATCCAAAGTGCAGAGGTTGCCGGTTCAAGCACAGTCAAGAGCACATACAGGAACAGATTGATGATCCTCTCTTTCTCCCTTCCTCTCTCTCTACAATCAGTCAATAAATTAAAAAACTTTTTTTAAAGATTTTTTAAAAACCTTGGGAAATATACTGCAAAAGATACAAAAAATAAATTCCAGAGTCATGGTAAATATTCTAGATCAAAGATATATTAGGGAGATAATCTCTCCAATCTTTTATTCAAAGTTTTAAAAAATATATATTCTTAGTATATGGACCTATTTTGTGTGTGTGTGCATGTGTGTATACTGAATGCTACCCTGTGATTCCAATAGGTTTAAAACAACCCAATATAAAATTAAGAATAACATGAGCAGACACTGCATTTAAAAATGAAAATCTTAAAATGTTCAATCACACTGAAAATCAGGGAAATATTCATTAAGACCAACTAAGTTTACAATTGGCAAAAGTGAATAGATGTTATATAAAAACCAGAACTTACATAGTGATAGCAGATATATAAATTGATACAACCATTTTGGAGAACTATCGGGCAAGATTCTGTAGAATTAAAGAAGTATATACCAGCAATTGTTCTTATGCATATGCCCTAAAACACTGAGAAATGCACAGAAGGAGACATCATGAATAATATCCATGGCCACATTTCAACAAGCCACCACATACCATGATATAGCTAATAAAATGTAATATCAGCAGAGAAGACAATTGCTTTTGTTTTTGTTTCATTCATTATTTTCATCTAAAACTACAAAATAAATCTCAAAATATACCCTGAGTAAGAGAAAACCAAGTTATAGCAGATGGATAAGTTGCTTGTATAATGTTAACAAAAGAACCATATACTCTTTTTAGCATAAACATATAAGTGGCAAAACATCTATAGAAATGATGAACATCAAATTTGAGAGAATAGTTACATTGAGTAATAGTGGAGGGGACTCAGGCGTTTTGATCTTATTAGTAATGCTTTATCTCTTGAGCCGGGTACTGTGTATAAGGATGCTTGCTATAATATGCTGTATAATTTTTTTTGTAGGTCTGAGATAGTTAGTGAAATGATCTGAATAAATAATGTATGATTTGGAGAGCAGAGCATATATGAAACCTGGATAAAGTCACTAAGGATCAGATAAGGAACAAAAAACAAATCTTATAATGAAATATAAGTCCATGAAAGTCTAAGTGGAGAAAGTTTAATTTCACTTGCAGTGTCCTAATTAGTGCTTTTTAAATTCTCAATAAAGAAATTAGCAAGCTATGTTAAGAAATAAATGCTGACTACTTAATTAAGTGCCCTAGCTGGCCCAGTTCTTTTTTTTCATGCAACATCAACCCCTCTCAGACTTGCACTTTAGAGAAATTGTAAATTATATCTTGTCAAGTGACTTCTAGGTCATTCCACTTGCAACAGTTATCATGTCAAGGTGCTTCTGTATTAGAGAAATCCATGGTCCTTTTTTTCTCCAGAAATCTACATGTTTTCTGCTATATATTAATTGGTGATATCGATAACACAATAAATAAAAACTCCTCAGTATCATCCAAAAATGCATATTAACTATAAGACATAGGTCATTAATTATTAATTAATTAATTACTCTAAACCTTTACTTTTAGAAAAGGATTTTATATCCAGTATCTCTTTGTTCTTATAATAGAATCACAGGGTAATAGAACAAACATTATCTCCTTTTTACAGCTAAAGATTTTGCTAATTTTCTATTTAAAAATATTGGCAAGAGTGTCTTACTTTACTTCTGAAAGGACATCCATCAGTTTTAGTAACTTTTAAAATCAAAGGTTAAAACTGGAAAATATGAGGGTAAATTAACATATATGTGAAAAAAAGTCAAAGAATTAGAAAATATTACAATACAGTAAATAACACTAAAGACACTAGATAGTTGTACTTCCACATAAAATCAAATTGGCAAAGATGTAATAGACATATCTCCTGCACTAAATAGGTTATTTTTGCCCAGTAAGTATATGATTGTCTAACCACTAAGCTGTACATCCAAAACCAATACATAATTAACAAAAAGAGTTTACGTAATTTAATTATACTCAATAGACATTAATATATTTATAACTTCCATACTTAGATAATAGCACTTTAATGACTGTGATTTCCTTTGAGGGTTATTTGTCACATTCAGTAAGGGCCTAACATTTCAGGACTCATTCGGGAAGGAAGTTTGCTTCTGCTGCTGAAAACATGGAACACCTCCTCTCTCCCTCAACTAGGACTTGACACTGGTCTGAAAAGTCTGCTGAACCCAAATGCATGTTGCTGTCATCACTATATTGTGCAAAACCAAGATTTAATCAATGCAGCATTCCCTTTGAGTGGCTCTTAACAATAACTTGGAAGAGAGTCTGGTGCCTTAGCAGAACTTGAGTGTGTGGTAAATAGGAAGTCTAGATTGTAGATATGTCAATGATCTAAATACCCAGAGCTCACAATAAAAATAAAGATGTCTAAGTATTTTTTAAAATACACTTTATTTTTCTAGAGCATTTCTCTGACTTATATTTGAGGTTGTAAAAGAAAGCACCTTAAATGTGTATAAGCAAATTGTAGGGTCAGTGAACAAAGGTTTTGATCAGTCTGTTTCATCGTCTTTTTGCAAAGTTGGTGTATTCTCTTTTTAGTCTCAGCTCATATGTATTTTCTGAATCCGGGAGAATGATAGTGTTGGTAAATTTTGCCAGTAGAAAAACAGCAGTGTTGTTCCTTCACAGACATTTGGAGGGGGATGTTAATTATGAATCTCATTTGGGATTTTTATAAATTTTCAGTAGCATATATTTTCAGGCTGAAGCTGAGCCCCTAAAACAAAACTACTGCCACTAAAGTGGCCCAGAATGAAACCACATGGTTCTCAACTCTCCCAGATCGAAAGCACAGACTGCAGGTGCCTCGTTTGTCTCCCTCGGCTTCATTTCTAGTCAGCTCATCCTTATATCATCCTGGAATCAGCTTCCATCAAGCTCTCAAAAATCCATGTCAACACCTTCCCAATGTCTTTATTCTTAAACTTTTCCTAGATTATATTTCCAAGTCCTTATAATTCCTCAAAACTGCCTTACCTATGAAGGTACTCTTTTTTCTGTATTTTTTAAAAATAATTTACTCCTTAGTGCTTCGTGGAAAAAGTACATATTGATAGAGGAAGGATGGCAAAGTGTTATCCTCATGGCCCATAATAAGTCACACCTCCCACTTCACCATTTTGAGTAGTTGCCTTTCACCCTGGCTCTGGGCATGGCCAGCTGATTAGCTAATTAGTCATGTCTCACCAAGATGACATGACTTTAGCAGACATGGTGCAAATAGTGAATTTGTAAAGACTTCTACATTAAGACTTGCTATCTGGATCCCTGTCCTGACATTGAGAATTCTACGCTAGCCTTCTTGAAGTTGAAAGACCACAAGAAAAGAGGCTCAGGCATTTCAGCCATTCTAGCAGAGGGAGTTCTGACTCACCGTCCAGCTGAATGTACTCACATGGATGGATCTAAGCAAGAAAAGCAAAATATCTCCCAGACAGCCCGTATAATGCTGAGGGGAAAACGGTTGTCTTTTTAAGCTCAGTTTTGAGATAGTTGACCATGTAGCAACTGAAACAGAAATTGCTATCTTGCAGTAGGGTGCTACCATAACAAAAGCCTAGAAGATGTGGCACCGATTTGAGGCCTGGGTAATGGGCTGGAGCTAGAAAATCAGCAAAGAGATGGGTAGTAAAAGTTGGAGGCAAGCATGTCACCTGAAACAAACTGGAAGACTGAAAATGTGCCAAATAAACTTGTAAGTCTGGCTAAGAACATTTTGAAACAGAACAATGAAAGTGTCAGTTTGCAGTTTTGTTGTTGTTGTTGCTTTTAATAAGATATAGGACACATATCAGCTGAAGAGAGACCTGTTCAATTCGCAAGTGAAATCTAGAGGAAACAAAGAAAGGCCAGGACATACTGGGTTGGAAAATAATCTGCTTCACACTGCCAATATATCTCCACCCCCCCCCCCTCGTAAGATCTCAGGAAGATTTAAGGTTTTGCCAGAGCATACTCTACCAGATTAAAAAAAAAAGCTTTTAAGGGTGTTAAGGGCATTGATTTACTGAAATTATGCTATCCCTCTCAACAACTGATATTTGGTGTGTGCAGAGAGGTGGGAAAAGGAAGGACATGTATAAGTTATTTTTTTACTTCACAGTGTATAATCAATATCTGTATCAATAATGATTCATGTGCATATGGATCAGATATGATAATGAGATCATAGACTTTGAACTTGATGCCATGATTGGATGACACTTTGAAGGTTTTGGAAGAAAATGAGTGTATTTTGCACATAAACTACTGGAGCCAAAGGGAAGATTGAGATAGCCTAATGTGTCCAAATAAATCATGCCTCCAGTTATTTATACCTGTGAGTGGAACCCACTCTCTCTGACAGGACCATGGCCATATAACTTGATTTTATCAATAGGATATAAGCAAATGAAATGCAACAGTGGCATAAGAACTTGGGCATTGAGGCTTGCCTTCTTAGAACACAATTTTTAGACCATGTGAAAAATTATGTAGCCTCATTGAAAGTAAACACTCCCCCCCCCCCAACACACACACAGAGGGAGAGAGATCCAGCCATCCCTGTCATCCCACTGAGCTCACTAACAGAATGGATATCTCTAAGTGAACTCAGGGAAAACTAGTTAAAGAAACTCCCAGTTGTTGTTTTAAGCCATTCAGCTTTTTTTTTTGGGGGGGGGGGCGAGGCAGCAATAGGAAACTGATACAACCACCTCTGTCTTGATAATATTATACAATTGTCTAATATTTCCCAAGACACCCAGTAATTTTCCAGATAGTTTTTGATCTGGGCACTGCTTTTTATTTACTTTCCTTCTATTTTACTTCTAAGGAATTTCAATAAGCTCTCTTTTGCTCTGATTCTTCAACTAAAAGCTTTATATTGCTTTGATATCTTATTAATAAGAACATCCATCTTCCAAATACTTTGCCATATTGTCAGCCAAATAACAGTCTAAACATTGTATTTGTTTAAGTGATTCATATGATTTTAAAAATAAAAAGGGGTATTTTAACAGTAAGCAAAATATCTATAATAAAAGTCACCAAATGGGCCCTGGCCAGTTGGCTCAGCGGCAGAGTGTCGGCCAGGCATGTAGAAGTCCCAGGTTCGGTTCCAGGTCAGGGCACACAGGAGAAGCAGCCATCTGCTTCTCCACCCCTCCCCTTCTCCTTCCTCTCTTTCTCTCTCTTCCCCTCCCACAGCCAAGGCTCTATTGGAGCAAAGTTGGCCTGGACGCTGAGGATGGCTCCATGACCTCCACCTCAGGTACTAAGGATGGCTCTGGTTGCAAAGGAGCAATGCCCCAGATGGGCAGAGCATTGCCCCCTAGTGAGCATGCCTGGTGGATCCCAGTCGAGCACATGCAGGAATCTGACTGCCTGCCGTCTTCTAACTTTGGAAAAATACAGAAAAAAAATTAAATAATTTCTGAAGATGTCATCGTTCTAATCCTAAATACATTGACATTAAGAATTTCCAAATGTAAAACTCTAACTTGACAAAAAGGAGTACCTAATTTGGTGCTCAATAACCTGTGTTTCATGTCTGAATTTATTACTTATCACTATTTAATTCTGATCAGCCATTTGCCTTTCCTGATTCCTTACATGTAAATAACACTAGCTACATCACAGTGGTGTTGTGAAACCTAAGTACATATAATAACAAGAAAGTGATTCTTTAGAAAGTTCATAAATAATTGACCTACCACGTTATGAAAATTTGTATTTTTCTTAATCTACATTGTTTAATTTACAGACAACAAAATTAAGGCCTCCAAAACATACTTCTTCTAGTACCAAAAAGTAGTCTTTGCAGTAACAGCACATAGAAATCTGCTAGTATTAACCAGTGATAGTCCACATTCCTATATATGTTTAGGTTTCATTAAAATAAATCAAACATTTCTTTTTTCTGACCTGATATAGAATTTGCCTAGTGTTTGAAATATGTATTTCACTTTTTTAAAGTCTCCAATTCCTAGCACAGGAAATGGCCTAGTTTAGGTGGTCAGAAAAGGTTTAAGAATCTTGAATTAATGAATAAAATCATGAGCAAATAAATATTCCTTAAGGTATCTTAATAATGAAGGAAAGTATGACTTAATCTCTGACACATTTTATATCTTCAAAAATCGCTAACATGATTTGAGCACCTTGAGTTCCATGCCAGAAAGAACCCGAAAGCACAGCTGTGGAGGCTGCCAGGTGCTGTGTTCCCAGTATAAGCCAATACCTTGAAGCTAATGGCCTGTTGCCTTTTGGAGCACTAAACCTTCCAGGTGTCTGCAAAATACTCGTTAAATGGAAAATGTGTCAAGTTTCTAAAAAGACACAGGCACATGGTAGAAGCACTTGAAATAATTTATGCCCAAGCAAGTAGGGACATTTCTTTATGGGGAATAAAATGAGCATCCAAAGTGTATGAAATCATCATATCATCATCACCATCATCAATATGAGTTCAGTCTCTATGTCTCCACAGCCAGATGGAGTTCTGATCATCATTCAGAAAAACCCAATATCATACTTACCTGTAAAAGTTATACAAACTAAAGGAGACTCTTTGGATTAATTATGGGAAGAATTTATACTTAAAAGGAAACGATCAAAATCACCTTAAACACAACAGCTTCTTTAAAAACCACCTTTAACGGGAAAAGTTAGACATCTATATAAAGCATTTCTAATTATACAAGATATGAAAGTATGAATTCATTTATAAAAAATTAATGAGCCTTTTACATGGGCATATAGGAGAGCTCAAATGTATACCATGCAATATCTATCTTAGTAGAAAAGGTACCTATATCATATAAATGCTGTAGATGTCAAAATAAATGATTTTTAAATATATGTGAAATTTAATAGATACATTCAAATCTGCATTTCTAAATAGTGAACTTAAAAGTATCTTTCAAGAAAATGAAATGTCAAATAATTCTTAATTTGATATTTAAAGGATAATACACTTGTTTAATGTGAGACACTTAGACTGGTATAAACCTACTTCTACAAAAAGAAAAAAAATTAATTAAAACTTCATTTCATGCCTCTGCAGAAGCGATAACAGTGATGACAATGAGCAGCAGTTCAGGCCAGTTAAGAATCCAGGACAATATTATTGCTTTAGCTCTTAATTGACTATGAGATCTTGGCCAACTTATTGAAACTTTCAGGGTATAAGTTTGCTAATTTATAAAGTGGGTATTACTCAATAACTTCTTAGCTCTTTCAAATTCTGACATTTAGATTACTCAGATTAAATCATTATGTCTCAGAATAGTTTCTGGAAACAAGAATGAATGGGACTTTAGTGAACAGCTAGTGTAGCTTTTAGTTCACATAGCTACCTTTGGACTCCATCATTTTCTTTCTTCCAAATGAGGGAACCTAATATTGACTTGTCTTCCTTGACACTCATAATGCTTTTCTCTGTCTTCTATACTTTTACTTTCATTCTTTTTCCCATGTGGCGTCAGATGAAAAGAGAGTACTGATTCAAGAAGGAGTGAGGAGAGAAAAGATTATCTTCATTGAACCACCCAGACCCTCCACTATCATCCTTAAACTACAATCTGTATTATATATGTGCATGTACGTATGCATGTATGCATACGTACTTACACATACCAAAATGTATAGCAGGTAAGATTTTTCTGCTTTTCTCCAAGCCATACTGATACACATACTCTCCAAATCAAGAAAGAGAAAAGACCTACTCATGTGACTAATATACATTTTTTTGCCTTTCTGGGTTTCAAATTATCTTCCTTGTTTCTAATTTTTTTCATAAACCATTACTAAGAAAAGTAAATCTGTATCCTAGGAAAAGAAAGTGTATGCCCTGAATGTAAAACTGAATAATTACTCAGATAGAATAAAATTGAATTAAGTAGTTAAATACTAAATATAATCTGGCTGATTATAATATAAACTTGACTAATTACGAAAATTATATAATTTTTTAAATAATTTTTTTCTCTGTAGTATTAGCCCACTACTCTAGTGATTTATGTAGAAGTACTGAGTTCAGTTTAAAATTGCTCTAATTTTTATTTAAAATGACATTGTAACATATCCAGTACTGCAGCATCTTGGCATAACACTAATAACAACAAAGACATCAAGCTCTTTACTATGTTAATACAGCTATCTTAAAATTTCTTCGAAGTATTATACATTTGATACTGTTATTTTGACTATGAGGACATTGAAACCCAACATGGATAAGTAATCTACCCAAGGACACAAGTTTAGTAAGCCACAGAAATGAGTTTCTAACACAGGCCAGGGCCAACTTATTTTAATTCTATTTTACACTGTTAATTTCTAAGACACGAAAACAGATGAAATGCCAATCTCATATTAAAAAGACCATGGCTCCCTTAGGCAATCTGTAATTTGTTATCTAAGAGTCATTTGGAAGAACAACTTTGTGAAACCATATGAAGTCATATGCCACACATTCACTATAACCTTGAACAACTCAAATCTATTATAGACCTCTCTTACTCATGAATACACTTTAATCTTTGTATTTTCACATAGTCTCACCTCTCTGGTTACTATTTTATTAATTTAAAACAGACTGCTGAAAGTAATATATTTTTCTGATTTTTCTTAAACTGCTTTCTTCATGCTTCAAAACATATCCTCTAATTATAATATTATAAAATTTGGTGAATAAGTTCATGTTTATTTTTTTTATAAACTTTGATCATCTCTCCTTTCAACACTGACTTTTCATACAAAGGCTTCTTTTAAAGGCATTAAATAAAAAATTCAAGAGTTGAGACAGTTTCCATTTCAAAGTACTAAAATTTCAAAGGAATCCAGAAACTTGTTATTCAGCCATATCAAAAAGAATTTAAAGAAAAGTATTTCCAAAGTTAAAAATTCTGATTTGAAGATAGTCTCTGCTCTCATAAATGACATTGAAAAGAGTCCCAAGAATGAATACATTGTGTCAATTTCTTTTTTTTAGCAAGACAGACAGGAAGAGAGATGAGAAGCATCAACTTGTTGTAGCACCTTAGTTGTTCATTGATTGCTTTTTCATATTTGCCTTGGCTGGGGGGCTCCAGCTGAGCCAATGACCCTTTGCTCAAGCCAGCAACCTTGGGCTCAAGCCAGTGACCATGGGGTCATGTCTGACTATGATCCCATTCTCAAGCCAATGACCCTGCGCTCAAGCTGGTGAGCCTGTGTTCAAGCCAGATGAGCCTGTGCTCATGCCAGTATCCTTGGGCTTTGAACCTAAATCCTCAGTGTCCCAGGCCAATGCTCTATCCACTGCACCATCACCTGGTCAAGTGCACTGTGTCCATTTCTTAAATCAAAAGCTCTAAAGAAATACTGATCATGCATATATTTTTCAAGCCAGTTATCTTCATGTTTTAAAATTTTAGCATACAAGATTTAAAATGTCATCAATATTAACTAAAATATGAATCACAGCAGCAAATGACAAATGTGCTTGTAGTAATAATTTTAATATCCTTAAAATAATAATAATAAATGAACAAATACTAGTCATAATTTTTTAGAGTACTAGCAATCTTGTTTTTTATAGCACTCTCACAACTTAAGATTCAAGGAAATTCATAAAATATTTTAGGCATGAAACTAGTAGCCTCGTCTCCTAGATTTTAAACTATTTTTTTTCTCTTGTTCAAGTTTATCAACTTAAAAAATAAAACAAGGCTCTGGCTGATTGGCTCAGTGGTAAAGTGTTGACCCAGTATGTAGAAGTCTGTGTTCAATCCCAGTCAGGGCATACAGAAGTGACCATATGCTTCTCCCCCCTTTCCTCTCCTCATCCCTTTTATCTCTCTCCTTCTCTCTTTTCCTTCTGTAGCCAGTGGCTCTATTGATTTGAGCACAGCAGCCTAGGTGCTAAGGACGGCTCCATGGAGCTTCTGCCTCAGGTGCTAAAAATAGCTTGGTTGCAAGCATTGCAACCAAGATGGGCCAAGCATCAATCCATATGGGCATTGCTGGGTGGATCCCAGGGAGTCAGGGCATATGTGGAAGTCTGTCTTTCTATCGCCCTTCCTCTTACTTAAAAAATAGTAATAAAAAAATAAAACAATCTGCCCGATATCTCATTCTCTTCCACCCTCCCCTCTCTTCTACAGCTAGATGTCTGCAAAGAAGTTTTTAGCCTACACACAATCACTACATGCTTACTTCCAGTCATTCATTAGCCCACTCCAATGACTCCATCAGACTCACTCTACTCAACTCATCTGCTCAGGCTTCCAGTGACATTACTGTTGCTCTATCCCACAAACCCCTGATCTCTCAGTACCATTCCACAGAGAGACTACATAACCTAATTGGAAATACTTGTGTTTACCTTCCATGTCACCACATTCTCTACGTATTTTTTCTGCTTCTCTGAATGCTTTGTCCCAGTTATTTTTGACCTTTCACCTCCTCTGAACATTAAATGTTGATTTTCCTCAGAATTCTGTCGTAAGCATGCTTCTCAAACTACATTTTCTCATTAGGCACCTTCATCCACTCATAGTCAGATCTTCAATTATGCCCATGCAGAAAATGACAAAATCTCTTATCTCCAATTCAGATCTTATTCCTGAATTCGACTGGATATCCAATTGCCATCTAGACAACTTCAGCTGGATGTTTCCTAGGCCTTTAAGTTCAATGAATGGTTCTAAAAATGAGCTCATCATTCTCCTTTCAGAACTTTTTTCTATTCTACTGTGAGCTGATGCAATAAGTAACACTCTAAGTTGTTCAAGACAGAAAGCATATCGTTGCTTTAGTCTGCCTCATCTACCACATGGAATTAGTCACCATGTGTTGTCAGATATACCTTCTAAATATAATTCGGCTAAGACTTCCCTTCATCCCCACCTACATGTCTAGTCCAAATCACCATTATTACTATCCTGGAGTTTCACTCCATTCTCCACATTGCAGCCAAAGTGATCTAATTTATAATTTAATTCTAAATTATTCTTAAGTTTACATACTTGAAATGGTCTAATATCTTCCTATTGCTGTTAGTTTAGATTTCAAAGTCCCCATAAGACCTTGGATGATTTAACCACTGGTTCCTCTCTCAGCCTCATCTCATAAAACTCTCCTATTCTCTTTCCATGGTCTAATCTGTGATGGGTTAAAGTTGGACACAGCTGCTGGTCACCCTATCTATAGAAGACTGACATATATTTGTCCTCCTCTTGATATGAAGTCACTCTGTTGCTGCTTAGCCAACAGCAAGCACACAGCAGAAGTGATGTTGCAAACTCCAACCTAGCCTTTAAGAACACAAGCAGTATCTGCTTCCTCTCTCTTGAAACATTCATTCTTGGGACACTCCTTGAAATGCAACCATCATGAAGTTAGAAGCCCCACTCACATGGTGAGCTTCCAGCCAACAGCCAGCATCAACTGCCCATTAATAAAAGTAAGCCATCATAGATTTTTTTTTCAGCTGTATAAAGCCCAGTAAATTTACCCAGGCAGAAGAACTGCCCAGCTGATACAAATAAACCTATAAAATCATGAGAGATAATGAAATAATTGTTGTTTAAAGTCACTAAATTTTGGGCTGGTTTGTTACACAACAGTAAATTACAGGAACAAATGTCTATAGGTAATCTTACCTATATTCCAACTCACAGAGACAAAACCTATATATTGCTTATTCATTACCATATTTCCAACACCCACTAGAGTTTCTACTCACCCAGTGGGTTCCTAATGAATATTTATTGACTTATTTAGCTAGTAAAGAAATAGAAGATAAATTATTACCATCTTATTTTAACAAAGGCAGTATAGCCAGTTGGTTAAAAACTTCTGAGTTGTAAACCAGACCTCATGAGTGAAATCAAGCTTCTCCACTGATTGCTGAGTGATCAGGAAAATGCTACATAAACTCTCTGTGCCTCAGTTTCATATCTACAAAGTGAGGGTAACTTTGGATGATTAAATTAAATAATACATGCACAAATGAGTGAGTAGCACATCAGAGCCCCCTAATTAATGTTATCTATTTATTATTATTTTTTATTGAAATGATAAATTGTGACACAGAGAAACTGAGGATCTTCTCCTAATTCATGTTATCTATTTATTATAATATTTTTATTGAAATGATAAATTGTGACACAGAGAAACTGAGGATCTTTTTGAGTTCCCCTTGCTAGCTGACTGTAGACCTGGGACTAGCAAACCACTTTCCTGTTTTGTTTCCTTCACATTTTGTTTTTTTGTTCTTTTTTATTGCCACCATCACCTACAGTAGGCAGAATGATACCCCCTTAAAGCTTCCATCTCTAGTTTCTTGGAATCAGTGAATATGTTAGGTTATATGGCAAATGGAATGAAGGTTGCTTAATCATCTGATTTTGAGACAGGAAGATTATTTTAGATTAATCAGATTTCCCAGTGTAATTACAAGGGTCCTTATAAGTAGAAGAGACATAGAGAATAAGGATAATGCCAGAGTGCTACAATTTGAGAAATATAAGAACAAGGTGAGAAAAACTTGACCTGCTTTTACTGAATTTGAAAGTAAAAGGATACCAGCCAAGCAATTGAGATGGCCTCTAGAAGATGGACAAGGTAAGAAAATGGAATCTCTTCCAGAGCTTCCAAAGGAAGGCAGCCTAGATTTGAGTTCATTGAATTAATTTCAGACTTCTAACTTCCAGAACTGTCAGGTAATAAATCTTTGCTATTTTAAACCACTGAGTTTGTGGTAATTTGTTACAGTAGTAATAGAAAACTAATACATCATTCAGTAAGTATTTTGTGGACTTATAAACCTACATGCAATTTCAAAAATCAATACATCATACATTTTCTAATGTAGTTCTTGGGTTTTTGGTATTTCATTTAGAGATTGCTATTTAGGGCCATTAAAATTATTCTATTTTCCTGAATCAATATATTCTACTGAAAGAGATGATAATGTTTCCATTTTTTTGTAATAATAAAGTTCAAAAATGGGAAAATACAAGGAGAGAAACATATTAGAAGAGAAAAATAAAGTTAATCTTAATAATTCAAGGAATTTTGAGTGGCAATCCCCATGAGAAATATCAGCAGCTCTGACCTTGACTCTCCCAGGAGAAGGGGCTTTCACCCTCCCAACTCTCCAGCGGGACAATAGAACCAATGAAATTATAATAAACGCTCATTGGGTCTATAAGATATACATATTAAAAAAAGAAGAAGAATATGACTATCTCTTCCAAGGCAGCTAGCCCAACACACTGATGATTGAATTGATTTATGGCAACAAGATGCAGAAGCTGTCACACCTGAAAATGAATCTTTAACCATATGTTGTAGTGTGTTTATATGCTAATCTCTTCAGAAGTAGCAAAACCTTTTGATACCACCTGATTGGCCATATTTTCTGAATGAGCTCCAATAAAATGGAATAAAATTGTAACACATGAAGTCTGCACTCTTTAAATAGCAACAAGAATGCAAATAGATTATTTGGCAGGGTAAGTTCTTAAACCACTTACAAAATACTTGAGAAAGTCCAGAGATAACTCTCCTAATGGAGGCATCCAAAGAAAATAGGAATGATTTTGTTCAAAACAGTCTAATTATTTGTAATTTCTGTAAGGCAAATATGAAGCAGTGAAATATTAGTATCTGCTTATTGCTTTGAGTAGTCAGCAGGGAATAAAAGAAACAGGAAAGTGACTTGGAAAAGACAAGGGTATAATATCAACTACTTTGAATTGAAGAGCTTAATATATTTTCTGCTTCCCTGTTCAAAGAAAATAACTGTGTAAGATTGTGACCTAGTTTGTGGAAATCTTTCTAATCTTAGCTTACCTTGACAAATTTAAATGACAACCAGAAAACTAATATTTTAAGTAAGCATGTGTTAACTACTGTGGAGTATATAAATAACAGTTTACATTATCTGTCTTGTATACGATATTGTTCCTCGGTGGCTATTGGGAATTTGGTTTTGTATTTTTTTCTCTCATCTACTTAAATAATTTTGATGAGCGATGAATCATTTTAGAATTACAACATATACAGAAAATAGAAATGAAAAGATTTGCCTAAGAAGTGTATATGTAGTTTCTGTGTCTTTGTATTGTGCCTTTTTGAGAGCTTTATGAGAGAGCAAAAAAGAGGGAGATTTACCTAAACAAAAATATATTGTGTCTTTGATAGTAAGTGAAAGACCAATGTATACCAAGAGATTTATTTGGAGGCAACATAAAAGACAATTAAATGGTTGTCAGAATAGATCCTAGTCCCATGAATTGGGTCAAAATTAAGGGCAACTACTAGAATAGCTCAGAAGCCACATGGGCACTGAGGGTGCATTCTCAGTACCCTCCAACTATTAGAGATGATTATAAGGATAATGATTGGAAGCCCCAAAACTAGCTTAGCAGAAAGTAATGACCTTCTTTCTGATTTCCCTTTGTTTTAATTGGCCCAGAAACTTTTATGGGCCTGGACATGAAGTTATAGAGCCATCCAGTAGCAAAAGTTATCATTATAATCAGGCACCCCATAATGACATCTGGGTCAACAATGAATTGCATATACTCTATATCAGCAGTCCCATAAGATTGTAGTGGAGCTGAAAATTTCCTATTGCCTAGTCATGTCATAGCCTTCATAGTGTTGAAGTACAACATATTACTTTACTCATGTTCATGGTGATACTGGTGTAAACACACCTACTGTGCCGTCAGCAGTAGTAGTAGGCTATAGAATCTAGGTTTGTGTAAGTACACTTTGATGTTTGCACAATGACAAAATAGCCTAACAACACATTTCTGAGGTTGTATCTCTGTCATTAAATAGCACATGGCTATATTTGAGAAGGATAGTAACACAGAAAGATGTCAGGGGATGATGAATAGTAGCCCATGGCTTTACTGTCTAATTTGCACAGTTGGTGTTATCTTCAAGTTTCTCCATGAAGACTTGGATAATAGGCTCATAGGCATATTTGTAAAGATCTCAAATGAGCCCCACACTCAATGAAATCTTTGATCCATGCAAGTTAGATACTTATTGGTTTCCAAGATAGGACCAAAATATTGTCATTATTTTTGGTCACATTAAATGAACGAGTTAGTAGAAAACCCTTATCTAATATGGTTAAAGGACGCTCCATTTTGCAACAAGATGGTAGTAGAAGTTTCAAATTAATACTGCAAGACTATTGAGCTTATAGGCAATGAGGCTGCATGATATGATGGGAAGAAAAAAATAATTTTGGAGTTTTATAAAACTTCAGATCCTTCAGATACAGGAACTCATTCAAAGCAAATTCGAAACATGAGCATGACAAGGTATAGGGGGACAAAAAGACAAGATAATACACTGCTTTTACAAAAAGAGACAGACATTTTCATAAATATATTAAACACCAGAATGATGTAAATAAAGATAATGTTTGATCAAGATTGTTTGACAAATATGAAGCAAAAGAAATACCATGAAGTTCTAGAAAAGAGAGGCTTAAAAAGAAAACCTTAATAATTTAACCAATTTTATTTGCACAATTGTTTTTCAGCACACTGGCTTATGGAGATTTTGTAATTTGGTAAATAAATTATTTTCCCTCAATTTACTAGCTATATAATTTTAATCAAGTTACTTCTGAGTCCTGTTATTTTTTCTGTTTGTTTGATAAGGTTTGTTTGCTGATAGAGTAAAATGAGATAAATAAAATATTACCCAGAACACACTAGATGCCCAAATATTTACTTTTCAAATTTTAATATACACAAAGCAATGTAGAGATATATAATAAAACCAAACTATGAATAGGATTTAATGTTTTGTTCTTCCTCCAGGTTGTAGAACAAACAAGACATAAAGTTCATATCATCTTGGAACATCAAACACACTGTGAAATAATATACCAGCATAGTGACAGAACCCTTGGTTATCTGGACCAATCCATTTGTCATAGTTAAGGAAAGTAACATGCAAAGGTGTGGAGTGACTTCTACAGGAGATCGTCACTAAAGTGACCCAGAGCTCCCAAATTTCACCATGCTGGGTGATATTTCAATGCCCAATGATTTGTAAATCTTAGGGAAAGTACCTAAAAGCTTTTTATCATTCCCTTTTATCTCCTGACGTTTCACTCTTTCAAAACCACTGGGACCTTCTTTGCTTTTCAAGAATCAGTAATATTGAGGTTCCATTAGCAAGATGCCACAGCATTTGGCTTTTCATACTCAATTGCTTTGGATACAATTATTTGTAGAAAATTTAGTTTGTTTCCATAATTATTCTTTTTACCAAATAAATCATCTTCATAGTACCTGTATTTTTTTTTTTTTTTTTCATTTTTCTGAAGCTGGAAACAGGGAGAGACAGTCAGACTCCCGCATGCGCCCGACCGGGATCCACCCGGCATGCCCACCAGGGGGCGATGCTTTGCCCATCCTGGGCGTTGCAATGTTGCGACAAGAGCCACTCTAGCGCCCGAGGCAGAGGCCACAGAGCCATCCCCAGCGCCCGGGCCATCTTTGCTCCAATGGAGCCTTGGCTGCGGGAGGGGAAGAGAGAGACAGAGAGGAAAGCGCGGCGGAGGGGTGGAGAAGCAAATGGGCGCTTCGCCTGTGTGCCCTAGCCGGGAATCGAACCAGGGTCCTCCGCACGCTAGGCCGACGCTCTACCGCTGAGCCAACCGGCCAGGGCCTGTATTTTAGTTTAAAAGATTAATGCCAAAGAAAACTGTACTATGATCTCACAAATAAAGCAGAGAGGCACCATGACTAATGACTTTGAAACTCTGGAAGTTAATTCTGTAGCTTTTCACAAATGCATTTCTTTTTCACATTGCTCTTTCATGCACTTCAGTCGAGGAACCAATTCAAACATCTACTGTAAATAATATTTAGAAAAATCAGTCAAGGGCTCATTGATCTTTGTAAGCATTTAGAGCTATATTTTTGAGATACATTCACTCAGGCTCCAAAGCAGTAAAGATAAAATCTTCCTTTAGTGGTGTGAAAGAGCAAAATAAATTCCATGAACAAATAACCTCAGAGAGCAGTTAAACATTGAAAAGATGAAAACAGAAGCTATATCTGAATGTGGCACAGCACAGTATAAAGACCACTGGGCCTGGGTTGATAAAGTGATGGATTCGATATTAGCTTTTCTAGAGCATGTGACATCAGAAAAGATAACCTCATTGTGCCTCAATCTCCTCCCTCAATCTCCTCATTCATAAAATGAAGGTAACAATACCCACGTCAGTGCTTCCATTAGAAAAAAAAGGAAGATAGCAGATGATAATAGATGCTAAATAAATTTAGATATTAAATGTATACAAGCTTTTCTTTTTACAGAGACAGAGAGAGTCAGAGAGAGGGATAGATAGGGACAGACAGACAGGAACGGAGAGAGATAAGAAGCATCAATCATCAGTTTTTCGTTGGGACACCTTAGTTGTTCATTGACTGCCATCTCATATGTGCCTTGACCATGGAGCTACAGAAGACCGAGTAACGCCTTGCTCAAGCCAGCTACCTTGGGTCAAAACTGGTGAGCTTTGCTCAAACTATATGAGCCCATGCTCAAGCTGGCGACCTCGGGGTCTCGAACCTGGGTCCTCCGCATCCCAGTCCGACGCTATATCCACTGCACCACCACCTGGTCAGGTTGTATACAAGCTTTTAAGAACTGTTACTACAAGGAATACCTATCATTAAAAATATGTGTCTTTAAATACTAGTCACCTACCTGGATAACAATTTACCATTTATTCATTCATTTATTCATAAAGCAAACATGTTTAAAAATTCAGAAGGTACAAATATTATCAGGGACATTATATCAAACCCTTTTCCCTAATTCATCAAAAAATAACAAAATATTTCATAAGTGAATGACACAATTGCTGATCATTTCTGTTATTTCTGAATTCTATTTCAGAAACTTCAAGATCTGCTTTTGAACTAAATCCTAATTGCTGCCCCTGACATGCCTTAATTTCTCCCTTTTCAATGTCAATATTTTAGATTGCCCCATGTTTTCTTTCTCTGAACTTGTAGATCCTTCAGTCTATAATTATTTGGTAATTCATATATTGCCTTCTACTATAACCTGCAGTTATCAAATTCATTATCTCTTATTAATACTCAATATTTTAATATTTTACATACTATATAAATGCACATTAATATTTAATACATTGTAAAATTCTACTTGGTGATGAACATTCCACCATACATCTATATTGTATATATATATATGTATATATATCATTTCTCCTAGAAAATACCACAATTCATTTCATAACAGTTTATTTCTTTCAACTCAGATTAGTTTTTCAATGGCTCTTACTAAAACTAGAATAGTGAGGTGTTTAATTTTTAAAACTCTACTAAAAAATAATACTTTCATCAAAATATCTTAAGACTCACATGACCTGCAATTTAAAGCCTATCTTATAGCTGATAATAGTACTAAGCACCAGGGGGGGAAAAGCAATTTTGAGAGCAAATTCAAATTTGAATCTCCTGATTGCAAAATCATTTTCTTTTCTATACATCTTGGAATTCATCCTTGATATTTTCTAGAAATCAAGCCAGGAAGTAAGAAAACTTTTGGTAATTTTCCCTAGTTTCAATTATAAATTCTTTCATTATCTTATTACAAGGAGAGTTTGAAGTGTCAACTAGATTGTAGTGACTAGCTCTTCGATTATAAATAATCACTTAAAAGGAGGAAGAAGTTAACAGAAGGTTTACTCCCTAAAACTCAGAGATCTAGTGTGGACATAATGTAAGAATTCATTTAGTCAAATCAGTGACTTAAGTTGCATTCATCTTGCAAGCTGATTGCGTTCACTTAATTTCAAAGGAAAACATAGTTACTATTTAATAAGCCTACTATATTCATGTAATGTGTTTAGTAAGGATAAGACTGCAATATAATTACATTTACCATTCATACATGCTCATTATAAATTTTTAATAGAGAAAAGAAGAGACAAAAGAAAGTGAAAATCTTTCATAACTACATCACTGATGTAAAGCAATTCATATTACCTTCGTGTGTATCTTCAAGAGACTTTTTATATATGCATGTAAGCATGTGTTACACAGTATTTTCATAAAAGTAATAAACAGTAATTTTGTACTTCGATTAAATATTTCTCATTGAATATAAAACTAAGTATATTTTCCTGACTGTATAGAAATCTGTCAAATTGATTTGCCATCAATTATTTAACTAATTCATGATTGATGACCATTCATGCTGTTTCCAATTTTTCCCTATTAAAAACAATGAACATCCTTTACTTTTATCTTTAAACACATATGTGACTATCCCAAGGATAAATTACTAGATGTAGAATTTCTAGGTTCAATAAATAAATTTGGACAAGTTAAAATTTCTCTAACTTGGCATAGAGCTTATTTCACACACCCTCAACTCTGGATAGTTTCAATATTTATAATATTGTCAATTTAGTAAATTTTTCATGTTTGTAAAATATATGTATATCTTCCTAGTAATGTATTTCCAGACATTTATTAATTTTATAGGGTCATTTGCCTTTTTTTTATTTATTCATAGATCTTTACAGACACTATACACTATGGATGCTAGCCATTTGTAAATTGCATGTACAGTATTAGAAACATTTTCCCAATCTTTTTTTTAACTTTTGAACTCACACAAGTTTTTTCAGTTTTATGTCATTAAGTCTACTAATCATTTCTTTATGGTTCATGTTCTTTGGATACAAGCTAATAAAGACCACCTCTATCCCTATATACTATAAAAAAGACTATTCTATAGTTTTTACAGTACACATAGGAAACGGAGAGTTTATGTTTCCTTTCCAAATAATTATCTAGTTCTCCCAAATCATTAATAGCCTCATATAACGTTTCCCTTTAATAATTGAATAACTTTCTCTATCCTGATAACAAATATGTATGTATTTGTGAGTTTCTAGACAGAATAAAAACCATTACTTCCTCTTATTTTTAGTCCAACCCCAAGACTGTCATTGCAGGAAACAAAAGTATATGTGTTTCTCCACTTTCCATTTAAAAATATTTCTTTTTTTTTTTTTTTGTATTTTTCTGAAGCTGGAAACGGGGAGAGACAGACAGACTCCCGCATGCGCCCGACCGGGATCCACCCGGCACGCCCACCAGGGACGACGCTCTGCCCACCAGGGGGCGATGCTCTGCATCGCTCTGCCGCGACCAGAGCCACTCTAGCGCCTGGGGCAGAGGCCAAGGAGCCATCCCCAGCGCCCTGGCCATCTTTGCTCCAATGGAGCCTTGGCTGCAGGAGGGGAAGAGAGAGACAGAGAGGAAGGAGGGGGGGTGGAGAAGCAAATGGGCACTTCTCTTATGTGCCCTGGCCGGGAATCGAACCTGGGTCCCCCGCACGCCAGGCGGACGCTCTACCGCTGAGCCAACCGGCCAGGGCCCATTTAAAAATATTTCCAAAAAAGACTATTTTTGGATAAATAGGTTCTTTTTTTCTTATATCTGACAAATCTTTTACATGAACATATAAAAATAATTTTTCTCTAAAGCCTATTTTGCTTTTTTCATGATTAGTATGGGGGGGGCAAGATGATAAAAAACATTGTAGAGCAGGATTTGGCACTGGGTTAAATTTCCAATGAAATTCTCTGCTTTGATCAATTTCATGGGACCTGAAAGAGGATGAGCAATAGAGCCTCACTGAAAGTTTGGATATCTATAAAGAAACAATTTTTTCCCAAATATAGTAATTTCAGTAAATTTTTGTGAAGGCGATTGAGCAAAAAAATATATTTTTTGAAGTTGTTTTTTTGTTTTGTTTTGTTTTGTTTTTTCACAGAGACAGAGAATCAGAGAGAGGGACAGATAGGGACAGACAGAGAGAAAGGGAGAGAGATGAGAAACATCAATTCTTCATTGCGGCACCTTAGTTGTGATTGCTTTCTCATATGTGCCTTGACTGGGGGACTACAGCAGAGCGAGTGACCCCTGGCTCAAGCCATTGACCTTGGGCTCAAGCTAGTGACCTTGGGCTTCAAGCTAGCTACTTTTGGGCTTAAGCTAGCGACCATGGGGTCACATCTATGATACCATGCTCAAGCCAGTGACCCTACGCTCAAGCTGGTGAGCCCCCACTCAAGCCAGATGAGCAGGTGCTCAAGCTGAGGACCTAAGATTTCAAACCTGGGCCCTCTGCATCTCAGTCCAATGCTCTATTCACTGTGCCACCACCTGGTCAAGCTGAAGTTTGAATTAGTTAAATTCTTGTTTCTTTTTGTTTTCAATTCAAGCTCTGAAGTCCCACCAGTAGAAATTGTCCGTAGACTAAGATAGTAGTTCTCAAACATTCGGGGCTCATCATTTCTTTACACTCTTAAAAATTATCCAGGATCCCAAAGAACCTCTGTTTACATGATACAATAAATACTCCTGTTTATTGTATTTTAAATTACCGTGAACCAGCATGGCTAGTAATTCCAGATCCTGAGTGGGAACAGCGCGGAATTAAGAAAGTAGGCTTAAAGAGAAACAGGATAGGCTCGGGAGGCCTCTGCAGTGCCTTTTGTTTGCCAGAGCGAGAGAGCCTGCAGTCTGCTCTATTATATAGTGTACAAAATTAAAGCCTTTAAGCCAATATACAAATAAGGACGTCTCTGATACAAAGCCACTTATTTGAGGTATAAATGGGATTCCTCATAAGAGTGCACCACCTTCCATAATGCAACAGTCAAGGGTGTGGGGGAAAGCTTAGTTTTAAGAAGATCTTATAGTACTAGAAGGATATTGAAAAGATCTTAGTATTAAAAGGGTGGGAAAGGCTTAGTCTTAAACTAAACCTTAGGCTATAAGGACTTTGCCAGCTAACAGTCTATCTCCCACATTAAATAGAAACTGAAAAAAATTTTTAAATATTTACTTATTAGTTTATTTTAAAACAAGACTAAGCCCACAAGAAGCTAATGATAATAACATATTTTATAAAAAAATAACTATATTGCCCCCCACTAAAATGAGAAGAGTGGCATTGCTTTCTGTTTTTGCAAATAATTTTTAATGTTTTAAAGAAAAAGACAGCTGGATTCTTCTATTTTACTTTGGTAAAAACCTTTCCTCATATACCTATGTTGTTTAAAAATTGGCAATCATTTTTATAGCTTTTTCAAATAATTGAGGATATTATTCTTGGAAACCACACAAAAGTTGATAACTGTAGTTTCTTAAAGGTTAATTGTAATGTGGAATCTAAAATCCTATAAAAAAACCTTTGTACTTTGTTTAATTGAAATCAAATGGTTTATTTTTTCCTTTGAGGGGATCTTTTACTCATGCATAATTTTATAATAGAAGTCATTTGCATAATATCAGTTCACTGTGATAAATAGATTTTTCAAATATTGATATATCTTATTGTGCAATATCAAATTTTACATTACTTAATATTACCAATTATCTTATCTAAGAAGTCTTTAATTATTGGGAAGGTGACAAACTCATAGTGGCAGATGTATTTTCCAAAATTCTATTTTTATTTGAAAAGCTTGAATATTGTAATTGGCACTCCAAAATGTTACTTGTTTACCTTAAAGTGACAGACCTACCTTGTTCTTTCTCAAACAACTATTAGCAAATTTACCAAGTCTAAATAAGTCTAGTTTGTTGGTTGCTCCTTCAAGTCAAAAGGTGGTCAACAAAATAAGTAAACAAATAATCAAGTGCTTCATACAGATTTTCATTTTGTTTTATACAATCCCCAAAAAATGTCTCCTTAAAGATTGAGATTAAAAAGAAATCAACAATTTTTACTGCTTTACCAAAGACGTTATTGGGCAAAATTTTTTCTTTCTTTCTTTTTTAATTTTTTTTATGAGTATGCAAAAGCAATGACTAATATGGCTGCTCAACATTGTTTGGTATCACTACCTTGGTTAGTTCTTGCTAATAGCTGCTTTTGCATCATCAGCACAAAGAAAACAAAGTGGAAAGATAAACAATGTCTTGATTTTGTTGTAAATATAATTTTAACTTAATGGACCCCTTTTAGGGTCTCAAGAATCCCTGGATCCTCAGACGCTTTGAGAATTACTAGACAAGTCTTTATGGTTTCTGGCCTGCTGGTACTACTGATTGTATTAATCTTAAAACGAATGAATAAATGAGTATCAATTTTCCACTGAATTTCCATACACAGCTACAGTAAGCAAAAAATAATCTTAGAAAATGGGCATTTTACTATAGTAGTGGCTGCTGTTAGCAGTATTATTAGAAGAGCATTCATCTCTGTTTGTTCTACTTTATGTGAAAGATTTGCATCTTCATTGGCTTCACAATCTATTTATAATGTCACCATTAATGGTAGGCATCAGCAGGCTGTCAGTGCCAAGAAAAAAATGAAAAAAAAAAGGTATTACAGGAATAAAATAACTCTTAAGGTGACATTTATGACTGAAAAGAATCTAATGAAAATTTTTTATTCTGTAAGTGAACAAATCAATGAATAAATGGACTGAAACTAATTTTCTAATATGTATATAAAATTTTTAATAGATATTCTTTTATTTGTATATATGTGTAAATATAAATATAAATAAATATATGTGTGTATAAATATAAATATATAATAAACTATAGAGAGAGAGAGAGAATGAGTGCTAGGAGTCCACACTCTTTTCTTCTGCCCCTCTAAGGATATCGGTATATTATTTCTCTTGTAATAAACACCTATCAGAAAATATTTTTGAAGGCTTTAAATACTTTTAAAGACATTTTTCATGGCATGTCTCTTTTCCATGATTCTTCACATATCATGGTATACTGACATGAGTTTGACTCTCTCTTAGTCATTATTGCATTCCTTCATTTAAAATGATATTTCAAAACTTTAAGATATATAAGGTTTTTCAACAGCTCAGATAAGGGCCTAATATCCAAAATATACAAAGAACTCATAAAACTCAACAACAAACAAACAAACAATCCAATAAAAAAATGGGAAGAGGACATAAACAGACACTTCTCCCAGGAAGAAATACAAATGGCCAACAGATATATGAAAAGATGCTCATCTTCTTTAGTTATTAGAGAAATGCAAATCAAAACTGCAATGAGATACCACCTCACACCTGTTAGATTAGCTATTATTAACAAGACAGGTAATAACAAATGTTGGAGAGGCTGTGGAGAAAAAGGAACCCTCATCCACTGTTGGTGGGAATGTAAAGTAGTACAACCATTATGGAAGAAAGTATGGTGGTCCCTCAAAAAACTGAAAATAGAATTACCTTATGACCCAGCAATCCCTCTACTGGGTATATACCCCCAAAACTCAGAAACATTGATACATAAAGACACATGCAGCCCCATATTCATTGCAGCATTGTTCACAGTGGCCAGGACATGGAAACAACCAGAAAGCCCATCAATAGATGACTGGATAAAGAAGATGTGGCACATATACACTATGGAATACTACTCAGCCATAAGAAATGATGACATCGGATCATTTACAGCAAAATGGTGGGATCTTGATAACATTATACAAAGTGAAATAAGTAAATCAGAAAAAACCAGGAACTGCATTATTCTATACATAGGTGGGACATAAAAGTGAAACTAAGAGACATTGATAAAAGTGTGGTGGTTACGGGGGAGGGGGGAAAGGGAGAGGGAAAGGGGGAGGGGGAGGGGCACAAAGAAAACTAGATAGAAGGTGACAGAGGACAATCTGACTTTGGGTGATTGGTATGCAACATAATTGAACGACAAGATAACCTGGACTTGTTATCTTTGAATATATGTATCCTGATTTATTGATGTCGCCCTGTTAAAAAAAATAAAATTATTAAAAAAAAAAGAGTAAAAAGATATATAAGGTTTTTGACAGGGGATATAATGAATCAAAACTGGGAAATTGGGGAAACTAGATTTCTGTTTCCTTTTCTAAAGTTAGACTCCTTCACACTCCCCTCTGCCCTAAAAAAGATGAAAGGAAGGAAACTGAGAGGAGGGGACAGAAACATAAAGAAGAAGAAGAAAAGAAACATAGCTAGATATAGATATATAAAAACTCAGATTTTTTAGGAAATAAAATATTAATAACATAATTTTCTATTCTTCTAATTTTACTTTCCATGGACTGTATCTTTCCTCCAGGAATATAATATTGAACTAGTTAAACTTATATCTTTAAGCTTGCAGCTTTGAATAGTAAACAACAAAAAGAAAACGGTCTCTCTTATACTTTTCAGTAACTGTGTTAAGATGTCCCCAGGGTCATGAAGCCTCAGAGCTAAGGAAGAGTTTTACTTTGGGAGTAAGTTAAGATTGTGTGTTTTTGTAGAAGGATGTAGGGAAGGTATTTTATATATATCACCTTATCATACCCTTTTCATTATCTGTTATTTTTGCTAAGAAACAATAGCCCTTCTTGATTTAGTGGTAGGGTTAACTTGAGAGTAGAGGTGCTTATATGCTTTTTATATTGTCATCACCTTTGCCTTCTATATAGATCTGTACACTGCAAACATCAGAAAGAAGTGGGCTCCCTAAAAATCTTCAAAACTTGATCGGGTCCTATTTTTAAATCAATCAGAAGAAGGGGTCTATAGATATTTATTCTAACATAGGCATTGTCCAGGTGAGAAAAAAAGACTCACCATTACAACCCCATTTCTTCCATTGTGAAACTGATACTGCTCCAGATAACACCCTAGGATGCTATAATTAACTTCCTTGCATCTCAGTGGTAGGAGAGAGTACATTCTGATATTCTCTCTCCTAAACCCATTCTTCTAAGATACAGTAATATGCTTTAAATATAGATATTTATAAACTCAGGTTTTTTAGGAAATAAAATATTGATAACATAAGTTTCTATTCTCCTAATTTTACTTTCCATGGACCATATCTTTCCTCCAGGAATATAATATTAAACTAGTTAAACTTATATCTTTAAGCTTGCAGCTTTGAAGAGCTAACAACAAAAAGGCATTTTCCATTGATTTGTAGGATGTAATGTCTTAGTTGTCCTGTTGATGCACAATCACTAATTCCAGTTTAAGGAGTAACTACATAATGGTAACTTTGAAAACACTTGTAGCTCACAGCACTCAGTTCTTTGCACTACTAAAAGCCAATAATTTTAACTAGAGGAATGGCCTCAGCACATGCCCAAGGCTCAATTGTAATACTCAGAAATCATAAATATACTTTATAATAAAAACACAATCACAGTAGGTCCTAACATTAACATGGTGGTTCTTGTTCAAGATTTCTACTTCCTGCACAGGAAGACAAGGCTTGTGACCCTGTTCTGGTTTGAAATCTGAAATTTCCTTTCAACCAGAACTGCAGTTGAGTCTCCATTTCGGTTGAAGAGCTCCGATCATAGCTTTCACCCCAGGCCTCACAAGAACTGCCAGTGTGCTGCCACCCCCACATGACCTTGCAGCAGGGAGTCAACTTGCATGCTGCTACAGTTGACCTGCTCACCTTCCTGGCCCAGATCCCAGTCCTAGACTAATGTGACCAATCCATTTGTGTCATTATGTACGTGCCCGCACAATCAGAAATAGGCATTCCTTGGACCTCATCTTACAAAATTAAGAGTCACAAGTAATAACCATAACCTCTTTTCGTCTACTTGCAACATTTATACAAAATATAAGGTTATTTTCCAGTTTCACCAATCACAGTGAGCCCTGAATTTTCTAAATCTGTATACTGTACATACAGGGACATGAAGCATTACACCTTCAGCTATTTGTATGTTTGTTGTTTGTCTGAGTATATTTACATTATGTGGGAGCAGATGACTCTGGGTGTGTTTTCATCAAAATGTTAGCACAAAGGCACAGCACATATACCTGGAAAGCACTTGCTGATTATGGAAGGCACAATGAGTTCATCTGATGTAATGGACACTTGCCTGAAAGGTCTCAAGTATAAAAGAATTTATCATTATCTGAATGAGGCAAAATAAATAGCCCCCCAAAAATGTTCCTATCTACTAGTCAAATAAAATGAATTAAAGCATAGTTAATATAATTTCAAATTGTAATTGCAAAAAGAAGTAGCTTTCCATTTTTATCACTAGTTTTGTAATAAGACTATAGAAATCCAAAGTGATAGAGAAAAAAATAAGAATTTAAATTTAATCTTAATATATATTATTAATAATATCTTTTATATGAGTATAAGAATGTTTCTTAAAAACACATAAGCCAAATAGTGAAAATTAAAAACAATACTCAATATTTCTGTGTAGGAAAAATCAGCCCTAAATCCAGAAGTAAATAATTTTTACAAAACAACAAAAAGATAGCTAATCAATTATAGAAAACATCATCTTAATTTCAATATAGAGTACATAAAGACGTATGCAGCTCAAAGCCACTTGGAAGAATAAATCCTGATTAGGTTCCTGAGAGAATTTGTAAAAACAAACCAAGCTCTGTGAGCCTGATTTCAACTCTGTAGTATACATATTTAAAAGAGTGTGATATTCTAGGGAATGAAACTCGGTTCGACATAACACAGAACTTCTTGACATGAAGAGTTATTTTATGATTAAATTGACTATCAAGAGAGGTCTTAAAATCTTTCTCCCTAGAAAGCATCCCCAAGGACAGAATATTTATTGCCTTTCCTATTAGTATGACATCCATCCTGGGGCTTTGAGGTGTTGATAGTTTATCGTTGGAATTCATTTCACTTATCATGTTTCTAAGTAATACAGTGAAGCCTCCTAATCTTTCCATTTCACAAAGTTATTGGGTTTTAACAGTTTTCCCCAAGGAAACCCTATTCTTAAGCCATTCAGAAAGCATAATATCTGAATGAGGCATATAGGAGAAGATTCAAAAGGCCCGTTCTTGGATTGGACTCTATTCCTTTGAGTGACATGTAATCCCAAAGAGAAAAGGAAAGCACAGTGGGTGTTTTTCCTGTTTTTTTTTTCTTTTTTTCACAAGAAAAGCAGAGTTCATTCCATGGATATAGATTGAACTTGGCAGCATAAACAAACCTGGAAGTATATGAAAACACCTTAATTATTACCTGGATTGATTTTGAGGCTTACAGTGGGAATTACAGTTTCCACAAAGATTCTGATCTACTCAAAGCAATGACCTCACTCTGATTGCCTGCTACCATTTATTGTATTTGAAAATACTCATTCACCATGTAGATGCTTGTTCTCGTCCATTAGACAAATGAATTGAGCAAAATATATACTTTTAGAAAATGACAATCCTTTTGGTAGTATGTGTTTTTAAGTAGCTATTTTTGCAGCCAAAGAAGATCATGTTTTGACCAGGGTAATGGAGGACAGATCAGAGGATATTCAAATGAAATGTCACATTTTTCTCCACCTTGGCTTTCGGAGCAGAGTCTGTTCAATGATGTGGCTTCAGGGAGGACTTGATTCATTTCTTAAGACTAGCAACTCTGCCTCACCGTGTAGAGCTAGGAGGGAAGCGGTGACCCTCGGGCCAGGCCATCCCAGTCCAAGAGCTTCTGTATCTCACAAGGAAGAAGAAAGTTGAGAAGTCAAAGCTGACACATGTATTGTTAAGAAAACAGTTACAGCACCAAGTAAGGAACAAACTTCGAAGATGTTGAAATATAACAACTATAATATCCATACCCTATTGTACAGAGTGTAATTCACAAGGAAGCAGACCTTCAGTCCCTGTAGGCATAAAAATTGTCTGTTGTCTTACATTTCTCTAGGGAATGGCTCATAGTGAACAGATGCTCCTTTCAAAAAAAAGGGACGGGGCAATCTGAATCCAATCAAATGAAAATAATTTTTTCATCCTAAAGCAAATTTGGGAGTGTGAAAACAGCATTTGCTTCTTTCCATTGAATATTTTTACTGACACTTGCTCTAATGAAGCTAAGTAGTTAGCAGGTTAAGATCCTTTATTGCCTCATTGCTTACCTTTCAGTCTGAAATATGTGTGAATCTTGAACATGCATAAATTAAAACATTCGCTGCTCACCACCCTGGCTTACAAAGCATTTGTGCTTTCCTTCCTGCTCACTCTCTAGGTTGGAACCCCCTCTCATGCTCTGACTACTGTTGAACCACTGTGGCTTTCTTCCTGATGGTAATCAACACCAACACTTTCCTGATTGGGACCCTTTGTATTGTAGTTCCTGTTTCCTCCACCAGGAGGCCCATTCCCCAAATCTTCCTCTGTCAGGCTGATTCTCATTTTCCTGGTCTCCACTCAGTTTCACCTCTTCCAGGAGTGTACTTAATATAGTGTCTTCCTCTAGTTCTTCTATCATATGACCCAACTATATTCTTTTAAAGCACATACCAAGATCTCTAATTGTCTCTTTTTCTGTTTGTCGATTTGTTTATTAACACGCACCCGATTTTTTTTTTCTACAGAGACAGAGAGAGTCAGAGAGAGGGATAGACAGGGACAGACAACAGAAACGGAGAGATGAGAAGCATCAATCATTAGTTTTTCGTTGCGCATTGCAACATCTTAATTGTTCATTGCCTTCTCATATGTGCCTTGATCGCGGGCCTTCAGCAGACCGGGTAACCCCTTGCTCGAGCCAGCGACTTTGGGCTCAAGCTGGTGAGCTTTTTGCTCAAACCAGATGAGCCCTCGCTCAAGCTGGCAACCTCGGGGTTTCAAACCTGGGTCCTCTGCATCCCAGTCCGATGCTCTATCCACTGTGCCACCGCCCACTCAGGCAGCACGCACCCAGTTTTAATGTCAGCTCCATGAAGATGTACACTTTTTCAGTTTTCCTCACCACTATCCTCAATGCTTAGAACAATCCTGCACAAAAGACAAAATGATACTCAGATTTTGTTAAGCCTATAGAAAGTCTTCCAGCACATGGCCAAATACTGTGTGCATTATGCACAGAGACACACAATGGCCGTCTGTGCATCTCTTTAACTTCTTGGGCCCTCAGACCTTCCTATTGAGAAGATTCACAAAACACAGGCTGGAAAACCTAGGACAACACAATTCATAAGAATTTTTTCTTCCACACCTCAAAGAAATGTAATGCCCTTTAGTGCTTTAAACCTTCGATAAAGAAAGAAAAAACAAATAAAATAAAATACTTTGTCCTTCAGCTACACCATCATGAACTTGAATTTGTGAAAGTAAGCCTTATCTTTTCTTTTTGTTTCTTCCACAGAGTTTATAGTAATGTCAGTTTCTTATCAGCATAAGTATAATAATTACAAACATTTCAAGAAAGGTAAAATCCTTTAAATTCTATCAGACTACTAAAATAAATAGGAAGCTATTTGCATTGACAAAACTGGTTAAAATCAAATATAGTCAATTCCCACTATCTGTGGATTTTGTATTTGAAAATTTGCTTACTCACTAAAATTTATTTGTAACACCCAAATCAATACTCGCAACACTTCTACAGTCATTTCCTAACCTGCAAGGCAGTTTCCCAAAACACACATTGCCCAGCTGAAGCCAAGCAAGGCAACACTGGCCCTGGGCAGATAACTCAACTGGTTCGAGTATCACCCCAATATGCCAAAGTTGCAGGTTTTCTCTCTAGAGAGGGCACTTACAAGAATCAAGAAATGACGGCACAAATAAGTGGAACAATAAATCGATGTTTCACTTTCTTTCTTTCTTTCTCTCTCCCTCTTCCTCTTTCTCTAAAAATCAATCAATACATTAAAAAAAAGGCAACACTGCCTTCTCATTTTGTTCTCATACTATAGACATCTTTTTCACAGTTTATTTAATGCTAGGTGTTTTGCATATTTGTGCTTTTTTGTTGATGATGTTGCTGTTTAAAATTGCCCCAAAACATAGTGCTGCAGTTCTGTCTACTGTTCTAAGTGCAAGAGGACTCTGAAGTGCTTTACAGAGATAATACATGTGTTAGATCAACTTTGTTCAGGCATGAGTTATCATGCTGTTTGCCATGAGCTCAATGGTAGTAAATCCACACTATATATTAAACAAAGTGTCTGACACAGAAACACAAATAAAACAAGGTTATATATTGATCAGTTGATGAAAATGTGATCAGTGACTCACAAGAAACTGTATTTCCCAAGGAGTAATGCTTCCGTATTCATCAGTTCAATGTTGACAGCGATTTTATAGTTCGTAACTACTGTGAATAATGAGCATCAACCACAGGTACTTTTTAGAGAAGTGTTAAACACTCTGAAGAGTTATTATGAGACTAGCAATCACCCCATCACTTTTATCATAAAAGCTTACAAAACAATCTTCCAGAATTTCATCGGAAAAAAACAATATTATTTAGTGAACTGCACTTTCTACCAGCCAGTAATGTATCATTTGTGAGGTTACCTCTTCAATGTGCTTTCATGATCTAAAGCTAGAAACAATCTCTATATCAGCAAAGGAAAGAGTAAAGAAAAGTTGACAATGAAAATATAAAAGCCCTCAATCTCCAACTGTTTCTTATCCCCAGCTCTGTTTATTCTATCAAATATACTTACCAGTAATATTATTTTTCTCAGTACTCTTATTTGATCATTAACCTGTAGTTAATTACAGAAAAAAGTACTACCGAGATTAAACAAGAATCAGTAATGTACAATGCACAAACCAAGTATCTCATTATTTATGTCTTTCATCATGTTTTCCTGCTCATCTGTTTCCCACATTCTAATATTCAGACTTTGCTTTTTGTATTGCTTTGATCCTCAATTAGAAATATGTTTCTTTTATCCAATAATCCTCTATGGGTTCCGAAAGTCCTCTAAAACTGTATTTGCAGACAGCCATGAAGTGAATAAAAAGGGAAAAAGCAAATATTTTGTTAAGTATTATTTGGGTATAACTTTTCAAGATAATCACAGAATTGGTTAATGTTCTGTAGAGCCAGACAAATGTTATGTAGCTTATTTCAATTGTATCATAAGAGTAAAAATAATATTTAAAATTATAGTATCACAAAAAAATTTGGTGGATGGACTACTTTCCAGTTTTTGTGTTAATTAAATAAATTTTAAATGAAAAGGGAAAAAGTCAACTAAGAAACTATTCAAGAAGAAAATAATAAAGAATATAGAGGGGCAAATCTTTTAAGTAATAATGGCTAAGAATTTTTCAAGTCTTAAAGGAGAATCTGTTTTCGAATTGAATGCTGAGTAGGATAAGAAAAAAATGCCCATTTAGGCACATTATTGGGAAGTTCTAGGAGACTAAAAATAAAAAAGAACCTGAAAGCTTCCAAAATGGAAACAATAAATGCACAAAGCAACAAAAATTTAACTTTTCAATAACATGTAATAATGGAAGATAAGTGTGTAATTCCTTCCAAGTTCTAAGGAAATATGATTTTCCTCCTGAAAAATCAATAAGCAGGGCTATATATATATATATATATATATATATATATATATAGAATATAACTATTTATTTATAGAGAGATCAAAGAGAAAGAAGAAAATAAAGTTTTATTATTTTAAGAAAACTATTTTAAAATGATTTGTTATAAGAGGTTTTAAAGCACATGAGGAAATAAATGAAGAATTAGAAAGACATATTATCAACCAGAAAAATACAGCCTGTCCCAGGATGTCAATTTTATAGCCGGTTCAACTGAGATTGCGTAAGGAGAATGGAAGAAAGTCATCGGAAAGACTAAATATATGATAGCAAGAGCCTAAAAATATATCGAAGCCGCATCACGCAAGTAGAAATTGGGATTTCAAATATCCAGGAAAGGAGAAATTTGTAAAAGGAAAAATAATCTAGCACGGTACTTAGCTCTTCAATAAAAATAGAAAGAAAGCTATATATAAATATGTGTATAATACTTACTGATTTTAAGCTTTTATAATAAACCTACATATAAAATATATGTATATAAGACCAATTATAAATACAAAGTAGAATGTAAATGTTCTCAATCTTAACTGAAAAACGTTATCAACTCATAAGGTAGGCAGTTGAGATATGTCTGTAACTATTGAAATTAGAAAATGGTTTCAAATATATAATAAAAATTATAATAAAAACAGAGAAGTGTAAAATGACATATAAATGTTATTAATACAGTGTTAATCACTAGAAGAATGATATAAATAGTTAAAAGTGGTCATCTCTAGGGAGAGAGACTAGAGAGAGGTAAGGATAAGGAGAGGCAAGTTGTTTCCCTTTCTGTCTATGTTATTAGAAGTGTTAAATGTGTGCAGTGGAAATATTCCAAAACATATCTTTGAAACAACACTTTAAAAAGCCTATATAAAATTGAAAGAAAAAATAATAAACTAGGACAAAATTAAATTGGTTTTGATTGGCAAAGGAATTATATCCGCTGAAGACATTATTAATATTCACCAATATATAATTCCCCTATTGTGGACACAGTGCAATTAGTCTCCACTCCCTTGAAGTTGGATGTGACCATGTGAATAGTTCTAACCAATAAAGTGGAAGCTGAAGTGGCATGGTTCTTGATTGAAGCATTTAATTGCTGGATGTTTCAACTCTCTGGTCTACTTTCCCAGTCACAACAATCATAGATAGATAACTCATACAATTCAATAAAAAAATCCACCAAGGTAGCAATGAAAATTGGGCTAAAGATTGTAATCAGCAACTTGTAAAAGAAGAAACATAGATGCGCAATAACTATAAAAACAAAAAGGATTTTTAGCTATCATATATATCATCTCTATTGGAACTTTAAAAAATAATAGCAATGATTCCAAGGATTAGTGAAATTAGACTTTTCATAGACTATTGATAGAATTATAAACTGGTATAAATTTCCTTAGTGTATGTCAGAAATAATCAACTAAATGGTTCATGGCCTCTGATTCAGTAAAATTATATTTCACTCTTTAGAAATGAGGAAAAATACATATGCAGAAGGATTTTTATTTGCAACAGATAAAAAAAAAGGTTTTTTTTAATTAGTTTTACTAGGGTGACATCAATAAATCAGGGTACATATGTTCAAAGAAAACATGTCCAGGTTATCTTGTCGATCAATTATGTTGCATTCCCATCACCCAAAGTCAGATTGTCCTCCCTCACCTTCTTTTTTTTTTTTTTTTAATTTTATTTATTCATTTTTAGAGAGGAGAGAGAGAGGAAGAGAGAGAGACAGAGAGGGAGAGAGAGGAGAGAGAGACAGAGAGAGAAGGGGGGAGGAGCTGGAAGCATCAACTCCCATATGTGCCTTGACCAGGCAAGCCCAGGGTTTTGAACCGGCGACCTCAGCATTTCCAGGTTGACACTTTATCCACTGTGCCACCACATGTCAGGCCTGTCACCTTCTATCTAGTTTTTTTTGTGACCCTCCCCCTCCCCCTTCCCCTCTTCCTCTTCCCCTCCCCCTTTCCCTCCCTCCTCCCCCCCCCCCCAACCACCACACTCTTGTCAATGTCTCTTAGTCTCGTTTTTATGTCCCACCTACGTATGGAATAATGCAGCTCTTGTTTTTTTCTGATTTACTTATTTCATTCACTCCATATGTTATCAAGATCCCACCATTTTGTTAATTTGCAACAGATAAAAGAAAGTTTTATTAAAACAGATAAAAGAAAGTTTCAACCAAAATCTGAAAAATAGGAGATGGTTAAGCAAATTATTGCAATAAGTAATTTGAAGCTATAAAAATTGCTATCCAAAAATGTTTTAAGTATGATATTAAGTACAAAAGCACTTTGAAAAAATACATAAATATTAACAAGTGATTATTTCTTGGGTAAAATTAGCTATAAATTTTTATTTTCTTTTGTGTTTTACAAATCTCTACACTAATATTATGTTACTTTTATAATTAAAAAAATATTCTACTCAGAGCTTCAGAAAGCTTTTTTATTAATTTTGGAGGAATATTTAAATAAACTTCTCTCAAATTAAATTCATCTCAGAAACATGATGTACAAGAGTCTTGAAAAAAAAAATAGAAAAAAATACAAATGGAAGGAAAGGGAGAATGCAATTAAAGAGTGCTTTAAAATCAAAATTGACCAGAAATAAATAAATAAAAGTTAATGCAAACTTTGAAGCTTTTAATCAAAACAAAAAATTATTGTGACATATATTAATATCTGTTTTGTTTTTTTGTTTGTTTGTTTTCTGAAGCTGGAAACGGGGAGAGACAGTCAGACAGACTCCCGCATGCGCTCCACCTGGCACGCCCACCAGGGGCAACGCTCTGCCCACCAGGGGGCGATGCTCTGCCCCTCAGGGGCGTCGCTCTGCACGACCAGAGCCACTCCAGCGCCTGGGGCAGAGGCCAAGGAGCAATCCCCAGCGCCCAGGCCATCCTTGCTCCAATGGAGCCTTGGCTGCGGGAGGGGAAGAGAGAGACAGAGAGGAAGGAGGGGGGGGTGGAGAAGCAAATAGGTGCTTCTCCTATGTGCCCTGGCCAGGAATCGAACCCGGGTCCCCCGCACGCCAGGCCGACGCTCTACCGCTGAGCCAACCGGCCAGGGCCTATTAATATCTGTTTAATCACAACATGGAAAAAAAAGAAACAGAAGTAATCCCTTGAAGGAAAACAAGGTCTGTGTTCCATGGAATTATTTAGAAAAATCTGCCTTCTTAGTCTACCTTCATCCTGCTCCATTCTATACCACCAGTGCATTACCCATATCCTTCAGCGGGACGTCATTCATCCTTAGTAGAGTGACATCAAAAGGCTTTTGCTTACTCACTGTCTTCAGCCTTTATAAGTGGGATGAGAAAAGAGACTAAGCTAGTATTTGCAAAATACTGAGCTTTTCAGAAAGCATCAACAGAAAAGGTATCAACACTGTAGTTCCACTGATGTATGGTAATTTTTTAATTTATTTTTACATAGGTAAAATTTTTGTAGCCACCAAAAGATATATTAAAACATAAATAGATGACTAGACTTTTGCAGAAATTTAATTAATACATTTCATTTAATTGTCATGTTGAAAGTAAAAAATCTTTCTTTTAAAGTTCATGAAAAGACAGTGTATTAGAAATGCATTTCAGGGCCACGTTAAGTGCTGAGTTTTCCACAAAATGTACTTTAAAGAATTAGAAAATTCTCTGATGTTTGACCAAAAATACACAGTGCATGTCATATACCCTTAGGCAAACTGAAAGTATTTATTGATGCAAGTAACATTTTTGTATTTTATTTAGTATTCCAGTTTAAGTTAGATTTTTTTCATAAATAGCTTGATATTTGGCTGTTTTTAAGACATATTGTTTTTTTAAGACACATAGCTGTTTTTTTAAGACAAATTGAGGATGAAACTATATATTAGTTAATAAAACAATGGATATCTGAGTTCCTTTACCTTTCTTTATTGCATTCAAATTGTGATCTTTAGTTTTAATATTCTATTTGTGAACACATACAGATTGTTACACTGAATTAACTTCCAAGTGTTCTTCAAAAACTAAGTAATAATCATAACCCATTCCTTCAACCTTGATATGGATTAAGAAATATGCAAAACTAGCAGTATGCTTAAGTGATGTTAGTGCTGTGACACAAGCCAAAAAACACACATTTTTTACTTACCACTTTGCTCTCAGTTAATGTCCAGACCTGACATCCTCATTTATTGATCTGTGACCCCAGTGATACAAAAATCACAATTTATAAAAAATAGCACTGCTCAGGAAAAAAGTGCCTTGCATAACTTTACTTTCTTTTGACCGTGACAGAGTTTCAATCTCATTTATTTCACTTTCTGGGCAAATTCTATTTGTTTTTAACTTCCTGAGGAACTATTTACTCAAGAAGAAAATCTGAAGGCATTTTAAATCAATGAGGAGATATATATATGTTGTGACAATTGACTAAGCTTATAAAGGTAAAAATAAAGCTGTATCCCTACTTTAGTAATTATGCCAAATAAATTCAAATGAATCAAAGATTCATTTTGAATCATGAAACTAAAATAAGACAGATAGTAAATTAAATGATGGGAAGTTGTATTTTAAAAAATAAATCTGAATGGAAAGGTCTTTATGAACAAGGCACAAAAATCCTGGAACAATAAAATAAACAATTTCTAAATTTAAGCATATATGTCTTCTTAATAATTATAAACTGAAAACATAATTCTAAAAAATCATGAACAAGTTAAAAGAAAAAGAAAAGGCAACAGATGCAAAACATGACAAAGTATGAGTTATTTTAATGTATGTATCTCGAAGTAATAAATAGACCCACAACCCAGTAGTATAATGGGTAAATATATGAACAAGTGCATAACCACACAGATATACAACCCTACCTAACATAAATGGACCACTACCTTTTTCTGCACAGTTTTTGTTTAAAGTTTTGCCATTGGTATTTTATTGCTTAATTTACAGTGCTAAGTCTTAACTGGTGTTAAATGCTCCTCAATACATTATTTTAATTTCTGTGTTTGGGTGTGTGTGTGTGTGTGTGTGTGTGTGTGTGTGTATGTGTGTGTGATGCTGAGGTCTCCAGTTCAAAATCCCGGGCTTGCTGGGTCAAGGCACAAACGACAACCAATCTATAGTGAAGCAACTATGAGTTGATACTTCTCACCTACCTCCCTCTCTCTGTAAAATCAATAAATTAAATCTTAAAAATAATAAAAATAAAACACTATTTATAATAAATAATACAGTCTACATCAAATTAATTTCCATGAAAATCATTCAGAAATTTCTGTAGTCCATGACAGTTCAAACTGAATTGAAGAGCTTTTGGTAGAGAAGAAAGAGAAAATCATGCAAAATACAATATAAATTATCATCTCCAAATCTAATTCAAAATATTGAAATTCTTTTTGGAAGATCAACACTTCAAATTATTGTTAATATCACTAGTTCCTCATTTGTCCACCCAGTGTTTCAACAATATAGTCTATGTCAATGTATAATACAATGACTTTTCATCTTCCATCAAGACGTTTATTTTATGTTTTCTTCACAGTTGTTGGAATTACCACTTCTGCTCTTAAGATACTTTGATTCATATGTAGTTCCAAGGTATGAGATAATATTTATAAATGACTTAGAAACAATGACTTTACACATTCACTACACATAAAATCATCTAGTTGATCTAGATTAACTACTTCTATCTTTACCATTAAAGAAAGCAAAAGAAAAAAAGATTTTCACCCACAGATAATTTCCAGTGCATACCCACATTACTGTTTTTGTTTGTTTGTTTTTCTGCACCTCGGACACTATCAAAAGGGTCAGCATAAACAAGTATCTAGTAAGAGTTTGAGGAAAGAACCGAAGAAAGAAAACTCTTTGATAAGTTTTGGATGCATATAAACAATGAACAATGTAGACTTCAGTATTTTGAAGATGAGTATTTGACTTTTATCCAATATATTCTACCTCAGGCCCACATCCAAAATAATAACTATATCTTATAAATGTATGGATTTATTTTAAAAGAATAATTCTGTCCCAAATTCTTACTATACTACATTGAAAAGTTCATTCATTGCTATTAATTGCAATCTGAGGTAGCATCAGAATAATGAAAGTCAACACACATTAAGATAATGAATAGTTTTTAAAGAAAGAAAAAATTGAGCTCATTCACAGGACTTTCTTAGTTTTACTCATTATCAAGGGTTACATCCTCTCAAAAAGAGCCTCTCCAATCTTCAAAGGAAGAAATCTTTAGATTAGTAATTATTTCAAAATTTTCCAAACTTTCAAGACCTTTCCGACAGAATAGAAATCCGCAAAAGAGAGCCTCCTTACCCATTATAAGCAAGAAACGTGTGAATAAGATTACAATGGCCCAACCAGCCAGTATCAAGATACAGACAATTTATCCACAGGGAAGAAGTCAAGGAATCTGTTCCAAGTTTAATGCCACCCTATCCATGGGAAATATCTACCATTAATTTTATTGGCTCAAATATCTTGATGATGGACATGTAAACTGAACAGTATCAGATAGTCAAACTTAATGCCAGCAAGAATTTACATTTTTTAAACCTATGCATGATTTTCAGTTCTTACAATTTTATCTGTAGAATTTTAGAGAAAGGATTTGTGGATGAAGAATACACTAAAATTCTTGTAAAATGCATATATTTAACAGTTTTCTGAAAATAATACTACTAAGATCTAGTATTAGCTTGAGTATTATATTATAAAAGCTTAATAATTGGAAAATTTCATAGAGTAATGTTAATTTTCCTTAGCCAACTTCTCTTCCATTCATCTAAAAGCATGAAGCTCAGTATATGTGACAAATATGCATTTAGGGGAATTGGGCTCACTAAAATTAGTACCATTAATCACTATATTATATTGGTCACTATTAATTATTTAAATTTGACAATTACATTATGAGGCAGGTATCATAATGATCCCCATTTAACAGAGGAAGTAAAAGGATTAGAAAGTTTAACTGATGTGCACAAAGTTACACAACTAGTAAATGCTGGAGCTGTAATTACAATCTATGTCTGCTTATTTTAATATATTAGCGGCACGACCATCTGAGACTGGGAAAGGCTCTAGCCTTGGAAGCAGCAGACATGGTTTCTAGGCTAGTGCTCCTTCACAAATTCACAATAGCTTAGAACAACTCACATATCTGTTTTCTCATCTGAAAAATGACTATAATAATAATTCCATTTGTCCTATAAACTTTGCCAAGTTACAGCAAAGATCGAGCAGATTTAAAAGTATTTTTAAAAGATTAAATTTATGCATAAATACAAAATTATCAAATATAGAAACTCTCTGAATACAGGGATTGCCATTTTATTTTCCTATAATGCTCTGAGCATGCTGTTTAGTTCATAATTAAAGCTCAAGGTACAAGGAAAAGGGAATGCTTGGCTCATTTGTAACAAAAATTAATTACGATATATATTTTCTTAGTTAAATTCCCAATAATATTATCAAGCAGGGTAAGGAAACTCCTTTATTGTAGGAAAAGAAAAAAATGCTTTGTGTCATAAAACTACTAATTGTATTCAGACCCATATTAGCCTGATTTCAAAGCCTGTGTTCTCTTCACTTTTCATTTAAATAAATATAATTTAATTAAGTGAAATAAACATTAGGAATCTATGGTGTGCACAGTGAGACAAAGTGTTAAGATATCTTAATTATGTGCTTGAAAGATCTACCAGGGATAAAAGAGTTCCAAATTGTTCAACAGTCTACAGAGGGGAATTTAAGTCTACTTAAATTTCAGCCTAAAAAATCATCCTCATACTTCTCATAATTTTAAGTGGCTTATGTGGTTTATTGTATTAGTCTCTTTGTCACCACATGTGCTGCACTGGTATACAAACAACGGAAAAGTTTTCAATAAGAAGCTAGTAATGCATTTTCTGTTGTTCTCTGGCTCTTGTTCTAAGGGCTTATCCAAGCAATGCAGAGCTCCTACCCAAGAAGTAATAATAAAAGTTTACTAATTTTTATACACTTACATGGGCCAAGCATAGTATAGAGTGTTTCTTGCCTACTGTTTAGCTTCAAAACAATCCTATAATGTATGATTCCTTTTTACAAAGGTGACAACTGAAAACTTAGCTTAAACACCTTAACCAATGCCACACATTTAATGGTAGAACTAGATTCAGTTCCAGTTTTAGGTCATTAAGTAATGCTATTCTAGCTCCCAGGACATCATAGCTGTAAACTGCAATGAATCAAGGTTTTATATTTTCATAGACAAAACACTTGTGCCCTTACCATTAAGATGACAATACTTGACTTGTTTGTGTTCTGAGATATGAAGATCAAAGTTTATGTTACTCCCCACCAAATAACTAAAACTATAAAGCTCCTCAATATATCCTCTAAATTATTGCCTCAGTTAGTAAAATTTCCTCTCCAAATGTAAATTAGTAATAGAGTAAACTGGTAAAAACTTAAAAATATAATAAAACAGATAAAGCTATAAATTGTGAAAATTTGTGAGAATTATAGAACTCAATGTCACCATTTCATTCATAAACTAAAAAGAAGATTGCAATTTTTATTCCTCAAAAGCACCAGACATAAATAAAAAAAATAATGACATAAATGGAAATGTATGTTTCAAAAAAAATTAGTAAAGCACACATCTTTCCTACTACCCCTAGAGATGGTCACTTCCAGAACTTTCTTTGATAAAGTCTTATGAAAAAATGAGATGCTTTTCTAAAAATTTTTTTAAGGAAAGCCCTTCTCCCACTCTAGAATTATGGGAGCTATTTCTGTGGTAGCTGGATCATGAAAAACTGATTAGTCCCTCTAAATATCTATAATTTACAATAAATAGCTTACATGAAGCCTTTGAAGAATGTGTTAAAAATGTTCCAAATTAGATCTACTAAAATGTATATGACAATACTTTCAAATATATTAATGAAACTGACCACCCTATACCTTATAATCCCTATTCACTGGGTTGAAAAATGTTCATTGTGTTCTGTATTCCAGTCTCAAATTATCCTTAATAATTTTTTAAATAATTAATTTTAATGACAAAAAATACATGTTGTTCATGAGTTGTTAATTTTGTTATTCTTCAAAGACATGCTAATATATATTTAAATATATGTAGGATTTAAAAAAAATATTATTCAGTTGTAAAGAAATACAATATATCACTACCAAATAACATATATGAAAAGAAAAATATTACTGTGTTCCATTGACAAACCTCATTTTTCAGTATCTATCAAGCAGTTGTTGAATTGCTACAAGTATTCCAGGCACAGGTCTGCTACACCAAGCAGGACATAAAGTTTATTTTGACACATTACATATCCCTCATAAATTTAAAGTCTTATAATATGTTATATAGTACATATTTTTATCTACCATATTTCTAAAACTTTTCAGAAAATATTTTACTTCATAATTATTAAGAATAACATTGTTTGCTCATTCAGAATGCTAAAGCGCCTAAAAATGGTGTTTTTGCCTGAGAGGGATGCATAATTCCTCTTTTCCTTCATGTGTTCCTTTAGAACAGTGGTAGTCAACCTGGTCCCTACCACCCACTAGCGGGCGTTCCAGCTTTCATGGTGGGCGGTAGCGGAGCAACCAAAGCATAAATAAAAAGATAGATTTAACTATAGTAAGTTATTTTATAAAGATTTATTCTGTCAAACTTAGTGAAAATCCAACATAAAGTACTTGGTAAGTAATTATTATTATATGCTTTAACTTGCTGTAACTCTGCTTTATAAATTTTATAAAGTAAAGTTACTTCCCTACTTTATAAATCACCATTACTGTGGAACCAGTGGGTGGTTAGAAAATTTTACTACTAACAGAGATACAAAAGTGGGTGGTACATATAAAAAGGTTGACTACCCCTGCTCTAGAAGTAGTTAATAATTTTTGTGACAAGTAATTCACTCTTATAGTAGCTCTATGCTATTATAGAAAAGAGTGACCAGCAAAGTGCAAACTGAGCAACATCAAGTCAAGGAAAAGCTAAACAATAACGATAGAAGTAAAAAAGAATTCTATGTTCCAAATCCCCACTGCCCTAACTAGTACACCAAATTATTCTGCCTCTTGGATTTTTTTCCTGCATGTATGGCCTCCACCCCACACCTTAAGAAATCTGACAATTTTAATCTGCAATAAAAGGAAAATAAATCTGGCAATTTCAATATGCAATAAAAAAAGTATTTTTCCTTTGGCCTGAAAATATGTTTTTTGAAATGCATGTTCTACCATTTTATTCTTGCACTAGAAATTTTACAATATATATACTCCTATTACTGACATTTTCTTACTGCAATGGACTGAACTGCAATGCTAGGGAAATTGTAACATGAATACTAAATCTGAAACAATATTTTAATGCAAAGCCTTAATATCAGCTGCAAATGGTTTATGAATTATGAAAAACTTTTCTTATATCAAATTATATAACTTTGAGTTTCAATTAAATTCATGATGAAGTTAGAAATGATCAAGGCTGTCTTTTGTTATAGGGATGAAGAATTAGATAAGCCCTGGCCGGTTGGCTCAGTGGTAGAGCGTCGGCCTGGCATGCAGAAGTCCCAGGTTCGATTCCCGGCCAGGGCACACAGGAGAGGCGCCCATCTGCTTCTCCACCCCTCCCCTTCTCCTTCCTCTCTGTCTGTCTCTTCCCCTCCCGCAGTCGAGGCTCCATTGGAGCAAAAGATGGCCTGGGCGCTGGGGATGGCTCCTTGGCCTCTGCCCCAGGCGCTAGAGGGGCTCTGGTCTTGACAGAGCGACGCCCCAGATGGGCAGAGCCTCGCCCCCTGGTGGGGGTGCCGGGTGGATCCCGGTCGGGCGCATGCGGGAGTCTGTCTGACTGCCTCCCTGTTTCCAACTTCAGAAAAATACAAAAAAAAAAAAAGAATCAGATAATATTTTCCTATATTTTGATCATAAACATTAGAGTATATTCAGTTTGTATAAACATATTTCTATTATTTCCATCAGTATAATTGTGCATTTAGAAAGATATACTAAAAATATTCACATTGAAGGAATACCTCCTGGGGTTCACTAAAATTCAATCAGAGTAAAAGTATCAGAGGACCATAAAACAAGTGAATATGTAGTTTGCAATTAATTTTAAAAGAAGAATAAATAAACACTGTAAATATATGATGCCTATTCAAAGACAAACTAAAACTTGAGCATTGCTCAATTCAACCCAGTTTGTATTTATATTTTAAACTGAAATAATCAAGAAAAAAATGGTATTAACATAACATATCCATAAATAAACTAAATAAAACCATAAAGTAAAATTATTAAGAAAAATATAAATACTAAAATTATAAGGGGTATATATGTCATTTGTTTGAGAAATGTGAGGAGATATGGAAATTAAAACATTTTAAGAAACTGTCTTCTTATAAATTCCCTTACTTTAATGACCTCCATATCTCCAAAATCTATTTGTTTCCATTCAGTTAAAAACACAAGGATCAAGATTCTAAATTTTAAAACTGTCTTTAATGGTAGACAACAAATGAGAAGGAAGCATATTGGACAGTTTTTTTTTTCTATGCAATGTTAATTAATGTATAAAATTATAAAACTATAATAACAAATTGAGGTGTGTTGCTAAAGCAAATTATCAATAGAATAAATGTAAAACAAAGATATGTTATCAAAAAACAAATCCTAAAGATAGATTGCTCATTCAAAAATAGAAAAAGAAAAACACGTATGTTAAAAATCACACATATTAATGCAAATATTAGAAGACTTAGGCCATGTCATGCAAGGAACTGTGTCCATAAACTTCTTATTCAAAGATATTCCCTATAAAAATATACTGTAATTTAGTATTTTTTAAAATATTGCACTAAAAAAATTAACATGGAAAATTGTGATATATAATACCCTGAGGGTGAGGAGCACACCATGACATTTTGCTGCCATACTGGGAATATATATATACTCACATTTTGTGGATAATCCAAAATTAAAATGAGAGATGAACATACCAGTAACTGTCTAGGCCCTTATAATTGATTCTTGTATCCTAACCATTCGTAACATGGCTTTTGCATTATCCTAAAAACATTTATAAATCCTCTAAAAATGTATATTGTACATATTTTTAGCAAATTATTTTAACATGTACCTATGTAACTTTAGGCATAAAGATAATAACTTTAAACACACCTAACTTAGAGATGAAAAGAAAAAAAGTATTACACCTTTCTCTAAATAGGATTTGAGGCCGACACCATATAAATTGTTTCTTTTGAAATCCAAATGTAAAAGCAAAATTCTGACTTTGAAAAGTATAATTTTACACTAAGAAGATCTGTACTATTTAATGTGTTTAATAGATAAATAATCATTAAGGGCCTCATTGCACTGGGAACTGCACTAGGGTTTCTGAAAGTTACACAGACAACAATGGCATGATCCTGCCTTCAAGAAAATCAGATTTTTTCATTTCCGTGTTAGTTTTAAAATGTTTCCATTCTATAAGTGAAAATGATCAAAAATGACAAAATACTTTAAATTGAATAATACTGAAAAATAATAGATGTTAGACTCCCAATCAACAGCACTGTAAGAACCATGTCTATTTCTCATCCAAATTAGGAAAGTCTTCTTTGAAAAACACTTTGGTGTTTGAAAATTTTTAAATCATGGGTGATTTTGAAAATTTTAACTTTGAATTCAACAACTAATTTTCCTTTCGTATTAAAGAGACATAGTCATACAACACGTTTGGCAAATAGTAATTCAGATCATTAGAGAAACCCTTGGAAATTTTGACTGAAAATTGCCAAAACAAAAAAACTAGTATTTTAATACTTTCTGGGCTATATTCTGTAGAATCTGGTTTAAAAATGAAAGGAAATATATTAGTCAGTAGCATTAACATCCTAGTGAAATGTTTAAATCTAATACTTTAGCTCTGTGAAAATCAGCCTTTGCTCAGTTCAGGAAAAAAGAAGATCGTTCTGTGTATTCACTTAGATTTGATTTCCTCTACAAGAGGGGGAGAGTAAAGAAGTAGGAAGAGGAGGGAAAAAACTCAATACTCTTTGAAAACTCAATTATATAGTAAAACACACTGGAATAATTAGGAAGAAACAATTGCTCTTTTTGAGCCTTAAAATTTCTGGAACTCTAAGAAGTTTTAAAATTTGTTAAGTATTATTGGAAGAGATTTCAAGAAGATCTAAGATTTGGGCATGAATCAGCATTCTATTGTCATAATGTCACCGTGGAATGAACCTAGCACTTGAAAGGCTTGATAGGAAATAGGAACACTACCATACCTCTAGTCAACAAGGTAAAGCCTGAAACTTCAGAAAGGAATAGCATAGGAATAAATTCTTATTATCATTAAGCCTCTTTGGTTTCATACAGTAATTTTCATTAAGTTTCTCTTTTTCTAAAATAGCATATTTTAACTAGCACCATACTTTGATTTCTGTTTGGTATAATATATTACTTTCTTGAAATTTTCTTGTGATAAGTGAAGTATTGCATTTACAAAAATCTGATGACAAATTATCCTTCCATATAAAAAGCTATTTCTTTCTTTGGAACCTCCAGTTGAATATGACTGAATATTTACACCACCATGCCGTAAGGTACTGCGTTCTTGCATATCTATTCATGACCTCCTTCACACCAGGAATTCTTATCATTGTTTAAAAGTTGATTCTGGTTTTATCAAAATTTTGCATATTTTTAAGTTGGTAACTTCAGGTTTTAGTAATTATCTCAATGGCAAAACATGATTACCCAGACAATCTATAACTACGTACAATCTATATTTATAGCTATAGCCATACATATATACATATTCAATTTATACTTATTTCTCCATACACATAATGTTGCATTAATACAAAGTGTAATAAAGGTTTAGCAAATATTAATTAAATGAACGCAGATGCACAACATCAATAATTTATGACTAACGCCAATGATAAGAAATACACCTTTTCTATAATACCTGGATAATCAAGTCTAATAGGTTGAAAAAATATAATTTTAGAATTCTCTCTCTTCCAAGAGCATTTACAGTTAGTGCTGTTTATGAATGCCTGCATAATTTAAGTTTACAAAATAATTTAAAATAATCTATTTTAAAATAAAATTGAAAGCATTTTTTAAAAGTCACCAAGAATTTTCTTTTCAACAGCATTTTAAGTGATTTTTTGCAGAGTAAATGCTTTTATTTTCATTTTATTCTTTATAAATCTGTTCGTAATGTTTCAGAAGGTATTTGGTGTGCGCAACAGTTTCAGGAAAGAACAATATTTTCTCCAACATCTCCATCTGCTGGCTTAGAGAAAAAGTAGATTTTTATCTGCTATTTCCTTAAATTTAATATTTTGTGATTTATTTTTATGTAATTGAAATATAAAGTTATTAAACAGACTATAATTGAAGTATAAAATTATTTTTTAAATAAACTAATAGCTATTTCTTAAAGTCATTCATAAAATAAATAGATTTTGAGCAGGAAATTTAATATTTAATATTTTTAATTTCAAAACCCTATGAGATCAAATATTTGTTTATAGCACATTTAGACAGTTTTATATTAAATAAGTTGTAGTAATGAGCACAGCATTAAAATTTATTAAAAATTTTTAGAATGCAAAAGTGTTACTATTTTTCTAAAATCTGTTGATTCTGTTAACAATATGTGGTGTAAACACATAAGCCATATCAAGTTTATTATTTTCACAACAATTTTGAATTACTGCAATAGACTGCTTTTGTATAAATAAGTACTACTAGACCATCTTCAGGCCCTGACACTCAAGTTCTTACACAAGACCACAGGGGCCAGTGTTCACTGAAGGCATCTAGGCCTACGAGTCTTTGAAAACTACTCGAAAGAGCATAGTAGAGAAAAGTTGAAATAAATGAATTAATATAAGAAAAGTATTCATTTTGTCTCTGGCAAATAGAAGACACTAAATAATTATGGCAGGAATGGAAGAAGGGAGGGCAGGGGGAGAAAGGAATTCTTAAGGCCCATCAATGGTTTCAATTGTTGAACAGTCAGATGATCATACATTAGTTGTTATTTTTTTCTTTCTAATTTTATGGTTTGTATTTTCTCATAATGGACGTTTATGGTACGTTTGAACAACTCTTAGGAAAAAGAATAAAAACCTTAGTATTATCTGTACCTAAGAAGAAAAGAAAGGAAGAAAGGGAACGGGGGAGGAGGGGGGTGGAAGAGGAAGGGAGAGAGAAATTGGAAATCTGTCTATTTCCTCAGGTACCCATGGAAACAAATGGGAACAAAAAGGAACTTGCATTTTCCTGCTGTGACTGTGAAAGAGAAGCATGTGGGAGTTCAGTGCAATGCACAGTCATTTTACCCACTTCAGAATATAATGACTTCATTTCGTTTGCATAACCTTAATCCATGCAGTAGATCTTACAGGATCCTTAAATCCTGTGTCAACCTCAGCATTTCCAAAGAAGTTCCCTCATATAAGGAATAAAATTAAATTAGCAAACTAATATATTTTTTCTATTTTGGAATTATTAAAGTATAAAATTTTACTTTCTTAATATGTAAATTTAACCCTGTGCAATTTTTATGGTTTAACTGGGAGGAGGAATAAAGTACTTTTTGAACATTGATGGATAATACATATTTTAATACCAGAGTTTGAGAGTAGACTTCCTTAGATTACTGGAAGAAATAAGGGAAGACCTTTTGGTTTTAGCTATCAACACATTTGATGCTGCTTCTTCCACTTCATAGGAGAAAGAATCATAGACTCTGTCTGAAAAGCCAGGGAGGAAAACGGCTAAGCACTGGAGAGCAACCTCAAGCAGGATTTAAATAATCAAGACTCATCTGGGCAAGTTTGATATTTGATATTAGAGATTTCCGTTCATTTCTTGACTGCTGACTTTGTGATTGTAGTTTACATAAGCATCTTTCTCCTCTGAAAAGAGTTAAACTATTTTTTCATTTTCTATTGACCTATGCAAAATAAATAAATAAAATAATAAGAACTCAAACGCTCCATTTATTTTCACAATCTAAATTCCTAAAATAATGAAGAAACTGAGCCATACAAATGTTAAGTGATTCACCTAGTCAATGAGTCAATGTCAACTCCAGAAAATTCTACCCAATAAGCTCTCTTCTGCAACAGTGCCTCCCTAGTTCTCTTTAGCAATCAGTAAGGTTCCTTATGACATGGGTGTTGTAAATGCCATATTCTGAAGTCCTGGGTGGGAACCGTGAAAATACATTCAGTTCCTCACCATCATTTGTTTTAGTATCCTACAATAATAATCCATGGAGGAGTACTCTTGCAATCTGGAGACACACAAATTTCTATTTCAGCTTCGTTTTCTGTGCAAAATGAAGATGTGATTTTCATTTCAGTTTCTTAAGACTGTGGTCAAATAAATTGTGTGTGTGTAAATGAAATCCATGTCCTTATTAATTAATGAATGTGTCATTCCGTGGAAGCTCATGGAGTTATATATGTGTTTAATATATTTACATTTTTCTGTCTACAGATCTGATTTTATTAAAATTTATGTGAAAAAATAAATCTATTAAAAATATTGAGACTGAAGACCTAAACTAGTTACATAACCTAAACTAACTGTAAGCATTACTCTACAAAGCTCCAACAGAGTGATTCAACATTCATTGGACTCAAGGGACATTCGTTTTGTGGACATGACCATTATTTTCTCAGTCAGCCCTCTAGTTATTTTCACTAATGAGTGAACTTCTCTATCATTGACCATTTTCAAAAAGTAGATCTGTTGATTACTTTCACCTCATTTTCAAAATCTCCATACTTCCAGTAATCACAGTCCTGACTTAGGTTCATTAGCACAGTTGTATGTCAGTCATAATTTGGGGGGGGGGGACTGGAAACTTGGTATCAAATCAAATAAATAATCTAAATCTAATAGGTAATTAGGACAAGTATAAAAGCCTTCCAAAATTAAATTACAGGGGTTTCTTTATATATATGTATATATAGTAAAAATGTCCAAGAGATTCTTATATTTTTTATGGAGATTTTTTTTTAAGCTGCAAATCCACTTTAAGAGTCTCTCTCCACTTTCTCTCTTTTTCCTTCCTTCCCCCTCCTCCCAGCTCCAATTTCTTTTCTCACTTGATATCAACATTTGAAGAAAACATGTAGCACAGAAACCTTCTTTCATTGGTTCTTCATAAACAGTTTAATTCTAGGCATCTAATCTACTGTGACATTCATAATGACCCTGTTCTAATGGTCTAAGAAAATTGTTACATTTCTTCATTCATCCGGGTGACAGTGGTTTAAAAATGAGTTGATGATGTTCCTGATATGATAATATAGCCAACCGATCGCATATATGATTAAGGCTTAATATGGGGAAGTAGGATGGCACCAGTTGTTTGTCTAATGTAGGAAGACAGCAGTTGGGTTTTTCTTCTGTGGTAATTTTCCGCTAGCTCCTTTACACTGTAGCCAAAGTGGGAGGTGAACCATCTGCAAAGCCCCCTCCCAACTGTTAACTATGAAATACAAACTGAAAACATCAAAGCAGGGAAGAATCACCCCAGCCCAGTCTGCAGCAAATGATGGCAGCTGCTGCTGAGAACAGAGCAGGAAGGTACAGTGGCCGCAGCTGCACACCCACGCGGGCGCGGGGATGGGAGCGCCTGGACAAGGGCCGCCGAGCCTTTCCATTGAACCCTTTCGAGATTTAATTGCTCGGGTTCTATTACTTTGTAGTCTCGAGAGAGCTTCATCGTGTGTCCCGCAACACTAAACAGTGATGGGGCTAATATGGGTAACTGCAAAGACTAAAATGGCTGATCAGCGACTTCTTCAGATTTTCAAACTCGGCTGAATCCAACTGCTTTCAGATCCCTTTTTTCTCGCTGCCCTTGCCACGCCACTCTACCTGAGAACAAAGCGCACCCGGCCGGCGAGCTGACCGCGGCCCCCGGGGCAGAATTGCCCCCTTCAGCTGAAGGCTGAAACTCAACTAAGCGGCGAGAAAGGGACTTGCTCGGGCTCCACCGGTACCCGGCCCCTGCCGGATCCACCCGGGCCTGCGTCAGCCTCCTTTCCCGCGGCACCTCACCGCGCCCCTCCGGTGGGCGTTATGTAACAGCCCCGTGCCCAACTCCGGAACCATTTAACAACTTGTCCCGTCGAGTTGGAAGATACAGGGTTCACGGGGTCTGTAGAGTGAACCCGAGCTGGCTTGTAGGTCTAAACCCGGGGCCGAAGGCGAGGGCTGCAGCTGCCTGGGCAGGCGGCCGGGTTCCGGTAGTCCCCCGTGGGATCTATCCGAAAGCCTGACGGCGCGCCCTGGGGAACAGCGTGTTCTCTGTGGGCAGGGTGCCACCGGGCGCGCGGGGCTGGGGAAGGAGGGGCCAGGGAGAGCTTCTCTTGAAGTACTCAAGGTAAGCGAGAAACCCCTGAAACGAAGGAGGACTCCAACTCCTACCCCACCTCTCTAGTGCGCACACTCTTCAATGCCGGTCGCTCCTTCCTCACCCCCACCCTCCCATCCAGCCGGGGTCCCCGAGATTGCGGCCACTTTCTCCCTACGCTGTCACACGCAGGCGCGTGTGCAGTCACTCACACCCACACACTGACACACTGAAAGACGCACACACCACTCCGCACTCACATTCGCTGGCTTTCCGTGTGCGGCACCTGAAAGGTATGAATATTCATTACTTACAAGCATTGGTGACTGCGAAGCTGTTTGCTACCTCCAAATTGTCGATGTGCGGTGTTAGTCTGAACTCCGAAGTGGAAAACTGAACCATCCCTACCCGAAATGCACTGTATTCTTGATCGGCGCCCCTGGGAAATAGCCCCCCTGCAAAGAACAAACACCAAGCAGAAGAATAGTGTCAGTGCCCAGGAGGGAAAAGAGGAGCCCGCTGGCGCCCAACAGCCCAGGAGTCTCTTATTCACGCTAAAAGGCGAAATAAACACATCAAGAGACTCCGGTAGCGGGGGGTCGAACATCCAAATGGTAGTCGAGGAGTCAAGGCACAGATGAGAGTCTGAGGGCAAGGTTGGTGGCAAGACACATTCGCCTTTCCCATTAATCACAAGCTTTGCATTCAGAACCTTAGTGAATCTGAGCAAATGGTAAAATTTTAAGGCAGAATTAATAAAATTCGCGGGTCAGAAATGAGATTTTAATCCTCTATTGTATCAAAGTCATCGTCTTTTTATTTTGTTTCATCTTAAGAAAAACATGTATATTCTAGGCAGTTTAAATCTGGAATGCAGTCAAGGTATGACATAAGTCTACATGACATGAATTAATTTGTCCACTGTGAACAAAGATTACCACTAAATTATGCACAATTCAAAAGCAGAGCACAAAGCATACCTACCTATCTGTATGCTGTTAGAAGAGACACCAAAAATTAGTCCCCATAAAACAGGAGAAAGGAGGACAGATATATGCATAATCTTTTGCATTTCCAAGAAAAGTAGAGCATCCACAAAATATCCCCCTGTTCCCCCTTTTCCTCCTCTTCCTTCTTTAGCCGTTTTCCTCAGCAAATTAGATCCTCCGCATTTTGAAACAGCAATTTAGCACCAAGCTTCTACAACCCTGAAGTGGAGGCAGAAGAATTCCTATTTCCCAGGTCCAGCTGGTGGCTGCTGATGCCCTGCGCCCTGTCCCTGCTCCTGAAGTCCAGAGGACTGGCTGGATGCAGTTTTCAGCGGAGCTGCCGCTGTGGTCCCAGAGCCTTGGAATATTCAGCACCCTCCCATGCACTCACACACACTCACCCTCTCTCGCGCTCTCTTCTCCCTTTCTCCTCTCTCTCTCTCTCTCTCTCTCTCTCTCTCTCTCTCTCTCTCTCTCTCTCTCCCCTCTCTCCCCCTCTCCCTTTCTCTCACGCGCGCGCGCGCGCGTACACACACACACACATACACACATACACACACACGCAAGTCATAGAGAGGGGCAGGCAGTCCCGGACGCGCGTGCGCGACTCGCAGCCGGCTGCTGGCGCGCGCATCCACCCCTCCCCCGCCCCGAAACCCGCACCCCGCACTGCCCTAGCAGGGTCGCGTGCACAGCGCTGAGAAAGCGCGGCTCAGAGCCGGGCGGTGGGTATCTCTTGGCGAGACCTCTGGTCTCGCGAGCCGTCGCGCCCACCCCTCGCTTCTGCCTTTCAGCACCGAGGACAGCGCCCGGCTCCCTGCCTAGCGCTACCTTTGTGCCGCCGCTGCAGCTGCCGCGGAGATGCTCCAGCCTGGATCAAATGCAGCAAAGCTGATTTCCGGCTGCTGTGCAGAAGAAGCCGAACTGCTAATTGTTGTTGGCAGTGAAGTGTTCTGTCACCAGTCCCTGCTGTTTTACGTTAAAAGTAATTTTGGTTTTTATCTTTTAGAGACTGTGAAACCCAACATCACAATACAAAAACGCTGCCATCAACCTCACCTGATCCAGCCAAAAAGCAAACAAGCAAACAAAATACCCATAGAAGAAGTGTTCCAAAATTGTGAACTTTAGCCAAAGATGACATAACCATGATCCAAGGAAATCCCAACATTCTATCTGTAGAGGCTATAGCTGCATTGGAAAAGATCAAGATTGACTCTCTGAAATACTTTGCATGGAAATCCAATCTTTTAGAGTGTTTTCCACTGGCCTGTGTTGCCAACTCGCTGAGCCAGCTGGGTCCGGGATCTCTCTCAGCCTTCTCTACACACTCTCTCCCGTAGTAGAGACATGTAAACTTGGTTCCAGAGAAGCCCTCTTTTTTAAATATATGTATGAAAAGCAGAAGACTTTTTCAGGAAGGAACGGTTAGTAAAAAAAAAGTCATTAGAAGATGAAGCATGTCTAGGAAGGCCGCTGAGCTGCAGTCTCTTCCCCACACACTTAGAAACCGGATACTCCACCGCGTTTTGGCCGTGAGTTTTGAAACATCACTGCCCAAGGAAAGTAAGCTAAGTGCTCATCATTTGAAACCTGCAAGCTCGAAACCACTGGGGGGAAAAGTGAGGTTAGGAATTAAAACATTGTGGGATGAGAGTAAGTGGGGAGAACCAAAGACTGGACTTCCCCCTGTGGAATTTAAGCACTTCACGTGAAAATGCTTGCCAAACCCATACTGGGAAGTTGCTCTGGCAATTCCCTCAGCTGCCTCGGAAATTTCTCACTAAATTTAATGACTTTTGTGGTTTAAACAAAGAAATAAAGGAAGATTGAGTACAAGGGAATGTTTCCAGGAGGCAGGAGATCAGAGCCCAGAATAGTAAAGAAATAACTTGATAATATTTCAGAATACCAAAAAAAGGCAGTCTATCATACTGCCTACCTGTACAATAGTCAAATGACTGTCATCCCTGCAGCCTCTCGCTGACTGTATTATTGAATACTTGCCCCTTAATCACTTTGGGCCTCAATTTCCCCCATTAAAAATGAGAAAGATGAGCAAAGTGACCTCGGTGGTTCTCAAATCTTACAAACCTGTTAATTTAAGTTATTGTTTTCCCTATTGTTGTTTCTTTTATTTTATTTTATATGCATTCCTGAAGCAGGAAGGGAAAATATACATAATCTATTACTAAGCTTATATACTACAGGTAAAAAAATTACCTTCCAATTTTATCACCAAGAAATTATTTTAGTCTGCTAATAAACACTTCACTGTATATAAAATGGGTTCTGTGAATTGAAATACATTTTTCTTTTTAAAAATCAAATAAGAAGAAAATAGTAAGACATAAATATATATCCAATTAAACAAATCTTCCCTAATCAAATTCTAGTTGAGATGCAAAGTACAAAAATAATGTAAACTGAGTCCTTATTTGAAAATTTCAAAATATAAAAAAAAATGTTTTTTGAGGTTATACAAAGTAACTTGGAATGAAAGAAGTGAGAGAGCAAAAGAGAAAAGAGCTTACATGTGGAGAAATAGTGCTGTTTAAAGCAGGGTTCAATATAAATTCATTAAAAAAGACATTTCTAAAACTATTTTAAAGTCAAATGCAAAGAAGAACTTAAATTGACTGAATTGCATACTATAAAAATAAATGATATAAAATAAGAATTTACTGATTCATAGAACACTTTTTTAGTAAATAATATGTAAGAACTCAGGAAATATACTACTGTTTACTGACCAACTGTATTTATATGTAAAATGGAAATAAAAATTTTAGTAGGCATTGCTTGTAATTCAAATACTATTCTATTAATGTGCCTTTCACAGGTGGTTATGTATGCATATTTCTCAATATATCTGGATACATTTCCTGCAATACTAACATAATTGTATTAATATTATAATTTATGAAACTTTTCTAATCCACTGTCAGATTTATATAGCTTATATTTTTCAAACCTAGATTACTGTCAATATAAATGTAATAATTTAACTTGAATGAAGTAAATGGTCATAAAAAGAAATTTAAAATAATTTATTTTGAGTGTTTAGAAACTTTTTCTCAAGAATATATCACAAATTGATTAGTAATAAAATCTATTTTATAAATTTCAAAGCTACTAGGAGAACATACAGTTAAATAGAAGTGTGCTCCAAGAAACAGTTTGCTATTTTCTGCCCTCTGCTGTTCAATTTCGGTAATTATCTAAAATATAAGTATTGTTTCTGAAGCAAGAGAGAAATAACAGTTTTAAAAAAGTGAAGCAATTAACTATTATCCACATTATTTGTTTGTTTGGATTGGTTTGTTGTTACAGTTGTTTTGTGTGTGAGTGTGTTTAAATATAATTTTTAGCATTAAGGCTAAAACTAAATATTATATGTCAAATTTCAATTTATATTTTAATCATTGTTTCAATATAGGATATAATCATTTTCATTTTAAATTGCCTTTAAAATGCTTGAGGATTTTGTATATGCTTAACCATTCTGCACAGTTTTAACATGTGTTTCATAGTGAAAAAGCTTTACGTCATTGTGTGTGTGGCAGGGAGTGGGGAAGGGCATTGGTGATTATTTTGAAATGAATGGCAGAACAAATTTTAGCTGATTTCATTATAAAATTTGATTATAAATGCCAGTACCACAGCTCCTAGTGATGGAGTCTCATTTAAGTAGTGACCATCATTTCCCTTTCTATTGAGCCTCTGGAACTGTGAGAATGTAAGCCATATGAAAGGCTCTGCATTAGAGAAGGAGAGTCCATGCTAATTTCAGCAGAAGGTAACAAAGTTAGCAGTTCTTGCAGAAGGATCCCAGGTTCCCAACATGAGAAAGAAAAAAATAAAATAAAAAAATAGAAAACAAAAAATTTAATTATTTGGAACTATATATAGAAAATAAATTATTCAGGGAGGTTAAATTCTTCAATTAGGATAAAGAATAGTATTAATATAGTTTTAAGTATGAGATAATATTATTTATTTATGAAACAAAATTTTAAATCATTGATTTGGTAAGATCAAGTATGTGACCCCAAACATATATTGAAAGTTAAATTTTTGTACAATTTTTAGATAAATATCGAATAGAGTCCAAAAATTAAAAGAATAAGAAAAGTTTTTATTTTAGGATTTTTAGGGGCTTTGATTATATAAATTTTAATTAATTTTATCCCAATAGATAGCAATCCTGTACCAGAAATATTTATTAAAACACAGTGTTTTGCCTGATCAGGTGGTGACGCAGTGGATAAAGTGTTGACCTGAGACATTGAGGACCCAGGTTTGAAACTTCTAGTCTGCTGGCCTGAGCATGGATTCATCCTGCTTGAGCGTGGGGTCATCAGCTTGAGTGTGGGATCATAAGCATGATTCCATGGTCGCTGACTTGAACCCAAAGTATGCTGGCTTGAAGTTCAAGGTTGTTGGCTTGAGCAATGGATCACTGGCTCAGCTGGAGCCCCCAGGTTAAGGCACAGATGAGAAAACAATCAATGAACAACTGAAGTGCCACTATTATAAATTGATGCTTCTCATTTCTCTCTTTTCCTGTCCATCCCTATCTCTCTCTCTCACTAAAAAAAAGAAAAGAAAAGAAAAACAGTGTTTTAATTCATTAATTAACAAACTATAAGGGATGAATATATTTCAGATAATGTGCTCAACACAATGGATAAAGAAATGGGCCTAACAAAAGCCTTCTTCAGAAAGTTCCCAGGCTTTATTCAAGTATGCAAGGCATTAAGACCAAGTGAGAAGAGCAGTAAGAAATAAAACAAAGAGTCATGTGATTAATATAATAGAATGAGGCAAAGAAAATTCTATTATACACATTACTGTATATTTTGGAGCTCAGGAAGAAACAGAGTCTTCAAAGTCTGACATCTGAATTGATTCCAGTAGAGGTTATCTAGGTGAAAAATTGGTATCTAGCTACTGAAAATACTTCATTTTTTTCTTTTTTCTATTTTTGTATTTTCCTGGAGTTAGAAATGGGGATGAAGTCAGACAGACCCCTGCATGTGCCCAACCAGAACCCACCCAACATACCTACCAGGGGGTGATGTTCCGTTGTGGCCAGAGCCATTCTAGTGCCTGAGGCGGAGGCCATGGAGCCGTCTTCAGCGCCTGGACCAACTTTGCTCCAATGGAGCCTTGGCTGTGGGAAGGGAAGAGAGAGATAGAGAGAAAGGAGAGGGGGAGGGGTGGAGAAGCAGATCAACACTTCTCCTGTGTGCCCTTGCCAGGAATCAAACCTGGGACTTTCACACACCTGGCTGACACTCTACCACTTAGCCAACCAGCCAGGGCTGAGAATACTTCATTTTTTTAAATTTTATTTTTCAGCCTTATTGAAGTATAATTGATAAATAAAACAGTAAGATACTTAAAATGTACAACATGGGTATTTACTATGAGTATACACTGTGAAAAGATTATCCTCATTAAGTTAACACATCCATCAACTTATATATTTACCCTTTTTTGTTTGTGAGAATTTAATTTCTAAGAAAATTTCAAGTATACAATAGTGTTATCAACTATTGTCCCCATGTTTTATACATTAGATACTCAGATCTTACTCATCTAGTGACTGAAATTCTGTACTCTTGTACCTATCTCCCTACTTCCCCTGTTCCCCAGCCCCTGGCACCCACTTTCCATTCTGTTTCTATGAGTTTGACTTTTTTTGTTGTTAGATTTCATATGTCTGTGATATATACAATATTTTTGTCTTTCTCCATCCAGCTTATTTCACTTAGCATAATGTTCCCCAGATTCATCCATATTGAGGCTGAATAATATTTTGCTGTATACTATATATGTGTGTGTGTGTATATGTAGTATATACATACATATATACATATGTATATATACACACACACTACATTTTATGATCCATTTACGAATTGACAGAAACTTAGGTTGTTTCTATACAAACTAACATACAACACAATAGGTTGAATGTAAATAATGCTTCAATGAACATGGGAGTACAGCTATCTCTTTGAGATAATGATTTTATTTATTTAATCTTGCCATAGGCAAAATTGCTGGATTATTTGATAGTTCTATTTTTAATTCCTTGAGAAACCTCCATACCTGTTTTGTTTTTAAGTGAGAGTAGAATAGATAGAGAGACAGACTCCTACATGCACCTCCACAAGGATCCACCCGACAACCCCCATCTGGGGCCAATGGTCAAATCAAACAAGCTATCCTCAGCTAGGCTGACTCAAACCAATTGAGCCATGGACTGCAGAGTGGGAGAAGACAAAAGGGGAAGAAAAGCAGATGGTCACTTCTCATGTGTGCCTTGACCAGTGAATTCTGCATGCTGGGCAACACTCTATCCACTGAGCCAGCTGGCCAAGGCTTGTTTCTATTTTATTGTGGGTGCTGCTCTGCATGGACAATTTTATGGTTCACTGGATCAGATAATGGTACTTCTTTAGAATGGGAAGAGCAGGTTGTTGAATTATGTGATATCCTGTGGACAGAAGCTTAGTATATATATATACCAGGTCCCAGTGTAAAGTCAGAAGCTAATTTTGAAATGAAGAACAATTGACACAAGAAAGGATTATGGTCTTACTTTCAAGCCCTAGGCATCTGTTTTGTGCTTCCCTTACTGGAGCCTGCCGTTGTCTCCATACTAGCATCTCCGTCTGTCCCAGGCAGATTCCATTGGGTCTGCTGAGTGTCAAGACTCAAGTGTCAGCTTGCACTTCAGTTCCCAACTGCCATTGCAATTTATTTCCTTCAGTCAAACTGGCTGCCTTATAAGTTAATATTATTAAATATGTTAGAACATAATTCCCAAATGTGGTACACATTGTCCCAAAATTTAAGGTCTACCAAACATTGCTTCTTTTTTTGCTTTAAAAACAAAATACATGAATTGAGTCATAGATCTATAATTGCAAAGTTATGAAAGGATCTGTTTAACACAATAATCTTGATTTTCTTTTGATCAACTTTAGCCTAAGATTAAATTTAATTCTTGTCGTGTTTGCAGCAACTGGTGTTTTCTCTGGTTGGAAAGAAAGCAGCATTCTAACAAGATGTTCTGAAGTTTATTGTATTGGCTTAGCTGGGTCACATGACTGGCTTTAATCCATATGTATGTCCAGGGGAGAAGAAATGCAGTTGTTGGATTTGGGACCTACCATGAAATCCAGGAGTTAATGGAATGTGTGGGTACTTTTAACAGTAGGGAGGAAGGAGAAAGTGATGATGAGCTGAGAGATAAGCATATCCACTAGAGTAGATAGATGTGGATAAAAATAAGGCTAATTGTAATAAAGGAACAGTTCTATGCCTTTATACAGAAATATACTTACTCTAATCTGGAAACCTTTAAATTAATTTGCTATGACTACAGCATTCTACTCATTTCAAAGGCTATTCCCTGAACCTTGTCTGGTAACACTGCAAACTCACTTGGTATAATATCATTTGCCACTACATATACCACTGGAGAAAATTGCAAGGCCATGAAAGTAGTTTGAGGACCAAATAAACTCTGACCTGCACTGAAGAACCCCTCTGTTTTCAGCAGTTTTGTAACATCATAAATATTTTTTGTGTCTGATACTGATAATGAGTTACATAAAAGAATTTTTAGCCCACAAACATTCTTGTTTAGCACTCTCCTTTTGAAAATATTAATTAGGTTTTTTTAAATTATTTTTTATGTGACTGTGCAAAAATATATCATGGCTGGATAGCTCACTGAGAAAACTAAAATAAACAACATTTTATTACATCATAACAAAAAAAGACAAATTTTAATTTTTGTCATTCAGTTTTGTTGTTGCTGTTGTTGACATTTCCTTGCTTGCTTCATTCCACCTCATCATTAAAATAGCAGTAGTGTCAAACTGGTACACAATCAAGGACAGATTTTTTTTGCCACTTTATGTCAGGTATGGATGAATGCATTAAATTTGCAACCCCAAATGTTTTTCAGATGGCCACATTAAAGCAAAACTTCTAGTTAGGCTACATTTTATTAAAGTATGTTCACCTAAGGATCAAAGTTACTTACTGAAGAAAAAAGAAACCTCAAATAAATCTTAGCAACCACCCGATGTTTTGAAAGTTAGTTATAAATTTGCACAATCTTAAAATTTATTATTAATTTTAGAAAAATACTTCTGTCAGATTATACACGAAAGCCTAATTCAGAGGGGCCATTAACATTCCTTTCCATTGAAATGCATTACAGAGCGTGTCTTAATGTCAAGCAGTCCTGGTACCATTAGTGGCAAGATAATTTATAGAGATAAATAATTGATGTCTTGTTCCCCCTGTTCTGAAAGAATCTTAAAGAATGAGAACTATTTTCTTTCTTGCTTTAACCCCTTTTGAAATGTTTTGCTGAACTTTGAGGCCGAGAGGCAGAAAGATGCTCTCATCCCAGGGTCATGTGTAAAGGGCTTTGTATTAAATTGTCATAAATTGAAGGGTGTTTCTGAAGTTAGTAGAACATGTAAGGCTGAAAGGCCTAAACTTCTAGACAAGCTCTTTAAGGGAAAGGCTAGCAATAGGTGTTTTCTTTACTTTAATTTTGATTATTTTTTATGCAAGTTGTAGAGAAGGAAATTCTTCACAAAACATGAAAAAATATGAAAGGATTTAAGAGCTGATAGAAGAGAGAATGAGTGGCATGTACCAACAGAGAGATGGTGAATCCTAAGAACCCTAGTCTTAGTGTTTGGGTAAAGAATGCCAACTTCATGCTTGCATGGAAAGGTAGGGTGGCTCACGTATGACAACGACAAGCCTCAGAAAATCATTCGATGCACTGGAGACTATGTCTAGCTTTTTCACCTATTTTCCAGGCATTATCATGTGACCCTAAGAAAGGGAAGGATCCCTCAGGATATGACGAAATTGAATTGATCATCACTCTGGTTAAGTGAGGTCCTAGAATCATATTTAATTTAATTTAGCAAAATAAGGATACTGTTGATCTTCCTTACACCTTCCTTAAAATCATGAGTGGAAACCAGACCCTCTGTTTTTCATTATACCTTGGTCAATGCTACAATCATCAATGTTTTCTTTTGGTTATCATATTTCCAAATATTACAATAATTTTTATCTTCAAATTTCAAATAAGAATGAAAAAAAATATTACTGAGCTAAAATGCTTGTGGCCAATATTAAAATCCCCTTTCATGTAGAAACAAAATAAGATGAAAACAGAATTGATTATATTAGGATAAAAACAATTACAGACTCAGATAAGGGATACCTTTAGCATACCTGGCTTCAAAGCAGCTTTTAGAGTTAATGGGAGAGCAGATAGGTAAGAACAAAGTAGCCATAGCACAAACGTACCTGACATTCTTCAGTAACATTTTCTGCAAATGCAGACATACTCAGATGCCAGTTAGACTACCTGCTTTCCAGTTATGGTAAAGACAAGGCAGGAGAAGGCTAAGGTTAACTAGGATGAAATTTATACAACTCAAGTTTCTCCACAAATTAGCAAGAGAATGTAAATCTAAAGGAACTGCACATATGCCTGGCCTGTGGTGGCACAATAGATAAAGCATTGACCTGGAATGCTGAGGTCACTGGTTCGAAACCCTGGGCTTGCCTGGTCAAGGCACATATGGGAGTTGATGCTTCCTGCTCATCCCCCCCTTCTCTCTCTCTGCCTCCCCACCTCTCTAAAATGAATAATAATAATAAAAAGATAATCACACAACCATGGGCCTTTTCTAAATGCTATTTTCATTTCCTAGTTGGTATATTTGGTGTATCTATTTCAAAGAATTTTGATAGTCACAAAATTATTTACCTGAATAACAATATCTTGGTTCTAAAATGAGATGTGAAAGACTGAAGATCTCCCTGTTCAATCTCCTACACAAAAAAAAGAAAAGAAAAAAGAAAGAAAGAAAGACTGGAGATCATCCAGCCCATCATTCCACTAAACAATTTCAAGGCTAATAATCAAGACTTGTTACTGATATTCCTTTGGCAAGTTACAAAATAATGTTAAAACATTGTTGGATTTTAAAAGCATCAGTATAATTATTTGTAGGAGTAATATAAATTTGCTCCATCTATCCTTCTCATATCATATATAAAAATGAAAACATATATGTTGAAAGTTTTGAAATAGTGTCCTTATTGAGTAATGTGCCAGATAGCCAAATACTAGATGTTTAAATATTTTAGCTCATTTTATTTTCATTTTAGCACTATTAGATATGTTATTTTATAAAGATACAAACTGAGTCCTGAAATTTAAGTAACCCTAAACTAGTAAGTGATAAATCAAGGATGTAAACATCACATTTTGTCAAACTTCTAAACTCTTATGGGATCCACTATTCTATAATGTAAATAAAATCAGAGCAAAACTCACCTCAAAATTGGGACTCTCAATTTCTGAATTAATTTTGCAATCTATCACTCAAACCAGCTCTCAGACGTGCTTGTTCCTACTGTTTCATTTGTCACTAACTTACTAACCAATTATCTATTGAGTTACTTCTCTGTGCCAGACAATGGACTTTTGGAAATACAATGGCAAACAGGTCAGAGGTAGTCCTAGTTCTTACCAAATTTTTATTTAATATTTTCTTAGAATTAGGAAGACTAATGATAATAACAAGTTATACACAAGCTTTCAAAAAAGTTACAGATCATGATAAGTAAAAAAGAAAAATTAAACAGTAATTCACATAACATAAACATAGGTGACATAAATATATTTACATTATTTGGAGAGCTTTGTTTCAGCTGAAAGTTTGTATGGTCAATCAATTCAATAATAAAATGTTTAAATATTGTCTGTGCAAGTAAGTCATCAGAGAAGCTAATAAAGTGGTTATCTGAAGAAGAAGGAAGAACCACATCTCTCAACAAACTTACTTCCAACCTCAATTTAAGAGCTCATGCAATTCACAAAGTGAGAGGTACATTCCAAAGAAACTGATGGTTATTCCAAGACATCCCAATGACTAGCCATACAGAGAAATAGCATGCTCTTTTTCACTGACCTTGTAACTGCAGAATTCCTTTAAAACTCCTTGATGAAAAAGGAAAAGAAAATATCAGGGTACACTTATAAGCAGAGTATGCAGCAGAGAATACAGCACGGATTTTAACTGATTTACATAAATGTTTCTCTAGATAGGGGGACAGTGAGTGTTTAAAGGGACAGGTCTCTATTATTTATTGTTATTTTTTATATTGAGGTTAAAAAGTTAAAACATGTAAGGCTTACCTGCAGTTTTCTGAAGCATGAGAATGCTGAAGCCACATCTGAGCAGCAGGAATGATACCATGATACTTGCAGTGAAGGTAATAACTGTCTCTTCTAAGACATAAAAGTTACCCAGAAGGATGACAAGAGGTGGATATTATTAGTTAGAAAAGCATAGTCACATTTTCTAGAAACTGAACCTAAATGAAGGATTCAAATGCCAGTGGTTTCTGAAAGGACCCCAGGAGAAACTATTCGTAAGGGAATGAGGGAAGCCAGAGAGAGAAAGAGACTAAGTCCAAGAAGGTACAACTTCAGGTGAAGTCTCAGATTCAATCTGAGATGCTGGGGAGTTCAAACACATCAGTTTTCTCTATTGAGGGGTCTGGAGTTCTGTTCACCCAGTCAGTCAGTCACTGACCTCCGGCTGTCCCGAGTAGGAGATGTGAAGTCCAGGCCACTCCAGTGTTCAAGAGCCGTTATATTCTGAAGAAGTTTCAGACATGATCTTTCTGCACAAAATCATGTCAAAGTGGAAGGATGGGCCCCAGGAACTGATTAAAAAGATATGAGGGTATCTGGGAAGTTAAATAATAGAATCTTCTCTACCACATCAAATTCTTCAATAACAGGGAGTGACCAGGAGATCAATAGAGGACAATGGGAGACAGGTTAGCGAGAGAGCAAAGCCTCTGAACTAAGATGTCAGAGCATCTGCTGAGGCTTTTCTGCACAGGGTGAGAGCATATTTCTCTATGTGAGGACTAGGGCTGGCACTGTGGAGGAAATGAACAGTGCTCTCAAAGCCAACAGTTAAAACTGGGATGGTATGAAGATACTGAGTGAAGAAAATCAAGATGTAGGAGCAGAGCCACTAACTGGAAATTGTAGCTTAGACAGATTATTTTGTGGCCTCCTGGACTTTATCTTGCATCCATAACTGGGATAGATAGTCTGTGTAAATAAGACATGGGGATGCTTGTCACGAGGGATATAAATTACGTTTGCCTTTGGCTCAATTTAAATTGGCCACAGTAAACAGGAACGTTGGAGCTGCCTGAACTCTCCTCAGCATTAAACAGTAAGCAAAATAAAAATCTGGAAGGGCAGTAAGTTATTGGTACTCTGATTAAGGACTGATTGAAGTGAGAGTTTTAATTCTCCCAAGTTCCCTTTTAAATAATCCTATCTACCCAGTATATTAAGCAGGAATTAAAGGTAAACAGTAGATTATTAAAGATTAAATATGGTGACTCCTCTGATTCACTCAGTTTACCTGATATGTAAAGTCAAAATCATCCTCCTTATCCAGAACACCTATTGGCTTTGAGTCTCAAAGTCACTAGAAGAAAATCTGAATTTGAGTGGGCCCTGAGAAGAAATAAATATTAATATAGTTAAAGAGAATGGTGTCACTGGCACTGCCACTGGGCCCTTAGAACCTAACTGCTCGAATTACATTAGCGGTTTCTACAACCAGAATATACACAGACTAGACCCTTTTGCAAAATTTGAATAAGACTCTTCAGCTAAGACCTCTCTTGTTTTGGATCTGGAACCTGCCTAACAGAGCTGCTCACTGTAGCCCACTTGGAAGGACATTGTTGGCTTATTATTGGATGTTAACCAAAACATCACCTACCACAGAAGGTCTCAGGGGTCTCAAACTCGCGGCCGTGCGGCCCGCCCACCAATTTTGTGCAGCCCGCAGACTAATCAAACTTCGTGGATTAATCTGCGGGCCAGTCTGCGGGCCACACAAAATTGGTGGGCGGGCCCATGTGGCCCGCGGGCCGTGAGTTTGAGACCCCTGGTCTAGATCAACCTCAGACCAGAAATTTCAGTGATGACTTTGGTAATGTCAGAGAGGCATTCTAGAAAAGAGAGAACAATACAGCCCAGTTCATTCATAAAATGAAGACGATCATTTAAGAGCAGCAAAGGGTGGGGGAATTCACTAGAATGTACCACATACATAAGTAGGCTACCCCACTGCTCATACATTTTATGCTCTGAGGATAATTTCACCTCCACCACTATGTAGTCAGAGCCTTGCTTTCTCCCAATGGAGTAAAAGTAAGGTTTTTGGTGTTTGATGGGAGTTCCCAATCTAAGGAAGTCCCCCATCTTACTGCCATATTGATATTTGCTAATCAGCCGCCATGTGCCCATCAGTGGTAAAACTTTAATGGACAAAAGCAAGGGCAAGTCCACACAGTGGGAAGAACTAAGTGAAGTTTAGTTAAAAGAAAAAGGAATTAGGGCTCTGGTCGGTTGGCTCGGTGGTAGAACGTCGGCCTGGTGCGTGAAAGTCCCGGGTTCGATTCCCGGCCAGGGCACACAGGAGAGGCGCCCATCTGCTTCTCTACCCCTCCCCCTCTCCTTCCTCTCTGTCTCTCTCTTCCCCTCCCTCAGCCAAGGCTCCATTGGAGCAAAGATGGCCCAGGCGCTGAGGATGGTTCTGTGGCCTCTGCCTCAGGCGCTAGAATGGCTCTGGTTGCAACAGAGTAACGCCCCAGATGGGCAGAGCATCGCCCCCTGGTGGGTGTGCCAGGTGGATCCCGGTCGGTGCATGCGGGAGTCTGTCTGACTGCCTCCCCGTTTCCAGCTTCAGAAAAATACAAAAATAAATAAATAATTAATTAATTTAAAAAAAGAAAAAAGAAAAAGGAATTAGGCTTAAATCCTTTAAAGGGTGTTTGAATATTTGTAAACTTGAGCTATAGCCAAAGACCTTTGCTATATGATCAGGCAAGTGAGCTCCAGATCACTGAACAATAAAATAAAATGAAGCAATCAATTATATGTCTCCATGGTAATTTAGAGAAAAAAATAAATTGAGTTATGTACATCCCCACCAATAAAATATTGTTGCTATTTAAGAAGATAATGTAAAAAATAGATTAAATATCTAGCTAGCTTGTGAGTTCATGAGTAAGAGAGCATTCAGGTATTCAGGCCATGCAATCAGGTATCGAGAGATGTCCTGTCCTCTGGTACCTGATGAAATGGTTTCTGTAACAAGGAACTGCCTAATGTCAGTTGAAAGAGAATCAATACCGGCCTGACCTGTGGTGGTGCAGTGGATAAAAGCGTCGACCTGGAAATTCTGAGGTTGCCAGTTTGAAACCTGGGCTTGCCTTGTCAAGGCACATATGGGAGTTGATGCTTCCTGCTCCTCCCCCCTTCTCTCTCTCCTCTCTCTCTCTCCCCTCCCCCTCTCTCCCCCTCTCTCTTCTTTCTAAAAATGAATAAATAAATTAAAAAAAAAAAAGAATCAATACCTGCAAGTCTGATTACACTGGACGTCAACCAGTAGTCCTAGTAGTCTACAAATAAGTTTTAACTGGGATTGAAACAGATTCTACTCTAGGCTTCATCTTTCTTTCTTTCTTTTAAGCCAATGGATTCTTTTTTTCAATATTTTTATTGTGAAGAACCATACATGACAAAATTTTTAATAATTTTTATGTGTGTCAGTTACAGTAAATACATCCATAATGCTGTGCAACTATCATCTCCATCTGTCTCCATAACTTTTCATCTTGTAAAACTGAAACTCTACTTTTTAAATTATAACCTCCTGTTTCTCCCTTCCCCAGCTGCTGGTTATCACTATTCCACTCTTCTGCACACTGTCACTATGATTGTAACTCCTCTAAGTACCTCATATACATGCAATCATACAGCATTCATCTTTTTGTGATCTGCTTATTTCACATAGCATAATGTCCACAAGGGTCATCCCTGTTGTAGCTTACATCGCAATTTCCATCATGGAAAGAATGCTGGTGGCAATCCTGAACCTCTGCTTCTCTGTGTTTTGTGATTACTTGTATCACTGACAACATTAATAAAGCTTGATACTAGGTAATTTTTAAAGTGAAGACTTTACGATGATTACAGGGATTTCAGAAAGAGAGAGAGAATGAAGATGATGGTGAAGCAGGGAGCAGGAAGGGGCTAGAGGAGAGAGTGTGAGGAAGAGAAAGAGCATGATGAGAACACATTACATAAAATAGTAGAAGTATGTCCAAGTATATCACTAAAAACAATGATTATAAATAAGTTAAACATGCCTGTTAACAGAGAAACTCAAATTCTATGATAGAATTTTTAAAAGAGCTCAGAATCATAAATTTCCTCCAACTTACTCTTAGATAGCACAAGGCTGGATCTGTTTTATGGGAGTTCTAGAAAATTCAAAAACAATTAATTCCAGGCCTTTACCATTTCTTCCAGAGTTTAAAATTCAATAGGAAATACTCCACCCCTTTTATGAGACTAGTGTAACTAAATGCATAAACAGAATATAATGATATTATTGGCCAACCTCATTTATAAATAATGATTTGACATAACTCTTAAAAGACCATATTAAATAAAAAAGTATGTTCCAGATAATATCACAGACAAAAAAAATTTACCTCAGGAATGCAGGTATTATTTCAAGTTAAAAAATCTTTTCACATAGTAAATACATAATAGCTTATAGGAGAAAAACAATATAATTACTTCAATAGTTGCAAATTGAGACAATCAGTATATTCAGCTTTTTACTTTAGAGAAATTTCTAAGTGTTACATTCTGATTATATTGTTTGTTGAATGGGAAATAAATTCTTTCATACATTCTTGTGTCAGAGTGTAAATTCATGCAGTTACTCTATAGAAAATTTTTATATTACCAATTAATTTGTATAATTACAGAGTGGTTCTATTTCTAGCTAACTATTAGAATTATTCTCACATAAGTTCTAGGATCTATACACAAGAATGTTTGTTTCAGCATTGCCTGAAATAATGAAAATTTTGAGGCAGCATACATGTTCTTAAATAAAATGTGACACATGCATATGATGGAGTAAGTTAGATATTTATGTGAATAGTTAACAAAAAACCTAATGCTGTGAGTGTTGCATACAGTTAAATATTATTTTAAAAACTTTTTTTTTTTTTTTTTTAGTGAGAAGGAGGGCAGAGACAGACTCCTGCATGTGCCCCAACCAGAATCCACCCAGCAAACCCACTGGGGGCAATAACCTGCCCATTTGGGGACCTTGCTCCATTGACCATAGCAGTTATTTTAGTGTCTGAGGTGGAGGCCATGGAGCCATCCTCAGCACCCAGGGCCAACTACTGCAATCGAGCCATGGCTGCAGGAGGGAAGGAGAAGAGAGAGATAGATATATAGAGAGAAGTGAGAAGGAAAGGGGTGGAGAAGCAGATAATCACTTCTCCTGTATGCCCTGGCCAGGAATCAAACCTGGGACATCCACACACCCAGTGGATGCTCTACCACTGAGCCAAACAACCAGGGCCTATTTATGAAAACTTAAAAATAGTAATGTTTGTTAATTTTTCTTTATAATATTATAAATTTTGGGGGTAATCATAGTTGCCTCTGATAACTGCAGAGGCTCAAGATAAAGAATTGGATGTGATGATTATTTTTAGTTTATCTTTAAGGTTCTAGTTTCTAAAAAATAAGACAAAGTATCAATATTTATGTTATTTATTGATAAAAATAATAAAAATAAATAAAATTCAAACCAAATATGCCAGAACATTAAAGTGATTTAATTTTCAGTGTTGAAATATAGGTAATTATTATATTTCCTTTACCATTTATTCAGAAATTTTTTACTCTCACCTACACACACACACACACACACACACACACACACACACACACACACACACCCCTCCCCCTCTCCTTCCTCTCTGTCTCTCTCCTCTCCTCCTGCAGCCAAGGCTCCATCGGAGCAAAGTTGGCCCCGGTGATGAGGATGGCTCCATGGCCTCTGCCTCAGGCGATAGAATGGCTCTGGCTGCAAAAGAGCAACACCCCAGATGGGCAGAGCATCGCCCCCTGGTGGGCGTGCCGGGTGGATCCCGGTTGGGCGCATGCGGGAGTCTGTCTGACTGCCTCCCTGTTTGCAGCTTCAGGAAAACACACACACACACACACACACACACACACACACACACATTTAAAAGCATAATATAGGAATATAGGTCAAGTTTCAAAAGAAAAGAGTTTTGCATAATGTAGTGGTAAGCATGTTTGTGCCTCCCGGAATTTATGTCAAAACCCTAATCCCAATGTGATTGTATTTGGAAGTGAGGCCTTTGAGAGGTAATTAGGTCATGAGGGTGGAGCCTCCAATGAATGGAGTTAGTGCTCTTACAAGAAGAGGCCAAAGAACTAGCTAGGTCTTTTTCCAGAATGTGAGGGCGCCACAGAAAAAAGACAGTCTTCTGTAAACCAGAATGAGGGTGTTCATAAAAAAACCTGGCTATCCTGGCACCTGATCTCAGACTATCAGCCCCCAGAACTGTGAGAAATAAAGTTCTGTTGTTTAAGTCACCCAGTCTTTGACAACTTGCCTTAGCAGCTCAAACTGACCAGGACACATAGGTAAAGAAATAATCTCAGAGCATTATTGGTGTTATAGTTACAATTAAGCAAGATTCATGGAGATAAAATACCTTGGCAAGGCAACTTTAATAACTTCAGCGACGGGCGTGCTGCGCTAGTGAAAGTTGGCGGGGTGGGGGCACAGGCGGTTGGGTTCTATTTTAAATTCTAATGTGGGCCCTAGGCTGGGCCTATTGTCTGGGGTAGTGACCGTACAATCTTACTCTTTCCCAACTGGCAAGTTTAAATGGCCAAGGAAAAGGGGAAGGGAGAGGTAGGGATAGCGTTAACTTTGGGGAATCGTTGCCTGAAATCAAATGAGGGAGGTCGAGGAAATTCCTGTTGAAGAAAAGAACACGAGGAAACAAATTGTTTTTCCTTCACTATGGAGCAAGAAACATAACTGCAGTTCAACACTCCATATATGGTGAGGAAAAATAAACATGTGCACGGTGAAACAGATCCAGTTTCATATCTACTTCACAATGTGATGTCTCATTGAGACAGTTCTCTCTGCATAAGTCTCACTGAGTACATGTACGACGAGGGAAGAGGTCAAGTAGCAAAGCTTAAGGATGTGAAGTTTCCTTCCTTCCTTCCTTCCTTCCTTCCTTCCTTCCTTCCTTCCTTCCTTCCTTCCTTCCTTCCTTCCTTCTTTTTTCTTTCTTTCTTTCTTTCTTTCTTTCTTTCTTTCTTTCTTTCTTTCTTTCTTTCTTTCTTTCTTTCTTTCTTTCTTTCTTTCTTTCTTTCTTTCTTTCTTTCTTTCTTTCTTTCGTGACAGAGAGAGACAGAGAAAGGGAAAGATAGGAACAGACAGACAGGAAGGCTAGGGTTAGGGTTAGGGTTAGGGTTAGAGAGATAAAAAGCATCAATTCTTTGTTATGGCACTTAGGTGTTCATTGATTGCTTTCTCATATGTGCCTTGACCGAGGGGCTACAGCAGACTGAGTGACCCTTTGCTCAAACCAGTGACCTTGATCTCAAGCTGGTGAGCCTTGCACAAACCAGATGAGCTTGCGCTCAAGCTGGCAACCTCAGGGTTTCGAACCTGGGTCCTCTGCCTCCCAGTCTGATGCTCTATCCACTGCACCACTGCCTGTTCAGGCATGGAGTTTTATTTATAATGGCAGGAGAATTTCAGAGGGCACAGAGGATATAAATAAAAAGAAGAGAATAAGGGGAGGGTTGCATCATGGAAGTGAAAGAAGAACATATCAGAAGAGTTGGAATTTGGGCTGTGAGCAAGGAAGATGGCTCATGAATAGATACTAAGATAAGACATTGTGCAGGTGCCAGAACCCCCTAGAGGAGAGGAATGACTTGGCTTATGTGGACAAAATTAGATTCAGCCTGAATTATGTGTAGATCTAAAAGAACTAGACTAAATGATTAGGGAGGCGCCTGGGTGTGTTTCTTTCCAGAACCATTTGGCATGTAGAAAACAGGAGTTGTTCCTGATGTATAGACTGATGGGGTGCAGGAGGGTGTAGTGCATTTTATGAGGTGGGTTCAGAATAAACTGGGATATATGCAAGAATGAGAGTGTTTCTCAATAAATAGCATACAAATAAATAAACGGAACAATCTGTTGAGACTAAGTTTTTCTCTGGGGGCCATCTGGTTCATATCAATTAGCACACACTTATTTTATTTGATCTTTTAATAGGCATTCTCTCAAAGAGCTCCTAATATAAACTTAATGTAAAACTGTTCCATTTATACATAAATAGGTACCCTACAAGACTTTCAAAATGCAAAGATATAGTATGTCTTAATTTGCAAATAAAGCAACAATTAATTTTATTATACTTTAGGTATGTGTATATATACATGCACATATGAAAATACATATATATATTCACCTATACCTATTCACATACATATGTATTTTATAAATACAGATTTATTTTAATACCTTACTGGCATTATAATTGCTATGTGTCAAGTGTTTGGCAAATATTTCTTTAATATATTGATAAATATTATAGCTGTGATATAAAATATAGAGCCTTAAGGAGAGTTAAATATGATTTTATTACTTAGTGGTTTACCACATTCGTTTTGAGTATGAGTTCAGAATGAAACACATTATTATTTATACAGAATTGAGTTAATTGGATATTTTGATTAATGAGAATAACCATTCTGTTCAGTAGTTGGATTATCAATCTTAAAAGAATTAGGATATGATAAAATGTATTAACATTACAATTCTTCTGAATATGATTTGACATTTTCTTAGTTTTGGAAAGAATTTCAAAATCATGCAGTTTCCCAGGATGATCATTATGAGCATAAATGACCTTTTAGTAGTACCAAGCATGCATGAGTTATTAGAGATTGAACTCATGTTTTACATATCTAGGAAATTCTTCCTTGCCTTATTTTTGTTAATTTTGAAATATTCTCATTTATTTATTTCTCATTTTATAGAATAAATATAAAATATGACCCTTAAATGTGTGGATTCTGAATTTTGTGCATTAATAAGTTGCATTACCCAAAACCTATTTTAAAATTTTGGATCTCCAATGACTGCTTTATTCACTTGAAGCATATTTCAATATGGTACTTATAGTTCCTGTTATTGCTCTCCCTTATCCTTAAGTTATTTTGTATTCTAAATTAATCTTAATGATGATGGATGCTAAAATACCTAAAAGACAAGTAATTAATATGCATCTCTTATCAAAATGTTAGTGTGTTGTTTAGCCTAACACCCAAAATTAATTTAAAAATTTTGAAACACTTAAATGTCATTAAAACTACTTTCAGTATTATAAATAGTGTATCAGTGGGAGTAAAAAGAGGTAAAATGAGATAATAATTATAATTTATTGTACACTTATATGTACTGGAAACTGCTGGACAGTTTACAAATTTAAAACCTCACAGAAATGTTATGAGGTTGTCGTTATTATCCATGTAATAATAAGGAACTTGAGGCTCACAGATGTAAAATTATTTTTCAAGATTTACACTACTAAGTGGGAGTTTAGCTTAGACTCTCTTTCCAAGTCCTTGCCATGACAGACTTATACGTTGCAATTGGTAATTCTTATATTATTTTTATTCTCTCTTTAAAAATAGGGTAACTGTACAAAGGATTTTTTGACAAAGTTTGCAAGTTGTAAATGGCAAACCCAGAACTATAACCCAGGTACTGTTATTCCTCCTATCCAAGGGTTTTTCTACTATCCTTTCCTGCCTTTCTCTATGTTTATGTACGATATTGGCTTTTGGTTTCTTTTAGTATCTTGGATTATTTTTATTTAATGCATGTCCCACATATATTACTTAGAAATTTTCACATGTATTTTTGGACATTTAAATTAATTCATCTAGAAATTTGAAAGCTTCTAGGATGCCAGCGGACTCATTGGAAATGAGTGATTTTTGAATGAAAGGGCTTTTGACTATACAAATGAATGAACCAGAAAAGTGCAGCTGTGTTTAGAAAGAGGCTTTATAATAGTCCAAGGCAGAATTTATTAGGTATTCCCTCGTAATGAGTTCCATATAATATTCTCTCAGCTAATAAGTTAAAGATCATCTTTGTAGCTGACAAGCCTGTATATTCTGACTTATATTTTTTTTAAAAAAAGGTGCTTACACTTGTTAGTGAAACAAGCAGATATGATGTTGCCATTGTGTGCCTAATTCGTGTCCTAAGGAGGAAGGAGACTTCTATAATCTAGACGGCCTGAGATTGAAGTCCTCAAACATAAGCAGACACTGTTTATTATTGATCAATGCCATTTTCTTCCTGCTACATTTCCAACTTTTAATAGACACTTAAAAGAACATCCATTGGAATATACAATAAACTGAGCTGACTTCTCAAAAGCTAAAATCATTTGCCTCTTCATCTTGTTTACTATTTCACAAAATTTGTTCCTGGTATGTGTCAACAATGGTAGCATTTGTGTCAACAAATGCTAATTGACTAGTAAAATCCCTGTTTGATGAGGTACTTGAAGAAGGACCTGTAGTTTGACTGAAGTTCTTGCTGAACCGTGGAGAGTTCTACCTACCTCCTTTTGGCTGACCCACTGTGAATGATATTAATTGAACTGCAGTTGCCTCAGGTTGCATTGGGATTTACTGAAAATTGTTTCAAGTTATAGAAGTATGATCAGATGGGAGTTTTAGTTAAGAAACAAACATTAGATAAATGCATTACATCATCAGCTAAAGAAAATTCACTTTACTGCTCTTTATTTCCTCAGTAATGTTGACTAGGAAACAAAATTCAAATAGTGCTTTAATATTTTCTATTGCAATAGTTCTGCTTTTTACAATATATAATTTTCTTTAGTTAACATCTAGTTTCAGAAGTGTATGCTTTACAGTAAAATGACCCTTATTTAACTATATTAATGTATTACTTATTTTTCTTTAAGACAAGTCTTTTTCTTTTAGACAAATGAGTGATTTAATTTTTCTTATGCTTTCTAATATGCATTATAGTCTGGTTTATACTATAGTTATTTGTATATTTAGCATACCTTTCATTCTCACTGTATGACTATTACTTAGTACTGGAACATGTTTTATTCCTTTTTATGATTTATGGCTAACACAAAACTTTTACATATTAAATACACAATAAACAGTTACTGATTTATAATTTTTTGTTTAGTGTTCTACTTCGGGAAAGCTTAGAAAGAATTATTTGGGTGTGATATGTGAGATTTGGTAAATTTAAAAATACTTATGGCTGTAAGAATACACATATTAGCTGGAGCACAAAAGTTCCAACTGAAGTGGAATTCATTCATTTTCTCATTGTTCTTTCTGCTTAAAGACAAAATAAAATAACATGTATGCATATATATATATAGAACAAGTATGTATATATATTATGTATATTTAGAGAGAGGGAGAGAATATACAATGTACTAAAATATAAAATATAAAGTTTATGCATGTACGTACTTACACTGAGTATAAGAAACCTTGAATATGTCATCCATATTGTCCATTATTATGAATTACGGGAAAGTCAGTAAAGTATTTTTACTCCATTGATGTGGCCAATACTTAAAACAAATAACTATACATTAACCTCTTAAAAAGTTAAGGCTAGCTTCATAAAAAGAAAAGAGAAGTTAATGAATGATAAACTATTGATATATTGTCTAAACGTATGCAGTTGATTTGAAAATATAATTGAAATAAATCTACTGATATAAAGCAAGGTAATAATATTCATCAAGAAAGTTTTAGTTAAAGATTATAAAAAGTATTTCAGACTATTCCTCATCTTAGGTTTGTTACTTTAAAATTTTATATACAACTACTTATGTAAGCTGAAACTTTCAGTAATATAGATGATAATAAATTGAGTTGTTTTTAGGACCACTTAATTTGAACACTAAGGTAATAGGAAATGTTTTAACTTTGTTATTTAGTAGAGATAAAAATCAGATCACTGAAAAACAATGTTGAATAAAAATGTATTGGGTAAAATGAATATTTGAAGACATGACATACAAGTTGACCACTTCAGAAATAATGAAACATAAAATTAACCACTTACATGAAAGGAAAGGGACCTGGCTGAACTTAGAGCTCTAATTACTGTTAAATGTGATACATAAAATTAAAGTAAGTTTAGTTGGAGTTTAATATGTGATCAGAGAAGTGTGATAAATAGCAGCAAAGATAAACTAAACATTTAGTAAAAGATAATTTTGTATTAGAGGACTTTTATTTGGTTCATTGGGTAAAACAAGGTACTAAAAAATGTTTGAGCAGAATGCCATGATCACAGATTTACTTTTAATGTCATGATAATTCAGTGAAATATGTAAAACTGGTTGAATCCTGAACAACAACAAAATACATGTCTATGTCTGTGTCTGTGTCTGTGTCTGTGTCTGTGTCTGTGTCTATGTCTATGTCTGTGTCTGTGTCTGTGTCTATGTCTGTGTCTGTGTCTGTGTCTGTGTCTGTGTCTGTGTCTGTGTCTATATCTATGACTGTGTCTGTGTCTGTGTCTGTGTCTGTGTCTATATCTATGACTGTGTCTGTGTCTGTGTCTGTGTCTGTGTCTATGTCTATGACTGTGTCTGTGTCTGTGTCTGTGTCTGTGTCTGTGTCTATGTGTATGTCTGTGTCTGTGTCTGTGTCTGTGTCTGTGTCTATGTCTATGTCTGTGTCTATGTCTGTGTCTGTGTCTGTGTCTGTGTCTGTGTCTGTGCCTGTGCCTGTGCCTGTGTCTGTGTCTGTGTCTATGTCTATGTCTATGTCTATGTCTATGTCTATGTCTATGTCTGTGTCTATGTCTATGTCTATGTCTATGTCTGTGTCTATGTCTATGTCTATGTCTGTGTCTATGTCTATGTACATATATAGTATATAGTTGGGCAGTTGGCAAATTGGAATAAGGCTAGATTATAATATTTTGTTAATGTTAATTTCTTGCTATGGCTACCAGGTACTACTACTCTGGTTATGAAAGAATGTCTTTGTTTAGGAAGTACACAGTAAAGTGTGTAGAGATAAAGGGACATTATATTTGCAACTTCATTTTAAACATTTCAGAAAAAAAAGTCTTTTACACATACACAGTAGGAGAAGCAAAATAAAACAAGTGTGATAAAATAAAATATTTGGGGGATGTGGATGAATGGAACATAGGAATTTTTTTTTATTTTTATAAATTTCAGAGAGAGTAGAAGGGAGATAGACAGAGATATCAATTTGTTGTTCCACTTATCTATGCACTCACTGGTTGATTCCTGAATATGCCCTGATGGGGGATCAAACCCACAACCTTGACATAAGGGACAATGCTTCCAACTGAACTAAGAAAGCAGGTCTACAGGAATATATTGTAATATTTTTTTTTACTTTTTCAAAAGTCTGAAACAATTTCAAAAAGTGTTTTTTCTCATCTTTCTTTATTTTTAAAAAATATGTCGGTGACATAAAATAGGTTAGGTGATGACTAGGCTGTGAGAGCTTGGGCACATAATGGTGAAAATCTGTGTTAGCAGCTTTCTGGAGGGAAATCTGGGAGAACCTATTAGAGCTTGAAATGCATACATCTTTCAGTTCTATAACTCTATTTCTAGCATCTGCTTCATGGAAATAGACATATGGGTGCATACAGATGTTTGTTGCAGTACTATTTTGTATTAGAAAAGAAAAACAATAAAACACTCTGCTTAAAAAGAAGCAAATTCAGGTACATTCATGCTATAGAATAATAAGAGGCAAAAGATAAATTTATCTACATTCAGTATGTCCTTTCACAGAAAGACATAAAGACATATTAAATAAAAAATAAATTATAAAACTACACATTACTCATGTGGTAAAATCCACTTTATATTAAATCCCATTATATTACATTATCTCTTTGTTAAATCTCATTATGTTAATTTTTCTTTTTCTCTGGTGGTTTGTTTATTTTATTTTATTTTACTTTTTACCTAACTAGCTGGTCTACTGGGTACTTCATGCAGTTTAACATACAAGGTCACACCAAGTTAAGACAAATGAAATTCTGCTTTGGATATCTCCATCTTCAGTGGCTGCCAAAGCCAGAAAAGGTTTAGAGTGGGTCTTGGTCATAAAGAAAGCTGAAGTGGTTGGCCAGCTGATGGGGAAAGGAAAAAGTTTTACTTCTTTACAATCTGAATGGCATTCTTGTTTTACAACGTATGATCTTTACTCACTTTTTGAGGATTCTGTTTCACAGAGAGACTGTGGACCAGGGCGTATTTTAAATTAGAGAAAGGCTGTAAATGCTTAGAGTAAAGTGTGGATGGATACAAGACAATAATGACCTCTAGGGAAGAGAGAGAAAAGTTTTAAGACAGAAAGCTACTTCAGCAACTTTAAGTGCTTACTCTAAATATACGTTTGTTTCATAATATGTCAAAATATTATATCATAATATGTCACATATTACTTGTGCAATTAAAAAATAAAAATCACAAAGTTAGTTCAAAAATGGAATTATAGTAGAGTGAGGCTTTAAACTGCTGTAGTAGTCTGATTAAGGATGGAAAAATGAATTGGTGTAGTGTCAACCCAAAGAGAAGGTAGGAGGTGTAAGAGGGATAATCTATAGTGCATAGTACTTGAAAGGGTATACAGTGTGAGAAAGGAAAAATGCTTTAATATGTGTCACCAGAATAGCAATAGCTTTATTAGAAATAGAAAACAAGAGAAACTACTGTTTTGTAAAGAGAAGATAATTTCTGTTTTGGAGACACTGAATTTGGCAAAGTGATATTCAGATAGATATACTGCAAGGTGTTTAGGAAGATATACTGTTTAAAGTGCACAAATCAGAACTGCACTGTACTAAGTGACCAAATCCTTGAGATAACAATTATAAAGCAACAGTTAGTAGACATTGATTATACTTCTTTGTTGTGATCATTGTCTAATGTTCTATTTGTAGTTATATATAACACATTTAATCCTTGGATAGCCATTTATATCTATATTTAGAATTAAAATTGGTCTTTAGAGGCTAGAATGCTATGTTACAGAAAGAAACTCATTTACAGTATATTCAACAAAGAAATTCTTATATAGTAAAAACTGTTTTTTATTTGGTACATTTCCCACTTAAAACTCTATGTAAATCAACCTCTCTAATGTTATTGAAATTAGCAAGTGTAAAGAAGATTATAAGCAAATGTGATTATAAATAAAAATTTTAAATACTTTAAGTCCTATTCAGAACATTTTTTTCTTACTGAAGTTCCATTAAAATGTTATTGCCTGGTTCCTCACTAGATATTGTAGTCCATCAATAGGGTTGCTTATAGTATTTTAAAACCAGTCAGCCTTACCAGGCAGTGGCACAGTGGATAGACACCAGCCTGGGATGCAGAGGCCCCAAGTCACTGGCTTGAGTGCAGGCTCACCAGCTTGAGCATGGGTTGCTGGTTTGAGCATGGGACCAAGACATGACCCCATGGTCACTGGCTTGAACTCAGTGGTCACTGGTTTGAAGCTCAAGGTTGCTGGCTTGAGCCCAAGGTTGCTGGCTTGAGCAAGGGGTCATTGCTTTGGCTGAAGTCCCCCAGTCAAGGCACCTATAAGAACACCATCAATGAACAACTAAGGTGCTGCCACTATAAGCAGGTGCTTCTCATCTCTCTCCCTTCCTGTATGTCTATCCCTCTCCCTCTTCCTCTCTTACTGAAAAACCAAAAAACCAAAAATATAAACCACCCAAAACTATTCAAATGGCTAAGTTTTATAACTATAAGGTCCTGAAAAAATTATATAGTAGTAGATTACATCCCATTTTTAAAAAAAATTAGTAAGCAATCAGTGAGAATATTTTAATTTTCATTAAATTTATTGGGGTAGTATTGCTTAATGAAATTATATATATTTCAGGTGTACAATTTTATAACACATCATCTGTATATTGTCTTGTGTGTTCACCACCCTAATCAAGTCTCCCATCACCATTTATCCCATTTGTACTCTCTTCTAACTGCCCACCCTCCCCTTAATCGTACTACTGTTGTCTGTGTCTATGAGCTTTTTTCTTTGCTTAATCCTTTTGTATTTTCCATCTAACTTCTCAACTTTCCTCCCCTCTGACAGGTATCAATCTTTTCTCTATATCTGAATCTATTTCTATTTCGTTTGTTTACTTTGTTCATATGATTTCACATATAACTAAAATCATATGGTATTTGTCTTTCTCTGACTGCCTTATTTCACATAGCATAGTACTCTCCAGGTACATCTGTGCTGTCACAAAAGGTAACATTTTTTACTGCTGAATAGTGTTCCATTGTGTAAACATACCATAGCTTTTTATCCACTCATCTGTTTATGGACACTTGGGTTGCTTCCAATTATTGACTATTGCAAGGCCAATTTAAAATTAAAAGAGAAATAAAGATCTTCCTAGATGAGAAAAAGCTAAAGGAGTTTATTGCTATCAAACCAGTATAATAAGAAATGTTAAAGGGTCTTCTTTAATAATGGTGAGGAAGATGATGATGATGAAGAATAAGAGGAGGAGGAGGAGGAGGAAGAAGAAGAAGAAGAAGAGGAAGAAGAAGAAGAAGAAGAAGAAGAAGAAGAAGAAGAAGAAGAAGAAGAAGAAGAAGAAGAAGAAGAAGAAGAAGAAGAAGAGGAGGAAGGGAAAGAAGACAAAGAAGAAAAAGAAAAGGTGGTACATAGTTAAAAGAATAGAATGGCAATAAGTAACTATCAAGTCATTTTAAATGCTCCAATCAAAAGACATAGGGTCGCTGAATGAATAAGAAAACAAGAACCACATATAAAACTGTCTACAAGAGACTCACCTCAGAATGAAAAATATAGACTAAAAGTAAAGGGATGAAAAATGGTACTTCATGTGAAAGGAAATGAATAAAAGCTGAGGTAGCAATAAGTATATTTGACAAAATGGATTTTAAAACAAAGGCTATAGTAAGAGACAAAGGAGACAATATAATGATAAAGGGAGCAATTCAATGAGATTATATAACCACTGTAAACATTTATGCACTCAACATAGAAACACCTAAATATATAAAAACAAATCTTGATGGACATAAAGGGAGCATCAACAGAAATGCAGTTATAATAGGGAATTTTAACACCCTACTGACATCAATGGATAGATCTTCCCACAGAAAATCAGCAAGGAAACAACAGCCTTAAATGACACACTAGATCAGATGAATTTAACTGATATCTTTAGATCATTTCACCCCTAAGCACCAGAATGTACATACTAGGATAGACCACATGTTAGGACACAAAACAAGTCTCGATAAATTTCAGAAGACTGAAATCATATCAAACAGCTTCTCTGGCCATCGGGATATGGCACTAGAAATCAATTACCAGTAAAAAACTTAAAAACACGCAAAGGCATGGAGTCTAAATAACATATTACTGAACAGTGAATGGGTTAACAATGAGATCCAAGAAGAAATCAAAAGATACCTTGAAGCAAATGAAAATTAGAACACAACAACACAAACTCTATGGGACACAGAGGAAGCGATCCTAATAATTCATAACATTACAAGCCTGTCTTAAGAAACAAGAAAAATCTCAAATGAGTATTTAACTTTATACTTAATGGAACTAGAAAAGGAATAACAAACAAAACCCAAAGTGGGTTGGAGGAAGAAAATAATAAAGATCAGAGCAGAATTAAATGAAATAGAGTCTACAGAAAACAGAACAAAAGATCAATGAAACCAAGAGCTGGTTTTTTGAAAGTATTTATAAGGCTGGCAAACCTTTTTTTTTTTTTTTTTTTTTTTTTTTTTTAAATTATTTTTATTTATTCATTTTAGAGGAGAGAGAGAGAGAGAGAGAGAGAGAGAGAGAGAGAGAGAAGGGGGGAGGAGCAGGAAGCTTCAACTCCCATATGTGCCTTGACAGGGCAAGCCCAGGGTTTTGAACCAGCAACTTCAGTGTTCCAGGTCGACGCTTTATCCACTGTGCCACCACAGGTCAGGCAAGGCTGGCAAACCTTTAACCAGACTCATCAAGAAACAAAGAGAGAGGACCCAAATAAATAAAATCAGAAATGAAAGAGGAAAAGTAAAAATTGACACCAAAAAATACAAAGAATTGTAAGAAAAATATTATGAACAACTATATGCCATCATTTAAAAATTAAAGTCTTCAATAAAGCATTTAATTATATATCACAATGTGCATGAACAACATTTAAGCATTTTATTACTGAATTGACCATACAAACTCTCAGCTAAAATAAAAACCTCCAAATAATGTAAATATGTTTATTTGGTCTGTGTTAGTTATGTAAATTACTGATAGTTCTAATTTCAGCTACAGAGAAATAGAAAGGTACTCTTCCTATGTTATTAGGAAATGGGAGTTTTAGAGACCAAAGAGTACCTATTTTCAGATTGGAATGATATAAAAGATAGTAAAACCTAAGTAGTCAAGACTTTTGGCAAGAAAAAAATACAAAAAAGAAGTTAGACCTAACATAAACAAGGATATTTACTTAATCTTTAAATATTTTGTAACAAATCCAAAAACATTTAAATAAATGCAAAAACTAAATAAAGTCAGAAAAAAACTTAATTTTACTTAAAAATATGTGAGCATTTTAGTAAAACAAAGAAATTAAAATTCTTAAATAATTATGGGCCCTTCCCCAACAAATTCAAGTTACTTCTAGTAATAGAGTAGGTTCCTCTTGATTTCTTTAAAAATGATGTGAAGTCATATATCTTTCTTTTACTGTATTCTGATTTAAAATATAAATCACTCTTTGTAAGGCACAACAATTCTGAATACTCTGTATCAGCAAAATGATTCCATAATAACATATTTAGGTTTTTATGTGGATTAAATATACTTTCTTTTATCAGAAATATTTAATTAATGTATCTATCATTTATTTTTATTTTATCAGAAGCAAGAATTCAGTATGAATTCACAGAAATTCCGATTTCTCTTTTCTTCAAAAATGATTACTGAGTTTTATTATCTGGCATTTTAACAACACAAGCACACTTTAAAATGAGCTTATTTTTACAAATTATTAAATTTTTGAACTTTATTTCTCCACAGAGCCCACATAAGTATAGCTGATATATCTCTAGTTACAAAGTTTAAACAATATGTAATATAATTTTGCTTAATCTGTGATAATACCATCTAAAATTATACAAGAATAAGATGGCTTTCTCTGAAAGTCACAAGGAAGGAATTTTGAAGTACTACATACGTGATAATGGTGATCATAACAAGATTCAGCGTGCATGTCATTTTATTATTAGAATTATCTGAAGTATTTGCAATTTACGCTAACTGAAGAGGATTGTTTGAATTTTATTTTATGTAGTATGCTTATCCTTCATTTATTCCTAAAGCAATATGTTTGCTATACATATATGCATCATTATTGGAGCACAGATATAACAAGACCATGCTGCCATTCAAATTAAGGTGCTACATTTCTTTTTTACAATCAAATGGCATCCAAAATGCAATATATTGCTATGAAAATGCAAAATTTTTCACAGATTGGCATTTATGAATAATGCTGGTGACAATGAAATGAGATTTTATTTTCTACCAATGGAAAAGATTTATCATAAATATATAGACCAATATATAACATTGAAGAACAAGAAGCAGAAAGGAAACAATGCTCTTGCATAAAGATCAATTCTCTTTGCTGCTGTTGGAATAACGGGTTTGGCAGGAGGAGGCTTCTTGTTGTTCTTTGCCTGAGATTTCCCTAGTCCGTTGTTGACTTCAATAGGTTTTCCATAGCAGTCATAATTGGATAATTCAAAATCTCTTGGTAAGCTTCCAACAATACTGAAGTCATTAGATCTCAGGTCAGACTTAGAAGTACAAACTTTTTTGCATCTGGTCTCACCAACCTGGAAATAAAAATTAAGTACAGAGTGTTTATAGAACTTTTTTTTTTTATAAAACATATATCTTCAAAAGGATATTTTAAAAATCAGATATAATGGTCAACTGATAAAACATCAGATTGCTCAAATATTTAACTCTAAAATGGGCCCTATAGAACAAGGCTTATGTCATGGAGTGAACGTTGATACGTTATTTGATATTAAGGGATCAAAGTGCAAATAGACATTTATCTTAGATGCTCCCAAGTTTGTGAGTCCTCAATTGAAAAACCACTGAATAAAAATCCAATATTTAACCACAACACAGACCATATTACTAAAATGGATTATGAAAACCATCCAATACTTCTGACCTTTGACTTTCCTGTGGAATTTATCACCCCCAATGAGACAGTGTTCTTTCTAAATAACACTCTCAAATAAGACCAAAAGATGGTCACAATTATCATGAACCATAGATTGGCTAGTGGAAGGCATTTCTAACTTGTTGGCTAAAGTTGAGTTAGCTAACCACACTCAGAGAATCTAAAGAAATTGTGTATATTTCAGCCAGATCATATGTTACAGAGATTATTCTGTTGATAATCTTTGATTTATTAGATTTGAATTATTTCCCAAATATATACACATGGCTTTGAGATATCATTCATAGATAGATAAGCAGACAGACATACATATATATAGACAAACAATAAATAGATGAGAAGATAAATAGATAGATAAATAATTTCCAAACCTTTCATTTTAATTCCCCAATTTGAAATTTTAAAAGGCCATTTTCAGTAAGCATCCTGTCATCCAAGCTCCACCACCATGCACAGACACACCAGACTCACACGTTCTCACTCATACATTTTTCCTGTAAGTGTCCCAGACAGAAGATAACATTTAAAGTTATAGTTTTCCAGGGATGTTTGAGGAATGTGTAAGTCTCAGAATGCATCAGTGAATTTTTGTAAAGAGTACATCATCACCTTGAATGGAATACAAGTTGAGAACAGACTCTACATACCAAATCTTTGTACACGCCTCAAATTATCAGAGCAATCTTCAAAATCTGGTACACTGTGGATACCCGAGTCTTCCTCCCCTTAGAATTTTCCACTCCAAAAGCTTTAGATGCACTAACTGTGCTTTAGAATACACTCATCAAAACAAAGAACAATTCAAGCTTTAGACTTAGAAAACATGACTCTTATTGGTTATTTACAGAAAAATGGCCTAAAGTATTTACTATAGAAATGCACTTTATATAAATCATATTTTACATGGGGTTTTAGTATCTGTAACTAACTAAACAAGAAGCCAAATTTATATGATATTATTACTTATCACATAAATACTTCAATTTTTTTAATCTTTTATTCATATAAACATATTCTTAGATCTGCCAGCAATTTTAATGATGTTAGAATTTTATCTATATAGTTTATTCAAATGTGGGTATAGAATATTTATTCAGAGAGTTATTTAAATATAGTAAACATATCAGTAAGGAATGAACAATTTCAATGAAAAAAATGACATAAAAAGCACTCCTAAAGCTTTAATTTCATTATACTAATTTTTTTAACCATTTATTTTATTAAATTTTTTTCCATAGATGTTGTTGAAGATTCTTGGATTTAAAATCAGTAGAGTTGTGTGTGTGTGCATGTGTGCACATGTGTGTGTATATGTCTATTGGTAGAGAGAACCTCTATTTACTAAAGAAGTAATTTTTAATGATATGACACACTAAATAAGATATACGATTAAGTTTCCTACTGAAAAGTACTTAGGTCCTTCCCTAAATAACTCATGATTCATTAGCTAATTGGCTGAGCTCATCTTGCCCCATTTATCAACAATTTTACAGAGAACTTTCTTTTTGTAGTTACTCTCTACACATAAGTATCATATATGTATATGAAAGTACAAAAAAGTTTACAATATAAATACTATTTTAAACAATTGTCACATGAAGAGGGATTAAATAAACTGTTTATAAATAAAACTAACCTTACTTAACACATTCTTAAAAGTGGTCTTGGTTATATTAATCTCTAATTTATGTTTTATCATATGTTCCTCATACAAATATATGTCTTGCTTTCACATAAACTTGTCACTTTTCAAAATTACTGGTAGCAAAAATGAGATAGTATGATAATGAAACTGTAAAAAATAAAAAATAATGCAGATAAAAAATTACCTAATGCTTCAAATTTTAGCCCCTAAGATTATCCTTCTGGTCCTTTCCAGTGTACGTCTACATACACTTAAAAACAAATTACCTTAAATAATATTGAACTTAGGCATGATTTCAATTTGATCATGGTATTCCTACAGAAAATAAAAATACGCTCAGAAAGAAATAAACTCTATATTTAACACAAAGTTTAAATTAGCCTTTAATTTAAAAAACATATCATTGTCGCCCGACCAGGCAGTGGTGCAGTGGATAGAAAGTCGGACTGGGATGCAGAGGACCCAGTTTCAAAACTCCGAGGTCACCAGCTTGAGCATGGGCTTATCCAGCCTGATTGAGGGCTCACCAGCCTGAGCACAGGGTCCCTGGCTTGAGCGTGGGATTATAGACAGGACCCCATAGTCGCTGTCTTGAAGCCCAAGGTTGCTGGCTTGAGCAAGGGGTCACTCACTGCTGTAGCTTCCACCCCTCGTCAAAGCACATATGAGAAAGCAATCAATGAAAAATTTGGATGCTGCAATGAAGAACTGATGATTCTCATCTCTCTCCTTTCCTGTCTGTCTGTCCCTATTTGTCCCTCTCTCCGACTCTCTCTCTCTGTCTCTGTCAAAACAAAAACAAAAAATAAAAACATATTCTCATAAATTACTTGATACTCTTCCAGTCTCATCTTCTATTTTATTTGATATTTGATCAAGACCCAAAGTATATTGAACTTTTATTAGGTAATTATTTCAGTGCTTAAAAGATGAATTTAAAATAATATAATTCAGTGTAATATTCCAGATATTATTTATTTTTAAAAAGACTTTATTTATTCATTTTAGAGAATAGAAAGGGAGACAAGGGGAGGGGGGGAGCAGGGAACATCAACTCCCATATGTGCCTTGACCAGGCAAGCCCAGGCTTTTGAACCAACGACCTCAGCATTCCAGGTTGTTGCTTTATCCACTGCGCCACCACAGGTCAGGCCAGATCTTATTTATTTTTTATATTTATGTTCATAAATAATCTTGGTATGTTCTGCAGTACTCTGACATTCTGGTTCTCTTCAGTCCTCAATATCCCACTTCATGGAATGTATTAAGATCCCAAGCTCACTTGCACATTGGTATTCTCTGTTACTAGTACATTTCTGCAGTTATCGAGGCCCTATCATACAGCAGAGAATGAAGCTGACTGTGGCACTACTGAAAATCAAGCACATGCTCTATAGGACAGCTTTGCTTTCTGTCTCCAGATCTCTTCACTAAGGACCAAGTCAGAAGGTGGGAGGGATTAGCAGGTTGGAAATATGAGAAAGTGGTAAAAGTTGGGAGATATAAATGGAAGGGTTAGAGGTGACAAAGACATGACTTCTTTCAGGCCGTTATAGTTCTGCATTAATGAAAATTTTATTCTTATTCTTCATGAAGAAGATTATGCTACTAATGAGTTATAAAGTCTGAAGAACCCTCCTGCAAGGTAGCAACTAAGAATTTGCAGATGTCCTGGTTGTAGGCTTAGAATATGAGTTTAATGACTTAATAGTAAGAAAAAAAAATCTATAGGCTGCACTGCATAAGAACTCATAGCTTGCTTTTGTACCTAAAAATATAAATGAGGCATACTTGTCTAATTAAGTAAGTGGGAGTGGGAGTGGTAAACAAATTAATAGAGTGGTATGGGGCTGAAATATAGGCAGAGTAAGCAAGATTTTCCAGGTTGTTTGATGCTATGGACCTATTAGCCCCTTGGGGAATGTGTCATGCTAAACTCAGTGGAAATGATCTCCTGGTTGATTAGTCTTCCCAACCAGAGCAATTTGACAGCTATCCCTAATCCATGAAGCAGCCTGTTGGACAAGTCCCAGAGTTTGGGCATAGTCTCCCAATGGACCAGGCATCCACTAAATAAGTAGCTTGCCTGTCATGTTCTATGTGAAACAGTCTAATCTGATGAGAAACGTGTAATTTAATCAAGAGCATGGTACTGTTTATGATGGTTGGTAGGTCAGCGCTCCCCCCAGTAGTCCTCCAAGCTTTCACTAGGACTTATCAAATGAGAAATAGGAAGGAGGTCTATTGTGGTTCTGGCAAGACCTCCACATTGGATGCTGATCATCAAAGCAGAGGAGTATTGTTAAACTCAGTGGAAAGGCCTCCAGAAATTTGATAAGGTCCTGATTTTTTTTCTTAATTAGTACACGACCTAAGTGTTCTCTATTTGTTTTCCAAAAAAGTAGGTTGCTGTTAGTTCCTTTTCACCTAAGAGAGAAAAATGAATGAATACCAATTCTATCAAACCTTTAAACCCACAGAAGAATATTTCTCTCCTGACACAACAAAGCCTTGATGGGGAAAATTATTTCATTGGGTAATTTTATTCTTACCTGCAGAGTGCTAATGTGAACGGGAGTGCCTGTACCATTCACAGTATTCTTTTTAACTGCATTTCCACCTTTTCCATCTGCTTGCTCAGCCTTAGCAATTCTGGCTTTTTCTGCTTCAACTCGTTTGGGGTTATTTAGCATCACCTGGACCACGGCATACTCCACAAGGGAGGCAAACCCAAAGAGAAGACAAGCGATGAGCCAGACATCAAGAGCCTTCACATAGGACACTTTGGGCAGTTCAGCCGCAAGGGTTGTGCACTCAGAGGCCAAGCTGAGTACTGAAAAGATACCTACAGAAACAGAAGCGGGAATTAATATGCTACTTAGCCCTGTAAAAAAGTGTCCTGTAATCATTACTCTTTGACTATGTCCCTCTCCAGAAACCTCCCGAAACTCATGAACAATTCATCAGGTTCCTTTAAAGCACAAAGAGTAGAAGAAATAATCCATACATACTTTTTAAGGTAGGCATTATTAAATATGGTTGGGGAGGTTTATAAATACTCAGCATTTTAAACAAAGAAATAAAAATTTAAACCGAGGTATATAACCATATTTTGGAGCTGATTTAAATATTAAATTTATCTAAAACTACTCTATAGCGTCTCTGAGGAAGCCACAAAGCTTATTTCATTTTTCAGCATTATTTTAGATAGTTATTGAGTTGAATTTTATCTGATGGACAGCTAAATCAGAACAAGAATAGAACATACAGAGCAATTTTTTGATAAGGGTCACAAAAAATATGATAAAAAAAGGATAAAGTAGAGAACATTGCTAATTATTTGGATGAAAACAAATGATTCCAGTTTTCAAGAAAAGAACAGAATTCTGCTATATGTAATGGTAACAGTACATGGAGAGCCAGCTTCAAAGTACCCTTGGGAGCTTGACATTTCTTCTTATAAATAAATGTATTGGGTGACGTTGCTCAACAGGGTCACATAAATTCCAAGGGTACATCTCCCTGACACATGATTGCAGCCTCATTGTGTGCCCGCCACCCAAAGTCAAATCATCTTCTGTATCTGTTACCATATATTTAACCCCCTTTACCCTTGATTAACTTCCCACCCCATCCCCTTTTCCTCTGGTAACCACTGTACTATTGTCTGTGTTTATGAGTGTCAGTTTTATATCCTACATATGAGTGAAATCGTATGGTTCTTAGCTTTTTCTGACTGACTTTGCTTAGCATAATGTTCTCAAGTTCCATCCATGTTATCACAAATGGCAGTATTTCATCCTTTTTTTTATGACTGAGTAGTGTTCCATAGTATATATGTACTGACATTTCAAGTTATACAGGGGTGGGCATAGTTGTTCATATGGAAAGAAACATGCAGGTAATGATTATTACAATAGTTTTACTAACTCAAAAGAATGTCAAAATGGCAAAGAAAAAAAATCTACCTACTTTTGCCCACCTTTGTATTACTATATGAGAGTAAGATATTTCTAATAAAGAAATATTGACTATTTGGGGAAAATGCATAATGTTTTTGACAAACCTATAAATTTAAGTCTAGTTTTGGGTGTTTTATTCCCAGAACATTAACTCTTATCCTCTAAAAGAATTAACCTATTAGTTGTCATTGTCTTCAGTGCAGATACATAACCCTTAGAATAAAATTTCCCACATTTTTGGTTATTAAGATTTAGATTTGGTCCTTGTGGTTTTTATTAGACATAAACTACCAATTTTTTATTCTAACAAAGTTGTCATTTTCATTGCTTCTTTCCTAGTTTCCCTCTTTTAAAAATCTGTATTTCATTTAATTATTCCAATAAGTCAGGCGGGAGATTTGCTCAGAGCCATTCTGATGGAAGAAAAAAATAAAATACTTCAACTAATCAATATCCCAGAAGTCAGATATATCACATTTTAAAATTTTTTTATTGAATTTATTGGGGTGAAATATGTTAATAAAAGTATATAGGTTTCTCAGCATAATAAAGGCCATCTATGATAAACCATCAGCTAACATCATATTAGATGGCATAAAACTTAGGACTTTTCCCCTAAAATCAGGAACAAGACAAGGTTATCCACTCTCTCAACTCTTATTCAATGTAGTGCTGGAAGTTCTAGCCAGAGCAATCAGACAAGAGAAAGAAATAAAAGGCATTCATATTGGGAAAGAAGAAGTAAAGGTTTCACTTTTTGCAGATGATATGATCCTGTACATTGAAAACCCCAAAGACTCCACAAAAAGACTACTAGAAACAATAAACCAATACAGTAAGGTCGCAGGATACAAAATTAACATACAAAAGTCCATTGCCTTCCTATATGCCAACAATGAAACATCAGAAAACAAACTAAAAAAAAAATCCCCTTCATGGTTGCAACAAAATATAATTAAAATACCTAAGAATAAACATAAAAAAAGAATGTAAAGAACCTATATAATGAAAACTACAAAGCATTGTTAAGGAAAATTGAAAAAGATATAATGAAATAGAAAAATATTCCTTATTCTTGAATAGGAAGAATAAATATAGTCAAAATGACTATATTACCCAAAGCGATATTCAAATTTAATGCAATTCTCATCAAAATTTCAATGTCATTTTAAAATAAATAAAACAAAAAATCATCAGGTTTATATGGAACTATAAAAAAACCCAAATAGCCTGACTAGGTGGTGGCGCAGTGGATAGAGTATTGGACTGGGATGCGGAAGAACCCACGTTCGAGACCCCGAGGTCCCAGCTTGAGCGCAGGCTCATCTGGTTTGAGAAAAAAGCTCACCAGCTTGGATTCAAGGTTGTTGGCCTGAGTAAGGGGTTACTCGGTCTGCTGAAGGCCCGCAGTCAAGGCACATATGAGAAAGCAATCAATGAACAACTAAGGTGTTGCAACGCGCAACGAAAAACTAATGATTGTTGCTTCTCATCTCTTCATTCCTATCTGTCTGTCCCTGTCTATCCCTCTTTCTGACTCTCTCTCTGTCTCTGTAAAAATAAATAAATAAATAAATAACTAAATAAATAAATAATATATATATAAGAAAAACAAAAACAAAAACAAAACCCAAATAGCCAGAGCAATCCTAAGAAAAAAGAACAAAGCTGGGGCATTACAATACCTGACTTCAAATTATATTATAGAGCCACGACAATCAAAACAGCATGGTATTGGCAGAAAAATAGACACTCAGACCAATGGAACAGAATAGAAAGCCCAGAAATAAAACCACATATATATGGTCAAATAATTTTTAATAAAGGGGCCAACAACACACAATGGAGAAAAGAAAGCCTCTTCAACAAGTGGTGCTGGGAAAACTGGAAAGCCACATACAAAAGAATGAAACTCGACTACAGTTTGTACCCTTATACTAAAATTAATTCAAAATGGATCAAAGACCTAAATATAAGACCTGAAACAATAAATTACATAGAAGAAAACATAGGTACTAAACTCATGGACCTTGGTTATAAAGAGCACTTTATGAATTTGACTCCAAAGGCAAGGGAAGTGAAGGCAATGATAAATGAATGGGACTACATCAGACTAAGAAGCTTTTGCTCAGCAAGAGAAATTGACAACAAAACAATCAGACAGACAACAAAATGGGAGATGATATTTTCAAACAACAGCACAGATAAGGGCCTAATATCCAAAATATACAAAGAACTCATAAAACTCAACAACAGACAAGCAAACAATCCAATAAAAAAATGGGAAGAGGACATGAACAGATACTTCTCCCAGGAAGAAATACAAATGGCCAACAGATATAAGAAAAGATGCTCATCTTTATAATCTATTAGAGAAATACAAATCAAAACTATAATGAGATAGCACCTCACACCTGTTAGATTAGCTATTATTAACAAGACAGGTAATCACAAATGTTGGAGAGGCTGTGGAGAAAAAGGAACCCTTATCCACTGTTGGTGGGAATGTAAAGTAGTACAACCACTATGGAAGAAAGGATGGTGGTTCCTCAAAATATTAAAAATAGAACTACCATATGGCCCAGCAATCCCTCTACTAGGAATATACTCCCATAACTCAAAAACACTGGTATATAAAGACACATACAGTCCCATGTTCATCGCAGCATTGTTCACAGTGGCAAGACATGGAAACAATCAAAAAGCCCTTTAATAGATGCCTGGATAAAAAAGATGTGGTACATATATACTATGGAATACTACTCAGCCATAAGAAATGATGACATCGGATCATTTACAACAACATGGATGGACCTTGATAACATTATACTGAGTGAAATAAGTAAATCAGAAAAAAAAAACTAAGAACTATATTATTCCATACATAGGTAGGACATAAAAATGAGACTCAGGGACATGGACAAGAGTGTGGTGGTTACCGGGGGTGGGGAGGAGAAGGGAGGGGATGGGGGCAGAAGAGGGGCACAAAGAAAACCAGATAGAAGGTGATGGAAGACTATATGACTTTGGGTGATGGGTATGCAACATAATCAAATGTCAAAATAACCTGGAGATGTTTTCTCTGAACCTATGTACCCTGATTGATCAATGTCACCCCATTAAAATTAATTTTAAAAAGGTATATAGGTTTTAGGTATTCAACTCTATAGTACATCATCTGTATATTGCATTGTGTGTTCACCACCTCCAGTCAAAGGGAGATTTGCACAAGGGCTTTCTGATGGAAGGAAAAAAATGACATGTGACAACCTGAGAAGTCAGAGTAAAAAAAAAAAAAAAATTTAAACATTCCAAACAATCAAAACTTGTTGTGATGTCCTTATTTTGAAGTTTATTCACTTTACCCATAAGAAGGGCTCTTGCTTATTTCCTCAAGCACAGACTTTTTAACCCCTATACTGACACAATTTTCAAGTCTGTTTAATGGTGTTTCTATGGCAAAGACTAAGAGCATTATGAGCAACAAATAGGAAGGTATGGATGACCAGCCCCTTACTCTCACTAGCCACTGCTGATGATACAGCACATAATAACTGATGTTTAGAGAAACGATACTTAGTCATTTTTTTAAAAGAAATTATTTTATATCCCCTGATTAAGAGTAGGAGATAGTACAAAATATTAGTTGAAAAGATTTTCATAAAATTATTGTTTTTAAATTTGTCACTATTGGGAATTTTAGGCTTTCATTATCTGTGAATATCACTAAGTAATAATTATTTCATGAAAGTCAAACCAGGACCAATTTACTTGTTGAAAACACCCAAGGACACAAAAAGAAAAAGCTTAGTTTAACAATAAAGTGCTTATATATTGAGAAAATCTAGTTCAATGCCAAATTTTGAAGGAAGTAAAAAAAAGTGAAAAAGGAAAAGGTTGCCATCAATTTTCAAACTCATTATTTCAAAATACTAGTTTTCCCGTTAGTTACATGAAGCCATGACCCATTACTGCGGGGAGAGAGAAGCATGGAACACTTTACCCAGCGGCACTCGGGCGGCACTCGCATCGGGGTTGATCCAGAAGGAAAGCCAGGAGAGGACCACGATCAGCAGTGTCGGGGCATAGACGCCCATCATGTAAAACCCAACCTGTCTCCTTAGCGTGAAGATGACTTCCACACATGTGTAGTACCCTTTCCGGGACAAACATAGGAAAAGTATGAGGTTTGCACCCACATACAACTTCAAAAACCAATAAGGGATCTGGAAGTTCTAAGTCAATTCTATTTGAGACAATTTTACAAAGTGAACTCCACAAAAAAAGGTTTTTTGTTTTTTTCCCCCTCAAGATAGAAACATAATTGATGCGATCTAAAAGGATGACATTATGCGACTGGTTTCACCTGACTTTTCACAACTTCACTACTACATTGAGAAATAGATACGGTGTGTGTCTCCCTTCTGTCATGGCCTCGGCTTTAAGCCTGTGTTTAAAGAACCTGCAATGGACTTAAACTTTTCCTTACCCATGGGTACTCTCTGGGCAAATGATTTAAAAGGAATCAAGCAGGCAGCAGTAAGTCAAAGGACAGGTCCAAAAAGAAACACTCTTGGACTAGCACGGTCAGTTTAACTCTTCAGTCATGTGTACCACTTCTTATTCAGAAAGGATGGAAGTCTCTAATAATGTATATGTATATTCAAGCCTTAAAGATTAAGAAAGTATTGGAAGCAAACATTGGCAGGAATAAAAAATGTGTTTTCATTATATGGAGATAGAGTATTATAAAGTGCAAGCATCTGTGATTCCTCTAATTCTCCCTTCCTGTGCTCCAGGCCCTCACATGCACTCTAATTGAGAGAAAGCACTTTGCTCTTACATGCTGAGACAACTGCAGAAATTGCTTTACAACATAATTCTAGAGCTGCCAGGACATCAACTAGTCCTCCAAATAAATCACAAATTATGAGCAGCCTCATAACAGCCCTTGCTGACTTGAGACAGAAAATAAGTGACACAAATAGTCTCCTAGCACCGCTAGCACCAGAATATTTACAGATATTTGAGTTTATCAGTCAGCAATTTAAGTATAATATTTAATACTTAAAAAACTTAATTTAAATAAAAATGTCATTTACCTTTCAACATAAATAAGATTATGTACAAATATCAAGTTAAAATACCTTCAATTGTATTCAACTTAAATTGCAAAATTGCACATTATTTATAAATGTTGAAACAAATAAATGAACAATAACTAAATAAAATAATTCTAGGAAAAGGACAATATTCCTTTTTACTATTTTATATTTTAAAAATTATATTTATCTATTGTTCCTGGTTGAGAAGAATATATATACCTCTGACGTTAGAACAATCCATATATTAATTCATGAACGGGACAGCAGAACTTGCATACATTAGGGTTTTAATAAAAGTAAATAAAAGATGTTAGTCATACTTCCCTATCAAATACATAGATTAGGAATCTATCTTTTTTCCCCGTTGTGAATTATAATCATTGTTACTTCTAAAAGATTAGAAAGACATTAGAACTAGTATGTAAAAACAATAAATAGTTGAAATGAAGCAAATTCTAATTATGCCAAAGGTTTCCATATTATATAAAAAAAATAGATACGGAAGTGTTTTCTCTTTATAAATTTTAATTTCATTAAAACAAGGTAATTTATTTAAATGGTATACAGGTTTTAAAAAGATACAAAAGGTAAAACAATAAACAATTTCCCTCCCTTTTCTGTTCCCAGCCACTCATCTTAACTTACAGCCTGGAAAAAAGAGAACATATGTTCCTAACTAACAATCATGGACAAAGTTTCCAAAATATAATCTTTCATACATCCAAAATACTGCGGTTAAAAAAGCTCACACTATTGCCTACAAGTGGTCCTGAAGTAACTGGCTTTGTAATAGCCTCACCTACTAGAGATAGAGATAATGTGCTTATGTATTATTAGGTAGACTAGTGGTCACAAATATGATAACAATTTAGTATGGAGAAGTTCACTTTAAGATGAATTTTTGCATTCATCCGACCATGTTTAAATGGAAGCCTAAGAACATGAGCCCTGTACTGTGAAGCAAGTTTACACCATATCCGTTTATGTATGAAGGCATCTCTGGGGGAGGGAGCCTCCCAGAATTTGAATGCACTTGGCAGTGGAATACAGAGTGGATATTATCGCGATTTGCTCCATAAACTTTTATGAGAAACATTTCTTGATGTTTTTTGATCTTTTCCTGGTACTGTTACATTTATGAGAGGCAGGTGGGCAGCTAATTGATATAAATGTTCATTGGCAAATTCAATTTACTTTCTATTTCCTATGGGATTTTGTTTCATTATTATTCACTCAGGCTTCCAATTTTTAAGTCTTTTTGTGTACTTGTTTCCCCACATATTTCTCTACCTTTGCAATTTCTACAATTATAAAAAAACATAAGTTTTAATAAATTTAAAGCCAATTCATTATTTCTGATAATTCTGTACACATTCAAAAAATGTTGGCCATTATTTTATATATGTTATTCTCTATATCTTTTTCACTGTTCTATTTGATTAAGCATTCCATGCATTTTGAATGTTCTATTTTTTCTAAACACATTCCTAAACATCGTCCAAAGATTAATTTATATTTTACTTATATTCAAGATTCATGTGAATGCCGATAAAACATGTTAATTGAAACATAGTGCCAAATATTTTTATGTTAAATATAAGTTTTTGTTGTTATTTTTCTGTAACTAATAAAGTATCAGGGACTTATTATAACTCAAAAAATGTAAAAACACTTTTCTTATCATAAATCTCATATAATTCTCCAAATACTCTCTCCCACAGCACATGTTCTCATTTCCTCCTCAGAACTAAAATGAACTATAGTTATTTGTTTACTTATTTATCATATTAGAGTATGAATCTATAAATGGCATGGACCTACCTTTTATTCACTGTTGAGTCCCCAAATGAAGACTTTTAAATGGAGGACTTAAAGGTGAAAAAAGTTAATACCCCCATAATTTTCAATGCTGCTACATAATTTTATGCTATTACTTAAAGTTAGAAATAAAATTTCTAGGTTTTTTATTTCATCTCTAGATGAATTTAAAACTTCAGTAGGGCATACAGGGGGTCCTTGGGTTACGACAGTTTCAACATTCAACATTTTAAGTATAAGATGCTCACTGCCATAAAAAAAAACTTTAAAAACTGAGACATGAACTCCGTTCCTGTCTGTCTGTCCCTATCTATCCCTCTCTCTGGCTCTCTCTCTGTCTCTGTTAAAAAGACAAACAAAAAAAGGCATGAATGTTGTGACTTATGCAGTTAGCATCATACTTTTTTCTACACTCATTATTTTGTCATTTTTTCTGTTACTACAGTACAATGTACAGTACAGTATAATTATATCCTTTTCTTTTTTCTGTGGCTTAGTCGTGTTTTTATTTCCGGATTATGACTTTACAACTGTGTTAGGATGGGTAAGTGACTTAGGCTAGGGTGAGTTTCAACTTACACCAAAATTCGGGTTACATCACTGTCATAGGAATGGAACTGTGTCATAACCCTAGGACCCCAAAATATTGTATTACAATTTTTTAAACAATATAGATAGTGTTTATTTTGAAATGTTAGGCATATAATATGGCCTGAACAGGTGGTGACACAGTGGATAGAGCATTGGCCTGAGACACTGAGGACCCAGGTTTGAAAACCTGAGGTTGCTGGATTGAGCGCGGGCTCATCCAGCTTGAGCATGGGTTCATTAGCTTGAGCTCAGGGTTGCTAGCTTAAGCATGGGATCATAGACATGACCCTATCATCACTGGCTTAGTTAAGGGGTCACTGGCTCACCTGGAGCCCTCAGTCAAGGCACATATTAGAAAGCAATCAATGAACAACTAAGATGCCTCAACTATGAGTTGATGTTTCTCATCTCTCTCCCTTCCTTTTTGTCTGTCCTTGTGTATATCCACCCTACTATTTAAAAAAAGGATGTAATCTTGATGTGGATATATGGATAACTATTTTCAAAATACAACAGGACTGACTCCACAGATTATGTAGTGATGTCAGACTCGCTATCCTAGAACATCACTTAATAACAGGAGATTTTGGGGAAGTGTCTTTGTGTCATTATCCTAATGTGTAAAACAGGAACAATAAAAGTAATGAACTCAGAGGATTGTTGTGAGCATTAAGGTATAGAATTCCTGCAAAGTACTAAAAACAATGCCTAACATAGATCAAAAAAGCCATCTATAAAATGTGTCTACACAACAATCTCAAATGCCTTTTCTCTTGACTTTCAAGTTCTTTATTCTTATTATTAGATGAGTTGTGAAAATTCCCTAAAACGTCATCAGTCTCCTTAATTTGAATGATGGAGAAGAGAAGGGATACTTTGCCTAGTGCCATGGCTGACCCTGATTTGCCTGGCAACTTTCAGATAGTCATTCGGTCACACTGCACCTCAGTTATTTTATGTCAGTATCAATAAGGTCCCTTCCATATATAATGATCTGTGGTCTATTATTTCTTTTTTGAGTACTTGAATGATCAATTTTTGTAGGAGCTCAGTTTTTTCTTTTTAAAAAATGTAATAATTCTTTTTTGTTATTAAAGTATAGTTGACATACAATATCATTTTAGTTTTAGGCATACAGTGTAATGATTCCACATTTGTAAACTTTACAAAGCAATCACCATGACAAGTTTAGGAACCATCTGTCACAATATGAAGTTATAATGTTATTGAATATCTTCCCTTTGCTGTACATTACATCCCCCTGACCTGTTGACTTTATACTTGGAAGTTTGCACCTCTGATTCTCCTTCACCTTTTCACCCATCTCTTCCACTCTGGCAGTGTTATAATAAATGCAACACTAAGGAATTTGGAGATAAAGTTAGTGTAAGCATCTATTGTTGCTGACCTTCAAATACATTAACAGGTTATATAACATTTCTATGTAAGTATACTGCTCACAAAAATTAGGGGATGAATATGAAGTGGTAAAAAAAAGAAGCATTTGATTTTCTTTATTAAACAAGAACATCAGAAAAGCAAACAACAAGTCAAAGAAAGTTGTTTGATTATGCAAATAAGATGCAAAACCAACTTTTATTTCATTGGTGACAATACACCATACAACAGGCTGAAAGGACTGGAGTGTCTGCACGTTCCCTGGTCCCCTAATTTTTGTGAGCAGGTAGATAATATATAAAGTATATGTAAATAGTTGCTAACGACAATTTAAAATGTGTTATAAATTAACAAATTATGCAATACATAGGTAAATAGATTATATATTATTTATATGTAGAGAGATCCTAAGGGCTGGTAATTTATTTGAATGTTAACGACAGAAGTTTAAACTAACTATATCCCCACATTGCTTAGTGTTGCACTTATTATAACACTCTAAATATGTGAATGTTCACTCCACCTTTTATTTTAATAGCAACAGGAATGTTTTAAATTATATTTTGGCCTTGATGATGTCATGATGGCAGCACTTTAGTTCAAACATCTGATCTTTCTAAATTCTACATATTATGCTATACATTTTTATTTTTGCAAAGTCAACACAGATTTTGCAATAAATGTAAACGTTGTATCTATTTCTAAATATCTTTGTTTTGATTTTCATCCTGAAACATAATTAGAATTGTGTAGAATTTATAAGTTGAACTGATTATCAGTAGAGATTCAAAGGTTTAATACTAATCATATTATAAAAGTATTGAATTGTGACTACTGTATTTGTATTTCTGTTAAAAACTTGATGTGATTAATAAACAAGGTTAATTTGTTGTGCTTTTTATGAATGACTTTTCCATAATCTAGGCCAGGAATATTATACAAGAATATTGACTGATATCCAGTCATTTCACACATTCATTGTTTCTTGCACAGCATGAGAAATGATGCATTTTACAATTAAGAATACAGGTCTAGGCTCTAGCCCATTGGCTCAGTGGTAGAGCATCAGCCTGGCTAGTGAATATCTTGGGTTCATTTCCTGGTCAGGGCACACAGTAGAAGTGCCCATATACTTCTCTATCCCTACCCATCTTACTTCTCTCTCTCTCTCTCTTCCCCTCCTGCAGCCATGGCTCAGTTGGAACAAGTTGGCTCCAGGCACTGAGGATGGCTCCATTGCTTTCACCTCAGGTGCTAAGAAGTGCTTGGTTGCTGAGCAATGGAGCAATGCCCCTGATGGGCAAAGCATTGCCTCCTAGTGGGCTTGCTAGTGGATCTCAGTTGGGGTGCATGCAGGGGTCTGTCTCTGCCCCCCTCCTTTCACTAAATTAAAAAAAGGGAATATAGGTCAACCACTATCTAAAAACTGCCCAAAAGACAAAAGATGAATATATATGAATTTTGTTGCTCATATCCACAATATATAGCCCCAAAATGAATCTTGCCAGAAGTAGAATTTCTTCATAACATCTAAGGAAACCACTGCTTGGCAAAGTTATTACTAAAATATAAAAATTGAGAACCTTTTCCTACTCAGAATTACATAAAGAAAAGCAAAATTCTCTAGTAATAAAAATCTTTTATAAAACATTAATGAATGGAATTTTATGAGTAACTTAAATATATGAATGTAAGGATAAACTACTTATTTTTAACTAGTTTTCTTCTATTCTTCCCTTAGCATATAATTATATTATAATAAATCTTTGAACTAGGACTCAGTTGTGTTTAATTTAAAGATCATTACTTACCAGTGCCTTTATAATACTTTGTACAGTTACCATATTCAATATCCTCCTTTTTAATATCAAACTGAGGCAAAGCAATTTTTTCTAACTGAACAGGATCCCCAGATTGCCAGATAAATCGTAAATCATCAGTTGTGTAACCAACTATAAACAAAAATAAATAAAAATATTAGTTTGAAATATAAATATTAATTCTTTCTTAATATTTTAAGAATTCAAATATTAAGTGTCAAAGTGACAAGAAAATAGACACATGAAATTGTTGTTAAAATGTAAAGAGGTAAATATAGCCAATGAATAAAAATATTAAAACAAAAATTAAAGATAGTTGGCTTAAAGAAAAAACAAGCTATAATAATCAGTGTATTTCTAATAGTTAAAATCCTAGATGTTGTATCCATTGGGATATTATGTTACAATTCTGAAATGTCATCAATAAAAAAAGTAATAAATAAGCGATACTAGCTTTCTAAATATCTACACTTAAAATCATGCATATTCTGCCTGGAAATTGATTTTTTTTTTAATATAAGCATCAAAACATTTTTTTAAAAAGAGTGACCACAAACTTCCTTAAGGAGAAGCATTTCCACAGGAGAGCAATAAAATAGTCCCTTAAGTGGACAACATTAGTCATGCCGAAGCACACATTGTGGGCTTAGGTAATGTGGCTACAATTCAAGGATCATATGGAGTTGTACCGCAGATAGTAACCTAACATTCAACTCTTAAAGTACACATATATTTTAAAGTAATACTTTAGTTGTTCTGGTAATAGAATAGAATTGAAAATAAGTATATAGTTGGAATTTTTTATAAAAGTACACAGGCACACATATGGAAACACATACACTGACATAAACATATATACATTTATATCTGCAAAATCTAATTTTATAGTTAGAAAGCAATAAGTATTATTCAACTGAAGACCTAGATACAGTAATCTTTAAAAAAAAACAGCAGAAAATCACCAAGTGATTTTAAAGCATATCACCCAACAATCATACACAAGACATTTTTACAAGGTTATTATTGTTTATTCTCTGCAGGAATAGGTTATAGTACATAGGTATTCAGGTTAAAGATTCCATACATTGGTGTTGATTTTTTGAGTTTTATTTCCTACTTTTGTGCTCAATTCAGAGTCACATATACTAAAATATTTCCTACTTTTATTTTCCAAAGATAAGCATCATGGCAAACTAATAATATGTTTTAAAGATAATCGTTTTAATTAACACAGCCAGTGCATATTTATAAAATGAAGAATATATGATTGTAGAAACATAAAAAATTAAATTTTGTAAAAGATAACTTTTTATACATCTGTAGAAAGTGTTTATTAGGATTTAGAGAACATTTTTTTGAATGTTTTTCAAATTTTCTGCTCCAAAAATGTGGTTTTGATAACAGAAAATAATTAGGACTGCATTTTCTCTTTTACCTTGAGTGCATTACTAATTCAAATGGAAATGACAAATAGAACAAGTTAGAACTACTCCTCCTCCATCAATTTAACTGAAATCAAAAACTAGTACCAAAACGATTTGTTTTAATACAAATTAATATAGTAAAGAATTATAATTTTCCTAAATTATTCTAATGATTATTTGTAATCAAAAGCATTTATTTTTATCGTTGTTATCTAAGATATTACTAGACTGCATCACCTAGAACTTTAAACATTTTTATTCCTATAATTATTGAGGGTCTCATTTACATACAGCTCTCAAGTTGCATCTTGCAACGTTGTGTATCCATGGGAAACAAGGTCAAGTCCAATGGGCATGAAAGAGTAATAGATAACCTGAAAGTAGAAACAGAGGTCATAGAAACCATTTAACATATTTCTCTGTGATATGCTGATTTTAAAAGGAAATGATAAATGTGCAAATATTAAAGATAAGAATACCTCATGCTGACAAGAACATCTCCATCCCGAAAAATAAAGAGGAGGATATTTTCCTGGGTTACATCATGAAAATTGGCACTTTTTTCATTTGCAAAAAATAAATCAGGTTTCCACAGACACTTGTACATTGTGGGGTCCACTGTCAGTGCATCTGAGCCCCGAAAATCACTAGGGAGCTTCAGCCTGGGATCATTCCATTTCTGTCGTAGGAAGATGTTAACTCTGTAGTCCTAGAAAAAAATAGTATGTGTGCAGGAGTGTGTTTATTGCTAATTTTAAGAATGTATTCCATACCAGAATAAAAAAGTTTCCATTGATTAGCAGCAGAAATATTTTTTCTCCTCTAACGTTAACCAGGATCAAAACAACTCAGTCGCTCAGAATAAAGAGCTCCATCAACAGTACAAAAAGACCCTTGTGTCTATTTAATTATTCTCTACAGCCATTTTTGTAGCACTCGCTAGCTCAAACGTCAGACTATAACTTTACCAATAATTGCTTTACCTTTATATAAACACCAATTTTACCAGTTGGTTAGGTGGTGTTATCATAAAAGTATGAGAACTGCTAAGCATTACCATTATTTTTGCCAAAATAGCATAATAAAATTTGTTAAAAATAGACAAGAAGCCAAGGGAAAATATTTCTGTCTTTTACGAAGTAGCAAGCTACAAAAATAATATATACATAATATGTATAAGTATGTACATTATATAACATATAATACATTCCAGAGAAGAAAAAGAAAACCTCTCCTTGACTACTCATACACGTAAATGGTTATAGAGAGGATATGACAGAATCAAATGAGATTTGGATTATGCAAAACAGATGAGAACAAATGCAAAATGTTATGTTATATTCAACATGGTAGAAAAATGTATTAAAATTTACTAAGTTATTGTTAATTACACATCAGTTTTTTGCTTATCTCCACATGTTTTAATGTTAAAACTTTGTAAAAATTGACTTATATCAAGAGATAGAGATTTTAAGAATATGTGAACTCAGGGGTATGTTTAATAACTTAGTACAGTTTATATTGGTAAGTGAAGTGGGGTTTTGGCACTAATTGGTTTGTTGGTATACATAATCAAATTCAGCTTTGAGGCATCAAGCTCAGGTCTTTAATTTTATATACTGAACTCAGCATGTGCACAAAAATGTTTTAGGTTTTAATTGTATTGGGCTTCAACTTCCTTATGTTCAACCATTCAAAACTGATATGATACTATACTATCTATTCACAACTTTTTGACATAATCAAATGAATTAGATCCTAAACTTTAAATCAAGATCCAAATAATTAAATGAGAGATGGTAGTTCATCTTTTATTGAATAAGACCTAATATATTTTCATGTATAGAAAGATACATAACATATATACACATCCTTTATATATGTACAAAATGTATAATAAAGCATAAGCCATAAGCAGTGACTCTAGAAAAGCTTGGGGAATTTACTTTCTGATATGATCTTCAGACAATGTATAGTAATTAGAGGTGAAGGCACACAATGACAAGACATTTATGAATTATAGACAGTGAAGTAAGATTTCATTTACTACATCTTACAGCTACTCTAAACTTGATGTTTATAAAAACTTCAACCTATAATATAAATTAATTCTTAAAAATCATATGCAGATGATTTTGGAGTGCTAAAGTCAAACAAAGTAAGGATTATGTAAGCTGACACTGAACATATCTGCATCACTGGGGGAAAAGAAAGATAACATTTCCCTATCAAATGAACATGGCATCAAAGAGGGAGTGAAAAAGGCCTACAAGCCTTGAAAATGAAGACCTGCAATGCACAGCTACATGAACTTTTTTCAAAATATACACATCTTAAAACTTGTAATGGAACTTCCTATCTGCCTTTGATTGAGACAACTACAAAGATTAATGTGCTCAAGGCAAAGGCCTACCTACCTCACATGGTGAGCCTTCCAGCAGACACAACGGTGCTTCCTAACAAAGGTTTTTATCCATTTCACATAAATGTGAAGACTCATTAGGTTCAATCATTTGCTAATAACATATCAATTGTGCTATCTTAGCTAACACACATGGTTGAAAACCACTTGACATTACTTTGAGTACTCAATAGTAGTCAACTTCAAATTATTTCCTGAAAAACTTCTTGTAATGATCTGCCAAAATAATTGGTATTCTAAAAGTATATACACTAAGAACTACTTTATCACTTTCTGTAAGCACTGTGTCTTAAAGAAAACATCAAAGTTACATATTTAAACTACAGTATTAAAATATGTGTTCACAATATTATGATACAATACTATGTCTTTAATTTGTTATCAAGGTTCAGTATAAAAAATAAGTAGATAAGTTTACCCATATATCTTTCATAAGCTTCTTATTAAAGCCATTGCCCTTTATTTTGGTCAATGACCATTAAAGAAAAATACTCAAGATGAATTCTTCTTCCTTTATTTGATTTTTCATTTGTTTTTATGTATATTCCTATAATATCATTATGTAGGAATTTACCATTGATAGGCATATTTGGCCTAAGTGCTTTATAAAAATACAACTTTTCCTCAGTTTATACTATGAAAGGCTCTCCTGATGCTCCTGGCTTCCTATTATTGGAGAGTAAGATTGAAGTATCTCATCATGTTTTTCTTCCTGTTTGGCAGCTAGGGAACTGAAAGCTAAATCCTATGGACAACTGAATTCATTTATCGCTCTGATCCATTTGACTACCACTGTATGACTCTTGCACATTTAGTACTATTGCACTGTGTTTTTTGTTATTATTTTTATACACTTCAAATCATTTTCAGAAATAGGGCTAGATCAAAAACAAATAAAATAAGTGCTGAGAGATTGCCAACTGTAACACTATACCATGTGTGTGAATTCTGATGGGGAGGGGGAGGCTGTGCATATGAGGGAGTAGGGTGTGTATGAGAACTCCATGTTTTCTGCTCAATATTGCTGTAAACCTAAAACTGCTTTAAAAATAAAGTCTATTGTTAAAAAGTGAATGCAAAATGTACTGTGAACAAAAAGAAATAAACATAAAGTCAAGAAAAAATTATCCTAAAAATGAAGATAAGACCAGAAGATTACTGTTCGCCCTTCCAATGACATACTAAAACACGGTCGCACATTAGGTTTGGATGGTTCTCCAGGAAAATGTAACATTCTTTGACTTGCCATTTTCCTTGTTTAGGGCCTAGACCCTGAAAGTTGTGTAACTGATAGAAGGCTGATAAATTATAAATGATGCAAATTATTTCTGTCTGGCATAAAGATTTTTCCAAAGATCATGCCTTTATTGACTGGTAGAATATTAATAACTCTGTGTCAGATTTAGCAATCTAATATCAGCATTCTTTCTTTCACTGCAGTCTCCTATAAACCTTCCACTGAATCAAATTTACTATTCTGCTGGTTCCCTCATTAATGAGTTCTATAAGTCAATGGTACGTCCTCATATAAGTGTTTTTAACTTTTAAAAAAATTATACTTTAGCCTCAAAAACTTCAACATAAAATACCCATATGATCCAGTGATTCCACTCCTAGATACCTACCAAAAAACAGATCAAAGACTCCAGGAAATCCATCTACACTCATATATTCATAGCAGCAATAATCACAATAGCCGAAAGGTGAAAACAACCCAAGTATCCATCAACAAATGACTAACCAAGATATAGTGTGTATATACATATATATATATGTAATATATATATATAATAAAATATTATTCAGCCATAAAAAAATGAAATTCTGATACATGTTACAACACGAATTAACCTTGAAATCATGACCAAAAAAATCAAGATTAAAGAAGAGTTTATCCAATATTCTATTTACAGTGAGCAAAGCAAAAACAAATAAATAACCCTGAAAAAGGCAAGCTAGACGATTGAGAAAAATAAGAAAAACCTTGGAATGTGATTTCACCAAAGCAAAGGGGCAAGATAGAGGGTCAAGTACAATCAAACTGAACACTCTCTCTGCAAATGAGAATGCCAATGAAGGTTTTAGCAAAAACATGTTCAATGGAATGGCATATAAAAAGCAATATTGCAGAGGATTAAAAAGTGAATAAAGGACAAAGTTTCCAATCTGTAAGACAAGGATTAAATGAGATGATATATGTAAAGTCCATGAACTGCCATAGTAAATGCTAAACAAGTGTTTCTTCTTATTAGGATGTATCCTTTAATTTTGTTCTTATTCTTTTACAGGGACGGTAACAGTGATAACTATGCTTTTGCCTCAAAAAACTTCTGCATATAGTATAACTCATTCGGTTTGCTCTGTTCTGCTCAGATCAACCTAAAATTATTCCTAACAGTAATTCACTCCTAGGTCACAAGTTTTGAAACTGTTCTAAAATAGGGTTTTCAGCCTCTCCTGAATTCTTGCTTTCAGTACACTTGTGTAAGCTCAATAAACCACATAAGCTCTGAGTCTCTACAGTAATCCTTTTCTCATTTTTAGCTTTTAGTAGAGCTGCAGAATTATATTTCAATAAGCATCACTGAAAAATTGGAAATTGCTTACTTTGTTGTATCATTCTTGCTCATTATGTCTCACTATTTCATGATGAAAGTGCTCAAAGATACTTTTCTATTAGCTATGTAGGCATATACAATACTATTATGATTCAATGCAAGTTGCAGCAAGCTTATATATAATTTAATAATATTTTTAGATATTACAATTTAATTAAATCATTTGGGTTCAACACTGGTTAACCAAAACTCATTAGTTTGCTTTGGTTAATGTTTTATGAGCATTTCTAAATGATTGGTAGTTATTGGCATTTCAAATACTCTATATTAAGATAATTATCTTGGAAACCTATTTATTTTAATTTTCAATTACTCAATCACAATAATTATAGTTCTGCCATTTATTTTGCAATGAACAAATTTCCATCAGAAAGAGACTTCTTTTATCAATGGGAAATTAGTTAATTGTTTTCAGAGAACTTGGTGACAAATACCCCTCATTGTTCATTCTAAATAGCACACTATTAGTCATTATCTGAAAAATGGATGCTTTCCAAAATTTTAAGTAGCAGTCAACACCCAAATTAAACTACTTTTTCAAAGCAATAAAACATTTTACAAGACATTAAAATTGGTTAAGTTTCATTAATGATATCTTAATATTAAGAACAGTTTATCTGTATTTTGTATTTCAGTTATGATAGTTCTTCTGGCTACTTGTTCATTTTTACCAAACTCTCACATACGGAACCTTTGACTCATTTGTTATTTGTTTTTTACATTCTAATTATAAAAATTGACATTCATAGCATCTGGAAGCATTATAATTAAAATTCTGTCAACCGAGCTGTTAGAAGCCTGATTTCCAAAGAATTAGATGTAGTTGTTAGCGAGGTTAGAAATTTCATGTAAGAACTCCAAGGTAACAACATGCCAGTAAAAATTTCCAGATTATGTTTTAGTATTTTTTCTCAATGTCATTTTTAAGGTTTTTAATTAAATATGATATAATAATACCATATAAATATTTAAAGTTCCCTGGACTTATGCCAATATTCCATTTTTATTTGAAGTGCTGGCTAGATAGTGCAGTGGTGCAGCACTAGACTATACACTCTATAAGAGTAGCAGTCTGCTGAACTGTCTAGGCAGAAAGTGCCCAACATACCTCTGTTATATGCAGGAATAAAGAAATGACTTTGGTGATATTTTGACAGGTTAGGACATTTGTCTAGTATTATTCACAACAGTCATTTAAATTTTCCTACATCAACTGATAATAATGACAAATTACTGGCAGGAGAAAGTAAACCTTGAATATTTTCCATCCTTCCTTATTGTCAAATACAGTAGTACTTTTCCTTATGATGTTTATTAATCAACGCATCAAAGCTAGGAGAAAAGGTAAAGAATAAAGTATGAATAACAAATTACATTATCCTTCATTTTTAAGGCAGACACACTAAAAAAGTAAATCTGACAAAGAAAAGAGACAGACATGCAGTATGTCAGACTAAAAACAGAGATTCTCTTTCAAGTCATTATTATGATTTAGTTTAAAGAAAGTCTTCAGTAATCTCTGAATAAAACCCACTGGTTATTTTGGCATTTCCATATATTGAAACAGTTATATATATAATCAGATAACCTCCAGCAGCATGTGGGAGAAAGTTACATGTAATCAGATAATCCTCCAACAGAATTTGGGAGAAAAAAATTAACAAATGTTCATCAACTTGTGTTTTAGTTTGCCATTGACTACTATAACAAAATTACAGGCCTGCTTGGATAACCAAGATAATCCCCTCATCTCAAGATCCTTAATTATATCACATGTACAAACTCTCTTTTAACATTATAGGTTCCAGAAATTTGGGACAGGTAATTTTGGGGGACTATTACTTAGCCTACCCAAGGGTACAAATCCTGAAGGTGAATAATATGAGAAAAAAAAATACACAAAACCATTTTAAGGGTTGGTATCTTAAGATAGAAAATAGAAAAAACATTGGGAAAAATACATGGTGTAACAAAAGTAAGTTCACAGTTGTTTGTATGGAAAATTATACAATAATTAATATATAATAGTACAAGAATAAATTCTGTGTTTGGGCACTCACAACTGTTAACCTACTTTTGCCCCACCCTATGTCTCATATTATTCCCTTATAAATGAAATAATGCTGGAAAGTTAATAATAGAAGCAACTAAATACAAGGAATAATAAAAACTAAGTTTTTTTGGGTTTTTTGTATTTTTCTGAAGTGACAAACTGGGAGGCAGAGAGACAGACTCCAGCATGCACCTGACCAGGATCCACCTGGCAAGCCCACTAGAGGGCAATGCTCTGCCCATCTGGGGCATTGCTCTGTTGCAATCAGAGCTATTCTAGCACCTGAGGTGGAGTACATGGAGCCATCCTCAATGCCTAGGCCAACTTTGCTCCAATGGAGCCTTGGCTGTGGAAGGGAAAGAGAAAGACAGAGAGAAAGGAGAGGGGGAGGTGTGGAGAAATAGATGGGTGCTTCTCCTGTGTGCCCTTGCCAGGAATTGAACCTGGGACTTCCACACACTGAGCCAACACTCTAACACTGAGCCAACTTGCCAGGGCTTAAGAAACTAAGATTTAAAGAAAGAAACTTAAATCTCTATATAGAAGAAAATATAAAAGTAAAATTGTTTTTAAAACAACAAAGGTGAGTATTGGTCAAGAACGAGAATTAAGTTCTTTTAGTTGATCCCAAATATGAGCATTCTTTCTTGACAGGCACAACTGTGTTGCTCAAAAAAAGTTGAAGTCTATTATTAAAACAAACAAAAAAGTAATGAAGCAGATAGGCACAGAAAGTCTGACAGAATCATGAATTGTAGTGCAATAATAATTTAATATAATTACAAAGCATGCCTAAACCAAAGCAGGAAAATGGATTATATAAATAAGCTTTTATTTCCATGAAAGAGCTCTTATTATTTCTGGTGAGGTAAAGTACCTGGGTATAGACCCATTTTTCCCCCTCAAGTACAATAGTTCACATTTTCAATTATAAAAAAAATCTTACTGATTTATGCTAGAGGTAAGAATTGAATGAAAAAAAATCAACAAATATTGAATATTATAAATATAACTAGAGAGCAGATGCCACCTAATCTCTAACAAACCATTTTTTTATAAAAATTAAATATATTTGGGTGATACTGATTAATAAAACCATACAGGTTTCAAGTGTACGCCTCTATAGTACAGCATCTGCGTGCCATATTGTTCACTCACTACCTGGAGTCCAGTCCCTTTCCACCACCATTTATGCCCTTCTTCACCCTCTTCCACCTCCTTCTCAACACCCCTTTTCTTCTGGCAGTCACCATACTGTTGTCTGTGTCTACTTTTTTTCTCAATCCCTCCACTTTATTCACCCAGCTTCCCAACCCTGTTCCTTCTGACAGCTGTCAGTCTGTTCTATGTATCTATGTGTCTGTTTCTATGTTCTTTGTTCATTTAGTTTATTGAATTCTGCATAAAAGTGAAATCATATGGTACTTGTCTTTCTCTGACTAGCTTATTTAACTTAACATAATAATCTCTGGGTCCATCCACGCTGTTGCAAAAAATAAGACTTCCTCTTTTATGGCTGAATAGTATCCCATTGTGTAAATGTACCAGAGCCTTTTGATCCACTCATCTACTGATGAGCACTTAGACTGCTTCCAAATCTTAGCTATTATAAGTAATGCTACAATGAACATAGGGGTGCATATATTCTTTCAAATTAGTGTTCTAAATTTCTTCTGATTCATTTCCAGAAGTAGAATCAGTGAGTCATAAGGCAGCTCCATTTTTAATTTTTTGAGGAATTTCTATACGGTTTTCCACATTGGCTGCACCAATCTGCATTCTCATCAAGAGTGCATAAGGCTTCCCTTTTCTCCACATCCTCATTTGTTGTTTGTTGATTTATTGATGATAGCCATTCTGACAAGTGGGAGGTGATATCTCATTGTAGTTTCAATTTGTATTTCTCTGATGATTAGTGACGTTGAGCATTTTTTCATATATGTATAATGGTCGTCTGTATGTTCCTTTTGGAAAATTGTCTATTCAAGTCCTTTGTCTATATTGTAATTTTTTTCTTGGTGTTGGATTATATAAGTTCTATGTAAAAATTTTGAAATTAACCCCTTATTAGAGATATCATACGCAAATACATTTTTCCATTCAGTAGGTTGTCTTTTCATTTTGCTCATTGTTTCTTCTGCTGTACAAAAGCTTAGTAGTTTGATATAGTCCCATTTGTTTATTTTATGCTTTTGTTCCCTTGCCTGAGGAGTTATATCAGAAAAAAATATTGCAATGAAAAATCAGATTTGACTTACCTATATTTTTTCTAGGATTTTTATAATTTCACAACTTACATTTAATTCATTTTGAGTTTATTCTTGTGTATAGTGTAAGAGTTTCATTGTTTGCATGTATCTGTCCAATTTTTCCAACACTATTTATTGAGTAGATCATCTATACTCCATAAAATGTTCTTGCAATATTTCTCAAATATTAATTGACCATAAAGGCATACTTTTATTTCTGAGCTCTGTATTCTGTGCCATTAATCATTATGCCTTTTTTTTTCATTATGCCTGTTTTTATGCCAATACCATGCTGTTTTAACCACTATGGCCTTGTAGTATAGTTTGATATCAAGTAGCATGATACTTCCAACTTTTTTTTCCCTCAAGATTGCTGAGGCTATTCAAGGTCTTTGTGGTTCCATATAGATTTTTGGAATATTTTTCCTATTCTTCTTACTTTTTTGACTGTCTTAAATTCAGTCACAAGTAGTAACATGTGAATTGTTAAAATCAGAAATGTCTGTTCTAGCAACTTTAAATTGAGATGATTATATTTATTTGACAATTTTGGTGATGCTATTATTGTCAATAAATATCACTTACAGTATTAATATAATGCTTTAAACATGTAAAGTGGTGAAATGCAAATGAATCAAAGATAAGAGAAATAAAAACTATAGAGCTCTAAAATGATATGATTAAAAGAAGCTGAAGGCACATGTAACCACAGAGCTGTGAAAGAGCTTATGGAATATAAATACGGCTGACAGTTTTCCTCCACTACACAATATGGTTCGTGCAAAAATGTGAAATTACTTTTAGTTTAGCCAGCATTAGTTAGCATTTGAATTAAAATAATAAGTGGGAATGAATGTTTTATCAAGTAGAAGTGTTTAAAATTTTAGTATTTCAGATAACAATGCTAATGCTTACTACCTTGATTGCTTCTTTGTTTGGTAATCAACCTTAAACAATGGAGGAACAAATTGTTTCCTCTTTTCAGAGACTGCCCTAGGTCTGTTGGCTCCCCGACTTTCAGCTATTCATGTTATACCATCCCCAAACTATGAGTTTAGCATTTTGTATTTTGCTTTCTGGAATAAGCAACTGCCAGTTGAGGTAAGAAGGTTTGAACTGGAGAGAAAAGTGCTGGGCAATATTAAAGCTTTACAAATTTTAGGACTTCCTTTATTTTAGCAGATCTTTATAGAGAGATATTTCTAGGGGGTTATTAACAACTAAAACTGCAACTGTATAGCCTGACCTGTGGTGGCGCAGTGGATCAAGCGTCAACCTGGAATGCTGAGGTTGCCAGTTCAAAACCCTCTGGTTATTATACAAAAAAACTAGATATAGCAAATGCGGGCAAGAATGTGAAGAAAATGGAACCATCATATCCTGTTGGTGGGAATATTAGCTGGTATGAACACTATGCAAAACAATATGGAGGTTCCACAAGAAACTAAAAGGAGAAGTACCATATGGTCCAGCAATCCTACCTCTAACTATATATACAAAGGAAAAAAAATTATCTAGCAGAGATATCTGTATTCCCATGTTCATTGCAGTATTACGTTCAATAGCCAAAATATGGAAACAATCCAAGTGCCTATCAACAGATGAACCGATCAAGAAAATGTGATATGTGTATACACACACACACACACACACACACTGAAATATTATTTGATCTTAAAAAAGAAGGTAATTCTATCACTTGCAACAACATGGATGAATCTGGAGGACATTATGCTGAGTAAAAAAGCCAGACAGAGGAAGACAAAACCTTCATAGTACCACTTATATGTAGAATCTTAAAAAGAGAGGGGGAATAAAATTCATAGAAACAGAGTAGAAAGTGGCTGTCAGGGACTTAGGGATGTATGTGTGCAATATGGAAAGCCCGATAGAATGTACAAACTATGTTATAAAATGAATAAGATCTGAGGATCTAATGTTGACAACACTATATTGTAAAATTAAAATTTGCTGAAAGAGTAGAATAGTTTCCAAATGTATATATAATACATAATACATATATTATATGTGTGTGTGCGCATCTATGTATGTGAGATGATGAATGTGTTGACTTTGACTTGATGGGGAGAAGAATCCTTTCACAATGTAGATGTACATCAAATCATCATGTAAACTTCAAATATCTTACCACTTTATTTGTCAATTATACCTCAATAAATCTGTAAAAAAATAAGTAAGCTCACCCTAAGTGAATAGAAGAGGGAAAACAAGATATCCCTTATAATATAACGCTTATCCATACATGTATACCCTTTCAGTTACCCTCCTAAGCTATCTCAATTGACAAGTGTTTGTAATAGGTAATGAAGAAGTTTTAGCCTAGATCCAAATTTTTTCTCCTTAGAAGACATTATAATGTTATCTCTCTCTCTCTTTATCTAATATATATGTTTAATACCTTGTGCTCTCCTAACTACTATTAAGCAACACGTGTCAGGCCATGTGTTTATTAAAATATTGAGCAAATCCATAAAATGATAGCCTTAAAGATGTCTATAAAACTTTGTTTTTTAATGTTGTATGAAGTAAACATTGCTAAAAGCAAAAAAAAATAATAATTATGGTAAAGTAAGTCTATTTTGATTAGCGTGGTTCCTATTCAACACAAATTAGAAGGCAGATTGATTATTTTTCTTCTTCTTTCAATGAATTTATTGAGGCGATACTGGTTTGCAAAATCATTCAGGTTTCAGGTGTACAACTCAATAAAACATCATCTATACACTGCATCATGCATCCGTCACCACAAACAAAGTCGTTTTCCATTCCCATTCCCCTCCCCCCTTGACCACCTCCACCTAGCCCCACCCTCCTTTTCTTCTGGCTATCACTGCACTGCTGTCTGTGTCTATGTTTTTGTTTTTGTTTTTTGACAGACAGACAAAGAGTCAGAGAGAAGGACAGATAGGGACAGACAAACATGAAGGGAGAGAGATGAGGAGCATCATTGCAGCTCCTTAGTTGTTCATTGATTGATTTCTCATGTGTGCCTTGACCGAGGGGCTACAGCAGACTGAGTGACCCCTTGCTCAAGCCAGAGAACTTGGGCTCAGGCCAGCGACCTTGGGTTTTAAGCCAGCAACCATGGGGTCATGTCTATGATGCCACACTCAAGCCAGTGACACTGTGCTCAAGCCGGGTGAGCCTGTGCTCAAGCCAGGGCTCAAGCGGGGGACCTTGGGGTTTCAAACTTGGGTCCTCCCCATCTCAGTTTGACACTCTATCCAGTGCACCACTGCCTGGTCAGGCTGTCTTTGTCTATGTTTTATGTACATATGTTTTTTAGCTAATGCCTTCACCTTCTTTTTTCCAGTGCCCCCATGCCACGTCCTTCTGACAGCTGTCAGTCTGTTGATCTCAATTATATGTGGAATCTAATGAACAAAATAAACTGATGAACAAAATAGACACACTGGCCTGGATACATGGGGCAGATTAGTTTTCATCTAGACCAGTGGTAGTCAACCTGGTCCCTACCTCCCACTAGTGGGCGTTCCAGCTTTCATGTTGCGCGGTAGCGGAGCAACCAAAGTATAAATAAAAAGATAGATTTAACTATAGTAAGTTGTTTTATAAAGATTTATTCTGTCAAACTTAGCGAAAATCCGACATAAAGTACTTGGTAAGTAATTATTATTATATGCTTTAACTTGCTGTAACTCTGCTTTATAAATTTTATAAAGTAAAGTTACTTCCCTACTTTATAAATGACCATTACTGTAGAACTGGTGGGCGCTTAGAAAATTTTACTATTAACAGAGATACAAAAGTGGGCAGTAAGTATAAAAAGGTTGACTACCCCTGATCTAGATTATATCAGCAAAATAAATAGCAAATACAAATAATTTTGTGTGCTGAATAAATATCTCTAAAATTTCCAAAATTATCACTCTACAATAGTAACATTATTTAGGCTGTTATTTAACCAAACAAATGTTCAACATGGATCTTTTGTTTAATTTTTTTTTTTTGCCAATTGTTTTATGGCTACTTGAACTCACTTGGTGTTCAGCATATAGCAGAATTTATTTGTCCTTCTTTTCAATCAATATTAGCTAGTATAAGAAATTATTTATTTATATGTCCACTCTTTACTGAGCATCTACTGTCATCTGTATCTTATGGAAAATGAAGAAGTAGAATACATTATTCTTGACTTTAAAAGCTGTATAGTCCATCAGAGAAGGGAAAGAATACACACAAAAAAAGAAGCTATCAGGTTTAATTAACAAATAAGTGATAGAAATGAAATACCTGAACTGAAAAAAGGGCACAAAGTGAGTCAGAGTAGCCATTAAAGGCTCTAATTAGAAGATAGGTAGAGATTTGAGACAAACAGTAGGGCAAGGATTCCATAAAGGAATAGGTTGAATCTGGCCCCAGCAATGAATACTTTGGGCTAGCTGTGTGGTAAGTCTGTGCAGGGGAACAAAATTTGCTAGAAAATATGAAATAGTTGATTATAATCTTCAGGTAATCTGTAAAAAAGTTTGTCTCTTTTCTAACATCCTTTTCTCCTGGGTGTTTTCAACTTAATATACTCAAGTAACTACTGTTGGGTCCTAGAGAAGTTTACGTGTCTGATACTTGGAAGGCACTCAATATTTTTTAAATAGTAAATACATTAATGACATGTACTAATATACGACACATGTGTAGCCTTTATGCAAACAAGCAAAATATCCTTGTATTAGTTGTCCTCAAATGCAAAATAGAGTCAGAATGTTTCCTGCAGGCTGTAATATTTTGATAGTGGTATTTCAGGATAAGTAGAGTGGTGCCATGAAAGATAAAAAAGGGTACAGAGAATAGAGACCAAATAACTCCTCTAAAAGTTTTGCCATGAGAAGATGACACCTCTTTTTCTTGTAGAATTAAGTACTTTGATTGACAAATCATATTTTCAATCAGTGAATGCTATACTTGTCTCCTGAATGATGTATAGTCATATAGAGCTGTCTTCTACTGAGCTGTACTGTGTGTCTATGTCATTTAGGTGAACCAAAATGTCACTACTTGATTCCAAAATCTTCTTTTAAATAATTCTCTAAAAATATTTATACATTGTCTAAGACATTGTCTAAGAAAATCAATTATTGAGGGGCTACATACATGCTTTTATAAAAATAAAGAAATAGCATTCTCATCACAATTAGAGATAAAAAATAAGCTTTATAATTTAAATGCAATATACAATTACTTTTGTAATGCACTATGTTGCTACAGGTGAAGGAACTATAAAGGAAGAAATAGTTTTTTTTTTTTTTTAAAGCCAGGGCTTTATTTATTTATTTATTTTTAAGACTTTATTTATTCATTTTAGAGAGGAGAGGAGGAGAGAGAGAGAGAGAGAGAGAGAGAGAGAGAGAGAAGAGGGGAGGAGCAGGAAGCATCAACTCCCATATGTGCCTTGACCAGGTAATCCCAGGGTTTTGAACTGGCGACCTCAGCGTTCCAGGTCGTCGCTTTATCCACTGCGCCACCACAAGTCAGGCGGAAGAAATAGTTTCAATCATTCTGCCTCTAGTCTGAGATGTTCTCTCAATAAGTATATTGCACTCCTATTATTATACTAGACTTTCAATCCACGCCTTATATTAGTACTTAAGAAAAATATATAACTATATCTGTTTAACCAGATGGTGGTTCAGTTGATAGAGAATCAGTGTGGGATGCTGAAGACCCAGTTCGAAACCCTGAGAACTCCGGCTTGAGTGTGGATTCATCTGGCTTGAGTGTGAGATCATAGATGTGACTCCAAGGTCACTGGATCAAAGCCCTTGGTCACTGGCTTAAGCCCAAGGTTGCTGCCTTGAGCAAGGGGTCACTGTCTCAGCTGGAATCCCCACCCCCACTGTCACGGTACATATGAAAAAGCAATCAATGAGCAACTAAGGCGCTGTAACTATGACTTCTCATCTCTCTCCCTTCTTGTCTGTCTGTCTGTCTCTCTCTTGCAAAAAATGTGTGTGTGTGTGTGTGTGTGTGTGTGTGTGTGTGTGTGTGTGTGTTTATAACTATCTCAAAACCCTGGGTCTTCTTTCTCCCACCTAAAGTGTCATTTCAGATGTGTTTATTAAAAAAGGCATAAACCTATATTCTAAAACATCAAAAATCAAGTAGACTTTACAGAATGTTTTTCAAGAAGCTGAGGGGTAATTATATCCATCACCTCTCAGGAAATCTAAGCATACTGTGTAGCCATCCTTTCCCTAAAGCGCAACTCATCATGGAGAGCAGCCCCTTTCTAAAGCCTGTCTTTTCTGTTCCTTCAAGAGAGGACCTGCCTGCCCCTCTCTCCCACTCCCCCTTTGCCTTTCCTTGATCTTTCCCCCAGTTACATAATCTTTTCAGAGAGCTCCATGGCCATATTTTATGAAAATTGATTTTGCTTTTTACAATTCTCTGCTGCACACATCACAAAATTAGTACAGCAGTGAAAACAAACATTCTCCTCAGGGAACTGGAAGGGAAAAGAACCTGACAACACTCAAACAGTTTGAATGCTCATACATAAACATATTGGGGGGAAATGTTGCCTCAGAATTTTAATTGCATACATTCTTTTCCCAGGTGGTACCCAATTAATTGTTCAGAGTGAATACAGTAATTTTTCTAAGTCTGTAAGTTTTAATGCAGTATTAAGGCTAAATTTGAATTACAAACTTAAATAGGCACTGAAATCACTAACTTAAAACTCTGGAATCTAAATATTTTATACCAGGAAAGAGCATAAACTATTCCCTAGAGTTAATTAATATTTTTAAGTTTTAATATTACTTTCACCATGCTGTGCTCTAAATTTTGATAAATTCAAGATATTAAATTCATTGAAATATTACCATGGTCGTCTCTTGAATGGATCCAAAACTGTTGATAAAAATGTTGACTACTACATCAACAGGAATGCCTGTGAATAAAAATTAAGGATATAGTTAGTAGCTGTCAAAAACTTGGTCAGAATTATTATATTTCATGGTTTATGCCTTTGATTCTTATATTTTTCCCAATCCACATGAATTGTAAAATTATAAGTCAATGGTTTTAGTGTACCTACTTCACAATTACTATTAACTCATTTTTCCAAATAGGGATCATAACACAAGTAAAAAGCGGGTTAAGTTGTATTTTATAAAGTCATTTTTTCCAGAAATATTTATCTGTTAAACTGTAAAGACTGAGAAAATACATATATTTATCTTTCAAAAAATTTTAATTGGGTTAATGCATTAACTTTAAGGAAATGTAAATTATTCTTTATAAACCATCATTTAAAAATACGGTTTAACTTTATGAATTTTTATAAATATATGAAATTCTTACTTGAATAGGTAAAGCAATATTCAATAAATGGTACTTATAATGACTATATTTTTATTTCTAATTCATGCAAATGCAAAGTTAATCAGACATATAACAGAGTCATTATAAAGATTTTTGCCTGACCTTTTGGAAAATAATTTGAAAGTTCATGGAGTGAGAATTAAGGTATAATGTTGCAAATTTCTTTCTTGCTTTTTTTTTTCTTTCTTTACTCATTGCGGGCTGCTGGTTGGGCTAACAAAGGGAAAATGTGAATTTAGCCTTTCAGCCACATAACCACTGACTGATGAAAAACAGGTGGTGAATCAATATATGGTAGACATGTGACAATCCAGACCAGGGCTGTTGTTGAAAGTAACTGAATAGGTTCTGGTAATGAACAAAAATCCCTGTTTTTACAACATGGTTGTATAACTTCAGTTGACTAGGAGCAGCTGCAGACTTTTTTTTTTCTGTGAGGGGGAAAAAAATGAAGCTTTATAATGTTAATCTGATCTACATTAATACCTGTCTTCAGGATTACAGTTTTCCAAAGGAGATTTTTTCATATAGCTTTTTCCTAACTCATCAAGAGGACAAAACAGAAAACAAGAAAAAAAAATAGTTGGCTCAACTATACAATCTTTTCATGACTTTCATAGCAACTATGGATTTTGTTCTTGAAAAGTGTGAGAAAAGGTAGTATTTTGTTGGGGTAAAATCCATCAATGTTAAAAAATACAGTTGCTTTTATTCATACAAGTTAACATGTTTTTAAAAAATCATATGGCCATTATTATTTTCAGCCAAGAGTAGAGGAAATTTCTTTTTATTAACGTGAAAGACTAGAAAAAGTAAAAAAGATTTTTTAAAAAAATTAAATGAGAGGCAGGGAGGCAGAGACAGACTCCTGCATGCACCCTGATCAGGATCCACCCGGCAAGCCCCCTACCAGGTGATGCTCTGCCCTTCTGGACCACTTGCTCCATTGCTTAGCAACAGAACTATTTTACTGCCTGAGGTGAGGCCATGGAACCATCCTCACGCTCAGGCCAACTCTGCTCGAATCGTTCAAGCCATGGCTGTGGGAGGAGAAGAAAGAGTGGGGAGAAAGGAGTGGAGAAGCAGATGGTTGCTTCTCCTATGTGCCTTGACTGGGAATCAAACCTGGGACTTCCATACGCTGGGCTGACGGTTTATCACTGAGCCAACCAGCCAGGGCAGAAAAAAATCTAAATACAGATCAGAATTGTTCTCTCTCCCTAAATGAGTATGTGACCACTTTCCTAAAAACTTATTCATTCACTGATTTGGTGTCAGTGAATGAAAGGCAGCTCTATATCCAGAGCCTAAATTTTAAATCACTAAGTACTCAGAAAAACTATTACTGAGGTTAGCTTATTAATCCACAATGTACCCTTTTTTTTAACACTGAGAATCTCAAAATTACTATTTTGCTTATCTTTGAACATGTTTGGCATTAAATTGCTCTGAATCTAAGTACATTACAGTACAGTTACATATCAGTGTGAAATCTTATTGTTCTGAATATCATAAATAACTAACTTTATATCAATAAAATTAATTTTTTAAACTGCAAAGACTGAAGATATTTGGAGGAAAGAAAAACAAACCTTTAAAATTTGGTCTTATCCTAGGATCATAACTAACCAGTAGCCTATTCAAAATATTGCTAGTGGAGTTGGCAGGAACTCGGGCAAGGTCCTCTGCTGACTGCTGGCTATAAGAGAAAAGAAACAACAAAAAATCCTGGTACATATTTAGAAATGGCAAGCAACATGAGTGTAATTTTCACTGGAGAAAAGACTTTGCTTTTTGAAACAAACCTACAATTATAGCAAGGCGTTTCCAAATGAAAAGTTGTAGACATTGTCAGCAACTCCAAGTATATGTGTCATAAGAATTAAAAACCAATAAAAAGTATTTTAGCACATAATTTTACCAAATAAACGAGTACTGTCCTAAGTACTCCAACTTACTTTTAAATAAAATTAAGCAGACATTTTACTTGTCCTGCAGCAATCTGCGATCTAAATCTAGGCCAGCACAGAGGGCGTGCAGACAATGTGATAACAGCAACAAAACAAACAGTTTTTGAATAATGTAGTATAATAATAGTAACCTTTAGCCTAAGCAAAGGAGTATGTGAATAGAGTAAGATAAGATGGCCAGAGAGATAGTCTAAGAATTAAAAAACCTATCATGCTGACATTTATAAAATGGTATTGCCCAAGAAATACACAGTGAATATTCTCAATGAGTTAAATATGTTGGAGGAGGTATAAAAATAAATATACTACTCAAGGAAACCTCATTTAAAATGGAGTTGAGAAGCCCTGTAGGGGGAGCTCTCATGCAAGTACCTCTTGCAGCCTATGAAACCAACCAGGAAAAGGAAGCTAGTTATTTCAGCAAGGGAGGACATTTTTCACATAGAAATTTTATCTCCTTCCTTTTAAGTAAAGGGAAGGGGCTCTCGCCCTGCCCGAGCAGCAACACACTGACTACCCCTTGCAGCCTATGCAACACCACCACAATCTTGAATTCTTGTTCTCTTATGAACAACCCTCCCCAATTTCTTCCTAAAATCTAATTAAATCTAACCTTCCTTTTGTCTCTTTGGACTTGCCTATGGTTCACTGTAGCTTTTGCAGTTGTCTGCTATTCCTGAATAAACTAAACTGCTGGGAAAATAACACTATTTTTATTTTTAAGGTTGACAGCGGAAATTGGTAAAAGAAGTTTCTCTGGTACCAGATCAGTTAAACAGAGAAAATACAGAGCTATAGGATACAACTATCTCTTTTCATTATATATGTGTTTGCTCCCAACTTTCACAAAGGAAAAACTGCCACATTTTTCTATTTCAATTAACTTGAACAATGAATCTTGACTAAATTGATAGTTGCTTAAGAATACTTAAAAACACACACACTTCCTTGGAAGCTAGTGGAAAATGTTTATTATTTTAGGGGTTTGTTTTACCACCCAGGAAGTCTTACATAATCATTTTTCCAATACAAACAACAACCCATGAGAATCACAAGGCAGATTAAAGCTATATTTTGAGCATTAAGCATTGTCCATTCTGTACTGCTATGGTTAAAGTATCAACTTCTTAAGTCATATTAATTTATATGAATTGAACTTAGATGTGTCAGCCATAGCTTTGTTTTAATTCCCAGCTTTTAGTTATCAGGCAATTCCATCCTGAGTTAATTAGCATACAATCTGATGACAAGATATAACTGCTAAAGGTGGGATATAACCAAGATTATGAAATTTATGAAAAATTTAAAAATAATATGAATTGATACAACATTTTTCAAGTAGACATCAGACTCCAAAATATTAAAGAAAGAATAAAAATCAATTAGTTAAACCTCCCTAAATTTCAGGAGATTACATAGTATTTTAAAATTCTTTCTCATGGTTTTATTAGCTCCAATCCAACTGTTGCAAAGAGTTGGAACTGGTAACAAGGTTTCATTTTATTGTAGGTAAAATTGGAACCTCCTCAAAGTCAACTGTCATCCTTTATCAAAGATAGAAAACTCTAAAGAGAATGAGGATATGTGGGAAAATTAAATATTAGGGTGAAAATTAGAATTCAGACCCATTTACAAGGTTTGTCATTCATGGGATGAGAACAGAATTGATTAATGACAAAATACACCTGTAGTGATTTAATTAAAGAATGCTATTATTGTTCTTCTTGATATAAAATCTCTCAAAAAGTATCTTCCTTCAAAGCAATGAAAGGACCAGACAACAGAAAGACAACACTAGTTTTTGTATTAGAGAACCTTCCAGCCTGATTTTTTCTTCCAGCTGTGGAAGGTGATAGAATATGCCAACCTACAATATATCTCTTTAGTGTAAGGATTGTTTTGAACTAAAGGCACTTGAAAAACAGCACACACAGGGAGAGGCTTTCTCTGAACTCTCCTTATCTGCCTAAACACAGATCCTCCAAAAGGAACTCAGTTGTCATAGATCCACTCCCCAGGAGTTTCATCAACTAGGAAAGACTGGCTTTTATCACAGGAAAGGAGACTAGAAGTGGAAACCATGCCACGCAAACTTTTTCATAAATTACCATATTTCTCATCTATTTTTCTAATAGTCCATTCAGCTTTCCTAAAAATCATTTATTCTTCCTTAAGTGGTATACATCCTGATCTCTTCCCCCTATGAAGATGATATGTAAGCTCTCAAACTGCTCTACTTTTTTGGGTATTCATTTTCTTTGCCGTGATGCCCCTGTGCCTGTAATATTAAAAATTAAGGTTTGCATACCCTTCCTCCTGTTAATCTGCCTATTTCCAGTTTATTTAACAGACCCAGCTGTAAACTGTAAGCTGTGTCAATCGAACTTATTTTCTGACTGTTCTAACTCACTACTGAACTTTGTCCTGCCTCCATTCAATGGCTCAGAATAAATCCCCCTTTCTGGAATAGTATAAATTGCACTCCTTACTGTCCTCATTTAAATCCAACTTGTCCTTCAAGACTGAATTTTTAAAAGCTTGCCTCTATCATCCCACCTTACTCTAGTGAAAACAAACTGGTAAATGTACATTAGCAATTATTTTGTAGCTTCTTCTCTTATCTACGTGTGTACTACCAACAAGACTGGATGCAGACTGTATGATTCTTGAGGGACTTATGGCTTCTACATTTTTGTGATCTCCTGTACAGCTTATATAGTATCATATACACATTGGTTAAAGCACTTTCCATCTGCCAGCTCTTTAAGAAGACTTCAGCCTCATGACAGCTGTGTGTGCAATAGCGGTAGATATTATACTCATCATTTCCAGATAAAGAAGAGCATTTCTTCCTGGGGTGTCCTCTTAGAAGAAAGTTGTATGTTTTTTCCTCAGGAGCTTTCCACCATTAGACATTGCTAAACCAATCACTGGCAAGGAGGAAGAAGTAATCACAACTGGTTCAGATAATAGTCTGGTATAAAATGGGTATTGGAGAATCAACCATCTTGTTCATTACATTCTTTAATTTCTTAATCCCAAATACTTGCTTGGTTAAATAGGAGAGATATTAGCCCCACAGAGAGCTGTTTTGTAGTGAAGTAGAAGAGTAAAGCCAGATTGGCAGAAAAGTGAGCAGTATGTGAGGAAATGGAGCAATAGAGGACACGGTGTATGTGGAAATGAAGACACAGTATGGTTAAGAGAATTTTTTTAAGATGGTAGAGTCAAGAATGAAACCTTATTTATCATTTGATACTAAGCCTGCCATAATGGAAATGAAAGATCAATCTTCTTATGACCATCTATTCATACATTGCTTGATATTGCTTTAGGACAATAATCTATATGTTATTACACCTTAAGTTCTATTAGTCTTACACATTTCTAAAATCATTAGTCCTGAAAGATCTTAATCTGCCCTTTTTCTAATTTATCAGTGTGAATCTTCTCTCTAGCCATCTCCAAAGGCTTGTATTTTCCCCAAATCCAAAACATAAAATCTTATTTATTTTATTTTTATTTTTTTAGGAAGAAAGACAGAGACAGACAGAGAGACAGAAAGAGGGACAGATAGGGTCAGACAGAAAGGAAGAGAGAGAGATGGGAAGCATTAATACTTTGTTGCAGCACCTTAGTTGTTCATTGATTGCTTTTTCATATGTGCCTTGACCCGGGGGACTACAGCTGAGCCAGTGATCCCTTGCTCAAAGCAGGTTCCTTGAGCTCAAGTCAGCAACTTTTTGGCTTAGGCCAGTGATTGTGGGGTCATGTCTATGATCCCATGCTCAAGCTGGTGAGCCTACACTCAAGCCGAATGATCCCATGCTCAAGCTGGATGAGCCTGTTCCCAAGCCAGCAACCTTGGGGTTTTGAACCCGTGTCCTCTGCATCCCAGGCCAATGCTCTATCCACTGTACCACCACCTGGTCAGGCTAAAATCTTATTTATTAACAACAAATATTCAATGTTGGTTGACAAAAAATCTCTGGAAACAGAAGGGACTATATCAGATATGCTATAGCCACTTTTATTCTCATTTGTGTCAATATGTATTTTCATGTCTCTGATGCAAGTGATCCTACACAAATATTTAATTAACAGTTCTTTCTTTCTGTTAGCATTTCAGAGATGTCTGAAAATTTAAGTGAAATCCTATGTCGTTGATAGTCACATGCATAAATTTAGGGATTTCTCAACTTTAAAAACTGTATTTTTAGCATAGTCAATACTAAAATAATTTTAAAGTCATCTTGACATATTAAAAACCATTTAAAGAGCCTAGATACCTCTGCCACTTTCTTCCAAAAATCTGAAACAGTTTGCATTAATATGTTTCCCTCTATCTGCACTTTACTAGATATAATCTTATAATTTGCAAAGAGGCTAGTATTATCTATACAAAATAAGCAGGAGTAAGAAGAGTTAAGTGATTTTAACAAGATCACACACTTGATGTCTTTCACTATTAGAGTCTGTAGAAGCTCAGTCCAATGTTTTATCCATCTGACTGTGCCATTTTGTTTTATTTCAAGAAATCTATCAACAATTATGATATTATTACAAAACAGGACTTATTTCGTGGAAATGTGATATTAATTTAAGAAAATAACTTACTCTGCTTGGGCAATGTGATCAAATGACTAGAGAAAATAATATTTTATATCAAAAGCTTTTTTACAACCAGTCCTCTTTGTTCACTTGCCTAAACTTGAACCGATATCATTACTAATATGCAAAGTTATTCAAGGAATGTATCAGGCCGTATAGCTGTATGATGTAATGTTTTCCAGTGCTGAAGGAAAAATCGAGAAATTTCTTTCCAAAGGGAAAAGCTCAGTTTTCCATCAACTGTAGACTGTTCATATTTCTACATGCCACTTTAGGGCCCACACTGCACAGTTCCATTTCAGAACTGGTGTGTATGTAGGTAGTGTCTTAGTCTCCTGCATCAAACCAGGAATCTGAGCCCAAAGGGATTGTTTCATTTTCCCAGGAGTTATACTTGCTACAACAATGCTCAAAGGCCTTCTCAGGCCCGAATGCCGTATGGCACATGCCAGCCCAAATGAACTGGGCGTGGGGTCCGCAAAGCTTTCTGCTGGACGTGAACTGAACAAAGCAAGCACAAAACAGCAAAGCAGCAGCAAGGTGTGTAAAATGTGTGGTTCACATTAGTTCTCCTTTTTACTCTAAGGCTGTGATGCTCCACCATTTTTTTAGGTGGCAGACACCGATAAGAATCTGATAAAAGCTGTTTCCCCTGGAAAATACAGGCAAAGTTTGCAGTGCTGAGGTTTTCTGGACCTGTGCACCACAAGTAAAAAATAACTCCTTCATGTAACAAATGCTGCTATTTTTATCTAAGAGGTGATTTGGAAAAAAAAAATCAGGTATCTTGTAATCTGGTAAAAAAAAAAAAAGGCTCAGAGGGGGGAATTAAAATGACAAGATAAGAACATGAGGAAGGGCACAGAAGCCAACTGGCAGCCTCTCAATGGCCAAGTCTGAAGTGCTCTGAGCAACGAAATAAAGGAGGATTGGGTTATATTTTAAACTATAAAAGAAAATTCATGAATCCATAGAGATCTATGCTTCCCCAAACTACACACCTCATTCTAATTATGAGAAAAACATCAGACCAGTCCCAGCTGAGTGATGTTTTACAAAATATCTGATTAGCACACCTCAAAGCTGCCACGGTCATGACAAACACGGCAAGTCTGAGAAACTGCACAGCCGACAGGGCCTGGGGAGACATAAAGACTAATGTAATGTAATATCCTGAATGGGATTCTGAAACAGAAAAGGGACATCAGGTAAAAACTAAGAAAATCAGAATAAAGTATGGACTTTCGTTAATAACAATGTGTCAGTATTGGTTCTTTAACTGTAAAAAATGTACCATACTAATGTAAGACCTTAATAATAGAAGAAACTAAAAACTAAAATTGGGCAATTTTTCTATTAATCTAAAACTGTTCTAAAATAAAAAGTGTATTTAAGGAAAAAAAATTAACAGCCAAAGTTCTTAACAGACACCTCACTCACCAAAAAAATTACAGGTCTCCAGGAAAACGCAAATTGCAGAACAAAGATCTACTACTACACACCTATTAGAATGACCAAAATCCAGAGCACTGACACCAAATTCAAATGAGAATAAGGAGCAACAGCAACTTTCATTCATTGCTGGTGGGAATGCAAACATTTCTCTCACACAGTCACTTTGAAAGATCATTTGGTAGTTTCTTAAAAAAACTACACACACTCGTACCATCTCATCCAGAAGTCATGCTCCTTGGTATTTACCCAAAGTAGATGAAAACAATGTTCACACAAAGAACCTGCACACAAGTGTTTATAACAAATTTATTTATATTTGCCAAAACCTGGAAGTAACCAAGATGTCCTTCAGGAGATGAATGAATAAACTGTGGTGCATCTGGACAATGAAATATTATTCAGTGTAAAAAAAGGATTGAGCTATCAAGCCATGAACAGACATGGTGAAACAGAAACACATACTGCTAAGTGAAAGAAGCCAATCTGAAAAGACTACATACTATATGATTCTAACTATATGACACCCTAGAAAATGCAAAACGATAGAGAGAGTAAAAAGATCAGTAGGAAGGGGGAAGAGGAGATGAACAGGCAGAGCACAGAGATTTTTACAGCACTGAAAATATTCTGCTATGTAATCATACAGATAAATAGTCATATAAAGACAAACATTTCCTCTATTCAGGAAGCAAACTAAATCAGTAGCCTTTGTGAATCCAGATGATTGATGGGTTATTTTCTATTTTCCTAACTATAGTATAATTTATTACCTCTCCTGACAGCTTCTGTATTTTTTCCATTCTGTTTTTACAAATTAAATTGTAAACAGACAGTTTATGAATACAACAAGTGATACCTTTTACTTGATTAGTTGAGTTTAATTAGTTTTTATTTTCAAAAAATGTGTTTGTTGGTATATGTGTATGTGTGTGGCAAAGTTGGTCATGTTATTACAAGCCAAGAATCATAATTAAGAACAGTGTTCCACAATACTCATTTTATTTACCCCGCTCTCTTCAGTTAGGCTTAAGGAACTTTTGGATCCTGTAGAAACATTTTAAAATCTTGTCTAACTTCAATTATGCAATTACATCATCCATGGCTCAAAGGAAAATGTTTTTTACAAAGTAGAAACATCTATTTGGAAAGATGCTGGATTTTAGATACCAGCAATTTCCAAATCTCATCAAAGGCTTTGGTCTTTTTAAATGTCATATCACATGTAAGATTACTTGTCCTATGAATACTATAAGTATCTTCTACTTATATGGTATGTTTTGCCAACAGTGTAAAACTCTATACATTCTCACTGCTTCTCATTAGTTTCTTAATTTGATACAAAACTCATGTCATAAGGGATTAAATTTAAACCTCAATCCAAACCAAACATTTACTGTGCAATTTCTTTCCACACTGTGCAGAATTAGTATTCCACCCTGGTCCAGCAAATAAAAATCCACAGTCATACCTCTACCTCTGCTTTAACTGCAGCTGGAATAGTACTTATCTTTTCTCAATTTTCCATGCATGGCACAAAATATAAAATGTCTCTCTTCTGGCCTAGTAGGAATGGTAATTAGATAAACCCACACCAACTCACATAATAAAGTTACATGTGGGTATAATTGAAGAAACACTTGCCTAACAGTTGACAGGCTGGTTGGTGTTCTAGCCTCAGACAGACTGTAAGATCCCCACATGCTATTGGGTCAATCACCTGCCCTCTCTGAGCCCAAGGAGCCTCACTTATAAATCAAAGGTTGAAATGAGGAGGTCGCTAAGATCCCATTCAGTTGACAACCTGCCTCTACCTGTTGTTGTGAGCTGTGTGGTGCCACACGCCCAGGCGGTCCCTTCAGAGCTGAGGCTGTTGCCAGGAATGCTGTCAGCTTAGGGCCTGAGCTGGGTTTCTTCTGGACTAGCCTTCAGTCCAGGGAAGGTGTCTTCTTCTGGAGGCAACCACATCCCAAAACTTTGAGATGGGAAACCAAGGGACCCGAGTGCCTTTCTTCTAATAGAGACAACGACAATGCTGAAAAGGCATTCCAGCTTTGTGACCCTCTGGAGTATCAACTGATGCTTTAGACGCAGCTGAGCTGTTCCCGTGTTTGAATCCGCTTTCCTCACCCGCATAGCTGTTGTTCTAAAAGCAATCACTCTCTGCATGTAAATCATCTCACAGTCTGTCTTGGAGAGAACTAAGTCAACAGCATCAACTACGTAGTAAGATTACTTAAATAACAAAAGCTTATGCCAGTGTGCTACTTTTCTCTTTTACATTAGTCGTTACTGAATTCATTGAGCAAAGTTCTTGAGCATTTACTATGTGCTGTGCACAGTACCACATGCTGGTTATGCATTTAAAAAAGAACACAAATGTTGATTATTCTGATATAAAATTAGACTTAAAACTGTGGGTTCAGATGAATTTGTCTAGTGATTCTCAGCTCCAGCTGTGCACTGAATTCACCTAAGCAGCTCTGCAGACTTCTGATGCAAACCCGCACCCCCCTCCCAAGCTACAAAGTTAATTACTTTGGGATGAGGCTCAGGCATCAGAATTTAAAAAGCATCTCAGACGATTCTAGTGGTCAGACAGTCACTTGCAAGAAAAGAGAATTTATAGTGAGACGAAGACATGGAATTAAAACATAAGCAGATGGAGGAAACAATAAGCCAACAATTAAGACAAAGAATAAACTGCCCGAGGAGAAGGAGAGAATCCAGAAGTTTCTATCAACAGAACTCAAAGGAAAAGAGTATTTTATGGAAGGGTTAGTTAACAGGACCAAATGTCAAAGAGAGGTTGAGATGAAGACTGAAAGCTGTCCCTGGGATTTAGCCAGAAGGAGAGCTGTTTTTCGGCTGAGGAAGAGACAGACGCCAGGTGGGAGTGGACAGAACAGTGAGTCATAGGAAAGGAAGGGAATGAGGAAGTACATCTATTGAAAAGTTTGACTAAGAGTGACTTCATCAAGATGTAAGAAGAGGCTCTGGACCCGCCTTGCCCCCACTGACACACCAATTCGATAGAAACGCCAGTGCATTCCCTTTGTCAGAAACCTAGCTGCAATGACACCCGTGGGGAAGGGGGAGGCACACTCTCATAGTCATTCGGCCCCCAGCATAGCAGAGCAGGACAATATCTGGTGAACATCCTCAGATCCCGCTTCTCCCTGTGGAGGAGAGTATAACCCCACATCTCACATTCCAGCTTTTCCAGATCCGACCCTAGAGACTGGGTTCTCTCTCGCCTGCTTTGGAGCAACGATGACACCCAGTATACACCAGTCCTCTGGCGATGACAGAGAACCCAGCAATTGTTGGAATGAACAGAGGTCACCATAGCTCTAGCCCTGTCCCCTCCGTGCACAGCAGTTGGGCTGTCAACCCCAGTTCCTCTCTGTATCTGCGTGCCCAGTGTCACCGAATACACAATAACCACCCATGTGTGGAAACAAACTAAATGTCCATTGACAGAGAAGTGGGGTTTTAAGAATGTGGTATATACACACAATGGAATAGAATATATTTACTATCAAAAAATGGAAATCTTAGCCCTGGCCAGTTGGCTCCGTGGTAGAGCACCGGCCTGGCATGTAGATGTCCTGGGTTTGATTCCTGGCCAGAGCACATAGGAGAAGCAACCATCTGCTTCTCCACCCCTCCCTCTCCGCTTCTCTCTCTCTCTCTCTTCCTCTCCTGCAGCCATGGCTGAAGTAGTTCATACACATTGGCCCCAGGCACTGAGGATGGCTCTGTGGAGCCTCCACCTCAGGTGCTAAAAATAGCTTGGTTCCAAGCATGACCACAGATGGGCAGAGCATAGGCCCCAGACAGGGGTTGATGGGTGGATCCCAGTTGGGGCACATGTGGGAGTCTGTCTCTAGCTCCCCTTCTCTCACTAAAAAACAATAACAACAGGTGAACCCTGAGGGCATTATGCTAAGCAAAATAAATCAGTTACAGAAGCAAAAATATTGCATGACCCTACTTATATGTGGTATCCAAAATAGCCTGAAACTCATAGAAGCAGAGAATACAATGGTGGTTGGCTGGTGTGAAAAGGACATAGGGAGTTGCAAATTAACAGGTAACAATTAGCTATACAAAATGAGTAGTTCTAAAGATCTGCTGTATACCATTATGCCTACAGAAAACAACACTGTAATTAATATACACTAAAAATGTTAAGAGGGCAGATCTGATAAATATTCATACTATGTTTTAAAATTTTAAAAACAACATCCCATGACAACCCTCGAAAAAGTCATAATGTATATATACAGTGAGTTATAGCTCAATTTAATTAAAAAAAATTAAATGAGTTTTTCTTCCCCCTTGAACCAAATGGCTGTTTCCTTGAACTATTTGCATAGCTATTATGCTATTGTTTGGAAACAAAATTTAATTTCTTGGCTTTCTTCTATGGAGAATCTGGCACAGATAAAAAGTAAACGCCAGCAGGACAAATTGTGTTTGGAGACAGCTCCTAAGTACTTCAACTTCGTAATTTAATAAAATAAATCTATTTGTACTCCCCTCCCCCCTGCAGAAAAAGAAAAGTTTGATTGTATAAACTCTAGAAAAGAAAAAACCGTGACTAAAGATAGATATGGGTTTCAGAGACATGCTGCATTTTTCTTTACTTTAGTCTATATGGTAAAACCTGAGTGGATTACAAAAGATCCATCCAGATGAGTGAGAAAAAATTAATCCCAATTTCAGACTTCCCTCAAAGTAGGAGTCATTGAGATCTAAACGGATGGGTAAAAATTAGCCTTAGACAGGGGCGGGTTAGGAGGCAGCTTCCTCGTAAGTAGGAAAAGGAATAGAAGAAGAAAACAGTATAGGCAGGATCATATGCTCCAGTGGAAAACTGAGTCAGACAGTTTCAGTGTCTTTCTTAAAAGTTTCAAGCTAACAATCTAGAACAATTTCCTTGTACATATGTCAAAATGTGAGGGCTCTCACATGAACACCTAGAAGATAAAGGTGAAATGCACTGCACGAAACGATTCACAACCTTACAGGCAACCAAAAATAAATTAATGTGACTGTGCAATTTACTTGTAAAGGTATTATGATATCATATCCAGTACTTACCAAATGATTCGTGGCATGATTAATATCATCTATCACCTGTATTTTATTTGTTAGCATTTTGGGGGGTGTTGTTCCCTGAATGTAAATTTTGAAGAGTTGAAACTATTTATCCCTTTAAAAACTACACATTCTGAATATACTGCACATGTAGTATTCAACAAATATTTAGCGAGTTATTTAACAAGTATTTAATAAGTACCTACCATAGTCGAGTACTTCTTTAGACTCCGGGAAAATACCAGCAAACAAAACATTTGTCCCTGGTGCAGCTCAATCCCTGATTCATAGAGTAACTGGCCACAGGATGGGAATCAATAAGTTCCTACCTCCCATTCCTTAAAGACTACTACTCAGTGCTATGGTTTATGTTTGATATAGTTTTAAATAACCATTACCCCAAATCTAGCCATATGCATAAAAGATGGTTATTCCAATGTCATGGTAAATATTTTGATTTCTAATTAGTTTGCTTTGCCTTATTTTTTATGTGTAATTGTTTTGCTTGTTAACTTTTTTTACTTAATGTTTGAATACAAATTAGAAACAAAATTGGGTCTATAAGAAACTGACATAAGTGGAGCCATTTTAAAATAGAGCTAGAGTGGCCATTCCAGAGTAACTGCTTACAAGTCTTGCTCCGTGAACCTTGAAATGTTTGAACTAGGCAAAATAACCTTTACACTGGGCCAAGGCAACACTGTCTTAAAAACAATTATTTGTAAAACTAACAGGAAAGCAGACATCTTAACCCTGAGTGCTGTTGATTATGGACATTCCTTCTGAAGACAGAATCAGTAACCAGTCATGTATAGCTAACAAGTAACTCAGTTCGTTAACACCAATGGAAATTTCTTTTCTCTATTCATGTAATCATTTTTTCATTTGCTCACAAAAAGGTCTTTCCTCTGTGATCAGGACACAATTTGGGTTTATGCCTGAATTTGTGCCCCCAAATTGCATTTTTGTGACCTCAAATAAACAAAGGAGCCTCTCACTTTGGCTTCTTATTTTTAGGCTATCAGAACTATATTATATTTCGATAAAAATCCCAGAACTTTGTTTCTCTGTATATGCAATAAAGCAGCTGATTCTAAAATTCATATGGAAATGCAAAGGATCTAGAATGATCACTACTGAAGAACAAAGCTAGTGGACTTGTGGGCATTCTCCTACAGAAATAAGGAAGTGTGTTAATGACAGATGGTGAGCAGTAAGAGACTAGAGCAGCAAGCAACTGGTTTACAATAAAGGCACAATTGCAATTTAGTAAAATATGGCCTTTTCAATCAATGTGCTGCTTTTAAAAATTAGTCTTGACCCTATCGCGCATCAAACACAAAAAATAAATTGGTTTACAGAAATAAATGTGAAACATAAGTCAAGTAACTGTGTCTAGAAAAAAAAAAAAGCAAATTATCTTCATGACCCAGAGTAGAGAAATATTTCTTAAATAAAACACAAAAGCATTAAAAATATTAATTCAAATCAAACTCAAATTCATTAAAAATAAGTACTTTAGTTCATAAAAAAACATTAAGAAAGTAATGCTTAACAAAATATTGAAAGAGATCTGAGTACATATATAGGACAAAAAAATTCTCCCAAGAATGTATAAAGAACTTCTATGTATTAATAATAAGGAAACAGACAAGTTTTTTAAAAAGTGGCAAACATTTGAAAAAACTGAGCAGTTTGCAAAGAATTATAATTAAAAGTCCAATATACGTATGAAGAAGTGATCAGCAACATTAATCATCAGGGAAGTACAAATTAAAATCACAATGTAATATGTTATATCCACATCAGATGGCTAAAATTAAAATGACTACTGATAATATCAAGTTCTGACAAGGATGTAAAGGAACTGGAACTCTCACGCATGAATGGTGGGCATAGAGTTAGAAAACTCATATCTTCTGAAGTTTAATATATATACTTATACCCTATATAATTCATTTCTGAATAAATGGGTATATATACTATCTTCAGTTTGGATGAGTGTTTCCTATGTATGGTCTTATTTTAGTCATTAATAAAATGTTGAACAAAAACCTCCAAAATTTCATCAGGGACATCATCTAGGTTAAAGACAGTTCAATAATTACCCGGTTGCTAACTCATCTAGTTTTAATATTCAAACCATATTTCTAAATATTATCCATAGGGATTACATAAGTTATTATTAATTATATTAACCTATCCATATATTATGATTTATAGGAGCCAATGATAAAAAAAAGTATCAAAGATATTTAGATTTGCATTCACTTTAAAAAAAATTTTTATTGTTTGTGTGTGTGTTATGTTGATCTTTTGTGATTAAGTTAATAAGACACTGCTCTCAAAGAGCTTTCAATCTAGTGTGGAAAACAGGCAATTACAATTGATGATTACCATACAGTATTATAAACATGATAGGCAATTAGGGTACTGTGGAGGCACAGGGTATGCTTACCTAAATCAGACTGCCAGAATTAGTAAAAGTTTCCCAAAGTAGGTACTAGGGTTTGAGTTGAATTTGAGGCCAGAAAGGGACAGTCAGATTAAAATGTTAAATGTAGGGGTGTGTTGCTCTTCAAAAAGATCTGGAGAAGACATGATTAAAGAGTCAACAGTAAATAATTGGTATTTTTAGCCATAGATTTGGACATGACCACTAAGGTGGGAGTTAACTAAAGCTAGAAGGAGAACATTAGCATTTTAGGTAAAGGGAAGAACACCTCCAAAGGTGTGAAAGAGCAAGTGTATATGAGACTTTACTCATGTGTGTGGTGGGGTGGGGCCTGGGATGAAAAGATTGTGCTGGAGGTGTCTGAGGCCTCAGCAAGATCTGTGTCTACAGTCAAGAAATCAGGCCCTTATTCAGAAAGCTATGGAGTCCCTTCAAGTATTCTAAGCATTAGAATGACTTGACTAAATCAAAGACTTAGAAAATACACTTGAGGGTCAGTGTGGAATATGAATTGATGGAGGAAAATAAGGAGCAGAGAGACAAAGAGTTCACCAAAAAGGATGGGGAGGAGTAAATAAAGCAGTGTCTACATGGGAATAAAAATGAAGGACATATTCCAATAACGTGAAAGACTCTGGATTGAGAAGTCCCAGTGACTACTGATTTGAGAAGCTAAGATAAGAGGAGAAAGTCTAAGGTGATTCTATGATTTGCTGGGAAACAAAACACTGTGTTGGGAGTGGTGGGGAGGATTTCTGAACTCAGGTTGTACCATTTTAAATTGAGTCTGAGGTCAAGACAGGATAGCCAGGTAGAATTGTTGGATCTATATCATGGCATTCTTCAGAGACATAGAAACTTAGGAGCTGACAGAGACTAAATGGTAGTTACAGCCATAGATTTGGACAAAATTAGCCAGGCAGAATGTACAGAAAATCAGAAGAAAGACGAACAGATTAAGGTCAATATCAGGTTAAGCTGTAAAATAGAAAGCTGTGTCCAAGGACTTAATCTAAAATGTTATTTTTTTAATTTAAAGTTTATTTCTTATTTATTTATATAGTAACATTTTCAAAACTTTTGAAAGCAAATGTTATCAGGTAGTTGGTCAATGTGCTACTGTTGTTTCATTTAAACACCAATAATGATGTCTAATAGCATATGTTCATGATTTTATAGTATCTCAAAACAATATAAAAATAATAAAGAGCTAGGAAAAGTTTGTATGATTCAAGCTCAACATCAAAGAGCTAGGAAAAGTTTGTATGATTCAAGCTCAACATCAATATTATACTTTAGAATATTAAGGAAACCAAGCCCTTTATTTCTTTACATTTTAAAACATTTTTTCCTTTACGTACAGTCTTTGGAAGAAATATAGTTATAACAGTAAAATGGGATATTTTGCTGTTTGCTACATTTAAAAACATATTAACACATATGTCTACACAACCCCATTGTTTCATAAACTACTTTTAAAAAGTTCAAATAAATCAAAGTGTCACTCAATATTGCACTATATTGAGAAGTATTGTGATAGTTGTACCTAATTTTTGAGTATTTTTATCTCAAATATTCCTCCTAGTCAAGATATTTCATACTCAATCAACTTATACAAGATGGGCAAACTTTATCATCCTTTAAGATACAAATACTTTGCATATCCTTTAAAAAACATATTAGAGCTGAGATTTTTAATCTGGATGTTCAAAGAAATGTAATATAATAGAGCCAATCATAACCAGAGGAAACTCTATACTTCTTATGTTCACAATTCAGTGATAATAAAATCAAAATTCTTAAAATGTTTGAACCAAAACTGCATATCTAATTCTCAAAGGTATATCTACTTTTTAGTGAGAGATGATTTCACAGTATCACCATGGTAACAACTAGTAAAGAGGGACTTTTTCATAATTATGAAAAATAAATAAAAATTGAAAATATAGTAGAAAATTTCAAGGATAAAGTTCCAATTAATTACTCAACATGTCTAAAATACTGTGATAAAGCTTACTGGGTATATACAGGGCCTTCCACTTGAAGATTTCCATATTTACCAAAAGAGAACCTTTATTGTTTTACTTTTTTCTACTAGATTTAACTTTAAAATCTGTCTTAAGTAACTATAGACACCCTAAGAAGATATAGGCAGTTTATATATGACACTGTTAATAGTGTAGTTCTGAAAGGGATAGTATGTCCTCTAAAAAACTCTTGTGAGATATATAGTAGGTATAAGTCTTGCTGATGACATCTTCAGAACTCTTTGATTCATGATGGTTAACAGGGCAGGAGGAAGAAGACAAGAGCCTTATCAGCTTCCTCATATAAATAAACTGATCAAAGATGGCTTGACCCCATGCATAGAATTACCATGGCTACAAGACATACACAACAGTTTGTGTCAATATTTAATGTCAATACTCATTAAATAAAAGGTTAATATTAATATCGAGACTATCTAAAACATAAGAATATATGTCCTTTCACTCTGGAAGAGTAAGACGGGACAATGTTCAGTTCTCCAAATTGCTATTCTCCAGGTTGTGGCAAAAAAACCCCAAAACTCTAATAATGAACAGTAGTGATAGTTGCAGGTGATGGTTATTCCTGAGCCTGTCTCCATCAGACACTTGACCGATGGCCAAGGAGGGACACTGAACATAACCCATGGTCATCCCATTACAAACCCGGATATCTGTCCCAGACATCAGAATGTGTAGTACTGGAATAAGCAAAGCTACTAAAGCTGAAAAGAAGGAAATATTTCCTAATAGTTTAATCTAATATTAGACTTTATGTGGATCATACTGTCTCCAGACTCTTATCCTCACATACTTAGACAAATATCCATTCAAAAATACTGACTTTAATATCCTTTACAAAATATACTTCTCAAAATGTACCTTAACATTGCTTATAAACACTTACAAAACTATAATCTACATTTAAATAATGATGATGCCAAAATAATATTAGCTAGGATCAACATAAAATTTAAGAAATCTTAGTTAAAAAATGATCTGCAACAGAAAATTAATTTTTATACCAGATCACTGCATATGTTATACTATTACCTAATAGTACACTATATTTTGTGAAAGTTATTTATAGATGCTATTCAATTGCTCTATTGGATATTATTGGCTGATATCAGCAGTTATATTAACCTTACCTTAAAAAAAAAGTACAAACCACAAAATTTTGTTTTTACCCCCAGAAGAGAGTGGTTGATTTGTATTTAAATTTTGTTTTTACATGTAACTTCAAATCTAATAGCATATTTTTTTCTAAAAATTACCTAATTTTTTCATTAAAAAATTTACCAAAAAACGAATGAAATAGAAAACTGATTCACCATGTGCGTTTCCTTGTGCATTCCATCAATATAAACTAAAAGGACTTTAAAATTATAGTTTAAGCTATCTGATTTTTAAAAATAAATATTTATTTTTAGGAGTATTCTTTAAAAATCAACTTCTGAGCTGGTATTTGGTCAAAACACGCAATCTCTATATCCCATTAAACTTGTACATTTAGGGTAGGAAAAAAATAGTAATTTTTTTCTACTTTTATAAAAGAAGTACAAAAATGTATAAGCTCAGAGTAGAAACAACATTTTATAAAACTTTACTTTTAATACTGGGAATTAGTTTTACATTCTAAACCTCTTTTCAGCATATCAGTTTTTTAATCTAGGAAACAAATGAGTGTATATTCTGATATGAAAAGTTCTGCTGATAATGTGTTTCAATAATAAGCCACCATACTTGGATAAAAAATGCAATATCATTTCTCCATATGACAAAGTAAGACATAAAAAACGTACGATGGGCATAGATACTGCTTCTTTTTCCCCTTCCCCTTCTTTGAAGACTTCTCTTTAGAATAGGCTTCTTCAACCCACAAGGAAATTAAAATAAAAAAAACAATCGCCAATAAAAACTTCATCTTGAAAAGTGAAATTTCAGGAGCTGGATCTACAAGAAAGAACAAGAAAACATTTATATTTATGAAGCAAATGATGAACTATTTGACTCTTTAAAGAGCATGATCATTACTACCGATGGACACTTGTACATCAAATCCTCATTGCTCACTCCTATGTGGTTATACTTTGCTATAGATTTTGTGATGACTTTGCAGTAAAAGTTAGTTTAAATAATGGCAAGAAATAAAAACCTAATGAGCCATAAAAGATAACCATGTAATATTTGTGATTCTATAATTACATAAAATGGTAAATTGATATTGATTTGAACAGTGTATCAATCTATGTTTTTAGAAAGGCATCTAGAAGGATGTTTAGCAGTGTTAAAATAGTTTTCTCATGCTATTACATTTGAATAAATTTTTGTTTTCTTTTAAATTTTTATACTGTTTTAATTTTGCATGTATATTTCCCATAAACAATAAAAGTAATTAAAGAGAAAATAATTTAAAGTATTAAAAATTGACAGAGATAAAAGAAAAAGAGCATCAAAAAGTTTCAAATCCTTATGTGTTTTTATTTATACACAGAAAATTGCAATCTATCTTTTACCCCCAAAAAAGATGCATATGGATTTAAATTAGCTTCTTGGCTTTCCTATTTGCTTGATAATTACCAAAAGATGATTTCTGACTTCAGAAATTCTAGGTAACATTATATGAAATAAAATAGCAAGTACGGTCAGACTCTTCCAAATAATCTTCTTAGCCATATTTTAATAACATTTTCCAGGCTGAAATGAGAATTCTATTCTTGCCAGAGTCTGATGCATAAAAAAAAGAAGAAAAAAGAAAGAAAGAAAGAAAAAACAACTTTAAGCCTCTGCTAACACTGCACTATTAAACCTCTTCTGCGTCCTTTATTTCCAAAGCATAAATTGTTTCTCCTTCGCTGTTTTCTGCAGAAGGAGAGGCCTATCACACTCCTCAACATTAACTTAATTCCCATCTGACCCTTATAAATTTGCTTCTCTCGTGCTATGTTTTTCATCTCTCTTTTCCCCAAGTATTATTTTCTCATATTTATCCTCTGCACCCCAAAAGCAAGCCACGTCCTCTATGATGCAGAAAGCAGGGTGCTTGTCAGGCCAACAGCAAGAGCAGAAGGCTCTCCTCTGTCGATACCGCTTTGGGCGCTCCCTTCCCCCATCCTAAAGTGGCATCGGCTTCCAGATACCTTTGCCCACAGCAGCAGGTACTCCTCCCACCTCCACAACCTTCCCCAAGAAAACACGAGGGCCGTCCTGGCGGTTTGAAGGGGCAGAGAGAAATTCAACACTATGCTCTCTTGTCTTCACCTCCAACCTTTCAAAGGGGAAAGCTGCAATGACTGAAGGAGATTCACAAACAAAACAACGCCAGGAGCCTTCCCCGCCAAATTTGCGTTCGCTAATTATCCCCGGCCCTCTGCATCCCTGCGTCCCGCCGTGTCCGCGGACGCCGCCGCCGCGGTGCTCGGCTGCAGCTGCCGGGCGCCCCTGGCCCGCGCCGGCAGCGCCCGCCTCCCCCGCTGCACGCCGCAGTGCCCCGGTGCCCTCCCTGCCCCAGGGGGCCCGTCTGCCCGCAGAGCCTTTCGCTCCCGTCCCCAGACCACCGCCGCCGCCCACCCTCGTCCTCCCCAGCCCTGCCCTCCGCACTGGAGCCCAGCACACGTACCCGAGGCGCCCCCGCCGGCAGCCGCCAGGCCAGGACGAGGCGGTTCGGGGCCCAGACGGCGGTGGCTGCTGGGGGTGCAGCGGGCGCAGAGCGGGGGCGGCTGCGTCCCCGCCGCCCGCGCCACCGCGGAGCTCGGCTGACGCGCCTGCTCCGGTCGCGGAGCCTGCGCCGTGGCGCGTCGCTGCCGGCTGTCCGCAGTCGCGATCCGGGCGGCTGCGGGGACCACGGGCCGTGTCTCGAGGAGCCAGGGAGGGGCTTTAGGGTGGGGAGTGAGGGGTGAGAAGAGGTATCTTGACTGGGAGTGGAGGGATGTCACAATACCTTTCCCTCCGGGCATTGGAAGGGTTTTCATGCAGAACTCTAGTACCCTAAAGGGGACTAGAGACAGTGGGGGGGGGGGGGGGGTCGAGTAAAGACAGTGTTGGTACAGAAAACAACAACAACAAAACCCCCAAACTTTCTAGGAGCTGGAATTGCTAAAGGTCACCTTTTGACCACTAGTAACAACAACAACAACAAAAAACCCAGTAGAACAAATGACCTTGTTGGACCAAAGTGGACAACCTACCGTTTCTGTGATGTCCTCATTTGTCTTTACAACTGGCATCTAATCTAATCTCTGAATTTTATTTCTAATCTCTAATCCCTGACCTTTCTAAGCAACCTTAAATTGGTCAAAATGACTAAAGCCATATATGATCATGCAGGTAGTGTTTCAACCTATGTTAACTAGTTAAACACGTGTGCAGAACCTTACAGCTTCAAAACCCTTTCGCCCTGGCAGGTTGGCTCAGCGGTAGAGCATCGGCCTGGCGTGCGGGGGACCCGGGTTTGATTCCCGGCCAGGGCACATAGGAGAAGCGCCCATTTGCTTCTCCACCTCCACCCCCTCCTTCCTCTCTATCTCTCTCTTCCCCTCCTGCAGCCATGGCTCCATTGGAGCAAAGATGGCCCGGGCGCGGGGGATGGCTCCTTGGCCTCTGCCCCAGGCGCTAGAGTGGCTCTGGTCGCGGCAGAGCGACGCCCGGGAGGGGCAGAGCATCGCCCCCTGGTGGGCAGAGCGTCGCCCCTGGTGGGCAGAGCGTCGCCCCTGGTGGGCGTGCGGGGTGGATCCCGGTCGGGCGCATGCGGGAGTCTGTTTGACTGTCTCTCCCCGTTTCCAGCTTCAGAAAAATACAAAAAAAAAAAAAAGAACAACAAAACAACAACAACAACAAAAAAAATCCCTTTCACTGCAGTATCTATCTCACTTGGCCCTCACACAACATTCATTCTTGGGCAAGTTCTATGTTTTCATTTCTATTTTACAGATGAAGGAAATTAAGCTCAGATGTGTTAAGGGATGTATATATCTTTTTTTTTTTTTTTTTTTTTTAATGAGAGAGAGACAGAGACAGAGAGAGGGACAGATAGGAACAAACAGACAAGAAGGGAGAGAGATGAGAAGCATCAGTTCTTCCTTGCGGCACCTTCATTGTTCATTGATTGGTTTCTCATATGTGCCTTGACCAAGGGGCTACAGCAAAGCTAGTGACCCCTTGCTCAAGCCAGCGACCTTGGGCTTCAAGCCAGTGAGTGACCTTTGGGCTGAAGCTAGTGACCATGGGGTCATGTCTATAATCCCACGTTCAAGCCAGTGACCCCGCACTCAAGCTGGTGAGCCCTCACTCAAGCCAGATGAGCTCGTGTTCAAGCTAGCAAACTTGGGGTTTCGAACCTGGGTCCTCTGCGTCCCAGTCCAACTCTCTATCCACTGTGCCACCGCCTGGTCAGGCTGATATTTATATCTTGAATAAAATTTAGAAATGTCTGATTTTATACTTCTGAGACAGATATGACTTCAGCTTCCTCTAGCAAAGTGATCATTTTCCTACTTGCTTACGAAGTGGTTCTTCATTTGGATAAGCAGCTCTTGGGTAACAGCTTTCCTATTCTCTCCTGACTGTATGTCTAATTATTATTATTTTTTTTATTTAAAAAGCATGGGTTCAGATGAATATCACTTAGCATTGTGTTGTAGACCTATAGACTTATCCACTAATAAAAATTTCAACCCATTTCATTTTAGGAAAAGGGAGCATTTCTTGTACACAGTAATTGCCTGCCTCTTCTTACCAGAAACGAGACACAGATGGATATTCTGTAGACATGATGGAATGGGAACACACAATATACAGAAAACTCTGACAACAGAGTGCATTGTTGATTACTGGTTTCTTACCCTTGTGATCATGTGATTGGGAGCTGAGGCTCATTGCCACTGTCCAGCATCACCACTGAGTTATCCTATAGCATGTTGCTAGCCTGGAAATGATCAAAATTCAAAATTCTAAGTACAGTTGCTACTGAATGCACATTGCTTTTGCATCATTGTGAAGATGAAAAATCATAAGTAAAACAATCACAAATAGGGGACAGTCTGTATAACTATGTTTTGTAAGCTTCACAAGATACTCTGCTGTCCAAGATTAGTATTTGATCATTACTTTATTTTAAGAGCTGTCCAGTTTTTGGAGACTCCAAATTGGATCAGGATATGACTTTGGACTTTAAAGGTATACAAAGGAAAACTTTTTCATATAATAAAGAAATTAAGAGTTTAGAATAATTGGATGTTCAGATTAGTATAATGAAAGATACTTATGTTTTCCTTTTTAAATCTTAGGGTCACATTTAGAAGAACTTCTATGCTGAAAATATCTAAAATTGACTTGTTTATATTCCCTGATATTATCTCTAATTATGCCACCAATAGATACTCTATTGGATAATTAGGTTAAACAAACAAACAAACAAAAAAGCATGTCCAACTGTCTGGATTGGTTTGAGTGTGGTTAGGTTTTTGTGTGTGTGTGTGTGTGTGTGTATGTGTGTTGTTTTTTTTTTGCCCAAAGATTAAAAAATACAGTTATTGACCCAGAATGACCCCTCCCAGGCCTGTGAAGCTAAATTTAGAATTTTGAATATTTTCTATGAAATTAACTCACTCACCTGGATTTATATAGTTTATATTGTCAGTGGGAAAGCTTGCAAATAATATTATGAAATAATATATTTTCCCCAATCATCTCAAATATTGATTTGCTTTCTCTATGTTTTCCTTGATCAGCATTCACTCCCTTGGTAATTTCATCCAGTCATATAACTTTAAATACTATGTTAATGAATCCCAAATTTATTTCTTTAGACTAAACCTCTATGTAGAACTCTAGACTCATATATATATCCAAATACCTTCTCAACATCTCTACTTGCACATTTAGTAAACATTTCAAACTTAACAAACCCAAAATGAAACTAATGTTCTTCCCTAATTCTACTCCACACTCAGCCTTCTTAGTTGATGGAAACAAATCCCTTCTTTTCTTGTTTGAACCAAAACTCTAGAAATTGTTTTTGATGTCTTTCTTTTTCTTTCTTCCCACATCTAATCTGTAAAGGAACCCTGTTTACTCTCAAATTATAGCCAGAATCCTGCTATTTCTCAGTAATTCTGCTGGGACCAATCTGGACGGCACCATCATTATTTCTAAATTGGATTATTGCAATGGCTTCCTGATGGCTCTCCCTGCCTCCTCCACTGCCCCCTCCCCATCCAATAGTACTCTCAACATTGTAGCCAGATACCTTTAAAACATATCATGTGTCAGATTATGTCACTCCTCAGCTCAAAACTCAGTACTCCTCATTTTACTTGAGGTTCCAAATGTAAGTACTCAATGGTCCACATGGTCCCAATTGTTATGTCCCCTCCCAATATCTCTGTCTTCTTCTCCCCTTTACCTTGCCCTTGCTCCCCCTGCTCCAGCCACACTTGTCTTGCTCCTCTCCAACATGTTTGTGCTCAGCAGGAGACCACCTTAGGTTATTTATTCCAGCTGTTTCCTCTGCCTTAAATGCTCTCCCTCAGAGAGCCGTTTGTCTAACTCCCTAACTTCTTCAAGTTATTTCTCGGATATCACCCTCTCAAGAAGATTTAGCAAATACTGTTTAAAACTGCAAACTCACCCCCATCCAAGGATTTCCGAACACCCTCTTACTGGCATTTTCTCTTATTCATAGTACTTATTACCTTCTAAAATATTACACAATTTATTCATGTATTTGTTACCTTTTATTCCTCTCTAAAACGTAAACTCAACTAAAGAATAGGTTTTTGTCTTCTGATGTTGTCCAAGCACCTGGAATAGTGTTGAATAAATGAGTAAAGCTTGGCCTTAACTTACTTAAATTTCATGTTTTTGTATTAGTAACGTAAATGACAATACAAAATTGGCAGGATTGCTCTAAGAACTGAATAAATTAATTTATGCTAAGTATATGATACACAGAAAAGAGGCCAGGCCCTGGCCGGTTGGTTCAGTGGTAGAGTGTCGGCCTGGAGTGCAGGAGTCCCGGGTTCGATTCCCGGCCAGGGCACACAGGAGAAGCGTCCATCTGCTTCTCCACCTCTCCCCCTCTCCTTCCTCTCTTTTTCTTCCCCTCCCTCAGCCAAGGCTCCATTGGAGCAAAGTTTGCCCGGGCGCTGAAGATGGCTCTGGTTGCAACAGAGCTACGCCCTGGATGGGCAGAGTATCGCCCCCTGGTGGGCGTGCCGGGTGGATCCCGGTCGGGCGCATGCGGGAGTCTGTCTGACTGCCTCCCGGTTTCTGGCTTTGGAAAAATAAAAAAAAAAAAAAAAAAAAAAAAAAAAAAGAAGAAGAAAGAAAAGAGGCCATAAATAATTACCTTGCCTCTTTTAATTTTTTTCTATTTGCTTAGTGGAATGATGGATTTTTAATTGATGTGATCCTGATGCACATTTTTTCTGTCTTATTTTTCTTTATTTACATTTATGTGAAAATATTTTGTATGCCTATCTTAAGACACTCAATAGGATTACTATTTCTTATGCTCCACAGCCTCACATAGTCTATAATATATAAATTTTTATTTTACTTGTTCACAAAACTTAAATGCTGTCTTAAATATTCTGTGTTAGATTAAGAAATCAAAAATTATAAGAAAAGAGGTTAGTCTCACAAATCATTTGTTCATATGATATAAGTACTTACCATTCTTGTTGCTTACTGCTTATATAGCTATAAAACATTAGTCTGAAATATAGAAATTTATTTCTTTTCTATTTTCTCTATATATGAATCATACTTATTCATTAATGGAAGCCTGAATTGTAGTAGTCATTCATTAGATTTTTCACTAAAAATTCAGTCCATATGCCATTATAACCATCAAATGTTTTTTAAAAACATGTTTACCTGTTTTAGATGTGTTTTTCTCTAAATCATCTTCTTTAAAATTGTCTCAAATATAAATAATTGGAATGTAAATATAAATAAAGAGAATTTTACAACTGAGAATGGTTAAAATAATGGGTCAGTTATTTGGCATTTGTTAAGTAGTATTAACAAATTTTAAAAGACAGCACAACTTGTATTGGGAAATGTTAATGACTAGTCAGTCTTAATGTATTAGAATAATGAAGATAACATTTTATAACCCAAAATCACTTCCATATGTTCAGACATAAGCATATTATCCTTAAAATGTTCTCCAATACCCTAATTATTTTAAAACTAACTTTTAAACAATAATAGCTTCATTTTATTGATTATTTGTTAATTGCAAGATATGTAATTTATATTATACTTTTAAAACTTCAAGATATCTTTGCTTCTTATTTTATACCCACATTTTTTATGAGAGACCAGAGGTTAAGAAAGGGAAATTAACTGATCCAGGACAATAGAGTTGAAAGGGGGAGAGACTGCTTCATCCTTAATGTCCTATCACAACATTTAGACTCTGGTTCTAGTTACACGGGGTGAGGGAAAGCAGATTAGGTTTGAGACATAGACAAGGCTTTTTATAGAAATCTGGCTGCAGATTAGAAAATTGAAATCAAAGAGGCTGTTCCAGTACTAGATCCAGACCCTTGCTTCCAACTCCAAGTTGGTCCAAAAGATTAACTAATATGTGAGTTATTTTTCACTTAATTTTGTTTCGGTTCAACACAATAATAATAGCAATAATCATTATCATTGTTATTGGTTAAGTGTATACTATTTTCCAGATACTGCACAAAGCGATTAAATTTATCATCTCTTTAACAATTTCATGGAGTCAGTACTATTCTTATTACAATTTTAAAGATAGAGATCCAGAGGCATTATGTAACTTCTCCGAAGTCACTTTGCTAATCAGCAATTGAGAGAGCTGTGCACCTAATTATATTTTAGTTAGAAAACTGAGCTCTTAAAATACTCTTTTGTGTGGTTGTAAATTATTTATTCAATAATATTACATGACACCCAGAAATACATTAATATACAACTAAAACACCACATTGTGATCATATTATGAGAAAATAAAAGAAGAAATATAAATAAAATCTTCCTATTTATGAATATGAGCACTGTAGGAAACAGTTCAAAACAATCAAATGCCCACTATAACCTCTGCTAACTTGTCATGAGCCCTAACTCCCAAGGGGAGGAATTATCTGTGATTGGAGGTATATGGACTCCAAATAGATATCAAGATATTGATGTTTTATTCAGAGTATTCACTGCTAAAACACCTACAAGATATGACAGAGCTGTTAGATAAATTAGACATATGACCTAAGTCTTCAGCAAAAACAATGAGATAAAAAAATGACTCATTTTTATTCTAATGATGCAAGGCTAGCCTAATATCAATTATATCAAAATCACTGATTTTAGCCAAAATTTTTCACATCCAGATAGATATTACAAAGCAACTGTCATCCACAGATCTGTTTGTGTGGGTTGGTTATTCTTTTATTTTATAGTTAGCATGTGATTGTCAGCTCACTCAGGACTGCTCAAAGCCAAACTTTTCCCGTGAAGCAGTAATAACCATTATTGTGTCAGAAGCAGAAGACCAGTAACTCAGGGCCACAAGTCTGCCAATCAAACAGAATCTCTTCCAAAATATTTGCAGTTTCCACCAAGTCTGAGCAAATTCATAGTTACCGATTTTGACAAGCTTTGATTCTGCCCATTGGCTTTGCTGCAGACCTGGGAAGAGGTCACGTCCTCTCGCAGGCAGGGTTTCAGGGCTTAGATATTCAAGACAATGTGTTCTCTTCCTCTGGTATTCAAAGCAGATTCGTAATATCAGCTTGTAAAGCAATCCAAAACTCTTTCTTTTCAAACCTTCTGAACAATGCCAGTGGTAATTATTTTGTTATCTCTTTCTTCTAAGACCTAGGTGAACAATATTGGAGAAGTATTATCTATGGGCAATTGTAAGAAAATACTTCCATAGGTTTTCTAATATCAAGTTAAATCAACTGGAAGCTTCAAACATGAAGATTATGCATTCTAAATTATGTCTTTATGGAAAATGTTTCATATTTATTATACCAATAAATTCCATTTATAATTTGTGTGCATGACACAAGAGATGATGAATAAGAATCATCATTCTACTCTAGCAATTTTTTTTTAGAAGAAGCAAGTGGCTGGATAATAGTCCTATAAGTATTAAAAATAAGTTATAGAAACAAAACCATGATGTTTGGCCAATTATTATGGTTTTAAAGTAAGACTTTAAAATCCAGCTCACAGAGCAAATAAGGCTCATCATTAAGTAATTACTGAAGTTTGCTGTGATTTTGTAGAGTCTGTCTCTCTAACAATTTTAAAAACTTACTTTAGCAATAGAATTTATACACAAGGCTGGGCAAAAGAAGGTTTACAGTTGTTCGTATAAAAAGTAATACAATAATTAATAAATAATAATATAAGAGTAAACTTTGTGTTTCATGTACTCACAACTGTAAACCCTATTTTGCCCCATCCTGTATACAGGTGCAGGAAAAGAACATTGCACTAGGGTAGTAGCATTGGCAGAGGAAGTGAGGGCTGAGAAAGATCCAAATCTGAGGCTGGCTTGGGTGGGAAAGAAAAGCCAAGAGGGAAATCAGTTTAGCATTCGGTTGAGTTAGAAAAAAAAAAATGGGAGCAGAATAAAATGCTTGAGTAAGATTCTCTGGGTTAGCCTTTCTTAAAGCATGTCCTATACAACCTTAGTCTTCAGTATACTTTAGTCAAGAAGTAAACTTGAGAAATTTTGCCTACCTTTTTTTTTCTAAGAGCTGTAAAATATTTTAGTATAATAAATAATTTGTTCTATCTTAAGTAAACATTTCAAGATTTAGTCCAGAATGACCAAAATATGTTTGACCAGGAAATTTTTCAAAGCTGTATCTATAAATAGTCCATAGACCTAGGCTTTCAAAATATATAATTCAGAAAATGCTGCTCTGTGCAAATTAATATATGAATTTAGAAAATGCTGCTCTGGTAAGTTAAAAGGATGATGAAAGCAATACTTCATGTGTTTTATATAAGAACAGAATAATAGCTAATGCAAGAAACTAGAGCTTAGCTAAAGGCATCCTAGAGTAATTAGGGCATAAGGTGAAAAACCAGATTAAGTGAAGGCCATGGAAATAAATAGAAATGATCAAGTCTTAGAGACATTTTGGATAGATAATCAATAACTCTTCAATCAGAAATGATTTTACAGATAGCACTAGACAATAAGTATAAAACATGGTAACTCTACTTAATGAGGTGAATGTTCTGATAGACAGCAAACAATAGATATGGAAAATTGCAAACAATATGAGAGGGTTCAACATTTATTATTAAATCTTCAGAGTTATTTATGGTAAACTGAATGGCAAATCAACAAGAATTAGCAAGAAAATCTTCAGTTGGGTTACGGTATGTTTTGTGTCTTAAACAATTTCCCAAAGACAAAAGAAGAAGGAAGTGTTTTTAGCATAGAGGAGAGTGAGAACTTGGTGAGAGGTAGAATGTTAGAAAAATGCTACATTGATTCCAATATCTAAACCTTTAAAAAAGAAAGTGTTTTCACTAACAATGAGCAAGAAGGTATGCTGGTCCCTAGGAGTCACACCAATGAATATCAGAACCCTGTATCGACTCTAAATTGGGTCGAACATAATACTATCCTCACACTTATGTGCATCGTTCCCTAGTTGGGTAACACTAGAGTATTTTTTACTACAATGAGAGACTTGTGTACAAGGTACTCCTGGCTTCCTGAGGAGTGAGTTATTAACTGACTTGAAGCAGGATGGGGGAAGGATTGCCATTTCCCATTGAGAGGATGTCTCAGTTGGGTTTTGTAAAATCACTATGGCAGATTGAACAAAGAGAAAAGGGGATTTTTAACAAGTGTAAAAACATGTGTGAAAACACAGATATAGAATACCTGGTATGTTCAAAATTCTGTATAGTTTTATTTTGCTAAAACTTTAAAAAAAAATGGTGGTCTAAAGAAAAGAGAGAGTGACAGAAAATGAAGCTGGAAGAGTCGGCATTGACCAGATTATGAAGAGTCTTGCTTACAATGATATTCACTTTAGACTGTAATGAAGCAGTGAAGGGTTTTAACAAAAGAGAACTACATGATCAGCTTTGTTTCGTAGCATGATTACTTGAACAGCAATTTGGGATAATGATGGGAGAGGCAAAACAAGGAATAAGAAGAGCACCAAAGAATTTGTAAAATTCCACCAAAAAAAAAATGTGGGACTAAACAAAAATAGACCCTAGGAAAATAAGTTGTTAAGTCCAGAGAATACAAGAGATATCAAAAGCAAAAATCTCAGGATTGGTGATGACTAGATGTTGAGAAATGCGTAATAGGACTAGATAAATGAGGACAGCAGAACCAAGTATGTCGATGATCAAACAATAGGTTGGCTATTTTTGGCTTGTGTATTTTGTTTCATTTCATTTTAATTGCTGAAAGGGGGATATAAATAATGGTTAGGCAGTTGCAAAAAAGAACTTTTTTATTACATTTATTGGGGGTGATGTGGATTAATAAAATTATATAGGTTTCAGGTGTACAATTCTACAACACATCATCTTTATATTGCCTTGTGTGTATGCCACTGTAAATCAAGTCTCCTTCCATCACCACTTAGCTTTCTTGTTAATTTTATACATTCTTTACTCTCCTCCAGCCTCTAAACTGCCACTTCAACAGAAGAGAAAATGGAAGCCATAAGAATGAGGTTCACTTGACAAACTTACTTAAGATAGGACTTATTTCCTTCCTTTTAGTTAAGGTAATACATTTCTTCTATGTTTTTTCTTCTGTCCAAGATGGATTCCTTCATCTGTGCTTTAAATCTTATCATTTGTCAGGTATCTAAGAACTAAACCACATCAATTCTCCTCTCCCTTTCCTTTACCTTCCTCTTGAGCCTTTCTACTGATTCTATCATTAAACACATGGGGGCTTCCTAACATATAAAAATAAAAACTTTACTTGGCCTGTAGTGGAAGGGTGGATAGAGAAGCAACCTGGAATGCTGATATCGCCAGTTTGAAACCCTGGGCTTGCCTGGTTTAGGCACACATATAAACAAGCAATGAACAACTAGAATAAAGCAACTATGAGCTGATGCTTCTCATTAACCCCCTCAGTAAAATCAATAAATTAAATATTTAAAAATAAATCTTCTGAGAGGCTAAGCAGTCTATAATATTTTTTATAAATAAATTTTTATTAATTTTAATGGGGTGACATCAATAAATCAGGGTACATATATTCAAAGAAAACATGTCCAGATTATCTTGTCATTCAATTATGTTGCATACCCATCACCCAAAGTCAGATTGTCCTCTGTCACCTTCTATCTAGTTTTCTTTGTGCCCCTCCCCCTCTCCCTCCTTCCCTCCCCCTGCACCCCGTTACAATATTTTTTTTTAATATTAAAGGTAAATAAAGTAATAAGTAAAAAGCATTCTGACTCTGGACCACTACATCTACATCTATACTTGTTTCTTTTGCTAGTATTTTTTTCCCCTCTCCTTGTATAATCAACTTTATTACAGATAGGAAGAACAACATTAGATTACCTATGGATTGGGAAGTACTTGATCCAAGTTCAATACTGTATCGGTTTGTTCAGGTTGCCGTAACAAAATTTCACAAACTGGGGACTTAAACAACAGAAATATATTTCTATTTTCTCATAGTTCAGAATGTAAGCATATTTGGAAATAATACCTTCAAGGAGATGTTTAAGTTAAAATGAAGTTGGTAGGAAGCAGTTCTAATCCAATAAGACAGGTATATCATAAGAAGAAAAAGGGATACCAGGGATGTGCAGGCACATACAGAACTGAGTGTATAAAGTGGAAGCCATGGGCAGCCATCTACAAGCCAAGGAGAGAGGTCTCAGAGGAAACCAGCCCTACTGGCACCTTGTTCATGGACTTCTAGCCTCCAGAACTGTGAGAAAATACTCAATGATAAGTTATAATTTTTGAACTCGATAAGTTGATGGCTAATGGGATATTTATAGAAATATGGTTCAGAAGAAGCGCAATCATGGGAAGAAAGATGAAGTATTCTATTTTAGCTGCATTGAGACTAAAGCATCAGATAGTGCTATCAGGCTGTAAGAAATGGAAAACTATACTTGGGAGAAAGTCGAGGGTGGAGATGTAATATAAGGTACAATACCAGCTGATACAAAAAGAAAATTCAGAAAACAAAGTTCAGCTATGTCTTTGGAGATGCTTACAGTTAGAGGAAGAAAGATAGAAGAATTGTTAAAATAGGTAAGAAAATAAAATTTATGGAAGTGAAGAAAAGAGTTTGAAAACCAAAAAATAATTGACAAAGTCAAAAGCTACAATCTGCTATGTTCAATGAGTGAAATGGGATTCATTGGAAAATGGAATGTGGATGAGATAAAGGACTAAAACAATTACCAGTTACCTTATATCAAAAGCTTTATGTACAGTGTCTCAACACTGGAGATAAGGGTCATATCTCATTCTATGTATTAGAATCAGGATTAACACTTTGACTTTTTCATTCACATACCCTGTTTTTGGTAAATGATTTAAATTATCTATATTGTACTATAAGGGAAATATATGGAAAGTCAAAACACAGTACTGAAGGGAAAATAGAATGATAAAAATAAATAGATACTCTTATAAAAACAGTAATAGAAAGCAAAGTTTGACTTTTTAACATCATATGTAGATCATCAAGTGCTGTAGGAGACTTCCGCAGTATGTATGGAGTTCATTAAGCAAATTGATAGCCCCCAGTAAAAATTTTTTATTCCATGACAAAAATAGTTGTTTGAACTTTCGATATATATTTATCTCTTGTTCTTGAGTTCCATTTTAAAGGGACCAGAGGGAAAGGGGATGATAGGATGGGATCAGGGAAGGAAAAGAGATTGGTAAAATCATATACATATAACACAGTGTTATAGAGAGCAGAAAAGCAAATCCTGGAGGGAAGGGGGGGAGGGCATTGCAAGGAGGGGGCAAGGGGGATGTTGAGGGGGGATACTGGAATCTATGTAAACACAATAAATTTAAATCAATAAAAAATAAATAATTTTATGAATTCCAATTAATTCAACTCAATTTCCTATAGTTTCTTTGTAAATTAATGAAACTTAGGATCTTGTCATTGAATGTTTATAAAAGTGGAAATGATGGAGGGTTAGAACAATAACATTAGACAGTATTTCTTAAATAAGAAAACTATTCATCAAGACTGAAAGAATACAATATAGCTCATTATTACTTTCTTTTCCTTTAAATAGAAACATGTTTTGGATATCTATGGGCCAACTAAAGTCATACAAAGTAGAGAAAACAGATGTTTAAAAAATAGTGTTGTTAAGAGTTACCATGTAGGCAAATACAGAGTAATCTGAAAGACCATAGCACTCTGGAGTAATAATGAAGTTTTCCCAAAAGAGATAAATGGGATGAATCTTGTAAAATGATTAGGAATTAGCTGAACAACAGTTTTTCCGGTGCAATGATTTTTTTCTAAACAGACAGACCGGGATGTATATGGGCACTTGAACTGAGTGTGAGCCAAGTAGATATTCAAAACTACAGTATGGCTGGAACACCGTAGGAAGATGGCAGAAGATAACAGCAGCAAGGTGAATAAGATCAGGTAATAAAGAACATTAAGGCCCTGGCCGGTTGGCTCAGTGGTAGAGTGTCGGCCTGGTGTGCAGGGGTCCCGGGTTCAATTCCTGGCCAGGGCACACAGAAGAAGCGCCCATCTGCTTCTCCACTCCTCCCCTCTCCTTTCTCTCTGTCTCTCTCTTCCCCTCCTGCAGCTGAGGCTCCATTGCAGCAAGGATGGCCCGGGCGCTGGGGATGGCTCCTTGGCCTCTGCCCCAGGCGTTAGAATGGCTCTGGTCATAACAGAGCGACGCCCTGGAGGGACAGAGCATCGCCCCCTGGTGGGCAGAGCTTTGCCCCTGGTGGGCATGCCAGGTGGATCTCGGTCGGGCACATGCGGCAGTCTGTCTGACTGTCTCTCCCCGTTTCCAGCTTCAGAAAAAACAAAAAACAACAACAAAAAAAAAGAACATTAAATACCATGCTAAGAGTCAATCACCACCCCTCCCATATCTATTTCCCTTTCCCCCCCTCCATCACTCTGGCAATAACCACACTGTTGTCTGTGTCTATAAATCTTTGCTTTATTTTATTTTATTTTTTTATGGTAGAGGGTTTGAACAAAACATAAATAAATAAATAAAGGAGTTTATTATTACATAATTCTGAAGACTATGAGAGCCACTGAAGAATTTTAAGTAGAAGATAAAACATGACCAGATTTACATTTAAGAAGTGTGATTAGCAAAAGAACATGTTGATTTTTAATTGTTTCCACATACTAAAGAATTTCATTAAAATGGATTAGGCAAACAATGCAATGAATTTGCCTTGAGAGTAAATCTCTTTCAAAGTAACTTATTGTGATTCCCAAATAACATGCCATTATTATTTCAATTTTGTGTTATATTAATTCCTTTTTGGTACTTTTATTAAATAGCTATAAAACTGATTTAAATGGTTAATCGTGAAATTTTAAAGAAATTTACATTGTTCCATTAATGAATTCTTTACGAAACTTGAATGTCAATCAACCTATATCTTTGATTGATAACTGGCTCTATCCAAGTATATCTGTTAAATAATTTTGTACCTAAAAAGATAAAAATAAAAATGGGACTGGCAAGAATGGCTGCTCTAACACACATTAATGTTATTCAAAGAACTTCCAACTTTATTGCTGTGAGAGTAAGTTTGGATTGATAAACCACTAGAAGTATGATATGGGAATAGGAGTCAAGTTTACAAAAGGAGGAAATTTATGTATTTGTGTGTAGTAGACAGGCCTGTATTGGGAATATTTGAAAAGGAGGAAGAGAGTCCTTTATATTTCAGGCTAGAGATTTGAAGCATCCCTAAAAAATCTTTTCCATTTAATATATATATTCAAAATTTTATCTACAAATTTTTAAAGAAATCTGCAACAAAGTAAGGTCAGAATTCCTAGCTATTTAATATGTCTGTCCATGGATTCTAGAAAATTTCCAAATGAATCACATATTTAAATTTCATAAAGATTAAAAAATTACTTTTTTCCTGATATAGAATATAATGATATATATTTAGGAAGCAAACATATAAACAGAGGTACGTATAATATTTGAGTCTATGCCTCTATCAATGTAAGAAATGTCCAAACCTGTAAGACGTTTTTTGATCCAAGTTGACAACAGTGGCAGGAAGCAAAATCTCAACAGATTGAGAAAAAACAGTGCAGAGAATAGCAGTTTCAGCACTTATTTTACACATCAGAATCAAAGGGGATTACAGGGATCACAGGAAATCCACTGGTGATCGTTTAGGGAGGCAGGAGAAAGCAAAGTGGGGAAATCTCTGAGATTGGATCGAAAGTAAAACAAATAAACACATACTTATTCTATATAGGCAGGTAAACAATAGTTTAACAGTTAACAATCAACATGATAATAATAGCAGTCTGCTCTGGGGTGGTGGTTGTGCTTTGAAGGGTAAAAAAGAAAAAAATTATTCTGACATTCCAACGGTATATTATCCGAGATACAAAAAGACCATAAGCAGGCTCAGTTCAGGTGAAGATTCACTTTTGTCAGGGAAGATACCAGCACTGGACATAACTACCTGAAATGAACTGCTTTTAGTTAGAAAGTTTTAATAACAGACCATCCTGAGTGCTTACTTTAGGTCTCTGAGTTTGTAAGTTCACCATACAGGTCTCCCCTTGAGCTTATCAGGTTTAGGATGTGGCCCCTTTTTCATCCACACCTTTTAGAAAATAATGCATTTTTGGGTTTCAGTGTGTTGATAAAAAATATATATAGAAAGAGAAATTTCCAGAAATAATCCTTTATCGCCCACCCCATTTTGGTTAGTATAATTCCAAGGGAAACTGTGTGCAATTGTTTTCATTTGAAAACCAAGACAGAAGATGTCTCAGTCAGATGCCAAATCGGGTACAGTGTTATTGATGAAATAGCTAAAAGCAATAGTGGTTTTATTAGGCTAGTGAAAGAATATATTTTAAAATTTACAGTATATGGCACTTAGTATAGTTTCACTGATTTCATTATGAACACTTAAAGGCTGCTTTAAACAAATTCATAGATCCAAATGGGAATTGATCTGGAAGAAGATGAAAAAAGCCAAGACATAGGAGGCCAAAATTTAAGAAGGTCAAAAGAGACTGGAATGTTAACATGTGAATAAAGCTCAGTAAATTTAATATTATTTCATTGTTTTTGAAGCAATGTACTTGATTATCTCCACATTGACAAGTAAAAAAAATACATTTCAAGAAATAGGCCTCTTCATTTTCACATTTTATCAGGATAGCATTATTTTGTGAAAAAAGAGGGCATTATTGATTTGAGAGTTTTAGCTTGGCCATACACAAAATAATAATTGAAGACTTTTCTAATACACAGATATAGATATATTCCTTTACTTTAGCTAATTCAAATGTTAGGATCCCTTTTACTTACGAAGGACAAAATTATAAAAATTCTTTAATCTTCTTTAGTCATATAAGCAAACTTCAATATAAAGGTTACTTTGTCTAATTTTTTTTATTAAGCATTAAAATAGAAAATGTTAGTAACTAACAGGAGATTCTATAAAGATGGCTTCCTATGTTACTAATGAGTCCCCTTTTTAAAAAAATTACCTTGGCCAGGTGGCTCAGTAAATAAAATGTCTCCTTGCACACCTAGGTCACGGATTCCAGCCGTCCCTGTTCAGGGCAGTATGAGAAGCATTTAATGAGTGCACAACTAAATGAAACAACTGAATGCAGCAACAAGTTAATGCTTGTTTTCTCTCTCACTTACCTTCTCTTTTTCCATTTCTCTCTCTCTCTCTCAAACCAATGAAAATTTAAAAAAAATTACTGTACCTATTTGGTGGTGTGTGTGTATTTATGTGCTTTGAGAACTTCAGCTGAGGGGTTGGGGCCAAAGAATACAATTTAGGAAGAAGTAGGAAACTGAACACTTGTAAAAAGGTCTCTTTTAGAAGGAGGCTCTGCAGGGAGTAGTTTTATCATGCAAGACAATGCATGTGAAAGGAGAACCCGCATGAGGTAATTGAGTGTGATATCCCAAGCCATGACTATTATGGAGGATCTGTCCTTATAGGCTTTGGGATCATAACATGGGAAAAAACATAACACACTTATCTCTTGTGTCCCTTTAAGGAAAGGACTATGCCAGGGGCAGGAGAAGCCAGAAGAAGAATGCATCTTACACTCATTGCATAAAAGCTTCCCAACCTGGAAGCTTCCAAACAGAGCCACAAAATCTGTGGGTCACAGCCTGCTAGTCCATTGGCACCAGGTGACTGCACCTTCCTATTGTCCATCTGTATATCCTCTTTGGAGAAGTGTCTATTCATTTCTTTCTTTTTTTTTTTTTTTTTTTTTTTGTATTTTTCTGAAGCTGGAAACGGGGAAAGACAGTCAGACAGACTCCCGCATGCGCCCGACCAGGATCCACCCGGCACGCCCACCAGGGGTGATGCTCTGCCCACCAGGGGGCGATGCTCTGCCCCTCCGGGTGTCGCTTTGCCTCGACCAGAGCCACTCTAGCGCCTGGGGCAGAGGCCAAGGAGCCATCCCCAGCGCCCGGGCCATCTTTGCTCCAATGGAGCCTTGGCTGCGGGAGGGGAAGAGAGAGACAGAGAGGAAGGAGGGGTAGGGGGTGGAGAAGCAGATGGGCGCTTCTCCTATGTGCCCTGGCCGGGAATCGAACCCGGGTCCCCCGCACACCAGGCCGACGCTCTACCGCTGAGCCAACCGGCCAGGGCATATTCATTTCTTTTGCCCGTTTCTTGATTGGATTGTTTATTTTCCTGGTGTTGAGTTTTACAAGTTCTTTATAAATTCTGGCCAACAGGTGACAGAATTCATTTCTTTTTTAAGATTTTATTTATTCATTTTACAGAGAAACAGAGAGAGAAAGAGAGAGAGAGAGAAAGAGAGAGAGAGAGAGAGAGAGAGAGAGAAGGGGGGAGGAGGAGCAGGAAGCATCAACTCCTATATGTGCCTTGACCAGGCAAACCCAGGGTTTCAAACTGGTGACTTCAGCATTCCAGGTTGATGCTTTATCCACTGCGCCACCACAGGACAGGCACAAAATTCATTTTTAATTAACCTCTCACTACCTGGATAAGACATTCCCCAGTTATAAATAAGGAAATAAAAATGAATTATTAAGATGATACAAGAAGACATTTCAAAGAAATTGTCAGAGAACAAAAAAAGTTAAAAAAAATTTTAAACAACATATGGTAATTTTTATATATAAATAGATTTAAAAATAGATTGCTGAAAACAAATTATCAACTAGGAAAATCAAAAGTTAGAAGAATCCTTACTAACTTTCTTGCATCACATGCTTGAGCTAAAACATGTTTAGCAAAATTTCTATTAGAGAAAAGAGAAGTGCACAGCTCTGTAACCATGGTGGGAGGTTAACATGTCTCTTTCAAAAATTCTCAGGTCAAGTGGGGGAAAAAGTGAAAGATACAGAATTTTTTTGCTTGTTTATTTTTTCCTTATTTTTCTTTCATTAATAATATATATGAGGTCCTGGCCTGTTGGCTCACTGGATGGAGCATTGGCTCTGTGTATAGATGTCCCAGATTCAATTACTTGTCAGGGCACACAGCATAAACTACCATTAGCTTCTTCATCCCTCCTCTTCCTCCTCCTCTCCCTTCTCTCTCTCTCTTCACCTTTCACAGCCATGGCTCAATTGGTTCTGTTAAGTCTAATCCAGAGGGACCCAAAACATTGAAGACAGGAACAAAGTCCATTGATTACACATCAAAGCTTTATTTTCTAGCTTGGCCAAGCGGCGGCAACTCCAACAGAAGTCTGAGGGAGAGCGCGCTGGCCCTTTATTACACTTAGTTTTTATAGTTTTGCAAGCGGGAAGTATAGAAGCAAAAATTGCAATTATGTGCCCTTTACCACTATTGGTTATAGTCATATGTCCTTTAACATGATAGGACCATGTTCAATTTGCAAGCCATACATTATTTTGGAGAAAACAAAATTTACAAGTCAACACAATGATAGAAAGATGTCTCTTTACATATTAAAAGACATTCCTATATTTTCTAATGTTTATCCACCATCTCTTTGTCCAGTGTCACACACATTAACTATATGCATTCACATGGGAGAGGTAGTTTCTGTGGGGACAAATGCCCACAAATGGCTCATTACTATAAGAAAAGGTTTATTTTGGCTTTTCTCTTCCTGCACCTGGCTAGCCATTCACCCCTTTCCCCACAGGCCTGGTGGAATGTCTGGGAATCCATGTTTTCCTCCCCTTTGCATTTACAATACAATGCCAAGGGCCATCCTGGTCATGCCAATCACACAGTACAGAGACTATTTCTCACAATTTCTCTGCACACCGTAACCCAAATTAATAAAATGTTCTTCAAGCCTCCTAAAATATTAATATTAATTCTGTGGCTTTTGGTACTTTACAACACCTGCAGGTGAGGTTGCTCAGTGGCTCCTCAGTTCCAGCACATCAACTTGGGAGCTGAGACTGGCTCATGGAGCGTCTACCTCAGACACTAAAAATAGCTCAATTGCCAGCATGGACCCAGATGGGCAGAGCATTGGACCCAGACGGGGTTGCCAGATAAATCCCAGTCAGGGTGCATGTGGGGGTCTATCTCTTTATCTCCCCTCTGCTTACTTAGAAAAGAAGAAAAAAAAGAAAAAAAAATAGGTGACAGTATGGTATTGGCCATAGAGCCCCTGTCCAATATCAACTGAGATCATTGTCACTGTTTCCTAAGGTCTCCTCTGTTTCAGATGATAAGCCTGGAATCGTGTTCCGGAATCCATTTACCAGTATGGTTCTGGGTTAGAGTCTACCAAAGGGAGAAACTCAATGAGATCTGAACAGTGGGAGCATAGGAGAAAGCCATCATTGTTCAGAGCAAATGGCTGTAAATTGCAGATAGTCTATCAGTACCTGTGATCGAGTGGGCTGTGGACCAAATTCTGGGATTTAGGTAGTAAACCCATTTAGTTCCTTCAAGTTACAGCCTCAAACTTAGACATTTTCATTTTGACGTCTAATTTATAATTCGTTCATTTTCTTTCTTTCTTTGTGTAAAACTTAGGGAAAGTAGAATGGTCACATTTCAGAGGAAGAACAAGATATCAACCAGTGGCCTTTTGAAAGGTGGCTGATTCCTACCTTACTAATTACAGAAGTCCCAGCAGTATTCCCAAATGTGCCACCTGGTACAAATGTGCCATAACATACATGAGTCTACCTAACATTGTTGTTCCTTCTTAGTGGTACAAATGTAATAATCCACCCTTTTGTTTAAAGAGTAAAGGACTACTGGGCCCCTAAAATTTTATTGATGTGATGGGCCCCTATATCTTTGCAGGTTTTAGTTTCCACTCTTTGGAACATATAGGTCTTATCAAGATCTCCAATCTACTAGCCATTCTGGCTCATCCAGTCCAATCAGCATAATGGCATTAATCTAGTGGACCAACATGATGTTCTGTGGAATATCCAGAGGGTAGGGATCACTTTGGTCTATATTATGGCATATCCTGGGAGAGTTAATGTAGACCTTGGACAAAACTCTAAATATCTATCAACATTTTATCAATTCCAAGAAATTTGAACTGCTTCTGATCCTCATTTCTAATAAAAATGGAAAAGAACACATTTGTCAGATCAATGTCCATACATCATGCACCTGTTATTCTATTCTAGCAAAGATAATCACATCTGGCCCAGCAGCTGCAACTTGGATGACTACTTGGTTAACTTTGCTGTCATCCGCTGTCATCTCCTAGTCAGGCAGACGATCCAGCTCTGAAGTTGCATAATAGCATCTGCTTTTCTGAACATTCCTGGAATGAACTGCTGCATTTGGCTTCCCTGTGAAGCCAACTCGAAGTTAAAGATTAATTTGCCAGGCATTTGTGAAGGAGTGCTCTTGTAAACCCACGACTTGAAAAGAGAGTTAAAGGGAACAGGATTGGACCGAGAGAGGAGGTGAACTGTAATGCTGTCCCAACAAAAGCTTCTGTGGGTTCCACAGAGAGGTCTGTAGCTGGGATGGCCTTTTAGATTATCCTGAGTTAGGGAGAGGGAGCTGAGTCTTATTGCTCCCGTGCTGATCAATAACTTGATACAGACTAACCCCTCCAACTAGGTGTGACCTTAAGTGAGCCAGTTTTCTTCAGTCAAGGCCAATTCCCATAAAAGGCTGAGAGTTAAGAACCAATCATTCCCAGCAGCTGAAAGAATTACTTTCATTTATTAAGGTTAGTATGAGCTGCACATCAGAGCATCCACCACAATCAGAGAGCATCCACCACAATCAGATGACAATGGTATATGGGGACCATTTCTGGGCTTTTTAGTCTGTTCTGTTATTCAGCCTCTCTGTCCTTGCACAAATATCACATTGTTTTAATTACTATAGCTTTATAATAGGTCTTGATATTTGGTAGTGCCTAGCATCGTTTTTGTTTTTAATATTGGTATTGTTGGTCTTTTCCGTATACATTTTAGAATAAGCCTACCATTTTTTACTTTAAAAAAAAACTGTTGAGATTTGGGTTATGATTGCACTAATCTATACACACCTTGGAGAAAATGAATATCTTTATAATATCGTCCTTTCCAACACTGTACTTTCCAATGAACATAAATTATTCTTTGATTTATTTAGTCTTCTTTAATCTTAAAAATTTTAGTTTCTGGAGTAAGGGCTTTGAACATCTTTAGATAAATTCATTTATGAACATTTAATATTAGTTGAAGTTATTATAATAATATTAGTACTTCTGTTTCATTTTTTGTTTTATTGCTGGAATGCAAGTTATCTAAGTCGGACACATATCCAATAATCTTGCTAAACTCACTTATTAATTCTAATTGGTTGTAAGCTTTTTATAATTTCTAGGCACATAATTATCATATGTCTATGAATAATGATTATTTTATTTCTTCTTTTCAAATTTGTATGTCTTTTTTTTAACTTGCCCTGTTTTCTAGTTAAATTTTCAGCACAATGCTGAATAAAATGTTGACAGTGAAATCCCTGTTTCATTCCTAATTTCAAGAAAAAACTTAAAAAATATATTTTTAATATTTCACCATTGTGTAAGATGTTGGTGTGAGGTTTTGAAATATTCTTATAGATTACTTATAAATTAAGGTATTTCCCTTCTATTTCTAGTGTTCTCTGAGTTTTCATCATGAATTAGTGTTGAATTTTGTCAAATGCTTTTTCTGTCTATAAAAGTAATTGTGTGTTTTTTCTTTCCTACCCTAATTTATTTTGTTTAGTGTGATAATGTATACTGGTTGATTTTTTTAAATGGTAAACTAACATTACATATGGAAAAACTCCACCTCATATTGGTGCCAGTGTCTATATCTATATATAAATATATCTTATATACTGAGTTTTAATTGCTGATTATTTTATTAAGAATTTTTGCACCAATGTGCATGATTGGTCTGTAACATTTCTTCTTGTGATATCCTTGCCAGAGTTTTGAATAAAAGGTTAGATTTTATTCTTACAAAAAGACATAGGGACAATTTGTTTTTCTATTTCTTGAAAGACTTTATATTTAACTTATGTTATTTCTTATTTACATTCTTCTTTAAATGTTTGGAAAGATCCACCAGTAAGACACATTTTCTGGGCCTGGAATTTTTATTGTGAGAAGGGTTTTTGTAACAATGTATTTAGTTTTAACATTTAGACTATTAAAGAATGGCACTCAATTGTTATTTATGGAGTATATGTTATCTACCAACTTATATATTGAGTGGATGCTTTGTGTCATTTTGATGAAGATTGATGATACGGTGATGATCCTGTTAGCCTAAAGGTAAGATGCATTGACTTACTCTTCTGGAACGTACATTCTAGAAGGAGAGACAAACTTCTGTCAATAATAGAGCAATAAATAGAAAATTTCAATTTGATGATTTCTAAGTAGTGATTGATAGTGCCATGAGAGTTGGTCATGGGAAGATTTGATCTCATCTAAGCATATTAGGGGCAAATTTCATGAGGAAATAATATTAGTAACTAATTCAATATTTTCAATTATCTTTGTATCTTTTAATTATTCCTTTCATCTTAAAAATATTCTGTTAATATAGCAGCTCTTCTACATAACTATTTCTCCAAGGTAGGCTGGAAATGCAGTCATGTCTATGACCATCTGAAATATCCATATTAGAAGGAAAGCTCAATTCTTCTTAGTGGGGTCCCACCTCTTCAAACTTAAATGCGAAAGCCAGGCTTTACATTCTTCTCTTACTGTCATTGCTTCTCCCTGCCACATGGTGTCTCTGTTGATAACTGGTGGAGTCCAAAAATTTCCAAAGAAGGATTCTACTCTCTGAGATTTGTATGGAACAAGGAACTTCCCTGCTTTGATTGACATAACCCAGCCTCTCTGTTCATCTCTCTCAACCATATTCAACCATTACCCAACTCTGGGAGTATTGTTTCAATTTTTTTTTTTTTTTTTCAGTAACTTTGCCATTCTGAACATGCCCAGAGCTGTCCCTTTATATCTTTCACAACTCAAAGGGCCCCTTTCTTTCCAGTTCACCTGCTTACTACCCTTGTAAGCATTGTCAGACTAAAAGTCCTGGGCCAAAAGCATCCAAACCATAAAATGCCTGTATTGCCCCTTTCCTAGACCCAAAGAGCTACTCTGATTTCTCAAAAATAGGGAGGGATCTATTATCAGGTCTCAAAGGAAATTCATCTTGCTAGAGATTACAAGGTAGCTTTCCAGCACTCCTCTCACTAGATCAAAGAAACTGAAAAATCAACACACATTTAATTGGGGGGATTACATTTATAATAAAATGCTCTTTCATTACATACCTTTCTTTTGTTCTCGCTAACATTTGTGCGGAGAAAAAACAATAATCAGGAATAATCTATGGAAATACCTCACATATCTAATTACAACGATCAGACTGCCCTGTGGGCTTTTCTTTTCTACTATGAGGAACACAATTCTTCAAACATTTCTTCAGGTTACTGTTTTCTATCCCTTTATTCGCTTTCCTCATTCTTCCCTGATTCTTTCCAGTTTGTCCACATCTTTTAAAAAGTGTAGTGACCAAAAGTAGCCACAATATCCTAATAAGGAGCTTATGAATGCATAATATAGTAGAAAGATTACTTCCAAATGTTCCATGAATTATTCCTTTTAATAAATTCCAGAATTATAATGGCTTGAATTCAGCATCGAGACTCTTTTTTTAAATATTTTTTTCTAGTTGTTTTGTTTATTCTTAGTGAGTTTTATCCTGCTTTAGAAACCAGTATTCATGTTAATGTCACTTTGACTCTTATTTTAATATTTTTAAAAAATGGCAAGATTTCCAAATGCTGTTTTTCCACATCTCAATCCCTTTACAGACAATAGATTGTTATTCAGTAGTTTCTGTTTATTGGCGTTTAAAATAACTAATTGGTATTCCTCCCAATATCATAATACTTACGAAGAAATGCACAATTAAGTTTTTTAAAATTTTATTTTTCTTTATTTTATTTCTCTTTATTTTTTATTGAATTTATTGGGACGACAATGATTAAAAAAAATTATGTAAGTGTCAGATGTACAAATCTATAATACATCCCCTGTATGTTGTACTGTGTGTTCACTACCCCAAGTCAAGTCTATATGTGGGAGGGTATTTTTTTCTTAATCCCTTCATCTTTTTCAACCAGCTCCACAACAGCCCTCCCCTCCGATAGCTGTCAGTCTGTTCTCTGAGTCTATTTTATTTTGTTTTTTACGGTATTTTGTTCATTAGGTTCCATATACGAGTGATATCTTATGGTACCTTTATTCTCTAATTGGCTTATTTCACTTAGCATGATGATCTCCAGATTTATCTATGCTGTGGCAAAAATAAGATTTTCTTTTTCACAGCTAAGTAGCATTTCATTGTCAAATGTACCATAGCTTTTTTGATCTACTCATCTACTGATAGGCTTCCAAATCTTGAATATTGTAAATAATGCTGCAAAAGGTGTGCAATATTCTTTCCAATTAGTAGTTTGGGTTTCTTTTAATATGTTTCTAGAAGCTGAACTGCTGGGTCATAAGGCAGTTCTATTTTTTAATTATTTGAGGTAACTTCATACTATTTTCCACAATGGTTGTGCCAATCTGCATTCCCACCAACAAAGCACAAGGGTTCCCTTTTTTCCACATCCTCACCAACATTTGTGTTTTGTTGATTCATTGATGAAAGCCATTCTGGCAGGTGTGAGTTGATATCTCATTGCAGTTTTAATTTGCATTTCTCTAATGATTAGTGACATTGAGCATCTTTTCATATGTCTTTGGCCATCACTATGTCCTTTTTGAAGAAATGTCTATTCAGGTCCTTTTCCTATGTTTTAAATGGATTGTTTGTATTTTTGGTGTTGAATTTTCAAGTTCTTCATAAATTTTGGATATTAACCTTTTATCAGACGTATCACTAATGAGTATATCCTCCCTTTCAGTGGGTTGTCTTCATTTTGTTGATGGTTTCCTTTGCTGTGCACAAACTTTTTAGTTTGCTATAACCCCTTTTGTTTCCCTTGCCTGAGGCCTTATATCAGAAAATAATTGCTATGAGAAATGTCCAAAATTTTACTGCTTGTTTTCTTCTAGGAACTTTATGGTTTCAAGTCCAACACTTAAGTCTTTAATTCAACTTGAGTTTGTTCTTATATGTAATATAATAAGTTGGTCTGGTTTTATTTTTTTGCTTATATCTGTCCAATTATCCCAACACCATTTATTCAATAGACTGTCTTTACCCCATTGTATGTTTTTCCCTCCTTTGTCAAATATTAATTGATCATAAGTTGTGAGTTTATTTTTGGGCTCTCTAGTCTGTTCCATTAATCTATATTTTTGTTTTTATGCTAGTACTTTGCTGTTTTGATTACTATGGGCTTGTAGTATAGTTTGATATCAGATCATATGATTTCTCTAACTTTGTTCTTCTTTCTCAAGAGTGCTGTGCCTATCCTACCAGTCTTGATGTGGCTTCTTCTGTAAATCCTTGGTCATAAGACTTCTCTTCAGCTATTCTTTAGTTGGTTATTCAGAATAATTGTTCTAATATTTAGTTGTAGTCCCAGTTTGGTCCTGGGAGGAAGTGAGTGCACCTCCTACCATCTTAAATCTCTCAGAAAAATGCATTTTAGACAATAACTAACAATAGCTTTCTGATTCTGGGTAAACTTGAATGCATTCTTTTTCAGCTTTAACAATGATGCAACAATTTTGTACAAAACAACAATCCATATCTATTATGCTTCTTTAAAGAAGGTGCTATTTCTAAAAAGAATTTTTTTTTTAGTTTGTATGCTAAGTCAGCTAATATATTGGTACCAAATATATATGCCAAACAATTTCTTCAAAATCTTCATAGCACTACCATTTTATGTGAGGACATGTGTGTGAATTCTAGAGCATATCATCCCACTGTAAGAAATCAACAAAATTTATTGTATTTTTCTTCTATAACTTATTGAATTAAATAATCTTTCAATCCATGAGTCTTAAATTAACATTGAAAATCATCAAATAATGCACCACAATGAGAAATATGAGGTTTAAGCAATTTAAGAAATTTGTCCAAAATCAATTAGTGATTGAAACTCGATTAAAAATGAGATTTTCTGATGCAAAAAATCTAAGGTACTTTCTTCTGTGTAACATCTTCTGAATTTGTTACTTCAATAATTTTTAATGAAATACAGAGTTAAATAATATAATATATACAAGTTTTCAGTCTATGACATTGACTAATTTAAGTGCCAGCATTGTAGCTTTCCAGCCCCCCCCCCAAAAAAAAAGACATAAAGGTTAGTTTCCTGTAAATATTATTTGTAATTAGAGCTAAATGAACTTTGATAGGCATATTCAAAGAATGTAATAACTAAACACGGTCAATCATTGTTTAATTGTTAGGCTGGTTTTTTATCTCAGTTCCAAATCTCTCCTTCTGTAGTGAATGCTGTCAAGCCGTAGCTGGAACTCTGGAACTCTGAAGATTATACCTCACAGGCTTTTTTACCAACAACTTCCCATTAGTTTCTGGGTGAATGTTAGGAGATGGGAGGTGCGGTGAAGGGATTCTTTATTACTGCTTGCTGGTTGTGCCTGTCACCATCACCCCAGCAGTTTCAGCGTTCCACGTTTCCCCCTTCTCTGTTCCTGCTGAGATATCAGCAGCACCAGGCAGTGCCCTGTCCGCAGAGGTCTGTGTCAGGTCCTGGTTATCTACTCTCTTCCCTTCACTCCTCAGCCCCAGGGCAGTGGCTTCTTCCTGCTCATACTCATGCTGTTTGGTCTTTGCATACTTTGCTTGGCACATCCTTTGTATTAATATTAAAATGTCATGTGCTTAATTAACAAGCTTAGTCCCTAAAATTCACTAAGCTTCAAACTTTAAATATAGGGTCCTTGATTGAATTAAGAACTTCTAGTGCAGCTAATAGTCTGTGAATATTATAGTCCTGGGCAAAATGAGACAGAGATATAATTTGAACCAGTTCCCCCACCTTCTCTCTATATTACTTTGCTCTCCATCAGGGCATCCTCAGAACACCAGGCAGCTCAGAGGATCCTTTTAGTACCTAGCCATGCCTGTCCTCCACAGACACTAGCTCTCTAGGCTCTAGCATTATTGTTCTGTCCCTCGTATTCCCACTTACATTCTTTAAAATGCACGCAGCCTGTCACAGCTGGAGGTCAGTAATCTGATAAAAGAATTCATACAGTAGAATGTAAATGAAAACTACCTCAGGACTTTGCAACATAAAAACTGATGTTTAGAGATGATATGATTTGGGATCAAGTAATAAATTCCTAATGGTGTAATTTTAGTTAGTGAAGCATGCCAGTTGGGAATCAGTTGGCAAGGAGAAAGGGAACGTTGAGTTTTTATCATATATACATATGCTTTTTAATATCCTGCCTTCCAGCTTTAAAAAGTAGTATCAGATATAGCAAGAGGGGAAAGACCCTTGTGAGACTGAGTGAGAGGAAAGATCTTCATGCGGGTCTATGAGCTTAGAGTTTGAAATTTTTTATTTTGCTTTGAACAATTGCTTCAATAAATGAGGTATACAAAGTGTCATCTTTTAACTGAGGAAGCTGAGCCAGAAAAAAAAAGTAAATTTAACTTCACTTCAAAGAAAGACATGGACGATAGTCTTTACCATAAAATAATGTGATTATTTTTTGTTTGGCCACCACAAACTATATTGTATTTTTAACCAGTTAAAGATGGAATTTTGGCATGATTGTATAAAACTTGAGCCAGATTAGCTTATTTTATTTGGATCTCTGGTTATCTCAAGAGTTGGAATTTAAGGCCAGCCCATTTGTGAAACTTTCTAATTATCTTCAGAGTCTGAACTAAGCCCTGTATATCTTTACGAGAACTGTTTATCTTAGAATCTTGGCTTTTTATAAAGAAATGGATTTTCATCTTCAAAAATAAATATGTAGAACACAATTATATTCAATAATCTACCTAAGAAGACTCATAGTAACAATTCTGATATTTGACATGTTAAGAATTTTTATGGTCACAAAAATATTACTATTAATGTAAAAGTGATGAGCTATCATATAATATATATGAAACAAGATTTTCTCATTTTAAAGGAGGCCACAGTGAGTCATTCTGCAACTTTGAGTACTAAACTATTTATTTTGGGATTTCATACAAATATTAAGTATCTTTGGGTTTGTATATGTAATGGTCAATACAGATTAATGATTATCTTTGTTTTTAAAATTAGATTAACCTCATTACATTTACCATTACAAGTCTGAATAACTGGTTACACTCCCAGGGAGCTGCCTTTGTTAGGTGTTGACCAAAGTATTTTTATGATTTTAAAAAATGGCTCTATGGAAGAAAGTATGGTGGTTCCTCAAAAAATTAAAAATAGAACTACCATATGACCCAGCAATCCCTCTACTGGGAATATACCCACAATATCAAAAACACTGGTACGTAAAGACACATGCAGCCCCATGTTCATTGCAGCATTGTTCACAGTGGCCAAGACATGGAAACAACCAAAAAGCCCTTTAATAGATGACTGGATAAAGAAGATGTGGTATATATATACTATGGAATACTACTGAGCCATAAGAAATGATGACTTCGGAACATTTACAACAAAATGGATGGATCTTGATAACATTATACTGAGTGAAATAAGTAAATCAGAAAAAACTAAGAACTGCATGATTCCATACTTAGGTGGGACATAAAAGTGAGACTAAGAGACATGGACAAGAGTGTGGTGGTTATGGGGGGGAGGGAGGAGAGGGAGGGAGAGGGGGGAGGAGAGGGGCACAAAGAAAACCAGATAGAAGGTGACAGAGGACAATTTGACTTTGGGTGATGGGTATGCAACATAATTGAATGACAAGATAACCTGGAGATGTTTTCTTTGAACATATGTACCCTGATTTATTAATGTCACCCCATTAAAATTAATAAAAAAAAATTAAAAAAATTAAAAAGTGGCCCATAATGAGGAGCACTTTGTAATTTTCTTTTGCTGCATTCTTTTTGTTTATGGGGGTCCCAATAAAATAAGCTTGGTTTCTATGTTTAAAAGATACGTGTCTCTGGCTAGTTGGTTCAATGAATAGAGCATCTGCTCGGCATGCGGACATCCTAGGTTTGATTCCTGTCAGGGAATACATGAGAAACCACCATCTGCTTCTCTTCCTCACCCTCTCCCACTTTGCTCTCTTTTCTTCCCATAGCCAGTAGCTCAATTGGTTTGAGCATCTGCCCCAGGCACTGAGGATAGCTCAGTTGATTTGAGCATTTGCAGCCCCAGACAAGGGTTGCTAAGTGGATCCCAGTCAAGGTGCATGTGGGAGTCTGTCTCTCTATCTCCCCTCCTCTGACTTAAAAAAAAAAAAAAAAAAAAAAAAAAAAAAGATGCATGTGTTCAAGCATTTATAGCAAATGATTAACTTGTTTGTCAATAAGACAACTTCAAAAATTATAAATGTATCAAAATTATGCTTTCCTTACAATAAACTTATAATGTCTTAATTGTTGTCCCAGCTTTGAATAACAAGTGAAAACTCAAGATTCTGACTTCTACTTCTCAAAAGTTAAGCACATTGTAACCAATGTCACCCGAATACATTTAAAACATTTTTATTAATGTTAGAGACATTTTAATTTGATGTATTTGCAAAGAAGTTAATATTGAAAAGCAGATTCAACAATGACTAATTTGTGCTCATAATGTGTTCTCCTATGGAAGCTTAAGATCTCATGAAAACAGCAAATTATGTATCAGTAGATCTGGGGTTGACCCCAGGAATCTGCTTTCCTAATGAACTCCTCTGTGCATCTGGCATTTCTGGTCTATGGAACACAATTGGATTAGGAGGCTTCAGGTCAGTGTTATCAACAGAACATTCAGCAATGACAAAAATGTTTTCTATCTGTGCTTGGCAAGTAAGCACTTGAAATGTGGCAAGTGAGACTGAATTTTTCATTTTAGTTAATTTAAATATAATATAAATCACCACATATGTCTAATGACTATCTTATTGAACACTGCATGTCTTCTAAACTAAGGAAACAAATTGATGTTTAGAGGTAATCTCTCAAGATGAAATGTATATACATGTATTCTCAAGAAGGATGATACTGCCCTAATAGTATGAAAATTGGTTTGTGAGCTAAGGCAAAGATACCAGTTTGATGTGACAATGGTTTATGGTCCCTAAAGTTCAACCTTACCTAACAAAGTCCTATTTCTTATTTTTTAGTTTCTCTCTTTAGGAAGGGTTTACATGAATTTGATTTTTCTCCTTAGATGCAGTATGTAAAACAGACTGAGAAACAAGTCTAGTAAGAATCATGGTGCCCTGGTCTGATAGCTCAATTGGTTAGAGCAACAGCTCAATACACCAAGGTTTAGGGTACAATCCCCAGTCAGGGAACACATACACAGACACAAAAGAATCATGGTAAAACTGTACCTGAATTTTAGTCAACTCATTTATTCCACAAGTCTCCAAATCACTTTTAGGACACTGCTGACTCTAAATGGGACTTGATTTCTCTAATAAAACTTTCAGGGAGTTTCTCACTTTCTCTTTGAAGAAAGAAAGATGAGGGGAACAGGAAGAACAATCAATTAGTATAGACTTATGAAAAACATCACAGGATAAATTAACAATAAAATAAAAAGTCAGTTGTAATTTTTGACTCTTAAATATACTTGAGAAGCAACAGGATTAGTACTAAGATGCTCACCTTCTTGCCTGAAACTTGGAATTTGTGTAATTGTTAGGAGACCTACACACTCTACCTGTGCAAGCTAATGCACTTAGCAAGGTTCTCATGAGGAAAAAACCTGAACTTGAGATATCAATGAACTAGTATTTGAAGTCAGTGTGGTGCTGTGGCAAGGAGCAAAACCTCTCCTGCATCATGAAAATGATTATGGAACTCTCCACTCCCTCAGTGTAATTGGATAGCTTGTTGAATGATATTTTTCTAACTATGGCCCTAAGGAAAAATAATTTCTGGAAGGAATAGGTGAGGACGTGACTTATTTTATGCAGATCATTGTCATCATGTTCTTATGGAAATATGATAGAAAGGGTGACCTACATTTAGTAGTGTGCTAGTAAATGTTTAACAACTGTCTCTTGAAGAGGGAAACATTCATGATTTATAGCATTTGACAGTTTACATAAAATAGTCCCACTATATGTCTGACATTGCACCTTGATTATGGAATTGGGAAGAGATGTGTGCTGTCACCAAACTCTATTATATTTCCACCCTACAAATACAATAGACATAAATCACCTGAAAAGGCTAAATAATTATGCCATGCAGTAAAAGAAAAAAGTGATGAGTTATAATATTTATTGCATTTTATTTTAATATAATTTATATAATTATAAGTTTATATAAATTAGTTTTTACTAATGACTCTGTTTAATAACTGGCTACAAAGTATCTAACAATATTTAATACTTGGCTCTCCTGAGTATGGACTTCAGGACACCCCTGCTGTGATAATATTGAGAGGTAGTGAGTTGAGGACAGGTTTACACTGAGATAGCTGTAGTGATTGATGCATCTCTAAGACTTTGGAAAAGACCACATATGAGATTTACAGATTAGTGGCTTTACCAACCAATACATTTATTAGGTTGGCTTTATAAACATGCCCCAGTTTCCTTAATATATTATTTATTCCAGCAGAAGAAAAATGTGCTGTTATATTTTATTTGTTTAACACTTACCTTAGTTTATTTACATTCTACATTTCTTTAGTTCTCAAAAACTTTTTTATGGAAAATGGCTCCTATTGTACTCTGAATCATCAAATCTATTATTAGAAATAGTTATATCCAAAGTAGAAGATTTTGTTTGCATAACACAGAAAAGAAGGAAAAATAAAAATAATAGATAAGCTTTATAACACATTTTATAATTCACACAGTGTATATAACTCACTGATATATTGTAGCTATTTTATTCAGATAAATTTTAATTTAAATAAAAATCTTATATCCAGTCTTAGTATTTTTGTCTCATTTTGTATAATTCATTCCAGGGTATATTTATTTAACATCTATTACGTGTAAGCACATGTGTCATATTAAATTTGAAAGGAGGAACACTACGCCCTGGCCAGAGAGCTTGGTTAATTTGAACATTTTCCTGATATGCAAAAGTTGTGGGTTTGATCCCAGGTCAGGGGACATACAGGAACAGATCCATATTCCTGTCTCTTGGTCTCTAAAAGCAAAAAAAGAAAATAAAGAAAAAAGGAAAAGAAAAAGGAGGACCACTATTTTGTAATTTCACACAAGTAGGAAAGCAAAGAATATATTTAAATTTTGTCTATGTTTAAGAGTTCTGAGAGCTAGAAATCTTAGGCCAGGAAGTTTTTACTTATATACTGAGGTAAAAAAAAAGGAAAGTATAATCTGTTTTTCTTGCCTCCCATCAACCACCACTACTATTATCATTCCATAATGATTTTTACTTGTACCTCCTGTTGCTAGGAGTAATGGTGGTGATTCAAAAGAAAAAAAAATCTAAGAAAGATGATCTTGATTCACATAATAAAGAAATTACTAAAGAGTAAAGGGGAAAAAAGAGTATAACAAAACAGGTTTAGAAGATTGGAAGGGAATGCTGAGGGTCTCTGGAGAGAAAAATAAAAGGATAAAGATTTAAATATACTTAGGAAATTTCCCTAGAGCCTAGGTATTTTTTAATAAAACTTATTACTCTGCAGTTTTATTTTTACAGTTAGATATAGTTTCCTTTGCATGTGTCACCTCCCATTTATGCTTTGATGGAAAAGCCTGGAAAAGAGAAGAGCTGCAGTGTGACCATGTTACCTCTATCCTCTCTAATTCTTTATCATTCGTATTCATCAAATCCAGAATTGACTCTTCAGTTGAATATTTGCAATCTGTGAAAAATTTAATTAAAGTAATTATCATTATAAAGGATAAGAACTTTATTACACTGAGTTACAAAATTAAATACCTTAGGATAATTCTATTCTTATGAATCTTGCATTCTTAATATTTTTTTAAATCTTTAAATAACCCAATGTTCTGACCTCCCTCTTTATTTTCCAGATAGCAAAGGGTTCAATATCAGCTGGGAAAATAGTAGCTAAGCTGCTGACTGAATCACACTGCACCATAAAGCACACCTCAGCAGTTCTACTTTGTCTTTTGACCTAGACGTCTCTTAATAACCTTCCTGTTCTGATAATCCATTCCAAACTTCCTGCCTACCTGCGAAATATTTCTGCAATATATTTTGCAGCCTTTTCCATCCATGTGTGAGCTCACAACATCCCTGTTTAAAATATGACACTGGTGAAAGCTATGAAGAAAACAGCTATTGTTCAGACTGGAAACGTCTGAGGCCAAGAATAGCAATGATTTCTCTGGTGCCATTTCTATCATCAGTATTCTTATTCCTGGCAATTCAACATCAGAATGTGGGGATGTTATTGAACAAAGGGAAATTGAATTAATGAGCCAACAAAAATGATCAACTTCAAAGACAAGATGTAGTTGGGGAAAAAATACACAAAAGAATGAATGTGTTCAATACTGTAAGTGCATTACATGACTATTCTAAAGGATGTCACCTATCAACCTTTTGAATAAACAAGACATAGGTTAAGAGTTGGCACTACAATTACTTCTTCCGAGGACAGATTTGAAAATGATCCCAGTGAATGTATTACCAAGCCAGAATGCAGGATTTCCCTTAATCTCTAACACTTTAAACCTAAAACCAGTTCATTGAATCTTCAGAGCCTTCTAATACCTATTTAATTCATTTCTACTAGTTCGATTCTGCATGCAGAGTACACAATAGTTCTAAGTAACATTAGCCAAAAGGAAAATGTTGAAAATGTATACATGTACATTGGTCTACTTGACTAGACTGTAACTCTAATACTGATTAATACTGATTATAGTGAGTTAAGGAGTGGAACCCATAAGTATTTCTCAATACCATAAAGTAGAACTGAACACTGGGAAACAGGGATCCCCAACCAGGACAAATACTATAGCAAAAGTCAGACCTCTGAGAAAGTTCTGACTGACTTATGTATATTTATCACTTACCAAAAGCAAGTATAATAGAGTGCACTTTTGCATATTTAGTTTCATGCTACAAATTGAGTTGAGATACTCCAAAATGTGGTTGTGGGTGACCATTCACATTTTGTTGAAATTTTATAGCTGAATTAGTTGTTGTAGTCAAATTAAATAGAGCATTGGGACACTTTGGGGTTATGGAGTGCCTTGATCTCATAAATACACGCCCAATTCTGTGCCTTACTGTGGAAGATTGACATAATGGTGTTGTTAAAAAAAAAGTTTAAATCATTTAAATAGGAATTAAGCGATGCACACAACTAGAATTTTAGAAGCATTGTATTCTAATCCTAATCTTAGGGCTCCTCCTATTTGAAACACTTTTTATTTACCATGGTTTTCTCCTCTGTTGGTGGAGGACAATGTTGTCATCCTAAATTTAGTATGTGAGATGATGCAATGAAAATATAAAAATTGCAACCTAAAAATTCAATGTGCTAAATATGATGCAAAACATTTGAGGGTATTATTAATTCCTCTATTTTCATTTTAATAGTTAAGTTTTCTGTGAGAAGAAATATACACTTTACTCTCAAATTTTCACTAGTGTATGCTAGCATCATCCAGAGAGGGAATATTAAAAATGGAAATCTCTGAGCTCTGTGACTGAACGATTTTGACTTAGTAGGTCAGAGATAGGCATCCCGAGAGTTTTAGTTGTAAGCATTGAACAGACCACTCTGCACACACTGCACATTGACTGGCCCTGTTGCAGAATGCATATAACTCATTTTCAATGCAGCTGTTGCCCTCCATAATGTCAGAAATTACTCTGTAATGAGCATCTGTGTTAAAGGCATCACACTGAGATTTAATTAATCTGGTTTAATATTTGATAAGTAGATGAAGCATTATGAGAAAAAATAATTTGCATGTTGGCCTCACCATTGAAATGATTCCTCTTATCCCCAGTATCAAGTTCCACTGAATAGCATTTAAAGAAAAAAATGACTTAAGTTTGGTGAATGGTGATATTTTTATCACTTATAATATTTTTCTACTTGAGATATTTTTATTATGTCTTTTTGAAAATGCTAGAAAAATATATAAAGATTATGTATGTAAATAAATTAACATCTGCTCATATGTTCCCCTTACTATCAGATGTATGAGTTTGTGTGTGTGTGTGTTAGAGAGATAAATGTATTCATGGTTGCAACAACTGAATACACAAAGAATGATGCTTGAAGGCAATGTAACTAGGAACAGTCATCACATTCTAACATGGGACCACATCCCAAAATTTAGAAAGACCATCAGCAAATGATGGGTTCCATAAAGTGTGGCAAATATTTACTACATAAATCTCTACAAATCAGTAATAATAGTTAGCTCACATCTTCAAGTCCTCACATGAGTAAGTGTTGTCAGAAGGGCACTGATATTCCAATACATAAAGTATGACAAGATTCAGTTTCATTATATAATGCAGCGGTTCTCAACCTGTGGGTCGTGACCCCGGCGGGGGTCGAACGACCAAAACACAGGGGTTGCCTAAAGCCATCGAAAAATACATATTTATTCCGATGGCTTTAGGCGACCCCTGTGTTTTGGTCATTGGACTCCCGCCGGGGTCGTGACCCACAGGTTGAGAACCGCTGATATAATGAAAACTACAAAGCATTGTTAAAGGAAATAAAAAAAGATACAATGAAATGGAAAAATATTTCTTGTTCTTGGATAGAAAGAATAAATATAGTCAAAATGACTATATTACCCAAAGTGATATACAAATTTAATGCAATTCCCATCAAAATTCCAATGTCATTTTTTAAAGAAATGGAACAAAAAATCATCAGGTTTTTATGGAACTATAAAAAACCCTGAATAGCCAAAGCAATCCTAAGGAAAAAGAACAAAGCTGGGGGCATTATAATATCTGACTTCAAATTATATTATAAAGCCACGATAATCAAAACAGCATGGTATTGGCAGAAATATAGACACTCAGGCCAATGAAACAGAATAGAAAGCCCAGAAATAAAACCACATGTATATGGTCAAATAATTTTTGATAAAGGGGCCAACAACACACAGTGGAGAAAAGAAAGCCTCTTCAATAAATGGTGCTGGGAAAACTGGAAAGCCACATGCAAAAGAATAAAACTCGACTACAGTTTGTCCCCTTGCACTAAAATTAATTCAAAATGGATCAAAGACCTAAATATAAGACCTAAAACAATAAAGTACATAGAAGAAAACATAGGTACTAAACTCATGGACCTTGGTTATAAAGAGCACTTTATGAATTTGACTCCAAAGGCAAGGGATGTGAAGGCAAAGGTAAATGAGTGGGACCACATCAGACTAAGAAGCTTTTGCACAGCAAGATAAACTGACAACAAAACAAACAGACAGCCAATTAAATGGGAGATGATATTTTCAAACAACAGCTCAGATAAGGGCCTAATATCCAAAATATATAATACAAAGAACTCATAAAACTCAACAACAAACAAGCAAATAATCCAATATAAAAATGGGAAGAGGACATGAACTGACACTTCTCCCAGGAAGAAATACAAATGGCCAACAGATATATGAAAAGATGCTTATCTTCACTAGGTATTAAAAAATTGCAAATCAAAACTACAATGAGATACCACCTCACACCTGTTAGATTAGCTATTATCAACAAGACAAGTAATAACAGGTGTTGGAGAGACTGTGGAGAAAAAGGAACCCTCATCCACTGATGGTGGAATTTAAAGTAGTACAATCATTATGGAATAAAGTATGGCGGTTCTTCAAAAAATTAAAAATAGAACTACCATAAGACCCAGCAATTCCTCTAGTGAGTATATACCTCAAAAACTCAAAAACACTGAGACATAAAGACACATGCAGCCCCATGTTCATTGCAGCATTGTTCACAGTAGCCAAGACATGGAAACAACCAAAAAACACCTTCAATAGATGATTGGATAAAGAAGATGTGGGACATATATACTATAGAATACTACTCAGCCATAAGAAATGATGACATCAGGTCATTTACAACAGTGATTTTCAACCTTTTTTGAGCCGTGGCACGTTTTTTACATTTACAAAATCCTGGGGCACACCACCTACCAAAATGACACAAAATGACACTCTAACACAGTACATATTATACATATAGTTAATTATATAGTTTCTAAATGTATTTATACTCACTTAGTATGAAACCTGGGCCTGTTTTGATGAACACAAAAGGGATATCCTGGCAGGAATGGTAGAAAGACACACACGAAGCTCTTCCTCAACAGTTCTCAGTCTCTCTCTGTTTTTAGTTTTTATCGCAGTCAAGCTTGAGAAGCTCAGCTCACATAGATATGTGGTTGAAAATGGGAGCAATGTCAAAATAGCTTTGTTGGCCAGAATGGGGAACTCCTTGGCAACAGATAACCAAAAACTGTCCAAAAGGAAGATCAGCAAACTTTAGCTGTAAACCACGATCTTGTTTCAGTTCAATGAGTTCCTCTTGCTCCTTAAAGTCATGTCTTTTCCAGCAATGGATACTGAGCTGTATCCCTAACCCAGTCAAGGCATTCTGTGAAGGCTGAAGACAACATCTTCTCAAGAGTTTTCAAATGTCTGCCAATCACCTTGCACATTGCAGCAGTGCTATTTCTCGGTGAGCAGGAACATCTCAAGGTTGCCACGCTGCACATGTTGTTGCCAGAGATGCACCTTTAAACGGAATCTGTTCATTTTATCAGTGTTTGTAAGCAGGTTTTCATTTCGGCCTTTTATCCATGTGTTCAGTTCATTCAGATAATGAAATATATCAGCCAGGTATGCCAGCTTCGCACACTACTCATCACTTGCAAGCAGCTTTGAATAATCAGACCTCTCGTTTGTCATAAATACTTTAAGTTCCTCTTGCAACTCATACACACGAGCCAGCACTTTGCCACGCGACAGCCACCGGACCTCCGTGTGGAGCAATAAGATTTTACGTTCCGCTCTCATTTCTTTACACAAAGACACAAATAAGCGACATCTCAAAGGTCGTGTCTTCACAAAGTTCACTATGCTCACAACATCATCCAACACAGGAGCTAGATCTGCTGGTAAGGTCTTCGCAACAAGGGCCTCACAGTGCAAAAAACAGTGCGTAACAATAACATCTGGGTTTCTTTCTTTGACCCTACTTACAAAGCCTTTGTTGCGCTCGACCATGGCTGCGGCTCCATCAGTGCAGACACCTGTGCAGTTTTCCCATGTAAGCCCACTTTTATCAAGATATTTTGACGTGACCCGAAATATTTCCTCTCCTGTTGATTTTTCTGGCAATGCCTTGCAAAATAGGAAGTTTTCTCTAATGGCTTCTCCATCCACAAAACGCACGTTGGCCAAGAGCTGACAATGTCCAATAATATCCATCGACTCATCAAGTTGCAAGGCAAATTTCTTACTGATGCGCACCTTTTCCAAAACAACAGTTTCAATGTCCGCAGACATGTCATCAATACGTCTGGCAATTGTGTTATCTGAGAGAGGCACTTTAGCTATCTCTTTGGCCATGGTAGGGCCAAGCATCTCATTTACAATGGCTTTACAAGCTGGCAGTATTAATGTTTCTGCCACAGTGTGGGACTTTTGTGATTTAGCTACGAGTTCAGCAACAAGGTAGCTAGCTTTGAGGCCTCTCTCATTTACCTTGGTGGTTTTTCTCAAAAAAGTTGCCCATTTCTCATTGTTTGTACGTAAGCATACAAAATAGTCCATCGGCTTGTTTTGAACGGAAGGGTGTTTTTTTGGAGATGGCGTTTAAGCTTGCTTGGCACCATGGTGCTATTGGATAGCTTCTCACCACACACCAAGCACAGCAGAGTAAATCCAAATGAAAGATAGCTTTCACTGTATTGCCTCGAGCTCACCATCTTATCTTTTTTCTTTTGTTGACCACTCATACTAGGGCCTTCATCTGGGTCAGAATTTGTCCAGGGCCCTGTTTGGCATTTGCATGTTCCCTTCTCAAAAACTTCTCCATCACTGTCACTTGCTCATCTTGCTGAGATCCCAAACTGTTACAAGAGTGAAATATGCCTGGCAGAGGTCCTTTAAATAAATTACATTTATTAAAAAAAAGTTAAATAAAAAAGGATAACCCTCTCATATATACAGTCCCATGTAACATCCCTCATATATACAGTCCCATGTAACATCCTTCATATATACAGACCCACGTTACATCCCCTTATAAATTCAGTCCCACATAATATCTCCTCATATACAGTCCCACGTAACATCCCCTCATATACAGTCCCATGTAATCTCATGTATACAGCTCCATGTAACCTCATATATACAGTCCCATGTAACCCCTCATATATACAAGTCCCATGTATCCCCTCATATATACAGTCCCACTAATAGATACTGGAGCTTTCATCAAGGTTGTGGGTTCAAATCAATTTGGCAAATACTCTCTCTATATAGAGACTGGACAAAATCAATTTTAGAAAATGTTGGGTACTTGTATAACATCATAAGTCCTCAGAGCATCTCTACTGTCAGATTGAGAAGTTTGCTTTCTAGGTAAGGATTCTGATAAATACTAGAGTTCTCCCTGAGGTTGTGAGTTCAAATCCCATGGTCAGCTGGGTGCAGGGGCCTTGGTTCTGTCTGTTTTGATGGTGTATATAGAGATTTTAGCTCTTTAAAAAGATGACCCTTCAGGAGGCCATATACAATATAGATAACATTGTAATGCATTGTATATCACCCTCTGCGGGGCCTCTTTTAAAAAGAAAATGGTCAAATATCTATATACACCATCAGGATAGACATAACCAGTTGAGGCTGAGGCTTCATCTAGTGGTGGCAACATTTACCTCCAGTCCTGACCAGGATTAGAAATCGGGACCATGGGGAGGAGTAGCAGCTTCAACTACTCGCTGCGGCCACACAATGACAAGTGCGCGGCAGCCCGAGCGGGGACCTTCCTGGGTGTGGGTGAGAGGCAGCCTACTATTGGTTCATCGCTAGTGGATGGGATGAATCCTAGAAGGTGATTGGTCAGTGAGCATTCCCTGTGCCTCCACTCTTCCTGTTGCTGATAGCTGGAGGGATTGTGAGGGGAATGTTTATGTTCAGATGGAGGCGGCAGGCCAGATAAATAGCCTCTGTGGGCCATATCCGGCACGCAGGCCGTAGTTTGGGGACCCATGTTTAATTTTCCCATGGCACACCTGACCATGTCTCACAGCACACTAGTGTGCCGTGGCACACTGGTTGAAAAACACTGATTTACAACAACATGAATGGACCTTGATAACATTATACTGAGTGAAATAAGTAAATCAGAAAAAACTAAGAACTCTATGATTCCTTACATAGGTGGGACATAAAAATGAGACTGGGGGGGGGGAGAAAGTGAGGGAGTAGGGGGAAGGGAGGGACACAAAGAAAACCAGATAGAAGATGATGGAAGACAATTTGACTTTGGGTGATGGGTATGCAACATAATCAAATGTCAAAATAACCTGGAGGTGTTTTCTCTGAACCTATGTACCCTGATTGATCAATGTCACCCCATTAAAATTAATAAAAAATTAAAAAAATTCTTAATGCAAAAAAAGACAATTAAAATAAGATTTCGTTTCTAAAGATGGTGCCATGGATAAAGAAGAGAAGATGTTAACAAGATAACATAGAGAAAGTAGAATCTTATACTGTATTTATTAAAAATCTCTCTATCTTGACCAGATAGCTTGGTTGATTAGAGAATTATCCCAATACACAAAGGTTGCTGGTTCAATCCCTGGTCAGGGCACATACAGGAACAGATTGATGTTCCTGTCTCTCTTCTGCTCTCTCCCTTCTTCTCTCTGAAATCAATAAAATAAACATTAAAATAAAAATCTCTAGCCTTTGTATGTAGTTCACCTTTTGGTTAGGTGGAATCGTTCCATTCTATTTATTATTCAACTTCAGCTAACTGTATCGAGATTCTAAATTTTTTCCCCTGCAATTAAAAAGATAGAAACTGATAGACAATATCTTCATCAGTGGCCAATAATTAACCTTGCTTTTAAAAGCTAATTTTGCAATATGAATTTTATGAAACTGCTAAGAAGCTATACTTAAAGAAGTACAACACTTTCTCTATTTAATACTATGGCTATTATGTAATTGTTTGCATTTGCTGGTTTAAGTTTATGCTGCTTTCTTTTTAGAATTTTAGAAACTGAGGGTCATTATGTTATTTTTTCCTATCATTTCAAACTTCACATCAGATGTATACAAGAATGTCATCTGCAATAGACACTTTAAAAAATACAATTGTGTTAGACACCAAAAGACTCTCCCTACAGGCTTTTGGAAAAATACCAGGAAAGTATTCCTATCTACCCCTCTCCCACCACCTTTATTCTTCCACTTACAGATGTCCCTACCCCACAGGGCACAGAAATGCCTGCTGTAATCTTACATAATTTCCCTTCCTTGTGACTCCTTTCCATTGTTCTTTCTTGGTATGATAAAACAAATTAGTCTTATTATTTTCATTATCTATTTATTAATTGATAAATGTGATCTACCTTTTTTATTTTTAGTTACTTTTATTTTTATTTTTTTGTAGCAGAGACAGAGAGAGTCAGAGAGAGGGACAGACAAGGACAGAGAGACAGGAAGGGAGAGAGATGAGAAGCATCAATTCTTCATTGCAGCTCCTTAGTTGTTCATTGATTGATTTCTCATATGTGCCTTGATGGGGGGGGGGGGTACAGCAGGCCAAGTGACCCCTTTGGCTCAAGCTGGTGAGCCTTGCTCAAACCCGATGAGCCTGCGCTCAAGCTGGCGACCTCGGGGTCTCAAACCTGGGTCTCCCACATCCAAGTCTGACACTGTATCCACTGCGCCACTGCCTGGTCAGGTGTGATTTACCTTTTTTAAAATTAAAAACACTTCAAGACAATTATCAACTTTATAATCAGATCTTTTAAGACATTTAAATAGGACATATTTACAGTTTTAAGATGAAAGAAGGTGAAGAGATTAAATACAAAAACATACATAACACATAGACACAGACAACAGTGTGGTGAAAGGGGGTTGGGGGTGGTTGCAGCTGAGGAAAGGGGGAGAAAATAAGGACAAAAAGAGACATTGCTCGGAGTGGTAAGTGCACGATGCAGTGTGTAGATCATGTTTTGTTGAGTTGGGCACTTGAAACCTGTATGGTTTTGAGAATCATTGTCACCCAATAAAGTCAATTTAAAAATTAAATCAATAAATAAGTAAATCAAAAATTGATTGGCATTTTGTAATGCTAGAGGTGATTTTCTAATTGATAGCTCCCAGAAGAAAATATTTTAATTCGTTATTTAAACTACTGGCAAAAAAGACTTATTCTTAGTAGACAGTCCCCCTTTCTCTCTCTCTCTCTCTCTCTCTCTCTCCTGTCTCTTTATTAAAATAGGAATTTTAATTAATACGGTATTTGAATTTTGAAACTGGTTTTTACTAAGTCATTCAAAAAGAATGTTGAACTCTCTTGAATTTTAACAAATTTAAATATCTCAGATATTATATAAGTCAACAGTTAAATTCCTTGTTAATTGGGAAGATGTTGATCTATATAATTTAAATATAAATGAAATTAATCAAGTAAATACACAAGATGGGGACAAAACTCTAATAATAATTTATAATCAGTAAAATAATAGTGTAATACTTAATTTTTTACACAGGTCCAGGGAAAAACACTGGCAAAACTAGTGCATGCAAAGCCAAGGAATTTTATAATAAAATTCATGAATTACAATGAAAGGGATGTTGAACTGCGTGTTGAAAAGACACATGTCTAGTCTTCTAAACGGTTTTTAAAACTTTTCCATCATTTTAAATTTAAAACAATTTTTGTTCTCTATATTTGTTTACATATGCTTATTCCTAACAGATTTTTCTGGATAGAATTTTAGAGACTACTTTGTATTTTAACATCTTCAGACTTGTACTTAATACAATATTTAGAGAGTAGCATCAAAGTAAAATATATAATGAATACAAAGGAAAGGTATTTCTAAAATGTCTCAACTTTAGTTTAGAAAGCTTAAATTCTTTCTGCTCATTCTGTAGCTGCTTCCGTCATGATGACAAGGGCTGTAAGGGCAGAAGCAAGTTCAGTTTTCCTTAGTCCTGTTACAAATGACAAGATTCAAGTTTCATTTGGTTTGCATGAGAATGTAGACATAATATTGGCAATTCCATTTCCCGTCCCCTGAGTTTTCAACTGATGCATACTCAGAATAGGCCAATATATTCACAAACCAAGTAAACTTGGGAGAAAAATTTCCTAAACTCTCAATAACTATAATCGTAATATGAAAATTTTCTCCAGAATTCTTAAGAGATCTCCTTTTCTTCTGCACTTCTGGCTGAGCTTAAAATATTTCTTTTTAGTAGACTGTCCTTACTTTAAGGTAGTTTTCCGAAATGTTGAAATGTTTGGTACTGTCTACCCTTTGTCAGAAACACTATTAACTCAAGTCAATATCTATTTTGGCTAAGGGTGTGTTTATTACTCTTTATGTTGATATGGAAACTGCAAGGCAAGCTAAAACTGGAGTTTCCCATTATTTTCTTCACTGCATCATAATTTAAAGTCTTTAACCTACATGAAAAAAATTACTTATGCATTTACATTTTAAGTTAATTTGGTAAACTTTTAAGTAGTATAACTTTTTATACAGCATATATATACCGCATTTATTTATTTAAAATAAATGTATTGAGCATCTAAAATCTAGGCACTGAAGAGGACCTTGGGAGAAATTCAAAGATGTATACACATCATTTATGAACTTAGTCATCAGTTACTAAGAGTACGCAATGGGCCAAATCTCAGAAAGAAGGACTAGTACAGATAACCAATTATGATAAGGCAGAGCAACTGCTTGCAAGAATTTTAATGTGTAAGTAAATTTTAATGTGGGTGTTAATTGCTGTGGGTGAGTGAAAGTGTGTGTTATAAAGGGGATATGATGGATTAAAGATGGCTGCAAATGCAAAACATTTTCACTCTTTCATTTGAAAAGTAGCCTCTACCACTGACTACACTATCCCTTTACACTTGTATCATTAGTAACACAACTCTTTCAGAAAGATTGTTGATTCATATTTTTATTTTAGGGCTGCAGCTATGTCAAATTTGCTTTTGAGCCATGTCTCTCTCCCTAGACTTAGTAGCAAGTGCTTATCAGGTCTTCCCAGGACGAAGACCTTTGTCACTGCTGTTCCCTGGCCATTTTATCCAACTGAAAAAATTGGAGGCAAAAAGACTCTAATCAGAAATCTTAAAAAAAAAATCTGTGATTGTTACATGTTGATTTGTTTTTGCTCTGAGCCTATATCATGAGCATTCATCAGCATAGGTGACTCAATGGATTTCTCAATTTTCTCTTTAATTAACTAGAAATGAGAAATAATTTTATTTTCTAATCTTCCAGGTATCTGTAGACTCTCTGTGTCTCCTGGAAAACAGTACAGATCTTTTCTGATTTTTTTTCCTTCTTGTATTTAGCTTTAGAAAATTAACAAATGACAACCAACCTCAAGCACCAAATATGTTGAGTACATGCTCAGCCACACACACACACACACACACACACACACACACACACACACATATATATATACACACACTTCACTTTAAGTATATTATGCTCCATGGGGAAAAAAAAGAACTTGAAAATCTTAATGACATACATTAAAAAGACTTACATCCTATTTCCTTTGCTTGTTGCTGGCTGTAGATTGTATGCTGCAGCTGTGCTTCAGGCTGTGAATTAGATATGTGTCCTCCATAAGTTGGCAGAGAATTGTAATGTCTTTTCAAGTTCAGAGTTGTCAAAATGCCGCTCTGTCACATCCCATCAGCTAAAGGAAGTTACATGCCCAGGCCCAACACTGATGGAACACAGAAAAGTGCACTTCTCCCAGGGGCAAGAGAGAAGATTGAATATTTGTCAAAAAATAATACAATTTATCACAGTTACGAAACTGTATTGTCCTTACTAAGATGTGAATCAATGATAAGAAAAGGATGAGGTATAAATATCCATATTATTTAACTAATAATTAACTACTTGTCACAGAATAGTTTAATTATAGTAATTATTATTTTGAAACCAAGGTGAAACACACACACCCTTGCATGATCTGTAAATGGCTTTATTAAACAGTGACCGACCTTCCCTACTGCACATATTCTGAAGTAAATGAGCATGCAATAATGACACATACCTGGTAAGGCACAAGGTTATGTGTTACTCGTGATTAAGATATCATTGAGAAGAAACAGCACTTTCTTGATGTATAATGTCAAAACATAGAAAATAAATTTATCACCCCTTTGGACGATTTCAATGTCATTAAATCACCAGAGGGCTGCCCTGAAATATACTTAGCTCAAATAAGTTGACTTTTACCCACCATCATATCATCAGGCTGCCTATCAACCAGGTTTACTCTGGCTTTGCACTTGAAAACTAAGGAAAACAAGTTTTTCTGTAACATGACTACCACCCATTCTCTCTCTCCTCTTCTCCCAGCATCAGTAGTGGAGAGTTTGGAATTCTTTTTTGAATTATATAGATTTTTTAGTCTCTATCCTTCAAATAATATTTGCATACAGGGTCTAATTTAGAACAGTCATCCCGAAGCTTACTGCCAAAACGGAAGTGTGGTTCACGGCCGAAAGTGCTTCTCCGATGAGAGGAATTTAGCTTATCCATTCTCAGCACCTTTAAAAATCTCACTCAGCACCTGATAGTCATTGCAGAATGTTAACAGATCTCTGGCGCTCTGCAATAAGCAACTATATCTGTGCCATTAGCCTTGTACATGAGTCCTAATATCCAGCCATTCTATGACCATTATGTTATCCATCTGTCAGATCTCATCACTGCAGGGAAAAGAGTAAACGATTCAGTGCTTCTAAAGAAATTTTAAACCAGCTGCTGATGTCAGTTTTCCACCTGTTCATGTTATAACAAGCTTAAATTCATAAGGAGAGGTATGTGTAACTACTTTCAAGGCAAAGAGTGGGGCTATTATTTCCAAGGTTAGGACTGTCTCCTCAGTTCTTCAGGGGCAGTGCCAATTCGTTCACTCATTATAGTGGTTTGACCCCCATTTGGAAATGAGCCAGGAAAGACTGGTGTGAAGAATAAAGTAAATTGCACAAAATTTTAATTCTTAGAGGCATGCCCTTCACCTGAAGAATCCTCTTATTCATAAATCAAAGTTGAGTCTCAGACCCAAAAGTGATCTAAGACTGAAAGAAATTAAGCGTGGATTGTCAGAAGTAAAGACCAATTCTCTATTTTCCTCCACTTTTTATATGAAAGAAGGTGAGCCTTTGTCTGAAAACTGACTTTTGTATAAAAACAGATAATTAATTAAGTACCATGAAATAAAAGACGTAAGAACAATGGCATGCCTATTAGAATGGCTGAAATCTAAAGGACTGACAGGACCAAATATTGACGAAGATGTAGAACAACAAGTACTCTCAATCATTCTGCTGGGAATGCAAAGTGATACAGCCACTTTGGAAGACAGTTTGGCAGTTTCTTACAAAACTAAACTCATACCATATGATCCAGCAATCTTGTGCCTTGATATTAACCTAAATGAGTTGATAACATGTCCACACTAAAATCTGCACAAGAATATTTAAAGCAAAGCAGCTTTATTTATAATTGCCAAAATGAGGGAGAAACCACGATATCTTTTTAATAAGTGAATGGATAAACTGGTACATCTATACGATAAAATATTATTCAACAATAAAAAAGAATTTAGTAATTAAGCCATGAAAAGACATGGAGGAATCTTAAATGCACAATGTTAAATGAGAGAAGTCAATCTGAAAAAAACTACATACTGTATGATTACAACTATACGACAAATTGAAAAAAGCAAAACTATGGATACAGTAAAAAACTCTGTGTTTGTCAGGGTTTCAGAAGGAAGAAAGGAGGGAGAGATAAATGGGCAAAGCAGGTGGAATTTTTAGGTCACTGAAATTATTCTGTATAATTCTATACAACGCATGGTGGATATATTACAACACAACAAAAGGAGTGAACCCTGAAGTATAACACAAATAGTAAACCCTAATGAAATCTGGGAAGTTTAGTTAGTAATAATATATTAATATTAGTTCATGAATTATAACAAGTAAGTATACACTTCTGGCGCACTAATATTAAGATGTTTATAAGTATATAAAAATTGTACTTTAGCCTGACCTGTGGTGGCGCAGTGGATAAAGCATCGACCTGGAAACGCTGAGGTCGCTGTTTGGAAACCCTGGGCTTGCCTGGTCAAGGCACATATGGGAGTTGATGCTTCCAGCTCCTCCCCCTTCTCTCTCTCTGTCTCTCTCTCCTCTCTCTCTGTCTCTCTCTCCTCTCCCCCTCTCTCTCCTCTCTAAAAATGAATAAATAAATAAATTTTTTTTAAATTGTACGTTATGCTCAATTTTTCTGTAAATTTTTCTCAAAATAGTATTATCTCTTAATTTAAGAAAAATAATTTAAAAAGAGCTGTGCAGAAAAATAATTAGGTTACAGCATATGGCATGAGTTTAAATTGATTAAACTGGTTCCACATTATATATAATAATAAATTTTATTAGACATTAATTTTTATTTCATATCAATCCAGATATTTAAAGAAAAGTTTAAAAGTGTGAATACTAGGACAATATTTGCTATGTGTTTAAAAGCTGTATATTTTTAAAATAGTTTGTTCTCTAAAGAACCATACATTTTAGCCCTGGCCGGTTGGCTCAGCGGTAGAGCGTCGGCCTGGCGTGCGGGGGACCAGGGTTCGATTCCCGGCCAGGGCACATAGGAGAAGCGCCCATTTGCTTCTCCACCCCGTCCCCCTCCTTCCTCTCTGTCTCTCTCTTCCCCTTCCGCAGCCAAGGCTCCATTGGAGCAAAGATGGCCCGGGCGCTGGGGATGGCTCCTTGGCCTCTGCCCTAGGCGCTAGAATGGCTCTGGTCGCGGCAGAGCGACGCCCCGGAGGGGCAGAGCATCGCCCCCTGGTGGACAGAGCGTCGCCCCTGGTGGGCGTGCGGTGGATCCCCGTCGGGCGCATGAGGGAGTCTGTCTGACTGTCTCTCCCCGTTTCCAGCTTCGGAAAAATACAAAAAGAAAAAAAAATTAAAAAAAAAAAAGAACCATACATTTAAAAAAGTAAATATGCTTTTTAAAAATAATTTAAATTTAAGATATCTTTAAATAGTTACTCATACTGTATTCTGCCATTGCATTCATGAAAGCCACTTTTTATCTTTTACTTAGATGACACATTCACTCATTTGTTCAACATATACTGAGTACTTACTCTATGTCAGGCATTGTCCAGGATTTAGTAGAATAATGGAGATCCGTGAAGCAAGGCCTCTGAGCTCAGGAGTATGCACTGTCTAATGAGCCAAAGTAGGTTTAATTCTACAATAAACAATGTCAACATTGTAGCAAAACACAACAAAGGCTAAATGCCCATTATTGTCACTGCTAAAGTGAATTGAAGTATATGTGGTAAGAGATAGAAGTTCTTAAGGGTAATGGTGCTCCATGCAGTGACTCAGAAATTCAGGCTCTATCTTGTGGCTCCATCAACTTCAACTTCAACATGTGGCCTTAAAAATTGCCATATATAGACTGGTCCATGGTAGTGCAGTGGATAGAATGTCAACCTAGAACGCTGAGGTTTCAGGTTCGAAACCCTGACCTTCCCTGGTCAAAGCACATATAACAAATAATCAAATGAACAACAAAATGAAGCAACTATAAGTTGATATTTCTCATTCTTTCTCCCTTTCTCTGTCTAAAATCAATAAATAAAATCTTTTTTAAAATAGTCATAAATGAGAACAAAAGATAGAATATGGAAGTTTGTTTAAGGGGTTTTATAATCAACCTTACTAGTTATGCATGGTCCCAGCTAAACTATAAATAAAATCTTTCTATTTGGACAGGAAAGAAATGAAATATGTTGATAAAGAACACAGTGTTTTTTCTCTCACATATACCTAGAAAAAATATTTATAATACAATATAACTGATATGGCAGATATGTGTGAGCAGTCATATTTTATACAATAGGGGAGTTTCCAGAGACTTTAAATTAAAATTCACACCAGTCTACTAATTTTTCCATAAAAAATAAATGTAAGTTAGAGGACGTACGTTCTTGGATATTGTAACTCTCCCAAATATTATAGCACTATTTTGCTTGAAAGTTCCCTTCCATTTTCTCAACCTAGGTCCAATATTTTAAAGTTCCCCTTTTAAATGAATTAGCCAGATATATCATATTGAATTTAACCTTCTTGACATTATCTCACATTTAACTATTAATTCCAATGCTTGAGGATGTTGTTATTCAGCAAAGGCAAAAATGCCATCACCACAAATGACCTCTAGACATCACTAATAACAGATATAAAAATATCCTACATAATAATATTATGCAGTAAAATATAGCCTTATATCCCCAAATCACCCATAGGCCATAAAAATGCACAGGATCCCAACTAAATATGGATGGAAGGCAAGTCTATTTACCAACTAAACTAGTGCTACCATGTTGCAATGGTTTTAACACAGTTTACTACTTCCTTTGCCTGGTAGCTTTAATAGTATGTAATCTTGATAAATGTTTTTAATTTTTTCAGATACTACATATCTCAAAGTGTGACATTAATAATGTGTTAACTATTTAAAATCACACAGTAAACTTTACATAAAATGTGACCAATTTTATGAACTAGTATTCAATAGCCTCATAAGCTACAAACCAATCTGTGACAACTTTTCTATGCACAGCTGCTTCCATATTATCTACAATGAATTATAAATGAGAAGCACACATCTTGCCATGTTTCTCCTTTAAGTAAAAGTCTTTACTACCATCAGCTTTACTACCTATAAGACAAAATCTAAACTCTAAGAATTTTATTTATTTATTTATTTATTTATTTATTTATTTAGTGAGATAGAGAGAGAGGGAAACAGACAGGGACAGACAGACAAGAAGGAAGAGAGATGAGAAGCATCAACTCTTAGATCCACTCATAGATGTGGCACCTTAATTGTTCATTGATTGCTTCTCATAAGTGCTTTGATGGGGGGGGCTCCAGTTGAGCCAGTGACACCTTGTTCAAGCCAGTGACCTTGGGCTCAAGCCAGTGACCTTGAGCATCAGTAATCTTGAGTATAAAGTCAACAATCTTTGGGCTCAAGCCAGTGACTATGGGGTCATGTCTATTATCCCACACTCAAACTGGTGGCCCTACGCTCAAGTCGGTGGCCTCTGAGCTTTCAAACCTGGGTCCTCAGTGTTCCAGGTTGACACTCTGTTCAGTACACCACCACCTGGTTAGGCAAATTCTGAAGATTTTAAATACAATTCATACAACTAACATTTAAGAAAGATTTACTAGATGACAAGTATTTGGGAGAAACAAAGCTTTAAAACTCCTCACGAACTTTGCAAAGCTTACTCATACATCTATATTTTCTACCACTATCCATCTTTGACTCCACCCTAGCTAGCAGTTAGTCATTCCCTGACCATGAGGTTATTTTCTCTTATCTCTTTGCCTGTGAACATGTATCAGCCAGTTTAGTGTCATAGACATTTTAAGCAGAAAGGGGTTTAACACAGGAAATTAAGAGCTTACAAAATGATGGAAGGGCTGGAAGAGGAGGAGACATGGGTTGGCTACAGGACTGTTGAGTTCAGAGATACACTTGATCCTAATAACTAGACCCAGGTATGCCAATCTGGTTCCTGAAATTACTCTGACTACCTTTAGCTCTGCAAGATACTGGAATATTAAGTCTATACTGCTCCAACTATATTTACACTCTAACATCTATGTGGCTTTCTTTGCTAGTTATCATAGCAGCAAGGAAATGGCTTCTATTATGGAGCTACATTCCACATCGCACACAAATGTATCCCAAAGATGGGGCAGCTGGAGACCATTGGTGACCTGTTGTCTTTTCCGCGGGGTGGTCTGAGTGGTGTACCATCATTAATGCCACAGGCATCTTAGATCTTTCTATCTAGGAGGGAAAGGGATGAAAGCGGGGCTAGAATAGTTTTTGTAAAGAAACTACCATCTCCCATGTTAGCAAAAAGAGTGGGACATTCAGTCCCTTTGATGGTTGCTGAGTCGACTTTTCCTGTCTGAGCATTGTTTTGAGTCTGGAACATGAAGCACTGCCTGCCAGCACAGCCATTCTTTACTTTCTCATAATCTTAACAGTGCATTATATTATCTTATGTTGTCTTTGTGATCTATTAACAGGCCTTTAATGACTTCACTTACAGGCAATAGAGTCTATTCACAAATGAGTTACCAGCAGTTGATACTATGTTTCACCTTCCTGCTTGGCTCCAACACACTTTTCTCATTAAATTACTTAATAATGCTCTAACCTATACTACCAGCTATTCGAACTGGGTGCCTTACTATTGCCAGGCCATGCCCTTGTTTACATGCTTCCCTTGGCCTGAAATGGGCTTGGTCATGTCATGTTTATTCAGGATTTTACTCATCTCTTGCTGATTTAACATAAAACACTAACACCAGTGAAATAGATATATATTATTTATATCATGCCACTACAATGAGGACATTGACACTACCATAAATGACATTGACATTCTGGATAAGATTAGTCATGGTACAAGAAAACTTGAAATGTCCTAAATAAAAATCATATGGCTAACATTCGAACTTAACTGAATGGCGATTTTCTTAATTGGATTACAATCGTAAAAATTTGCAGCATATTCCCAAAATAAGTTGAAAACCTGAAGCAGTCATTTCTAAAACATTAATAAGAAGAAATAAATTTTGACCCACCATGATATAAAAAGAAATTCACTATTTTTCTATTCTCTTTATAGCAGATGTAACTGCAAAACTAAAATCATGCCCAGAAGGCCCAAAATGGCCACTAGAGCCCTAGCCATCATATCTTCATATTGCACAGCAGGAGGGAGGAAAGTCCAGGAAGGGTATACCAAGATCCTTTAAAGTGGATTTCATATATATATAATGCCCAACTCTTTCACTATAGCTCCGTGGTCAAAATGAAACCTTTGAGCCATAACTAGTTGCAAGAAAGAATGGAGAATGTCTAGATTTTTTTTCCTGGACTGCAATTTGTCATTAAACATCAAGGTTGTCATTACGCAGAAAGGAAGGAAGACTAAATGGTCATATACTGCTAGCAATCTTTGCAGCAACATGTTCACTTAATCTTCTAAGAAGTTATTGCTAAATACTCTTTATTTCCAAGGACTTGTTTAGGTCCCGGTCCTGCAGTGTCTTCCTGACACTGCCTTAACCTGATCTTTGTTTACTTGTCTGTTTCAAAAAAGCACTTCTGGTGACTCTTTTGGACATCTCCCTTACTTCTGAACTGGCTTCTTCATGAGACTGCCTCTCAAATCATAGCTTCACCTTGGCTCAGCCACTGAAGCCTACAGTCAGGTGATCCTATCCTCCATTTCCAAACTTAGCTCAGTGAGTTACTACTCAAGCCTGAATATAACACTTTCGCTCTCTTCTTTTTGCTATTGTAAAAGCTGATCAATAGGTTAAGCTTTTACAATGTAAACTGAAACCCTAATTGTTCAAGCCTTTTAAAATTTTTATGCAAAATTGGCTTCATTTTATCTTTTTTTCAGAACAGTGGCTCAGTGACTACATTCATTTTTTTCTTTTAGCACTTCATTACCAAAAATGTATTGAGTACCAACCATGTGCCAGGCATTGCATAACAGAGTATTCTTTTTCCTCCCTATACCTTAAATTTACAAAGCACACTCTCAGCATGCAGCAGCAAAAATGGGTTAATACTAGGTAATTTTTACTCACTAGAAAACTTTGCCACATAAAACAAGGGATCACTGTGTACCTTCACAATACTTCCCAGTCTAATATTTCAATATTTCAAGACAGTTATAGCACATTTCCTTATTTATCTCTCTAACTCTTTCAACTCCCAGGTTTCAGTTGTTGGCAGGTATACTTTGGCACTTTCCAATGGATAGTCTTATACACCTTCCAGCAGGAATAGCTTCAAAGAATTCGCCTATTTACTGTTACTGATTACACAACACATCATTTTTGACAGCCATAACACTACTTCCTGGAATTATGAGAACACATTGTACTTAACTGCGCAATTGGTTGAAGAAGTATAAAAACAATCTCCCAAGAAAACAGTGTACGATAAATTTAAAACATTTCAAAGTGTGTTTTAAAATATCAAATGCTATCTAAATATTTTAAATAATCTAGAGGCTACAGTGGCAGAGAATATTTTTGGAAAGAATGAAGTGACTTAATGGAGACCTTTGTCTCAATGAGGTTAAATTATTGGCAAATCACCCAATGTGTGAATTCTGATAGGCATTTCCAATAAAATCAGAAGGTAAAGAATGACATTATCTGCTATAAAGGAGTAAATTTTATCATCTAAAAATCTAACGTGTTAATCAGGAATTTCTTAAACCTGCTCTATTACTCAAATGTTAGAAAATAAAATAAAACACCAAGAAATGTGCTTTTTCTTTTAGGACCTCGAAAGCTCCCCTCTTTGTCTCACTTTCTTCATCATCAAAGTTTCTCAAACAATCATCTATACTTTTTTCACCTATTTTATTATGATGTTAATTTTTAATTAATTTTAATTTATTGTGTTTACATGGATTCAAGTGTCCCACTGAATATAATTCCCTCACCCCCCAACTCCTGTGTCCCTTTTTATACCACTTTTGCCCCCTCCCCCTGCCTTCCTCCCCCCTTCCCTCTAGGATTTGCTGTCCTGTTATCTGTATCTCTGTGTTATGTATATATAATTTCACTAATCCCTTTACCTTCTCTGATTCCATCCCCTGATCCCCCTTACCTATGACAGCTGTCCCTCTGGTCCCTGTGACACCACCTTTGCCTCTATTCCATTCCTCAGTTCACTTTGTTCATTAGATTCCACATATAAGTGAGATCATTTGATATTTATCTTTCTCTGCCTGGTTTATTTCACTTAGCATAATAATCTCCGGGTCCATCCATGCTGCCACAGAAGGTAAGATTTCCTTCTTTTTCACGGCCACGTAGTAGTATTCCATGGTGTATATGTACCACTGCTTTTTAATCCACTCGTCCACTGACGAACACTTGGGCTGTTTCCAGAACTTGGCTATTGTAAACAATGCTGCAATAAGCATGGGGGTGCATATCTTCTTTTGAATCAGTGATTTGATATTCATAGGATATATTCCTAAAAGTGGGATAGCTGGGTCAAAAGGCAGTGCCATATTTAATTTTTTGAAGAAACCCCATAGAGTTCTCCACAGTGGCTGCCTAAGTCTGCATCCCACCAGCAGTGCAGGAGGGTTCCCTTTTCTCCACATCCTCGCCAGCACTTATTGTGTGTTGTTTTGTTAATGAGCGCCCTTCTGACAGGTGTGAGGTGGTATCTCATTGTGGTTTTAATTTTTATTTCTCTGATGATTAGTGACTGAACATTTTTTCATATGCCTATTGGCCATTTGTATGTTCTCTTTGGAGAAGTGTCTATTCATTTCTTTTGCCCATTTTTGATTGGATTGTTTGTCTTCCTGCTGTTGAGTTTTACAAGTTTTTTTTATAAATTTTGGTTATTAACCCCTTATCAGACATATTGTTGAATATGTTCTCCCATTGTGTAGTTTGTCTCTTTATTCTGTTCTTATTGTCTTTAGCTATGCAAAAGATTTTTAGTTGATATAATCCCATTTGCTCATCTTGTCCTTTATTTTACTTGCCCATGGAGATAAATCAGCAAAAAATATTGCTACGAGAGATATTGGAGAGTTTACTGCCTATGTTTTTTCCAAGATGTTTATGGTTTCACACTTACATTTAAGTCCTTTACCCATTTTGAGTTTATTTTTGTGAATGATGTAAGTTGGTGTTCTAGTTTCATTTTTTTGCTTGTACCTGTCCAATTTTCCCCAATACAATTTATTAAAGAGTCTGTCTTTACTCCATTGTATACTCTTACCTCCTTTGTCAAATATCAATTGACCATAAAAGCGTGGGTTTATTTCTGCGTTCTCTGTTCTGTTCCATTAATCTACATGCTTGTTCTTATGCCAGTACCAAGCTGTTCTGAGTATAACTTATAGTATAACTTGGTATCAGGAAGTGTAATACCTCCTACTTTATTCATCATTTTCAAGATTGTTGAGGCTATTCGTGTTCTTTTTTGGTTCCATATAAATTTTTGGAATATTTGTTCCATATCTTTGAAGTATATCATTGGTATTTTAATAAGAATTGCATTAAATTTATAGATTGCTTTGGGTAATATAGATATTTTAATGATGTTTATTCTTCCTATCTATGAACACGGTATATGCTTCCACTTGTTTGTATCTTCCTTGATTTCTTTCATCAATGTTTTATAATTTTCCGAGTACAATTCTTTTACCACTTTGGTAAAATTTTCTCCTAGGTACTTTATTTTTTTGTTGCTATAGTGAAGGGGATTGTTTCCTTAATTTCTCTTTCAGACAGTTTATTGTTGGTGTAAAAAAATGCCACTGATTTCTGAATATTAATTTTATATCCTGCCACCTTGCTGAATTCGTTTATCAGGTCTAGTAGTTTTTTTTACTGATACTTTAGGGTTTTCTATGTACAGTATCATGTCATCAGCAAATAATGGTAGTTTTAGTTCTTCTTTTCCAATTTGGATGCCTTTTATTTCTTCTTCTTGTCTGATTGCTGTGGCTAGGACTTCCAGAACTATGTTGAATAAGAGTGGTGAAATGGGGCATCCCTGCCTTGTTCCTGATCTTAAGAAGATTGCTTTTAATTTCTTCCCACTGAATATGATGTTGGCTGTGGGTTTGCCATAGATGGCCTTTATCATGTTGAGGTATGTTCCCTGTATTCTCACTCTGCTGAGAGTTTTGATCATAAATGGGTGCTGGATTTTATCAAATGCTTTTTCTGCATCTATTGATATTATCATGTGATTTTTTATTTTTCCTTTTTTTATGTGATGAATCACATTGATTGATTTGCAAATATTGTAGTAGCTTTGCCTCTCCATAATAAATCCCACTTGAACATGATGTATGATATTTTTATGTATTGCTGGATCCGGTTTGCTAATATTTTGTTGAGAATTTTAGCATCTAAGTTCATCAGGAATATTGGCCTATAGTTTTCTTTCTTTGTAGTGTCTTTACCTGGTTTTGGAATGAGGATTATGCTTGCTTCATAAAAGGAGCTAGGAGGTTTTACCTCCTCTTGAATTTTTTGAAATAGCTTGAGAAGGATAGGTGTTAATTCTTCTTTGAATATTTGGTAAAATTTTCTTGTGAAGCCATCTGGTCTAGGACTTTTATTTGCTGGGAGTTTTTTGATAACTGTTTTAATATCATTTATTGTTATCAGTCTGTTTAGGTTTTCTGATTCTTCCAGACTGAGTTTTGGAAGATTATTTGTTTCTAGGAATTTATCCATTTTGCCTAAGTTGTCCAATTTTTTTGGCATACAGATCTTCATAGTATTTTCTTACAATCCTTTGTATTTCTGTAGTGTCAGTTATTACCTCTCTACTTTTATTTCTAATTTTATTTATTTGAGTCCTCTCTGTGTTTTTCTTGATGAGTCTGGTTAAAGGTTTATCAGTCTTGTTTACCTTTTCAAAGAATCAGCTCTTGGTTTCATTGATCTTCTTTATTGTTTTTTTAGCCTCTATGTCATTTATTTCTACTTTGATCTTTATTATTTTCTTCCTTCTACTTCCTCTGGGCTTTATTTGTTGTTCTTTTTGTAGTTCTTTTAGATGTAGGGTTACGTTGTTTATATGAACTTCTTTTTGCTTCTTAAGGTATGACTGTAGTGCTATGAACTTCCCTCTCAGGACTACTTTTGCTGTGTTCCATAAATTTTGAGTTGTTTTATGCTCATTATCATTCATTTCTAGGATTTTTTGATTTCTTCTTTGATCTCATTTTTAATCCTTTTGTTATTTAATAGCATGCTATTTAGTTTCCAAGTGTTTGAGTATTTTTCAGTTTTTCTGTTGTGGTTGATTTTTAGTTTTATGCCATTGTGAGCAGAGAAAATGCCTTATATGATTTCAATCTTCTTAAATTTGTTAGGACCACTTTTGTGCCCTAACATGTGGTCTATTCTAGAGAATGTTGGTTTATCCTAGAGAATGTACCATGAGCACTTGAAAAGAATGAATATTCTGCTGCTTTGGGGTGAAAAGGTTCTGAAGATATCTATTAAATCCAGTTGATCTAGTGCAGTGGTTGGCAAACTCATTAGTCAACAGAGCCAAATAGCAACAGTACAATGATTGAAATTTCTTTTGAGAGCCAAATTTTTTAAACTTAAACTATATAAGTAGGTACATTCCTTATCGAGGTAGCGCCCATATGTGGCATTTTGTAGAAGAGCCACATTCAAGGGGCCAAAGAGCCACCTGTGGTTGAAAGCTGCAGTTTGCCGAGGAAGGATCTAGTGTGTCATTTAAGGCTGCTGTTTGTTTGTTAATTTTCTGTCTGGAGGATCTATCCATTGATGTTAGTGGGGTATTAAAATTTCCTATTATTATAGTATTGCTGTTGATCTTGCCATTTATGTCCATCAAAATCTGCTTTATATATTTATGTGCTCCTATATTAGGCACAAAGATATATACAATGGTTATATCCTCTTTTTGGATTGCTCCCTTTATCATTATGTAGTGACTTTCTTTATCTCTTACTATATTCTTTGTTTTAAAGTCTATTTTGTCAGATATATAAGTATTGCAATCATAGTGTTTTATTTTCATTTCCATTTGTGTGAAATACTTCAATCCTTTCACTTTCAGTCTATGTGTATCTTTTGTTCTGAGGTGGGTCTCTTGTAGACAGCATATGTACGGGTCCTGTTTTCTTATCCATGCAGCTATCCTATGTCTTTTATTGGAGCATTTAATCCATTTACATTGAAGTTTATTATTGAAATATAGCTGTTTATTGCCATTTTATTCTTTAAATCTACAATCGTCTTTTTCTTGATATTTTTTCCTTTGCTTTTTTTGCAACAGGCCCCTTAACATTTCTTGCTGTAGTGGTTTGGTTGTAATGAATTCCTTGATTTTTGTTTTATTTTTTTCTGGGAAGCTTTTATTTTTTCTTTAATTTGAAATGATAGCATTGCTGAGTAAAGAAGTCTTGTTTTTAGGTTCTTGCTTTGTAATACTTTAAATATTTCTTGACAATCCCTTCTGACCTCAAGTGTTTCTGTTGAGAAGTCCAATGTCATCTTTATAAGGGTTTATCTGAAGGAAATTAACTGCTCTTCCCTTACAGCTTTTAGTATTCTTCCTTTGTTTCTTAACTGTGACATTTTAATTATAATGTTTCTTGGTGTAGGCCTCCTTAAGTTCCTTTTTTTTTTTTTTTTTTTTTTTTTTTTTTTTTTTTTTTTTTTTTTTTTTTTTTTACAGAGACAGAGAGAGTCAGAGAGGGATAGATAGGGACAGACAGACAGGAATGGAGAAAGCCCAGAAGCATCAATCGTTAGTTTTTTGTTGCGACACCTTAGTTGTTCATTGATTGCTTTCTCATATGTGCCTTGACTGTGGGGTTACAGCAGACTGAATAACCCTTTGCTCAAGCCAGTAACCTTGGGTCCAAGCTGGTGAGCTTTGCTTGAACCTGATGAGCCCACACTCAAGCTGGCAACCTCAGGGTCTCGAACCTGGGTCCTCTGCATCCCAGTCCGATGCTCTATCCACTGCGCCACTGCCTGGTCAGGCTCCTTGAGTTCCTTTTTAATGGGACTCTCTGTGCTTCTTAAACTTGTGTGACTTTTTTCTTTATCAATTTAGGGAAGTTTTCAGCTATGACTTCTCCAAACAGGTTCTCTATCCCTTGTTCAATCTCTTCTCCTTTAGTAACCCCTATGATGCAGATGTTGTTTGTTTCTCTTCATGTTGTCACAGAGCTCTCAGAGTTTCCTCAGACTTTTACAGCCTCTTTTCTTTTTGCTGCTCTGCTTCCGTGCTTTCATTTATTTTCTCCTTTAAATTGCTGATTTGATTCTCTGCTTCATCCAGCCTGCTGTTAATTCCTTCTAGTCCAGTCTTCATTGCTGATATTGTGTTTGTCATTTCTGACTGGTTCTCTTCTATGATTTCAATGTCCTTTTTGGTGCTTACTATCTCTTTATTTAGGTGCTCATTTTATCCATCCACTGTTGCTCTAAGATCCTTGAATATCCTAAAATTATTTTTTTAAACTCTGTATGTGGTAGTTTGGTTACTCTCATTTCATTCAGTTATTTTTCTGGGGATTTCTCTTGTTGATTATTTTGGTTTGCATTTCTCTTTCTGTCCATTTTGTCTGTGTATTAGGTAGCACTGTCTGACTTTGAAATTTTTGTGTGGTCTTTATGAAAAAGATGGGCTTGGTGGTACTGTCCTCCAGGCCACCTATTTTTTTTGTTCTAGGGATGCTTTTTGAGGGTACTGTTTTCCCTCTTGTTTTATGTGAGTATTAGATGCAATTGGTCTTTTCATGGGTACAGTTATCTTTTCAGGTTGTCTGGTTCTAAGGGTCAACCTTGATCATGTGTATCACACACTGTGCAATGTCTGTCCTGTTGGGCTTATTTATTCTCCACAGTGTCTGGTGCCTGCTAGACTTCACCTTTGGGTGTATTGCTTGTGTAGTTAGTTGAGTCTAGGATTGGTGCTGTCTGCCACCAACTACCAGTAGTGTTGGCTCTAGTTCTTCTTGGGTTGGTGTCAGTTGTTGTTTGTAACTCACTGTGGGCTACCAGTCTTCAATTTACTGAACTTTTTGCTGTTTGTATTTGTGTTTTCTGTGTCTGGTACTGTGGGAGGGGCCAACCTTTGTATAAGAATCAGCTTCCTCCTGTTTATAGATGACAGCAGCTCCTAAAAGCCCCAAGCTCTGTAAGATTTCTCTCCACTTTTCAGCTGCTTTTCTTTCTCTTGCAGCTGCCTAGTCTTCCCACAGAGTCTTCTGTAGTAAGACTGTAGTGTGGGCTCTGATTGGCCTCACCCAACCAACCGCTCTACAGGTTGCATGCTTTGTGGGTTAGGGCTGCTGAGGTTGTGAATACAATGTTTGTGGGACCCCTTATTTCAAGGGCCTCTTGGTCAGGAGCTCAGTACAGGGAATGAGGCCCTTACTCAACAGTTTGATCCCTCAGCCACTGCTGGACAGTCAAATTTTATTTCTCCCCAACAAGGTGAACAGTTGGTTCAGACTGAGTATGACCAACAGTGTCCTTTGCAAAAGTTCTTTCAGCTGTTGCGACTCTGGTCTCAGGGAGGAAGACTGAGGAAGTTCTCTCCTGGGGCTGACTGTGTCCCTCCTGAAGGTAGCTAAGCCCCTTGACAAGATCCAACAGTAGACTCACAGAGACCCACACATTATATGTCTGTGCTCTAAGCCTCTCTCCCTTCTCCCTGTGGAATCTAGCCAAACAGGACAGAATACTCAGTGCCCAGGCCAGCTGACTGTAAAGTTCCCCCCTATCCATTGCACATGAGCTGCTGTGCTGGTGCTGATCACAGAGAGTAGAATTCTCCTCAGCTGGGCCTGGTGTGAGAAGCTTTTCCTTAAGAGACCACTCTAGTAAGGGTTATTAGATCCTGAACCAATGCTTTCTACAGCAGCTGTCCCCTGGATGTGCCATCCCTGCATCTCCCTAGCAGGAACCCAGCACAGACCAGTGAGAGACACAGCCCATGTCTGGCCCTCAGCAACATTCTTGGAGCTACAAACAATTTATAGTTGTGGCTGCCTCTGCTGGGCCCAGGTGTACATGGAAATACCAAGCTGCATACCTAGGCTGGCTTTTACCCACTCTGGTCCTGGTGGAAAGTCCGCTCAAACAGCCAAGTTTCCCTGAGTTCCAGCTCTTGCAGCCTGACTACTGGCTGCTTGTTGAGCTCAGCTGCTGAAAAAACCTCTGCTAGAGTCTAGAGCCTGCAGCAATTCAGTGATTAGGAAGAGTGGTGGGCAAGGCTCCGCCCCTTGGCCCCAGGTGTCAGTCTGTCCAGACTTTTTTCACAGACCTCAGTAGGGTAAGGTCCCCTGAGTCTGGTGAGTATGGCCTCTCAGACCCAGGGGTGTGGCCTGCCCACTCTGGGAAGTTTCAACTCTGTCTTCCGTAAGGTGGAAGCACCGTTATAGACTCGGGAGAGTGTGGGGAGGGAGTTCTGTTCTTAACACCAGAAAACTGAGTCACTGGTGAGACTCCTGCTTCCCGGCATCTCAGAATGACCCATTGGCATCCCTGGGGTAGGAGAGACTCTTGAGGGTGGAGAAGCTGCTTTTCCTCAGGCTGATGCCACTCAGAGGGGATTGCTCCACCCAAGAAAGATGGCGACTGCAGTACTGGAGAATAATTCAGCACAGGGGTTCTGGTGACCATCCCCCACAGTGTCTCTTCCTGGGCCTCCCAACTTTACACTCTCCTCCTGCAACTCCAGTCCTCTCAGCTCTCCCTGGCCAGAGCCCTGGGTAAGTAACTGTGAACGAGGTTTTCTGCACGGGTCCTTTAAAACAGAGTCTGCAACTGAGAGCTGTGTCTCTTCTGGATGGAAACTCGGCTCTTTTCACAGCTAAATGCTGTGTGGGCGCCTCTTCTAGGTTCTGGGGCTCTAGGCTGGGGCTCCAGGCCTGGGGCTGAGGACCCACACCTCTCAGGCAACCCACCCAACTGTGAGAGTCCCTCCGGGCTGCTGCTCGCTCCTGGGAGCCGGGCAGCTCTTTTTGTGTTTGCTCCCATCCTACCAGTCTCTGTGTGGCTTCTTCTGTGATCCTTGGTTGAAAGCTCCTCTTAGTTTACTCCAAAGTTGGTTTTTCAAGATGATTGTTCTTAAATTAAATTGTAATCCACTTTGGTCCTGTGAGGTGGCAGTAGAAACACCCGCCTGCTCCGTCGCCATCTTTGTTTCCAACCATGTTGTTAATTTTTATCTCTCCTACAATTTGTTGTATAGTATCACTGCAAGTATTAGCTAGATGCGAATAAGCTTTGCTAGAAGAATGAAGAAATTCCTAAACTATAATGGATTCTCTCTCTCTCTTTCTCTCTCTCTCTCTCTCTCTCTCACACACACACACACACACACACATTGTTAAACACACATACAGTGTGTTTGTTGGCTGCCCAAGTGTGCTGTACACCTAGTGGCTCTCCAGCCTGTCTTCCAGTGAGTTGGGGACCAAGACTAGTTCCATTTAGAAACTCCAAATACAGCCGCTACCACCCCACAGTGGCTAGAAAGGAGTGAGTGGAGGACCATGCAACAGATTTTCATTGCTTCCGCCCAGAAGTGACACATGGAAGTGATTTCTGCTCAGAGTTCATTGGTCATAACTAATTACTACATGGCTTTGCCTCTCTGCAGGAGATTTGGTAAATATAGTGTTCCACAAATTCAGGAGCTTTGGTAATGTTTACCAGACCATTTCACTGAGACAAACCAGGTCATTTTAAAATATAACAATATTTTCCTAATGCCTTATGGTTAGTACTAATTTCATTGTCATTTTTGGTGCATTATTTCTGTTTCAAACTTTGGATACACTCAGAACTCCTTTTTAACCCTTGGCCAAGATTGCAGCATTTTAAATAATAAAACAGCAACAGAAAGTTACCTTAGCTTCTGTGGTCCCTGTCTCATAGAATTCATCTAGATTCCTTCTGACCCCTTAGTTCTCCTGGCTACGATTTGGTATCTCTGGTGGTTATGGGTAACAAAAGCAATTACTCTCATATTCAGGAAGGACACTGAAAATAGAAACCACACTCTATATTAATAACAACTTGCTAGCTTACCGTCTTTATTAGCTTTACTTTGCTTTTCCTGGAGACTCTTACCTAAGCACATGATATGCTGTTTCATTTACAAGAACTTTCTGAAAGACTCATCAACTTTGCAGTGGAAAGCATCCATAGTTTGAAACCTTAAGATTCTTTAAACCCCTCTCCTCAAAATCTTTACTTCGCTACTTCTAGAAGTCCTAGACTGTTGTATGTGATTCTTACCCAATCCTAATCAAGAGTCTGAATTGAAAGATGCACCTTAAACAAAACTTCCCATTGTCAATAAACTCTGGTGTTACCTTCTCCTGTTTCTAGACACTCCCAAAGCTCTGTGGAGGTGGGGCTCTTCCTTATACAGAAAGCAATTAGCACAGGCCTGCCTTACCAAGAGATCATGTTGGTAATATTTGGGGCGCCAGGAAAATATCTATTCCTTATCTGGCTTCTTTCTCTTTGCCTTACTAATTTATACTGAATCTGTGCTTAGAATGTTTTCTTTTATTTCATAATTTTAATTCCACTGCTGATTCCATCTATTATTTTTTATTATTATTTTATCATCATCTTTAGCCCTACACTTTGTAGCCAAGAGTCAGTCTACTTCTGCCTCTATCATTCACAAATCTGGTTCTCAGAACTCAAATTTCAATCTACCTTTCCAGATAACTGTTTTTCCCAGATGACAGGATAGACCATTTATTTGTATGAATGATGCCACATTTCTCCGAAGTACCTATATACTTTATCCACCTGGAACCTCAGAATGTCATTTTATTTAGAAGTCATTTTTTTGCAGATAGTTAACAGAGGAGATCAAACTGGACTAAGATGGTCCCAATATCCAATGACTTTTCTCATTATAAGAAGAGAAGATGACATAGAGACACAAAGGGAAAACAAAGATGGTGATGTGAAGACAGAGGCAGACATTAAAGTTGTACCTCTATAAGCCATGGACACCAAGGATTGCCAAGAACCTTCTGAATCTGGGAAGAAGCTAGTAAATATATTTCCTTAGAGCTTTCTGAGGGAGCATGGACCTGCTGAAACCGTGATTTGGGACTTTTGATCTTTGGGAAAAACAAAGAATAAATTGCTGTTGTTCTAGCCCAGCAACTTGGTAGTAATTGGTTAGGAAAGCCCTAGAAAACTAATACAGATTTTGATGTAAACTAGAAAACTTGAGATCATCTTTCTGTTTCTCCCTTGTCCATTTCCATTTCCTCTCTCTTCCATGGCAAAAGGTTCCTGCCAAGTAGTGTAGATTTTACTTCTTAGTGGTATCCTTTTCTCGGTCTCTGCCTTTTACAACATTCTTTGTAGCTCTGTTAGATTAAATCATGACATTGCTCTTATCATGTAAGTAAAAATTTCAAGACTTCTCATGATTCTCCTTTGTTTACAAGTTAAATAAAAATGTATCAGCTTGCCTGACCAGGCAGCAGTGCAGTGGATAGAGTGTCAGACTGGGACACAGAGGACCCAGGTTCAAGACCCTGAGGTTGCTGGCTTGATGAGCACGGGCTCATCTGGCTTGAGCATGGGCTCACCAGTTTGAGTTTGGGGTCCGTGGCTTGAAAGTGGGATCATAGACATGACCCCATGTCGCTGGCATGAGCCCAAAGGTTGCTGGCTTGAAGACCAAAGTCAGTGGCTTGAGCAAGGGTCACTTACTTTGCTGTAGTCCCCAGTTTGTTGATTGAGAAAGCAATCAGTGAACAACTAAGATGCCACAATGAAGGATTAATGCTTCTCATCTCTCTCTCTCTCTCCCTGTCTGTCCCTAGATGTCCCTCTCTCTGTTTCTCTCTCTGCTATCACAAAAAAAAGATGTGTCAGCTTGACATTTAAGATTCTTGAATTGACCCAGCAATATATCTAACTATTCTAACCTAAGATTTACTTTTTCTTTCTTTTTTCATGAGTATTCTATACTCTACTACACTTTGTGGAAATGTAACATCATCATTAATTTATATCTAATTCTTCCAATGTAAACAATTGGATTTTATTTAAAAATCCAATAGTTTACCTTTAAATGAGTTATGTTTTGCCTTATAATATACCTAACCATGTGTTGTCCCTCTTGCTCTGTTGAACTAGACTATAATTTCTCTTCAAATAATTTTATACTTTTACTTTGTTTTTCATGCATTTAGCAAGCTTTTGAATTAGGCTGGCATTTGTTGAATTAACTTGAATTTGCTAAGTGATGTGGAACTGATAATTAAAAGACTACGTAAGATTGAAAAGTTCCTGGAGGTGGGGGTGAGGGAGGTGGCAAGATTAGCAGACCAGTGACGTCAATCCCATTTAAGACACACCCACAGAAGGTCAAACATACCTTTGATGCTTACCTTTTTTTTTCTTAAGTAAGTTAAGGTCACTTCAGTGTTTATTGAGACATCCTATAATACTTGTAAATATGAAGAAACTAAAAAATAAAGTTATGGCAGTTTTATGACTGTACTGGGGTTCAGTTTTGTATTTATCATTATTTTGCTGAATTCAAAGAAAAAATAAGAGCTAGAGCAATGTGTTGGGAAAAATCCATGCTTCCTTAGAAAAGTCTGCATTGTAGAGACCAGAGGATAGCCTCTGGATCATATGATTCTGATTCTGTCAAAACTCTACAGTTATTTTACAACTCTGTAAGCTGTAGATGACTGATAACAATGCCAAACAATTTTTGTCTTTATATATGCAAATCCTGCCCTGCCCAATAGAAGTTCAGTTGACAGTCCTCCATCATCATGGAAAAAACAAGTTTGCTACCATTTGCACAATCATTTGTAATAAATGTGTCCATTCTTTGGATTTTCTTTTAAACCAAGGTATGACATCTGCCTGGTTTCCTCGCTGATTATAGGTGTAGGAAATCTTTAACATAGATCTATTTTTATATCTCTATAAGAGTCATGATTTTACTCTTATTTGAAAATTAACTTTTAAAGAAATAAATGCCTCTTTTCATGCTTCCTGATATTACTATAAGTTCTAGCTACCACACTCTTAGTTGGCATTAGAAAAACTGGAAATAACAATAGAAGAGAAACAGCAAAACCTGCCATACAATGATCACTTGAAAAATTGGGGGAAATTTAGGTTGAAGAAGAGTAATTTAAAAGCAAAAATGATCATTGCTCTCAAAAACCCTATAGGGCTACTGTGGAATAGTGGCTGATCAGGTTTTGTGAGGTTTCAGCAGATAAATCTAAAAAAAAAGGGTGAAAATTACACAGAGGTCAGTTTGGACTCATTGTAAATTCAAACTAGCCAACAATTAGAACTACAGAAATCGCTTTGTCAGCTTTGAGATATAGGGATTTCTTTGTCTCCAGGGGTATTCAAGCAGATTTTGGACAAAATCTCATAAGGATTCTTTTACTGTTGATTAAATTATTGGCTATACAATTGGACTAGATGCCTCTGGGGAATTTCGACCAGGAGTTACTAATTTCATAGTTCAATTCAATTCTGGATGTGTATGTGGATTGGAGCTCCTGAAACACTAGCGCCATCCCAAATATGCTCTTTTAATATTACTATAAGTCTTTTTCTTTGTAGCCAGATGTTAGATGAAGTTTTCCTATTGTTTGGGAATTTTGGCTTCAGCCCCAAAGCTAAGGGCAAAGCATAAGATCTGTTGATGTGGGAGACTCAAGATAGTCACTTGTAGGGAATGGAGAGCTTGTTAGCTTGCCAGAAACATAGAACTATATCTCTGTACCCAGCCGAGTGCTCACAAAGCTACAGAACCTCCAGCCCTTTCTCCAAACATAGTGGCAAGTACTTGGGAGTTTGTTATCCCTGTGGCTTTGGGAGTGAGTGCTTGGTTACAACAGTGGTGATTGATTCTTCCCTGGGAGAGTCAAAGTCCATGGTTGGAGTTACTTAAAAAATTAGAGCAAAGATTGTAGCTTCCAGGGGAGTGGCCAGTCCTTAAAAGAATTTGGTGGGCAGAAGTATAATATTTCCCAATGCCAGAGGCAATAATTTGGAAGGTAGCCAGGTATGAGTCATCAGGAAAGAATGTTACAACAGTGACTGCTCCTCTGTGAATACAGTTGGGGCAAGAGTTGAGTGGCTATTGTAAGAAAACTGTGAGCCAAAAAACTCACTGCTTGAGTTAGGAAACAGAACAGTGTTAGAATAGGGAGGTGGAGAGAGGAAAAGAGAGTTCCTAAATCCAATAGGAGAGAAACATTATTTGGGCATTTGCCATGACAGAAAGCCCATATTCCTATTGCAAGAGCACCAGTCCCTTAAGAACACTGCCTTTCCCTCTGATCCTCCCCCCTTTTCTCATCGTAGGGAGCCATCAGCTATTTGTTGCGAGGAGAAGCAGTAACGGGAGACAAACTGGAGAGTGGGGTAACCCACTCATCCTCATGCTAAATTGCAGAGTTCATGGGCTGGGTCTAAACTGGTGCGGGAAGATGCTTTGAGAGATTGACTTTATGACATTAAATTGGAGCAACATTATGGTAAGTAAAAATGAGATTGTTCTAACATCTAAAAGATCCTGGAAGGCTGGGGCCTCTGCCCAATATATTGTGAAGAAGCAGTAGAGAGGTGTCAACGTAATTAATTTCCAAACCTTTTAGTTTATTTGAGCCAAACTTTCGACAATCGCTGGGAAACAAAGTCTCAATGGATTGATAGAGTGCTCCAGAAAATGGTGGTTTCACCACTTATTTTATACAACATGAAATTGACTAGATTGGTGATCCATTAGAGAGACGGGAGAAAGCAAAGCAGGGAAATCTCTGGGATTAGATAAAAAATAAAATGTATATAAGGAAACTTCTTTTGCATAGGTGGATATATAAGATAGTTCACAGTTAATTAACATGATACTAATAACAATTAGGGGGTTTGTAGCTCCTGCTCTGGGAGGTGGCTGCAGTCTGAGAGGCAGAAAAAGAAGATGACTCCTACATTTCAAAGGCATGTTATCAGGTATGTTATTGTAGATGCCAAAGACAACAGACAGGCTCAATTTAGATAAGCACTGACCTCTGTTAGAGAAAAATACCTACCTAGGTCATGACTACCTGCCATGAACTGATTTTAGTTAGAAAGTTTTAATTTCAGACCATCCGATGTGGGTACTTTAGATCTCTGAGTTCGTAAGGCCACCATGCAGGCCCTTCCTTGAGCTTGCCAAGTTCAACATGTGGCTCCTTTTTCATCCACAGAAAAGTCCAAAAAGCAGGTCTCTAGAGCTGAGGGGGGAGAAGAAAAGTTTATTTCTTCATCCCTACCAAGTGCAGCTCATTTCATGAACCTATTTCAGTTGTCACAAACAATTGTCCAAACATAAGCAACTCATTCCTGGTCATTCTTGACAGGTTGAATAGATCTGGTAATAACACGGCCTAGTCCATGATTTGAATTTTATATCCTTCAGTTAACACAGAACTCACAGTTTTAAATTGTTAAAGAAATTCTTTCGTGGCCTAGCGAGACATGCAACATTTCCCTCTTTTTGTCTTTGTCTTTTGAAATAGAATGTGTAATACGTTATGAACATTAGTTACTTGAGAACATTAGCTCACCCTGTGTGTTGACTCATGGCTAGAGGGTTTGTTTGTTTTTTTTCTCCATAACCACATCCTTCACCAGTGACCTGCCGCTCTCTACTTCCCATCTGGGACACAAATAAGGAGTTGGGAAGAAAAAAATTAATATCATAAAAAGGATATTTTAAAAAATAAACTGAAGGTGGAGTAAGACATACACACTTATTTAGCATAAAACTGGAACTACAACTAACCCTTTTATAAGAGGAAGAAAGGGGTAGGCAAGGGTTTTGGGATTTCAAGGGAGAAATAATGATATTGTAGTCAAAGTTCACTGGATCATAGTCACTCAGAGCTCCATCCTTGGAGTACAAAGGCTTTGCTTGCAGTCTGTGGGTCAAATAAGTTTGCAAATATGATATATATGTTTGCTCGCTTATAGTTTGCATTGGATGTGGGGGACAAGCTATAAGCAGGCAAGGTCCTTATAGCCTAAGGCTTAGTATTTTAAGCCTAAGCTTTTCCCCACACCCTTGACTGTTGTTGCATGATGTGGGGTGTTGCACTCTTATGAGAAATCCCATCTATGCCTCAGATAAGTGGCTTTGTATCAGAGACTTCCTTGTTTGTATATTGGATTAAAGGTTTTGATGTCTACACTATAAAATGGGGCAGAGGAGTCCATGCTGGAGGAGAGCATAGAAAGGCCACGTGGAGGAGAGGAGAAGCAGCCAAGATGGTGGAATACTGAAGGAGAAGCCAGTTTGTGCAGAGAGAAGGAGATGGGGAACAGAGGTGAATAAGGCTGGTGAGGTAAAAACTTTGATTCTAGAAAACTCAGATAAGTCAGTGGCTTTGGAAGCCCTGAATGGAAAGGGAAGTATTTTCTCACTGTGTATATTTCTTGCCTGCTGGGTGCAAGCTAGGATTAAAGCTAATGGCCCACCAGTTCTTGGCTCCGTTGTTTTATTACTGTCTGTCCGAATCAAATGCGAACCTGCGTTGGCCAGGCGACTGTAATGGTGGCCATGGCTACTGGCCATACACAGTCCCTTGGGGAATGTTGGGCAGATAAAATGTATTATGCTCACTTTGTTAAAGAGGCCATCGCCCAGGTGATATTAATGTGTGTTGGAGATCGTTGTAACCTGGGGCTTGGTTTTGGGATTAAGCCTTTCCCACCCTTTTTGCTGTAGGGCGGTACAATCCAATCATGCCTCAGAGAAGTGACTTTGTATTAGAGACTACCCTATTTTGTATATTGGATTAAAGGTTGTGAAGCTACACTATAAAATAGGGGTAGAACGGGAACTTGCGGCTTGGTTCCTGAGGTTAGCATGAGAGAGCAGAGAAAGTAGAGCCAGCAGCGGAAGGAGGCCACGTGGAGTAGGCCAGGAGAAGCAGCCAAGATGGCGGAGTACTGAGTGAGATGCCAGCCTGTGTAGAGTTTGTATCTGGGATAAGGAAGGAGATGGGGAACTGAGGAGAATAAGGTTGGTGAGCTAGAAACCTTTGATTCTAGGAAACTCGGATAAGTCAGTGGCTTTGTGAGCACTGAGTGTGACTGGGTTTTGGAGCCCAGTGTATGTTTTTACTTGCCCGCTGGGTGCAAGGTAGGATTAAAGGTTATGGCCCACCAGTTTTTGGCTCCGCTGTTTCTTTACCGACTGTCCGAATCCAATGCGAACCTGCATGTGAATGGCCCTGCCTCCTGGCTTTACAGGGAACAATGGTAGATCATTCCCAGATCTCATTTAGTCCTGTAGGCCTGACAAAGGTGGATCACTCACAGATAGTCACATAGGGCTGTTCATGCATCCCAGTTCCTAGAACAAAGCTTGTACTTGCATTGACCATTATGCCCACTGACCATAACCAAAGCCACCATTACTTAAGCTAAAATTTAAACTCTTGAGTTTCCCCTTCAAGTCCAAGTGCTAGATGAGGCATGAAAACCCTGCATACCTTTCATCTTCAGTGTTGACCTCACCCCTTCCTCAGGAACCAATAATGCTGCATATCTTTGTCTCAATACCTCAATAAACTATACTCTCTCTAGCCTCCAGATCCTAACACATAATTTTTTTTCTTATTAAAATTTTTTATCACTTCATATTTACTTATTCATCTCCTATAAATTCTTGATATCTCTGCTTAGAAGTACCTTTGTCTGGGAAAGCCATTTCTGCCCCCCAATCTAGGTTAAGTTTACTTTCTATGTTCTATGGATACCACCCCTTTTCTCTAATAGCATTTGGTACATTGTGATCAGTTGGCTAGGGCGCATGTCCAAGTCTTCCTCCTGCCCTCAGGGTCTGTAAGAACTGATAACTTTATGTCACTGGTTAATCCTGAGCACTGAGGGGGAAGAACAAACTCTTTTCTACCCACAAGGTTCTTCTGTCTGGACTAATAATTGAATAGACATGAGACAGATTAGAACAGAAAATAATGAAATATAATACATATGTATGTATGGGAACTCTGCATATAAGAACAACAGAGACCTCACATTCAGGAGAGGTTCAGAGATAAAAAGGGGCCATGGGTATTTAAGATATTCTGAGCTAAAGATGAGGTAAAGTACCTTAGGGCTTCAAAGGTTCCTTACAGGATGATAAGAACAGCAAATACTTGGTAAATAGGTTTGTACTGTCCTATGTGTAGGTCAAAAGAAGTTATCTCTGATAATAGTTTATTGAGGGCAAGGCCATTAATTCAAGTTTTTACAGGTAGATAAGGTAGGGGCAGAAGTTTATCTTGAGCCTGTGGCTAAAGTTGCTTTTAGCTCAAAACAATCTGCATACCACAGAGGCATATCTTGGAGTGACTCATTCTAAGCTCCCCTAGTACTTAGCACATGCATGATACTTGCTAGATACTCAGAATATTGTTAGTGAATGATTGAATATTAAGTTTGCTAAAAATCACAACCTTTGTAAAGTGGATTTCTGGACCCAAGTTTCAACAAGTAATTCTCAGACTCAAACTGGGTGTCAGAGAATTCAACTCAACTGTGACACTCTTTACCTGGAGACAGAATTATATTCCACAGGCTAAATCCTTCAAGACTGCATCCCACTTTTTCCTTTCCCCCACATTCTTCAGATGCCACTTGGAATTCCAGGCTATTAACTGTGTTTCTGACTAACCAGATACAGATTGGAGGTTCTAAGGACTCTGTCCTTGGACTTCCTCAGACTTCAGTTGACAGTCTAGGTTCTCACAGAGTGGCTATAAATTAAAGGTTCTCCTGACTCTTTCCATGGTTTCAAGTAATTTGCTAGAGTGGCTCACAAAACTCAGAGAAACATGTTATTTACTAGAATATTGATTTGTTGCAAAAGGGTATTGTAAAGCCAGTAGCCACAGCCACCAACCCAGCTACCTGGCTGTTAGGCAGATAAAATGTATTATGCTCACTTTGTTAAAGATGGCGCTGCCCACGTGGAGGCAGTTGCCCAGGTGATATTAATGTGTGTCTCTGTGGGCTGTGGGCAGGCAGGATTATTGTAGCCTGGGACTTGGTTTTAAGACTAAGCCTTTCCCACCCTTTTTGATGTGAGGTGGTACAATCCCATCATGCCTCAGAGAAGTGACTGTATTAGAGACTTCCCTATTTTGTATATTGGATTAAAGGTTTGGATTTCTACACTATAAAATGGGGGCAGAACAGGAGCTTGCTCTCTTGGTTCCTGGGATTAGCGTTAGAGAGCAGAGCAGAGAAAGGCCACGTGGAGGAGGCCAGGAGAAGCAGCCAAGATGGCGGAGTGTTGAGTGAGAAGCCAGTTAGTGCAGAGTTTGTGCAGGGACAAAAAACGAGATGGGAAACAGAGGTGAATAAGTCTGGTGAGCTAGAAACCTTTGATTCTAGGAGAACTCGGATTAAGTCAGTAGCTTTGTGAGCACTGAATGTGAGTGGGTTTTGGAGCCCAGTGTGTGTTTTTACTTGCCCGCCGGGTGCAAGCTAGGATTAAAGATGTTGGCCCATCAGTTTTTGGCTCCGTTGTTTCTTTACCGACTGTCCGAATCCAATGCAAACCTTCATGGTCCAGGCTGCTGTGATAGTGGCCTTGGCTACTGGCTTTACACTGGCCCATGCAGGTTCGCATTTGATTTGGACAGTCGGTAATGAAACAATGGAGCCAAGAACTGGTGGGCCATTAGCTTTAATCCTGGCTTGCACCCAGCGGGGAAGAAATACACACAGTGGGAAAACAATTCCCTTTCCATTCAGGGCTCCCAAAGCCACTGACTTATCTGAGTTTCCTAGAATCAAAGGTTTTTACCTCACCAGCCTTATTCACCTCTGTTCCCCATCTCCTTCTCTCTGCACAAACTCTGCACAAAATGGCATTCCACCATCTTGGCTGCTTCTCCTCTCCTTCACGTAGCCTTTCTCTGCTCTTCCCTCTAATCTAATCTCAGAAACTGAGAGAGAGCAAGCTCCTGGTCTGCCCCATTTTATAACATAGAAATCAAAACCTTTAATCCAATATACAAACAAGGAAGTCTCTGATACAAAGTCACTTACCTGAAGCATAAATGGGATTTCTCATAAGAGTGCACCACCCCCTATCATGTAACAGTCAAGGGTGTGGGGAAAAGCCTAGTCTTAAAACTAAGCCTTAGGCTATAAGAACCCTGCCTGCTTACAGCCTGTCCCCCACACCCAATGAAAACTATAAGTGAGCAAACATATATATCATATTTACAAACTTATTTGACCAACAGCTATAACTCAGGAACAGCCAAATGAAAGAGATGCTTAAGGCAAAGTATATGTGCATTGCTTCCATGCCAAATCCAAGAGTGCCATTCTCCCTGCATCTCCAGGTGTTCACCAACTAAGAAGTTCTTCAAATGCTGTCCTTTTGGGTTTTAGTGAGTCTTTATTACACAGGTATGACTGATAAAATCATTGGCCATTGGTCTTTTATTCAACCTCCAGCCCCCCTCCCTTCCTAGAAGGTCAAGGGATAGGACTGTTCAAACTCCTAATTATTAGTTGGGTGTCCTGGAAACTATTTCCCATTTTTAGGTACTTCCCAAAAGTCATTACATTAACATAACAAAAAGAATGTTATTTCTCTCAATATTTAGGAAATTCCAAGGGTTTTTGGTAGCTCTGAGCTAGAAACTGGACAGAGACCAGATCTCATATATCACAATATTGCTATTTGATTGTTGAAACCAAAATCAAGAGTGGTTCTTGTCTTCCGAAACAGAATCAATGTCGTTTTCTAACAATTTTTCTACAATTCTAGAGTTTGACCTGTGTTTATTTGATGAGATATAAGGACCTTTGTCTGTATTCCTGCAATTACTTCTCTTACAAACATCTACACTTTATTATAAAATTTTGTATGAAACTGTTCCATCACTAGACTGTCAACACATAAAAGTAAACATATTTTCTTCATCTTGCATCAGGCTATTAACATAGTAGGCATTCAATAAGTGCTTGCTTGCTGTTTGGAGAACCTCTTACATGAAATAGTCCTTTCAGAAAAATGATCCCTCTAGTGGTTAACTGATATCAGTACATGTTTTTACTTTGATAAAATCTCTAAAGTTATGAACCAGCTCAGCAAAATATATAAACTGAGTATTAAATTTGGTCTATCATTCTTATTATATGATAGTAGCAATACCTATATGCATTTTATTTTTCTGAAGTGAGAAGCAGGGAAGCAGAGACAGACTCCCACATGCCCCTGACTGGGATCTACCCAGCATGCTCACCAGGGGGCGATGTTCTGCCCATCTGGGGTGTTGCTCCGTTGCAACTGGACCCATTCTAGCACCTGAGGCAGAGGACATGGAGCCATCCTCAGTGTCCGGGCCAACTTTGCTTCAATAGAGCCTTGGCTGCAGGAGGGGAAGAGAGCGATAGAGAGAAAAGAGACAGGGAAGGGTGGAGAAGCAGACAAGCGCTTCTTCCGTGTGCCCGGGCTAGGAATCAAACCTGGGACTTCCACACATCAGGCCGAAGCTGTACAAATGAGCCAGCCAGCCAGGGCCTCAATACCTTATATTCTGCATACTTTTTTATTAGTGAGGAATAAAAGATATGGAAAATAATTTATTAATATACTTTAAACTATTTTTGATTTTTTAATATATGCTTAATAAGCAAAAATAATTAATTAGTATTTAAAAAGAAAAAAATTATTTTTGTGGGTACATTAATATACATTTTAGAATAAAATAAGCTTACCATCAAAATTTTAAATAATATTGTTTTTCTTACATTATTGTGCATCGGTAATGGGGAGCATGATGGCTCAATGATATGCACTTCCTACTTAGAATATATTAGATTTTGAATGCATTTATAAGATTTGGCCCGCTAGCATTTGGCTTGATGCCATGAGTTTCAAAAAAAATTTTTAAATCTTTTTCTGTTCATATGAGTGAAGCCTACCTATTGTTGAAAAATTGCTATTTGATCAAAAACATTCATAGTAATTTTTGCATTGGCTACATGGGGATGGAGGAGGTAATAAAACTTAAGAATTCCTATTTGCATCTTTGTTATATGTACTTTCAAGAAATGCTATTATAATAGTTTCATAAAATAATAATAACAATTTACTTTTTAATTTATACTTTGTGATAGAGACAGAGATAGAGACAGAGAGGGGTACAGAGAGACAGGAAGGGAAAGATATGAGAAGCACCAATTCTTCTTTGTGGCACCTTAGTTGTTCATTGATTGCTTTCTCATAAATGCCTTGACCAGGGGACTATAGCAGAGCAAGCAACCCCTTGCTCAAGCCAGTGATCCCGCACTCAAGCTGGTGAGCCCGTAACCTCAGGGTTTTGAACCTGGGTCCTCTGCGTCCCAGTCTGATGTTCTATTTACTGCACTACTGCCTGGTCGTGCTAATTTGTATTTCTAATACAACCATTTATGTGACTATAAATTAACATGGCTAATTTTGCTTTGGATAATGAACATCTACCCAAAAGAAATTTGTAATACACAAAGAAAGTCTTTTGGATATCAGTCATGTATATCAACAGGACTGACATTGCACAAATCAAACTTTTTTTTTAAACATTAATAGTACATAATATTTTTTATTTATTTTAAAATATAGCTAACATGTATTTTTATTTTCCCTGTCTCTCTTTTATTTTATTTTTATTTTTTATTTAAACAGTTAATTGTAATGGGGTGACATTGATTAATTAGAGTACATAGATTCAGAGAAAACATTTCCAGAGTATTTTGACATTTGATTATGTTGTATACCCATCACCGAAAGTCAAATTGTTATCCATCACCTTTAATTTGGTTTTCTTTAGCCCCCCCCCTCCTACCCCCTTCTTCTCCTCCCTTTGCCTCCCTCTGGTAAGCACTGCACTCTTGTCCATGTCCCTGAGTCTCAATTTCATGTCCCACCTATGTATGGAATCATATAGTTCTTAGTTTTTCTGATTTGCTTATTTCACTCAGTATAATGTTATCAAGGTCCATCCATGTTGTCGTAAATGATCCTATGTCATCATTTCTTATGGCTGAGTAGTATTCCATAGTATATATATTTGTACAACATTTTCTTTATCCTATCTTCTATTGAAGGGTTTTTTGGTTATTTCCATGTCTTGGCCACCATGAACAATGCTGTGATGAACATGGGGCTGCATGTGTCTTTACGTATCAATGTTTCTGAGTTTCGGGGGTATATACCCAGAGGGACTGCTGAGTCATACGGTAGTTCTATTTTTAATTTTTTGAGGAACCACCATACTTTCTTCCATAATGGTTGTGCTACTTTACATTCCTACCAACAGTGAATGAGGGTTCCTTTTTCTCCACAGCCTCTCCAACACTTGTTGTTACCTGTCTTGTTGATAATAACTAATCTAACAGGTATAAGGTAGTATCTCATTGTAGTTTTGATTTGCATTTCTCTAATGGCTAGTAAAGATGAGCATTTATTCATGTATCTTTTGGCCATTTGTATTTCTTCCTGGGAGAAGTGTCTGTTCATGTCCTCTTCCCATTTTTTTATTGGATTATTTGCTTATTTGTTGTTGAGTTTTGTGAGTTTTTTGTATATTTTGGATATTAGCCCCTTATCTGTGCTGTTGTGTGAAAATATCATCTCCCATTTAGTTGGCTGTCTGTTTGTTTTGTTGTCAGTTTCTTTTGCTGTGAAAAAGCTCCTTAGTCTGATATAGTCTCATTCATTTACCTTTGCCTTCACTTCCCTTGCCTTTGAAGTCAAATTCATAAAATGTTCTTTATGGCCAAGGTCCATGAGTATAGTACCTATGTTTTCTTCTATGTAATTTATTGTTTCAGGTCTTATATTTAGGTCTTTGATCCACTTTGAATTAATTTTAGTACAAGGGGACAAACTGTAGTCGAGTTTCATTCTTTTGCACATGGCTCTCCATTTTCCCCAGCACCATTTATTGAAGAGGCTTTCTTTTCTCCATTCTGTGTTCTTGACTCGTTTATCAAAGATGATTTGACCATGTATGTGGTTTTATTTCTGGGCTCTCTATTCTGTTCCATTGATCTGAGTGTCTGTATTTCTGCCAATACCATACTGTTTTGATTATTGTGGCTCTAATATAATTTAAAGTCAGGTATTGTAATGCCCTCAGCTTTGTTCTTTTTCCTTAGGATTACTTTGGCTATTTGAGTTTTTTTACAGTTCCATGTAAACATGATGATTTTTTGTTCCATTTCTTTTAAAAAATGACATTGGAATTTTGATGGGAATTGCATTAAATTTGTATATTGCCTTGGGTAATATGGTCATTTTGACTAATTCTTCCTATCTATTAAGAACAAGGAATATTTTTCCATTTTATTGTATCTTTTTTTATTTCCCTTAACAATTCTTTGTAGTTTTCATTATATAGGTCCTTTACATTCTTTGTTATGTTTATTCCTAGATATTTTTTTGTTGTTGTTGTTGCAACTGTAAAAAAGATTATTTTTTGAGTTCATTTTCTGATGTTTCATTGTTGGCATATAGGAAGGCAATAGACTTCTGTATATTGAAATCAAACTTTTGAAAGTGTATTATATTTGTATTAAAACATATCATATATGGATGTTAGCTCACATGTATAAGCACTTATTTATTTTAAAAAGTTAATGAACATTTGCAATGTTACTGACTTTGCAAGACAACTTTTGTCTCAAGAATCTGGGAATTAGAGTGGGTGGAAAGACATATAGGTAGGTATTTATAACATGATGTGGTAATTGAAGGGCTGGAGATGTTCGCAAACTATGGGATCACAAAGGAAAATCATTTAATTCAGCATGAGGGTTTATAGACCTGAGTCAGGGTAGAGAAACAAGGAGGAGAAAATAATAAGTTCAAGAATGAAGGCAAAAAATAACCTGATGCGTGGGAGAAAATACTGCAGATTGATATTGCTGGGACCTAATGCCAAAGCAGCAGTGTTGAGAAGTGAAGGAAAAAGAGGTAGACAATTTGCTTATGAAGGTGATGCCACAGTATTTTGTAGTGATGGGGGACAGGTGGAACATTTTAAGAAGGAATAACATGGTCAAATTTGGAAAGGAGAAGTGTGAATTTGAGCAAGATAAGACCAGAAACAGAAAGACCAATTAAGAGACAGCTAAAATAATAGCTCAGGCAAAGATAACAAAGGCCTCAAATAGAATGGTAATAATAGGATTAGAAGGAAGAGGATAAATTGAAGAAATATTTATTTAAAAAATCAAATTGATAGCTGAGGTATGAAAAAGAAAGGAATTAAGGGTGATTAGATTCTAGCTTGGGTGACAAGCCAGCTGTAATAAATTATTTTACTAAAGAAAGAAAACCAATTACAAACCAGCTTTAAAAGAAATAATATTAGTAAGAAATTAGAATTAGAAAGTAAATTTAACTAGATCAATAAGATTAATAACAAAAATGATATTTTTATTTACTAGGAACACACAATTAGAAAAAGAAATAAAAATGTGGGCAGGTTAGCTTTCTTTTGAGGTCTGTCTTCCTGGCTTGCAGATGGCAACCTTCTTGCTGTGTCTTCATATGGTCACCTCCCTGTGCATGTGTCTAATGTCTCAAAGTGTGCCCCAAGTTCCTCTTCTTATAAGGACATGACCCATTGGATATGGACCACCCTAAAGAACTTATTTTTAACTTAATTACCATTTTAAAGATCTTCTTTACAAATACAGTTACATTCTGAGGCCCTAGAAGTTAGGATTTTAACAGATGAATTTTTGGGGTGGTGCAAAAATTCAGCTCATGCTACTTGTACAGATACTTTAGAAATAAATTGTTATAAATGGTTAATAAGAAGATGAAAAATGACCAAAATCATCAGTCATTAGAGAAATGCACATAAAAACCACATTAAGCTATCACAACACAGTTGTTAAAATGCCTAAAAAAAAAAAAATTAAAATACTAATTGAACAGCAGTTGCAACTGTCATACATTGCTGGTAAAATTATAAAATGCGGCAACCACCGAAAAGCTATCCGTTTCTTTAAAAATTATACACAATTCTATCTTGCAATATAACAATTCCACTCAAAGGCATTTACCCAATAGAAATGAACATGTATGGCCTCACAAAGAGTTTTACATAAGTGTTCCATGGTAGTTTCATTTAAAATAGCAAGAAGGAAAAAAAAAACCCTCAAAAATCTAGAACCATCTAAAATGCCCATCAGTAGGTGAATGCATAAACAAGAATGTTTTAGTGATACAACATTATATTTCTCAGCGATGAGAAGTCATAAACTACCACTATCCAAAACAACTTGAATTTTAAAATCAAGTTGGAGAGTAAATAAAGCCATACATAAAAGAGTATATATTGTATGGTTATGTTTTTCTAATATACTAGAAAATTCATACTGAGACATTGTGACCAAAAGAATGCCAACAATTGCCTGGGAATGAGGTGAAGGAAAGTATGCACCACAAAATGGCACAAAAAAACTTTGGGAGGTGATCAAAATATTCTGTATCAGCAGTGTATAAACATCTGCCAAAACTCGCCAGATTGTATGCTTAAAATGCATGCATTAATTGTATATGAATTATACTTCAATGAATTTTTTAAATTAAAAAGCACTCAGCCCTGGTTGGTTAGCTGCATTACTTAGAGCATCGTTCCGAAGTGTAGAGGTTGCCAGTTTGATCCCAGGTCAGGGCACATACAGGAAAATATTAATGTTCCTCTCTTTCTCTCTCTCTCTCTCTCTCTCTCTCTCTCTCTCTCTTTTTCTTTCTCCCTTATTCTTTCACTAAAATCAATAAATAAAATTTTTAAATGAAAAGCAATCTGCAGTGAACTCTCTGACTCCTTTTACTCGAGCTTCTGTCATTACCTAAAACTTCTAAATTACTACTAAAACTGTTTTTGTCAAAGTCACCAAGTTTCCATGTTTCCAAATCCAATATATTCTTTTTCTATTTTCACTGTACTGTATTTCCTAGCCACATTCTATACCTCTGGCCACTGAAAATATACTTTTTTCTTAGCTCTCATGACAACATGTGCTATTTTTATTTTCCCTCACAAGGCTGGCAGTTCTTAGTCCCAAACCTTCTTTTCTACCCAAAGTCTACATATTAGAGCCTCTCAGGGTTTCATCTTGGGTTCTTGTCTTTCCTGGATCTATTATTGTCTCCTAGAATGTAACACAGTGCTTGATACTCATAGTTACATTTTGTTGAAAAAAAGGAGTAAGTAAAATACTGAAAATACAAACTCAGAATACATCTGTATTAATAAAGTATTATAATCCATGATCTAGAAGGGAATAATAGTGGCACTTTAAATCTCGTAAATACTCAAGATAAATTTACTTCTCTATCCTCTCATTCTATAAATTGTTTTGGTCAGCATACTCAAATTAAATACATCTATTATATATTGCAATTCCTCTTTATGATTTTCTTTTTTTGTACCAAGTAAGTGTCAGAGCTATATCTGAGCCAGATCAGGCTATCTCTGGAGCCTACATACTTAAAAATGACTTAAGTATGTTTAGAGGAAAACAAAAGTTGTGGTTTATTACACATAGAAACTAGCCTTATTTGTCCATATTGTTGAGACTAGCTATACTAACCTTGAGAAGAAAAATAAGAGGCATATGACTTTAAACAGTTTTTAGAATCTGATGTCTAATTCTCAACAACAATTCTGAAAAAAAAAGTAGACAGTTATAGTTTAAATTTATGCATACATGATGGGTGCTCTCCTTTTAAAATATCTTATAGTCACCATGGTAACAGATTCAGGGGCCCCTCTATGTGCCTTTTGGTTATCAATGTGAATAAATAACACATTCGAGTCGTAGAAAGGCAAAGAACAAATCCACAGGAGAACGTCATCAGGTAAGTTTTAATTGCAGTGTTTTTAAATAGAAACAGTAATATTCATTATTATTTTATTATGTAATGATAAAGGAACATTTCTTTTTTATATTTAGAAAATATTAATATTAATGCAAGTATAATTTGCATATGAATAAAAGAATAGAAAGAGACATCAACCCTTTTTCAGTGCTCTGTGGAGTTCATACTACATAGTCTTGCCATTACAGAAAGACCAGCACAGGCCAACACCAAAACTGGCCTTTGTCATTCTGTAACTCATAGTTACATAAAAAGTTAATGACCAAAGGCAACATAAAAGTCTTAAATTGTTAAACATTTGAAGGATAATTTGGATAATAGATATTTCTAAACACATGGAAATTTTGATTATATAGATCTTTGTCTTCCTCTCTAGGGAAATTCCTTCTTTTCTTTTTTAGATTTTATACTTTTTCTTCACTCCTAAGTAAGTTTTTTTATTTTGTTGTTGTTTTAAACGTTTTAAATCGTTTTACCACCATGGGACTTCTGGTTAATAATGTTTTTAAAATCCAGGTAGATGTGTCTTTAAGAAATAATGCCTGCTTTGATGGTATAAAGGAAGCTCTCTGGACTGAAGTTGTTTTCTTCTAAAGCAATGATTTTTTAAGAAACAATTCTGTCCCCACAGGAAAGAATAGGAAATATATATATTTTTTTCTTGTAGAAAATAAAATATTTGGATATTAAAACAGAAAATGTTCAAAATGGCAAGAATCTTGAAATCAACCAGGCAAACTTTTATTTTTCCAGTTATGGAAACTGAGAATAAGAAAACTTGACGTAAAAGTCATATATCTAACTGTGGTACAACCTAGAATGTCTGATGGTGACCTCTTACCATTTGTACCATGATGTCCTTCAATAAATTCACATGCTGGACCAATAATTGGTATATTTTAAAACATTTTTAAAACCTTCAAAATTAAATTAGTAATAAAGACTCACTTCTAGTTTCAGAAATATGTGCTACTTTTCTCCTATGAATCTTTGTGCCTGATCAGTTTCATGAGGAACATTTAAATAGAGCAGTGATTGACAATTCCACACCATGTCAGCAGCAAATGAATTTCAGTATGTGATATATATCAGATGAAACCTACTAAGGGATAAAGAAAATATCACCATAAACTGCAATTTCATATCATAATATATAAAATCAAATTTATAAACTTGTCAAGTCATTAAAGTACTTATATATATTTTATCTGAGATCATTAGTTTATTATTGCTATGCTATCAATTAATTGATTTCTCAAAATAAAATCTCACTTTATATCCTGCTTTTAAAGTAGATAGAAGGGGAAAAAACCCAAAAAACATAACATGGCATGTTTGGTTCATTCCATGGAAGTTTCTTCAAATTTTAGGATAGTAACTGAGAACAAAAGTTTAAGATTTCATAGTAAAAATAATTGCACAAAGCATTGCTATTACATCAAATAACTTTACATGCAAATATTATGAATATTCATAAAACAGCAACATGTCATATCCTATTTTAGCTTGGTGGCTCTTAAAATTTCTTTTAATCAGGCAGCAGCCATTGGCAATTATTATTTCAAACCCACATGCTTTCACCCACTTATATACTTTAAACTGTAACATACGAACTTTAGAATTTAAAAGCAAAAAAGTTTTGCGTTGACATATTTTTAAAATACGAGGAAGATACCTTTGTAGAAGTTATTTTCCAAAATGATGATATCTTGGATATAACAGACTATTAAATAGACAAAGACTTGGGAACCATCTGCTACATAAGATTTCTCCATCAAAAAAAATTAACTCTATTTAAATCAGTCAGGCAATATGAATATGACCTGTTTGCCAGGCCTTAGAAATAACCTTGTGATATTGGAATAAATGTCGCAATATTTTTGAAAACACAGATTTTGCATTTCTTTCATTTTGGAAAGTGTCTACCTAGCCTCTTTTCAGCTCATCCAATTAAAAAAAAGTTATATGAATAATTGTCACTTAGGTGTGAGCTTAGAGATTAGTACAGCTTGACTGCTGGTTTTCATAATTTAGTGCTTCCTTTTACAAGATTCCCAACTTTGAGTGAGAGCCAAGCAAGAAAATGAACTCCACATGGCTCCAGTCACCCTAATTATGTCAGAAGTAGCTGTTCTTTCTTCTATTTTTATTCATGAAGATTTATCATGGATGTATCTGCATTTGGCTATTTCATATTTTGTTAATTTCACTCAACATCTATTAAAAGATGTGTTAAACATGGAACTCCACACATGCAGTGTTAGCTACTGCAGTGGGGGTGGGGGTGGGGATGGTTAGCAGATAATAAAAGTAAAGAAAACAACATTTCTGCCATCAAAGAGTTTATAATCAATTGCATGGATGATTTATCAACAAAATTAGATAGAGACTATGACCATTAATGTTTTCAGTGAGGTTTAGGATTTGTCCTGAAATGTTTTTAGAAGGATTAGAGCTTTATTCTGGTATTGTAGTTAATGATGAGAAAGAGATAAAGAAATTTGTTTTTATTTAATAAACAATTATTTAGTGTTATTTTCATTTTCAGAAACCATTGATTATAAAATTTTATTGAAATAATAACAGTATGAAGATGAAAAAAATAGTTCCTAGGGTTTATTTTCATTGAATGTAAGACCTGTTAGAAATGTAGAATACAAAAGCAAGGTTTATTTCATGATTCAGAAAATGTAATTACAGAATTGATTATGTATACTGCATATTTAAAACATGCAAGGCATTATGCAAAAGCTGTACACACTTTGTCTCATTTAGTTCCACAGATTTCTGAGGTAGATTCTATTATTATCTGTTTATAGTGATAGTGAAGCTAATGTTATGAATATTAGGTTGTTGGTATACATATGTTTCCTTAACTGGTAAGTGACTAAGATATTAGCTTGTATCTCTGACTTCAGTGCTTTGATCATGACCGGAAATCTACACTGTGTTCAAGTTGGCTGAACACCCTCTGTTAGAGGCAGAGTGATGGTCAAGGGCCTAGACCCTAGAGATAGACTACTTGAGTTTAAAACCCAGCTCTGCCACTTACTACCTGTATGGTCTTAGGCAAATTGCTTAGCCTCTGGGTAGCTCACGATGCTCCTCTGTAAAATCTATTCAATATAACTATCTCAAGTGCTTTTTGTAAAAATTAACGAATAAATGCATAAAGTCCATAAAACAGTTTCCTACTATTATTTGTTAAGTACAATGTGTTAAGTGCTGTGAAAAAGATGAAAAGTAAAGTCATGTCGAGTAAGATTTATATTGAGTTATATGTCTTTGAGGAAGGAGCATAAGGAAAAAAGCAAAGGCAGTAAGAACGAGTGTATACATTATGTGTGTCAGGAAACTACAAGACTCAGAGGGTGAGACCTAGGCACGTAAGGAAGAGCAGACCATGCCTGCAGGAGTATAGGTTGTATCCTGAAGGCAGGGGTGGGGGAGATGAGACTTTCAGAGTAGGGCATGGGATTGAGATCAAATTTGTGTGTTAGATAGGTCAGGTTGGCAATCTGAGTTGTTTGGAGAAATAGAAGACTAGGCAGAAAGCAGTGAGAAGGCCTTTGTGTAAGGAATAGAGATAAAACAGGAAGATGCGGTTCTATTTAAAGTTGAATTAAATGCAAATGAAGATTAATTGGGTGTGCAAAATATAAAAAAAAATCATTGAGGGCAGCAATCATGTATTTTTACTTAGCTTGTAACTTCTTGGACCTACCAGTGTGCATTAATGCTCCCAACAGATTGCTATTTTGGTAAAGTCCATGATAATCTCAAAGTTAGTGGTAACAGAAACTCCTATTTCATATTTTCTCTTTTGTCAAAAGAATAGTAAGCCATCTTGCTGACTTTTTTTTCTACTATTATCCTTCAGAAACTTATTTGAATATACACTATGTGTTTTCTTCACCATAGGTTGTCAGAAGCAGCAACATGATAATGGTGATTTTTATGGCAAGGCTTTATTGCTAAAAACTAGGGCAACGGATCCTTTTTCCTTTATACAGTTTCAAAAGATTCATTTCTTATTTCTATAGCTGCTGAATAGGGTATTCAATCTAAGACACAGTGACATTTCATTGACTAAACGCCTAGTTGCTGTATGCTTGGGGCACTGTCCTTTTGATGTCAGACAAAATCAGAATGATTTACTGTTAGTTGTTGGCAATAGCATTTTAAGTTACATATTTATGACTAGAATTCTGCAGAGTTATAAAATAAACACAGAATGCTTAATATGAATGTATGTTTTAAAAGTTTGAAATGTATTTCTGGAGTCACTACATACTTAGCACTGTGCTAGATGATATGGGGAAAAGAAAACAGAACAGTGGTTCAGAGCGCCAGATCTGGAACGAGCTACCTGCGTTCACATTCTGGCTTTAATACTTATAAATGGTGTGACCTTGGGCGAGCTGCAGAGCTTTTCTGGGGTTCAGGTTCTCAACTTTAAAATGAGGATTATACTAATATTTACTTTAACAGTGGTTTCATAGCAGCAGAGGTTCTGCTATTGTGGAATACATCATCGTTAATATTTCAATTAGAAAGTTAGTAATGTGGCACCAGCTTCACAAGATCTGAAAACAAGAAGACTACCAGAGTTCATAGAATAAGTGATAGTTGATTTGTATGCCTGACTAAATAGATTCTGAGGGATGAGAAGTTTCTCTCCCTAAGGAGGGTTTAGAATGCTCAATGTTGGTGTATACAATGACAATAGTCTTTAAACAAGGATCTAGATAGGCAGGATAAGAGATAATTAGAAAAGGTCTTTGAATTCTTAATACACTGATTTTTATAAATTTATAGTATAATTGTTATTGGCTTTTGGGGTCCTTGGGTTCCCCAAGATAGAAACCAAACAAAACAACCAGAAAATTTCCAGACAAATTTTATTAAACTTATGCTTGAGCACAAGAGAGGCAGCAGAGAGGAAGAGAAGTTCCACAGAACTGACTCCCAGAGAGAATTGGTGGGGTTGCTTTGTAAGCTGGAGGCAAGCCAGGCTTTCATGAAAAGGTGATCTTATGAAGGGTTCAGGAAGTGGCATTTTCCATGTGAGGGTTGGGCTACTTCTCCTTCTGTCAGGTTGCTTAGCAACTATCTTTCCACCTTCAATGAGAAAGTCAAGATGTGGGATTGACACTACAGCCATCCAGAAAGGTCTTACAGTGATTGAACCTTGATCCACTGCTTATGCAGAATGGTGGTTCTGACATCTTCAAGGAGGTAAGCAATTAGAAGGGAGACAAGAATAACTACTTTTACTTTTTTGTAGGAAGTGAAGGGGTGGTCAGTTCATTTGGTGTTCCTTCTGACCATCTGGCATTCCTTTGGCCTGGGCCCAATCCCTATGCTGTCTTATAATCATTTGCCTCAGTAAATATGAATGATAGTAGCAATAATAATTAGTGCTTCACATTTTTTTTTGTTTAAATTTGGTTGCATGTGTGTTTAAAATGCCATTCATGAAAAAGAAAGAAAATAAATAAATTTTTCCACTTACTGTCCAGTGGGACAAAAATGACACCACTAGATTCTTTTTATTTGGTAGATCCCCTTCAGACACAAATGAAAGTTATCTAAGGAATTACAATTTTAATTGGAGTCTTTTGCTTGCTTGAGGGCTTAACAAGTCACTAGTTAGTTCATGTAGCAGTCTGTGATTTGAATACCTCCAACCAATCTAAAAATGTCGCTGTAAAATTATCAATGGAGATGTAAATGGAAACCCATAGACAAGGAATGTTAAATTAGAAACATGTGGAATTGATGCGTAATGGAACTCTGTAAATAAGAGAGGCCTAGACTCTGACATCGATAGTTAATCATAAATTGATTCTTCAAAGGGAACAACTGGGAAAACAGTGTATTTCTTCCCAGTCCTGATGTTTTAATTCAGTAGCAATCATGAGTAGGAAAGGAGGAATGATAATTCATTCCTTTTGTTCTCAAAGACAAGAAGACAGAATCTTTGAAACAACTGCCCACAGAAGGTCTAGGCTAAGGCATTAGCCGGATGACTACTTTGGCCAGCGTAAATGGGACGGTCATGATAGCCCACACTTTGGGTGGGCTACAACCTCACGGCCAGCTTTCCAATGCCTTAGTCACCACCACTGTCTCACGTAACCATGTTCACTATGGCTCAAATATTCTATTTAAGCGGTGCCAGGAAGATATCTCTCTAGTCTTGTGTTTCTGCTCTAGAACAAATGAAAAAGCCCATCTGCATATCCTATAATATCCTTCAAATTAAACATAAGGGAAGACAGTCATTGTGAAGAAAACTTAGAGGAGAAACATAGGAAAATTTTAAATAAGAATGCTTTTGTCCAGCCTGACCATGTGGCAGCACAGTGGATAGAGCATTGGTCTGGGACGCAGAGGACCCAGGTTTGAAAACTGAGGTTGCTGGCTTGAGCGCAGAGTCACTGGATTGAGCATGGGATAATAGACATGACCCCATGGTTGACAGCTTGAGCCCAAAAGTCGCTGGCTTGAGCAAGGGTTCACTGGCTTGGCTGGGGCACCCAGGTTAAGGCACATATGAGAAAGCAATAAATGAATAACTAAAGTGTCACAACTACTAATTGATGCTTCTCATCTCTCCCCTTTCCTGTCTGTCTGTCCATGTCTCTCTCTCACACACACAAAAAAACAAACAAAAACGAACAAACAAAAAAACACAAGACAAACAAACAAAACACCGAATGTTTTTGTCCAAAATCTGGGGCTTGAAAGTGTCAAATTAAAACACAGGAGTAGAAGGGGCAAGGGGAAGACCTTGAGTCAAACATTACTGTGCCTATCATTGGTGGTGTCAGTCTTGGGAAAACTCGTTCTCCTCTTTGAGATTCAGTTTCTCCAATAGAAATGGGGGAAAGTCTGACCTTTCTTGAAGGATTGGTAGGGAGTACAATTAAGAAAATATACCTTAAGTCATCTAACATTTCCTGTAAAATTATAGGTGCTTCACAATGTAAATTTGAATGTGAATAATTTTAATTTTCCTTGGTTGGCTTTTGTTTAACTATAAATCATTTTAAGTAAGGGGAAAACAAGGTTTTATTCTCCTAATTTCAGGGAAGACAGTGAAAGAAGATTCAGATGGTGAGAAAGGAGGGAACACAATACAGAGAGATGAGGAAAACATCAGAGCAAACTGAGATATAAAAGTAAAATGTGGGAACAGGAAACGATGCCTAAAAATGTTGCAAGGCTGTTTTAGGATAAAAAAGAACAAGCACCTTTCTTACTATGAAGATGATAAAGATAGGAAATAGTAATAAAGATAATTATAGAAAGGGGTATGCAAAGCTATTGAACCAGCTGGAACTTCAAAAGCAATTGAGGTTGCTTTCAATGATAGTTTAACCATATTTTCCTTGTAGCTAACCAACAACACTTTTTAAATGTTCATTAAGTAGTGTGCTGAAGCTATCCACCTCCTTTACAAAGGCTTGTGCTAAGGGAAGGACTGCATTGGAAACAACGATCACAAAGTGAAAGGGTCCTTCTCCCATGACCTTTGAAATAAGAGGGTCACTATCTGAGAAAGGCGGGTCTGTAGCTGTGTCTTGACCTCTTTACTGTGATATGTCATAATGTGGATGACAGCTTTCATATCCTATACATGATTTCAAGGGAGAGAAAAATCACATCTTATTGACCAGAGGATATGACCAAACGCAGTGTCTGGTTGCTATCCATATGTTTGGGGATGCCCCTTGCTCTTAGGATTGACTCATTTTCTTCCTGTGTGATTCCGAAGAACTATTGGAGATTGGTCATCTGTTCTTAGATAATAACAATATTATTTCCTTATTCTTTACAACTCACTTATAGCTATTCTTCCTTACCTGAAGACCACACTTTGCCTCTTCTGGTGTTGTTATCATGATACGAAAAAAATATTAAAAATTAAAATATGAATACCCATACATCATTAATTTAGTTTCCTTGAATTCAATATAGTTCCTGATACTTGCCCTAATCAGTGATTTTCAAACTTGTTTTCCTCCCTTTCTTTTTGGTTATTAGTTGAACTTTTGTTTCCAAATCATAATAATACCAACAGATAAAAGACCACCTTGATTGGAGAATGTAGGGAGAAGCACCTCTTCTTTGTCTTTGACAGCCACCAACATACTTTGCTTTGAGATTGAAAACCATTGTTCCAGTCATGTATTACCATGGAAACATAATTCAGTTGAAAAATTATTGCCATCATTGTCTATAGTAGCTCATGAATCAAAGAATTCCATAGTGGTAGAGCAGGGGTCCCCAAACGTTTTACACAGGGGGCCAGTTCACTGTCCCTCAGACTGTTGGAGGGCTGGACTATAAAAAAAACTATGAACAAATCCCTATGCACCCTGCACATAACTTATTTTAAAGTAAAAAAAAAACAAATAAAACAGGACAAATACAATATTTAAAATAAAGAACAAGTAAATTTAAATCAACAAACTGACCAGTATTTCAATGGGAACTGTGGACCTGCTTTTGGCTAATGAGATGGTCAATATGCTCCTCTCACTGACCACCAGTGAAAGAGGTGCCCCTTCCAGAAGTACGGCCGGGGCGGATAAATGGCCTCAGGGGGCCGCATGGGGCCCGCAGGCCGTAGTTTGGGGACCCCTGCGGTAGAGGATCAAGACAGAATCCAGTGTCCATTTCTCATGTAAAGAAAAGGGGCAGAGAGGATTTCTAGATCAACGTTGTACCTTCTGCTAGTGGAAAGGCAGACTAAATCCTCGGTCTCCCTTCCTATTGAAATGATCTTTTGTTGAAATGGTTCAAAGATTACCAGGGCTCCTCTCTTTCTGGGGCTTTTGCTGACTGGTTACTCAATCTGAATTCTGAGTCAGACAAACACTTCTGAGATTTGAAAAAAAATAATTTTTTTTTTTTGCAGATTCAGCCATGATTAAAAAAAAAAAGCCCCCAAAACAGCACAGCAGCTTTGCTTCAATGGGGAAAACCACAGAGGACTACACAGAGGTCAGTCATTGTCACCCATTTTTCCTAGCCACACACCTCTGACTTCCCACCTCTTAACTCCCTCCTCTAAAATGTCAAAATTTAAAAAGTGCATCTGACTTTTTGAGAACAGGGCCTTAGCATAACTGTCTATCATTTGCCACAACAAGTAAGCCTTTACCAGGTTAAGAGCTATTTCACTGGGAGTTAAAGGTGACTGATCTAGAAGAATAAAACATAATTAAAGAGTGTTTTATTATTTTTATGTAGAAAAAAAAGTATTCTTCTGTCTTAGATAGAGAGATAGTAAGGTCATGTGTTTCTCAAGATGGGGTAGTTGGAAAGGTGAAGAAAGAAAAGAATAACTGTAAGAGAGACTATTAACTTCACCCCCCCCCACACACACAGCCTTTATTTCTACTAAAATCAGAGAGCACTTAATTTGCTTACAAATGATACCTGCAGCCTCCTGACCTCATTTAAATGTATGTAGAAGTGTTGCTTATTCGGCATTCTGGAAATATAGTGGACATTAAGGTCTGTCAGAGCTTTCTGAACTTCAGAAACTCATGCTTAATATCTGCCACAAAAAGGCTGAAAGTTAAAATAATTTTGCATGTATCATCTATACCTATATGTGTGTTGGGCTTGAATCAGACAAAGAGAGAGCCAGTAATATCTGATTTTCTGTGCAAAAATACATCTTGGTGGTTCCTGCCCTCCTGGGAGCTAAATGACTAGCTAAATAGATAGTTTGCTTTAAATCATATTCCACTTAAAAAAAATAGTAGTGACACACACCCACTGTCCCCAAAATTCTTGTTATGAACAAAGTACATTCTACTGTGTTCTTCAATGGAAATTTGTAGGTAACTCTCCTTAGGCATTCAACCAGAGTAGGCATTCCTACCTACAGTTTAAGAAAACACGAAAACCACAAAGAATGTTCACAATTATTTTCTCCTGGTTGGAGAAACAGATGCCTTTCCTCAAGGAAAATGCTTTAAGGCCAATACAAAGCTATATTCATTAAAATGTATGTTGTTTAGTAATTGTGCAGACTCCGGACTATATAAAATTTATTTTCAATTTAAGGATCCTGCTTTCCTAGGATAGGTTTATAAGCAAAATAGAGCAGGGAGACAGGCAGAGGATAAAGTGTGAAAAGAAATCAACTATGCTAAGGGCAAGAGCAATTTAAGAAACAACAATGCAAGTACGGTGAAAGGAAACCACACAATGTGGACGTGATTTTGTCTGGGGGTCATGGCTGGCTTTATTCATAAGGGAAGTGTCAAATCAATCTGTAGAATATGGATGAGGTAAAATGCAGAGATTGAGTATTATTCTAGATCATCTGCAACTTTTCAAATACAACCTTCATGCTGAAATTCCAGGGAGAATGTAAGTGACTCCAATAAAGAAACTTGTCAGTCAGTCAAGAGTGTTTATTTATGCTCCCCCCTGGGCGAGGCACTGTTCTAGCCAGTATGAAATGATACAAAATAAAAGAGTAGTCATCCCCCTTATAATCTTGTGAGAGCAAATGGATTTAATCTGGAGGCATATATATACACACACGTGCACACACACATACACTCTATGTGGGTGGTCAAGAAACTTAAGTATATGGGCATACAAGAGCCTCACTTAAAAAATTCTGATTAAAAATTAAACTTAAAAAATTAGATATCTGGGGAATAATTAGTGTTATTATAAATACAGACATCTTCTGCATAAAGATATTTGGGTCAACAATGGACTGACCAAACAGCAGTGGTCCTGTAAGATTACGATGGAGCTAAAAAATTCCTGTCACCCAGTGACGTGGCAGCCGTTGGACAACAGGAAAATGCAGTCCCTTACGTGTTTGTGGTGATGCTGGTGTAAACAAAACTACTCCACTGTCTGTCATATAAAAGCGTAGCATGTACAATTATGTTTAGTACATAATATTTGGTGATGATAATAAATAACTGTGCCACTAGTTTATGTATTTACCATACTATAATTTTATCAATATTTTAGAGTGTACTCTTTCTATTTACAAAAGCCAAGTTTGCTGTAAAAACTGTGTTTTGAGGACAGCAGCCTCATAACTCTCCTTGTGTACTGCATTTCTTGTGTTCAGTTTTTTTGTACCATAACATGCTATACATGTTTGTAGGTTCTACCTTACAGCCTACGTGTGGAGTAGACCATGCTGTCTAGGTTTGTGTACATGCGCTCGAAATGATGCTTGCACACTGATGAAACAGCCTAATGACTCATTTCTCAGAATATGTCCCGGTTGGTAAACATCACAAGACTACAGATTAAAATGCATTCATGCCATGGCAGAATTGTCACGATACTTCAAGGTTGCAGGTTCGAACCCCAGTCAGGGCACATACAGAAACAGATCGATGTTTCTCTCTCACTCTCCCTTTCTCTCTTTCTAAAATCAATCAATAAATTTAAAAATTTAAATGCATTCATGAAGTATGTCTTTTATAAAACAAGTCAAATTATGATGTTAAAACTGGAAACACTCCTGTTCTCCCTCACAAATTTTTTTTTAAATGATTTTATTTTTTTAATGGGGCGACATCAATAAATCAGGATACATATATTCAAAGATAACAAGTCCAGGTTATCTTGTCGTTCAATTATGTTGCATACCCATCACCCAAAGTCAGACTATCCTCTGTCACCTTCTATCTAGTTTTCTTTGTGCTCCTCCCCCTCCCCCTTTTCCTCTTCCTTTCCCCCTCCCCCTGTAACCACCACACTCTTATCAATGTCTCTCAGTTTCACTTTTATGTCCCACCTACGTATGGAATAATGCAGTTCCTGTTTTTTTCTGATTTACTTATTTCACTTTGTATAATGTTATCAAGATCCCACCATTTTGCTGTAAATGATCCGATGTCATCATTTCTTATGGCTGAGTAGTATTCCATAGTGTATATGTGCCACATCTTCTTTATCCAGTCATCTATTGACGGGCTTTTTGGTTGTTTCCATGTCCTGGCCACTGTGAACAATGCTGCAACAAATTTACAAAACACTTTTGGAACATATTTATCGTGAAAATATGTATTCACATTGATGTTGAGGAGCTACACAAGCAATTAAAATTGCAAGGCTGGGACCTCCAAACTGTAAGTCCTTTAAAGTCAAAGACTGGGTCTTATTTGCCTTGATATCCTACGCTCTGTCAAGATAGTAGTGGTAAAAGAATAAGAATGAACGAACGGGATAGATGAGTAAAGCACCAAATTGGAGCTGAGGAGAAAAAAAGAAGAGGACTAGGGCAGTGGTCCCAACCTTTTTTGGGCCACAGACCAGTTTAATGTCAGAAAATATTTTCACTGACCGGCCTTTAGGGTGGGACGGATAAATGTATCATGCGACCGAGACAAGTGTCAAGAGTGAGTCTTAGACGGATGTAACAGAGGGAATCTGGTAATTTTTTAAAAATAAAACATCTTTCAGACTTAAATATAAATAAAACGAAAATAATGTAAGTTATTTATTCTTTCTCTGCGGACTGGACCGGTACCAAATGGCCCACGGACCGGCACCGTTCCGCGGCCCGGGGGTTGGGGATCACTGGTCTAGGGTATTACAAGCAGAGAGGTGGGGTTGGTTGGTCTCAGTGGGTGTCCAAACACCGAAAGAAGATTTGGCATTTTCAGCAAGACTAAGGGTCAGCTTCTGGTTGTACCAGTTGGAGGAGGTCCCTGCCCAAGGATCCCTGGAACCTTTCCAGGGTAGCTCTCTTCAGTACTCAGGAGATGACCTTGTAAGGTCAGGAAGGCAACTTCTTGATAAAAGAGACATTGGAGACTCCATGTCTACTTCAGCATACACCTTAAGGCTATATCCTTCCTCCCAGTCCTTTCTGGAGCACCATTCTTGGTAGAATTCTTTGCATTGACGTAACCAAAGATTGGGTAATATTTCTGATATATTTGATGTGAATTTAATGCAGCCCAACTAGAACGCAAGCTTTGGAGGACGAAGACTGTGTCCCAGCTCCTAGAACAGTTCCTGACACGGTAGGCATTCAAAAAATACAGTATTTGTTACATGAATGAATGTTATTATTTTCGCCGCTGGTCTCCACTTTTGCTTTATCCACCTCACTTTAGGGAGCTGCACACTAGCGGGAAATCTTTAATTACAATTTCCATTCTTTCTTTGGGCCAGAAACTCTGGACTAGAGTCCTGGCCAAACCCTTGGGGAATGGGGATCCCCTTGGAATTTAATGACAAGCCAAGGCCACAGGGGGCGGAGGAAGAGGGAGAGCCGCAGAAAGTTGTTCCTCACTTTTTTTGCTTTTGCAGCACCCTTCGCCATCTAGCTTTCTCTTTATTTGGGTTTAGCGGCGTCTTGTGGAAAGAAAGCCAGGGGCCACTACTCTGACCTCGTTCCTCTCCGGGACCCTTGGGGTCCTGTTTGTAGGAGCTCCGCAGTCACCCTTGGCTGTGCCAGCACCTGTTGGACAGCCCCTTGGCGCCCCCAGCCAGTGCGAGAGGACGGACCAGGGCGCCCCTCCCGGAGGTGGCGACCCCCGCCCTGCCGCTCCGGCCGCCAGCCGGAGAGCGGCTCAGCCTCCCCGCTAGCCCTCCGCTCACTCCGCAGGGGCTCGGCCCACGGCCCCCTCCTCCCGACGCTGCCCGCGAGGGGAAGGTAGAGAAGGGGAGGGGACAAGCCGGAGCCTCGGCCCGCCCGGCCTTCCTCTCCACCCGGTGCCCAGACGCCGCTCCGAGCCCTGAGCGTGCAGGGAGCCTAGGCGTGGGGGGAGAGCCCCAGGAGCGACCGGAGCCCCCGCGGGGACCCCACGCTGCCGAATTCCCCTGGGCTTCGAGGAGCGGGGAGCGCACCCCAAACAAGGTGAACTTTGCCGAAAACTCAAGCCAGGTGCCGGGATCCGTGCCGCGGAGTGGGGACCGGGCGCGGGCTGCCCGCCGGGCTGGGGAGCGGAGCCGCGCGGCCTCCCTCCGCTCGCGCCCAGGGCGACCTCGGCCCCGAGCCCCCGGCCTCTCCGGCTCCTCCGCCCCGGGGACCCGCCGCCCGCGGAGTCCTCGCCCAGTTTCTTCCCCCTCCCCCTCCGGGGGTGGGGGTGGGGCGGGGGAGAGGGGCGCCCGGAGAGCCGCATCTATTGGCAGCTTTGTGATTGATCAGAAAGTGCTCGCCGCCAACTTGGCTTCGAGACTGGCTTCCCGCGACCCTTGAGTTTTCGCCTCTGTCCTGTCCCCCAGACTGACAGGTGCTCCCAGCAACTTGCTGGTGACTTCTCGGAGCTGCCCCGGCTCCCCCGCGTCCCCACCCCTCTTTTTCCTCCCTCGCCTTCGCCCCCACCCCCACCACTTCGGCACAGCTCAGGATTTGTTTAAACCTTGGGAAACTGGTTCAGGTCCAGGTTTTGCTTTGATCCTTTTCAAAAACTGGAGACACAGAAGAGGGCTCTAGGAAAAAGTTTTGGATGGGATTATGTGGAAACTACCCTGCGATTCTCTGCTGCCAGAGCAGGCTCGGAGCTTCCACCCCAGCGCAGCCTTCCCCTGGCGGTGGTGAGAGAGACTCGGGAGTCGCCGCTTCCGAAGTGCCCGCCGTGAGTGAGCTCTCGCCCCAGTCAGCCAAATGCTCCTCTTCGGGTTTCTCCTGCTGACATCTGCCCTGGCCGGCCCGAGATCCGGGACTCAGGCTGAGTCCAACCTGAGTAGTAAATCCCAGCTCTCCAGCAACAAGGAACAGAACGGTGAGTCCCCCCCCCCTCCCCCCCCCCCCCCCGCGCTCTCCCCCTTCTCGGGTCTCGCTGTGTGTGTGTGTTACGTTGGCATTGTGCGCTGGTGTGTGATGGACACCAGCCTGTGCGGGTATAAGCGTTCTGTACCCATGCAAACACGCGCTGCGTTCATGGGCATTGGGCTTTGGGAGGTTACGTGCAGTTTGCAACTTCGGGAGCTGCCACAGAGCTCTAACGGGGCAGCAGGATTGCCACTGTAGCCCCAGCTAGAGAGAGGACCTTCTGCCAGCGACCGTGAACGTCAATTCCAAAGCACATTGCGGGACCTCTCATGGCCAGAGTTAATAAGTTCAACTGCCTCTAACAACGAATCCAAAATGAATGAGTCTTGGCATGTTTGACTTTACAAAGATTTTTTTTTTGTTGTTGTTGTTATTTGGGGAGGGCTCTACCAAGAAATGTATCAGCCTCATTAACTGAAGCTCTTTTAAGTGGAAAGGCATCAATTAATCAGTAAGTAGATAGGAAATCTAGAGGTCAGGAGGCCAAGTGGACCCTTTTAGGAGAATTAAAAAAGTGAATTTCTCTTGTGCTCTTTCTCTCTCTTTTTTAAAAGTGCCTTTGTGTATACCCTGAAGTCCTTACCTTTTCTGGTGGTGTGTTTTTATGTGTTGGTGAATGACTGCTATTTTGTATGTGCGGGGAAACGACTTAATCCTGCATAGGAAATGAGAATTACTTTCAGCTTTCAAGTGTACCTGAAATGTTTAGAAAACTCTCAGATGCAAGTTCCCTTGGGCTGGGATTGCACAGAGCTGGAGAAAGGCTTCTTTCATAAAGCCAAGGGCAGCTCCAGGGTGTGTAATTTGCTTAGCCTCTGAACCCCATATGATTTACATCATTCAATTTCTAAACTCTTTTTCTCTTGATCTGCCATTATGAAGTCATTTTTGAGAATACTTTGTAAATAGAAATTTTATACTGCACATGAAACCACACTGTTAATGTAGGCTGTCTAAAATTAGAATATTAAACACCCTGTTTACAAGTGATGGCTCTTAATGTTATTTGAAAAGAAATGTACATGTGTTTAGTGCTTTGTATGTCATCCATTCCAAATGCAAGAATGCTGTCACTTCATCAGCCAGGTGAAATGAACACAAATAGCCTACCTAGAAAATCAGAATGGTGTATACTGTATTTTTAAGTCATAGCAACTTTTTCTTTATGGATTGGGGTGCTTCCAAGCCTGAACTTTATACTTAAACTCTCTAAAGTGTTCATTTTTAAGAAAACACAGAAAGTTATAGAGTACAAAAATAGATTAAATAAGGATTCCTGGGACCTTTGTATACATTAATTGTATTTGTTGCATGTGCAGCAATCTATGATGTCATGTTTATCAGTTAATGTGTTTGCTTCTTACAACTTGCTAATATGATGGCACATGGCACCTGCAGACTGCTTGAGTTGCTGATCAAAGGGCAGCCAAGAGATCTATCTCTAATCACAGGAGCTGCAGAGGACTGGGAGAAAGTGATCAAAGGAGCCACAGCACCAGCTGTACCCTGGCAGGAAACAAATCAGACCAACCTTTGTTCTTTCTCATGTAAAGTAAATGTCCAGTTCAAAATACTGCTTCTTACTAGACAAGCGTCTCCAGAATGACAATTCCCAACATTCCTGGCTTCTGACTTCTATTTTTTATTGTTCCTGTCCCCTATCATTTCTCCTGCTGCTCTGACTTATCAAGCCTGTCCTGGCATCTGTCATCTTCCTGATTCCCTTTGCTACTTGTGCCTCTCATTGTCCTTTTCTTGTAATTATTTCTTGTGATCCACATACCATGATCATTTTGTAATAGGTCCCAGAGCACGCAAGTGGTCACTGTCCACTTTATGGAGTAGGTTCACACCCTTTGGAGAGGTGAATTCATTAAGCCAGGCCACACACATTCTGTTGCCATCAGAGGCTGGGCCATTGCCATTCCTAAGATGCATGATGCTAAAAATAGTCTGGTTGTTTCCTAATCCGTGGGCAGAGGATTGAGCTATGTTTAGCTCTTAGGAGACAGGCAGCAGGAAGTAACTAGAAGTAGAAACTACTCACCTTGTAATGTTTAGCCTAAGGAGAATTGGAACAACCCAGCACTAGGGGGCAATATAGAGCTATTTTCCTGCACATGCTCAGGTTGATTTTTATCCCTCAAGGTTCCAAACCTTGAGGATAACAGGTAGGCGCTATAGAAGTTCTCACTGGAATGTGAACAAATTAGCTAGAACCTTTTTTTTCCCCCATGTGGCTTTCAAATTTTTCATCCCCTCACATGGGTATGTTTTTTGCCCTCATATTAAATTATGATTAATTCTTGATTGAACTATTGCTCTTCTCAATTTAGATTATTGTCTAATTTCTGTAAGTTCAAACCCACCTGAGGGTGTCACATAGAAAAATGCTAATGGCCCAGTTTGTGCATTGCATCATTTTGTGAAAGGCCTTCTAAGTGCTAAATATAAAAGCTACACATTAATTTGTTGTGACTAGAGTTCATTCCTGCTTTCAAGAACTCCTCCCCAATGACACTCTCTTTCCTGGAGCATTCCAAAGTCTCAAATGATGTTGACTCAATCAAATCCCCATGCCTGCTCAGTTTCAATATTAACTTGGTATCTCAAGAGGTGTTATACAATATACATGAACAAACAAAACAGAAAGAGACTCACAGATACAGAGAACAGACTGATGGTTGCCAGAAGGGAAGGTGGTTCAGGGACTGGGTGAAAAAGGTGAAGAGATTGAGAAGTACAGATGGGTAGTTACAGAATAGTCTCTGGGCTGTAAAGTATAAATACAGGAAACTATAGTACAAATATGGGAAATTTAATCAGTGACACTGTACTAACTATAGTGTCAGATGGGTACTGGAAATATTGTGGGAAACACTTTGTAAAGTATATGATTTCTAACCACTATGAGGTACATCTGAAACTAATAATTAAAAGAAAGTTTTAAAAAAGTTGTTTTAATGAAAATTGAGTGCTGTAGTGAATGTTAGATATTTGGATGTAGACGGGAACATGTGGAGAAACTTCAAAATTAGTTTTGAGTGATCAGTGTTGTTTACTTTGTTATTGGTTATCTGAGTTTTGATGTAATACTGTTTTGTGATTCCTACCACTTGACTGTAAAAATAGCTCAATCCTCCAATATTATAAGTTGTCTTTGTATCATTCATTTTCCACTTTCCTTCTAATCCTGAAGTCTCCCATATAAACCAACAGCCTCCAGATTTAGCTTAAAGAAAGAGATAAAAGATAAGGACACTGACTTATGTAGGGTTTTTGGTCTTTACTTTTTGTATGACCGTGGGAAAAATTACTGTCGTCTGTTTGCACTCATTTTAGAGGAGAGTGTTTACCATGAGACGGAAGTTCTAGGATGGCATTCTGAGTGGCCATCAGCTATATGCTATCCTACATCAGAAAACAAAATGGAACAAAGCTTACTTTGTCTCTTGCATAGAATTCAAATAGACATCAATCACTAAGCTGTTGATGGGGTAAAGCCTCATCTATACCTTACGCTATTGGTGAATGATTTTAATTTGCCTATTGACCTGAAACATACTGTTTAGTGTTCTCATTTTCTTTAACCATTCTGAGTGAAGATTTGCACCATCCCTCTGTTAGTTAGGATTATCCCTGTAACCATCCCTCACTTGGTGTGCTCTTTTCCTTAAAGACATTCATGACCTCCTACAGGCCATTTATGTACTTCAGAGACAAATGGTCTCTCACAATGCCTTTTGAGAACGTGCATCTTGAGTTTATGGCTTTTCCATCTCATTTTCTCATTGCCAGCTCTCTCCTTCTCCTACTGCCTATGTGTCTATATCTAAGAAAATTGTGCCCAATGCCCAATCCTATTCAGGTAGCAGCTGCAAAGCTCCATTTTACTGAAAAAACAGATCATCACAATTCCTAGGATCGCGTCCAAGACTAAATAGGCTCTGATGGAGGACTAAAGGGACTTTCCTGTCAGGTAGTCTGTAAATTAGACCTTTGTGACACTTATTTTTGTTGTTAGAGGCTTTTTTTTTCAAAGTTAACTTCCTCCCAGTTCTCTGCTCTGTTTGAGATAGTTGAAGAAGTTGAAGAAGTAAAGTGTCATTATAATAGCGAATATATTTTTTTACCATAGGTGACAAAAAAAAAAAAATCTAGTTCTATTTTATGGTAACTTTTTCTCCCTACCAATGGTTATCTTTTACATATAACCTGATATACATTGTATTTACTTCTAAAAGGTAACCTGAAAGTACAAAGGTCTGGGAGAAGCTTCGGGGACTAGAATATCATTTGTTAAATAAGTTGTAAATAGATGCCTGGATCCCATACTAAACTGTCCCAAAAGGTGCTATTTTGTAGAGCTCTGTTTCAGGCACCAAAGTCTTAGCTTTGTCTATTCTCAAGGTCATCTTTCATGAAACTTATTTTTTACATATCTTCTTTATATTCTCTTCCACTTCAGGTATTTTTACCCATGTGCTGCTAAAATTCTGTTTTATCTACAAACTTGCAATTTTTTTAGAGACAGAATTCTAATAACGTGATGTGTGTTAAAGAAATTATAACTGAACCAATGGATTCATAATGTCCGCCCCCCCCCCCAAATATTTTCAAGACTGGTAAAATTTTCTTCATAGGTTGCTATTTGTATTAATCCAAATGGTGGAAGTCATAATAAAAGTCACTTCATATTTATTTACTTGGTCTGATTTTGATGTTTCTGATTCTTTTGTTTGGAAGTATGATACATAGCCAGAATATCTCTTATAACTCTATATAATTTCTTTCTTTTCTTTTTCTTTTTTTTTTTTTTTTTTTTGTATTTTTCTGAAGCTGGAAACGGGGAGAGACAGTCAGACTTCCGCATGCAACCGACCGGGATCCACCCGGTTCGCCCACCAGGGGGCGACGCTCTGCCCACCAGGGGGTGATGCTCTGCCCCTCCGGGGCGTTGCTCTGTTGCCACCAGAGCCACTCTAGCACCTGGGGCAGAGGCCAAGGAGCCAGCCCCAGCGCCCGGGCCATCTTTGCTTCAATGGAGCCTCGGCTGCGGGAGGGGAAGAGAGAGACAGAGAGGAAGGAGAGGGGGAGGGGTGGAGAAGCAGATGGGCGCTTCTCCTGTGTGCCCTGGCCGGGAATCGAACCCGGGACTTCCGCACGCCAGGCCGACGCTCTACCACTGAGCCAACCGGCCAGGGCTATATAATTTCTATATAACTCATTTATTAAACTCTCTCTGTATATTATTTTTTTCACCATTACCTCCAACCGTGATTTTTTTCAAACTTCTTTTTTTCTGTTGCCTCAGGATGTGTCTAGTGGTTGATTTTCAGTTGCTATAATCAGTACCACTTTACAGATTGTTAAAATATTGAAATATTCCCAGTGGGTTGGACAGAGAAGCCTGTATTGCTGTTCCAGGGCAAACAGGCCACTTCTGAACCAGAAGCTATAGGGTTAATGACTGGCAGCGCTCAAGGCCTCTAGGACACTACTCCAACCCTACTGACTTTCTTCCTGATAGATCTATGTGCCTGCCATACTGATTGTAGAACATTGTGACACTTTTAGCTCTGGATAATTTAGTTCACATTGGACTTCGAGCACCTGTCTCTTCTCCTAACTCCTTGGCAGCTCAGGCCCAGCCCATGGCTTGAAGGACTAGGAGTAAGGAAGTGTATGGCCTTTTTTAAGCCCCCTTCCTGCAGCTTCTTTGGTTCTAGCTTCTCAAGGGCTGGAGCTTGGGATGTGAGATGGAGAAGAGGACCGTTGTACACGTGGCTTAGGACTGCAGCCCTCAGCGGGTTGTTCCTGCTTCCCTGGGCAACACTGACCAGCTGCTTCTGCACGGGCAGCATCCTCTGGATATCTAGATTTGATGAATCACCTTTTTAGAGAGATCTTTTCACTGACTACTTAGTCTAAATTAGGTAGCCCTCATCTATCACATCAAAGTTAGTTAACTACATAGCACTTATAATTCTTTGATATCCTTCTTGTTGTTAATTAAGTAATTGTGAATCTACCCCCTCCCCCCAGTAGAATGTAAGTTCTCTGAGAGCATGCATCTCGTTCAACTTGCTCCCTTCGGAAACGGCAGAACCCAGAGCAAGCAGTCCTACATAGTATGCATCCAATAAATATTTGCTGAATGGTTCTGGACATAGTGCCTTATTGGAGTAAGACTAGTGTTGACTAGAAGGCCAGGCCATCCTTGAAGATCTCTTTTTGGTCTTGCAACTTTTACATTGATCTACCTTTTTCAGAAGAAGATAAGCTTGTTTATTTATTGTTGTAATAAGATATGCCAATCAGAGTGTTGACTTTTGAACAACAGGGTTTTAAGCTGCATGGGTCCACCTAAATATGGGCTTTTTTTTCTCCAATAAATACAGTAGGCCCTTCATATTCCAGGTTTTGGCATCTGCAGATTCAATCAGCCATGGATAGAAACTGCATTTTCACATTCCTAACAGTAGATTCCCAACTGTGGCTTAAAAATACTGTTTTATGAATTCGCAGATGCAAAGGGCCAACTGTGGTTAAGTTTTGGAGGAGTCAAAATACTGCTTGGAATTTTGGCTGTTGGGGGGATTGGCAACTCTAACCCTCATTGTTCAAAGGTCACCTTTATACCCTGTTACTAAGTGAATATGTACTAAGTAAGTGAGTAGGGTTCCTAGAATTGGTGCTAGTTATGCTCTCAAAAGAATCATCGCTGAGTGCCCTTCACTATTTTCTGAAAATGGGCTTGTTGTGATATGGACCAAGGACTCTTATGTATGCTTTTCATCTTTTGTCTGTGGCTCATGAATAACTTGCATGAGCTAGACACCAGCAGGAAGCATGGTGTGTGGACTGCTAAAACTGGAAAGATCCCAAAGAGTCTATTCTTACTGATGGGAAGGGGAGGCCCAGAGGGGGGAAGTGACTTTGCTAAGGTCAGTGTTGAATGCAACAGTGTTAAACTGCTAACGTGGTGATACAGTTTTCCTTATGTAAGAACCAATTAGGCAAATAAGATTCTAGATTTAAAATTCCAATGCTCCATAGAATAGCATTTCTTTATTATTTTGGGGAGTTTCTTGCTTTGCAGGTTGTGAAAAGAGGTAAGACTCCTTGATTCTGAAACATTCTTTACAAGAATATTAAGGAAAAACAGTCTCAAAATAATCACATAACTCAGAACAGATAATTTGACATGTATATTATAATACTTCTGTTGGGGTAGAAGTCTGACAGTTTGGCAAATGACTTGAACTATTGCCTTTAGGATCGTTACTGTTACAGGTCGGAACGTTATTTTAAGTAGGTGTACAAGGTTCATGGGTGAATGATGTTTACTTTAATACAGTGTTCTGCTTTATTAATTGATGATATTATATATATATTAATAAATGATAAGGAAATGATTGACAGTCGAACACATGGGTCCATAAGGGTGGGTTTTTAAAAAAGATAACTAAACATATGATTTAGCAGGATGCCTCAGTGGTAAAGAGTGAGTACCACAGGAATGAGTAAGAAAGCATGGCCTGGGTAACACAACTTGTCAATCTTTTTAATGGACTTAATAAGCAACCTTAATTTTTATTTACACTGTATTATAAAGGACAGTCTATATAGAGGGTCAGATTTCTCTTTGAAGTCAAAAGCATCAGGAAAGAAATTCGTAGTGGTGGGCTTGAACAGCCTGCCTGAAACAGGATTAATTTACCTTTTGTGTTTGAAAAGTTGCAAATCTGAGGACAAAAGAGCTAAGAATTATATATAGAGGGGTTAAACCAAACATATTTATCATTAAAGACAATAAGAGTGATCTCTTTTGGTAGCATTAGCTCATTTTGCCTTTTACTTCATAAGCGTACATTTTGAATTGGAGGGGGCAGTTTCATCAGTTACCTGACTTCACGTGAGCCCTCATGTGTCATCTTCAAGCCATTATTCCCAGTGCCCTGGTGACTGGGTGGCTTCCTTTCTGGACATTTACTTCGTTTCTAAACTGAACCATCTTTGCCAGGATGGCTTCAGTAATTTTGCTTAATTGGTGTTGGGCTTTATTCCACTTTTATTTTCAAAGTACGATTTTATTTTTGTAGTTGACTTTTCCCCTACTGAATAGTAGCTGAGCTGTTTCTCAATCAAATATGTATTGGGTTGATGCTGGGATTTGAGGAGCAGAGGCAAAGTGGATTCTGGTTTCCTGAGGGAAACCAACATCCCCAAGCAGCACAAGGCATGATAATGGTAAGGACAAGAATATAGATTCGTGTTGCTGTTTATGTGTACTGTGTACTGATGAAAAATCAGTGAGGGCCCCCAGGAAGGACACAAAAAGAGCATGATGAGGATGCCTTCTTTGTGGGGAGTTGAATGGGTCTAATGAGCTCTTAGAGAGCCTCTGGTTTTCTAATGCTTAAAATAATGACTGCCCAGGAGTGCCTGCTAGGTGCTACATTGTGTGTGCTCAATGTTTGCAGACAGTATACAGTTTATCTTTATAACCTCCTATTGAGGTATTAGGAGAAAAAGCAAGGCTTCACCAGCTCAGTAGCTTAGCCAAAGTCCCACAGCTGGTAAACGTTTGGACTTCAGTCTGACTCCAAGCCAGAACTCAGAGCCACGTGCCTCTTTCTTCGTGAGTTAAATGGTCTAATGTTTTATTAGAACATTGTTTTTTATTCAGCAAATATTTACGAGCATCTGCTCTTGGCTAAGCTCTGCCCTAGGTGCTGGGGCCACGAAGAACCAGATTCAGTCCCTGCCCTTGAGAAGTTCTGTCCAAGAGGGATGGTAGAGCCTGTTTTTTTGTTTTTTTTTGTTTTTGTTTTTTTTTTTTTAATCTCATGGTCTATTAGTTCTGCGCTCCAAGTGCTATGGAAACACAGTTGCTTTAGTTCGATTCAAAAATCCTCTACTCATTGACTAAACCCTCTACTCATTGATTCTGCCTGGAAAAGAAGTGCAAGGAGTAAAGTTCCCACAGAGGAGGTGACTTATTTTGTAGATCTGAGAGAGAAAAAGAGGAAATCTTTCCAGGCAGAACTAACAGCCTGAAAAAAAAAAAAATAGAGCATGCAAAGGCCCATCATATGTGAGAGACAAGAAGAGTCTAGTGTTGCATATGAGTAGAGGCAAGAAAAAAGTTAAAAGGTTTCCTGGGTGCATGTATTCAAAAGCCCTGATTGTTTGCAGAATTTGCTTCCTGCAAAATTTGCTGTTAACAAAATGAAATAAAGGAAAATGTTGCCTTCATGTTTCAAATTTAGTCGGAACCCTTTATTCTTAGTTATTTCCTAAGCAGACATGTAGCAGCAGAGTCTGCTTTTGGGTGTGCAGTTAACTGCTTTATTGTTGGAATTTTCTCCCAGTCATTAGGCATGTCTGGAAGTTCTGAACTGGTTAGAGGGGCAGGCTGCACAGCCTCAGTTACACTCAAATAAGCTAAGCCTGTGTCCACACTACTCTCTATTGCCTTCTTTATGTAAACAAAGGGCTATTTTCACACTTCATTCACAAAATGGATGGCATGCAGAATGAGCCTGGCTGAAGGATCAGGAGGTTGTGATAAAAGGGAGGCTGCTTCCAGTGCACCGAGGTAGTGTAACGAAGCTATTGCTTTGCACGAAGCAAAGAAAAGAGCCTTACCACTTTTAAGGGAAAGAATGTCATGTTTTCTGGCAGATCAATTCCTTTGCATCAAGCAACAGCATCATTTTTTCTAGTGAGGTTCATTCTGGTCTTTTGTATACAAGGCTAGAGATATTTTGTGTTATTTAAGAATAGGAAATGAATGGATGCTCTTGGCGGGTATGTTATCTAGGTGGCCTGCCATTTTTTCAATTTTTTGGAAGCTACGCTCTTTGCATTCTAGGAAAGCCTTGTTTGTGAATGGAGACTATTTTGAGCTTTTTGTTATTTGCAAGATGGAGATATGCTTCTGTTCTTAAATATACCCAGCCGGCCAATGCACCTGCCTTGAGTCTTGACAGCAGTCAGAAACCCCAAACAACAGAAGTTGGGCTTCTGTGCTACTTATCTCATGTTTTTTTCTGGCAGTTATTTTTTGTTGGGTATTTATAAGGACATCTGTCTTTTAAAGACTCAGATACTTTATTTCTTTTCCCACTAAGAAATAAATCTCAGCTTGTTTTCTCATACTGCTACAGACATTTATTGTTTGAGGTGATTAGAAATGCAAATTGGGAATCATTAAAACATTGTGATTTCTTCTTCATGGCATCAGGCAATGTATAAAATCAATGTACTAAGAAGAAGCATTTGTTCAAAATGTAGTTAAGAACAAAATGGAAGGAAGAAATATTCAGTTGCATACTAGAAGTTTCAAACTGGGTTGTGAGAAAGCGGTGCCCGCAGGGTTCATTTCTGATTGATCATACTTTGAACCTGACACATGATGACAGGTAGGGTGCACACTGCTTAAGAACACAGGAAATAACTTCTAGAGTTTTCAAATGGGCCTATGAAAATATCCTAAAGACTCTTTCTTACTATAGTGTGATCATTCCATCCATTCAAAGACAAATATGTGCACAGTATAAAAACAAAGAAAAATTGGATAGTGCTAGTATGAAAAGCATAGATCTGCACCTTCAGAGCCGAAAAGGGGTTGTACGAGAGGCAGATCTCTTCTGCTGAAAATATGTTTCATGTTTTATGTAATAAAAGTATTGAGAGACACTTCCGATCAAATAACTATGTATTTTGTTACTGGCTCTACTTTTATTTATAAACAAAAATAATACACTATTTTTGGAGTCCTATATGCAAATGAATTGCTGCCATAATACAAGAGACTAGATTCTTATACACACTAGCATTTTTATAGCTTCACATGCAGTTTTTTATGTTATAGCTTGTAGTATGTATGGGCTCAACCATATCTTACCTTTGTGTAACAAAAGTGTCTGACTGTTTCTAGAAAAATCACCAGTCTAAAAATAGCCGGTGATTCCCGGTCAAAACCTGGCCAAAGACCTGAAAGGACACCTAGTTGATAAGTGCTAACCCTTGAGAACTGGTTGTAACCTCTGTTTGCTTGAAAATATTAACAAACTTCAGGTTTAAAGACATGACTAAGAATGTAAAATTAGAAATTAAACATTCTGTATGCTTATTTTAAAATGCTTTTTCTTCCTGGTAGAAAATTTATCTTTAATCTGTACCGATAACTTTTAATAAGCATCAGTTGGGCACCCCATTAAACTAACTGCTTTAAAATGGTTTCCTTTTAGAACTAACATTTATATCCTAGGAAATCAATTAGGGTGTCTGGACTTCACATTTCCTTGCAAGCTTTGTTTGCAGTCATTTCTGAGTGGTCAACCTACCATAACAGAACACTCAGAGGTGCAAATCTTCTGGAAGAAGTGCAAATGCCACACTTTTACTGGGGAAAAAAAATGGAAAAATAGGACTTATTTAATATATCTGCCGAACATTTAAAACTGCATAAAGCTCAGGAAATACTTTTGGTGTGTGGGAATGTGTGGTGTTTCCAAACTACAAACATTGTTTTGAAAATTTCCCCGGCAGTGGTGAATTATATAAGACCATGTCCATCTAAGGAGAGCTTGTTTAACAGGCTTGTGGTTCTGGGGCTCATTCAAACACTCTTAAACAAAATAAAGGGAATGGATGTAATAACTTCTTTATAGAAAGGCCATAAAAAGGTACAGGGCCATGTAAACAAATTGGGTCATTTACTAGATGTTTAAGTGATAGATTTGCAGTCTAAATTCAAGGCTGTGTATTATGTTTTATAGGATTGCGATCATGTTCTATCTTGACAATGAAGTAACTAGTTTATTTTTTGTTTGTTTGTTTGTTTCTCTTAAGCACATAAATGCCCATTGTTGTTATTTTACACTGCATTTTGTAAACATACTGACAGTTCTGAGCATTTGCATTTGTGTTTGTTCAATTTGGACAATGGTTAGACACCCATGTGTGAAAAGTTGAATTGGCCTTAGTTTTGGTAGCACTGGGTTCTGTTCAAGGAAAATAAAATGATTGAAATTGAAATTTTCCTTCTGGGCTCAGACATGTCTAAACTAATTGTAAAATAATTATTCTAGCTGACAAGCATCGACTCATAACTACAACTATGTAAAGTAGAAATCCAACAAAAGTTATAATTTACAGTCACTGTAACTTTGCCAGTCTTGTAATAAAACCGCTATTATAACCAATCTATTGACATTTGTCTTACTTGAGACATAGGTCAAAGGTCCTATTTCAGTTTGTCTTGCTTTAGAAAGCTGTTTTATTGCATTAGGATATTAATTTGCATCCTCTGTAATTAGTACGAAGGTGGATCAGAATGTTCCAATGAGGGGAAGGAGAGTGGGAAAGTGGGCGGGACTAGGAGAATGTGCGGCACTGAGCTTGGGAGGTGATGACTGGGGGCAACAGAAGCCAAGAAGATGTTTGGAAATTGAAGTGAGGAAAGGAAACTAAAGAATTTTTGTGTTGATACTATAACATTTATTCATTCTGTAATTTCTCTCAATCTGGATTGGCTCACTTGGCTTTAAAGGAAATGGATTGTGTAAGAAAGCTCAGTAAAAATCAATGAGCCTTTCTAAGTCTTAGAAACGAATGGCATCATACCATACTGGCAACTTTTAAGTGTGACTGCTGGAAGTTTGGCAGCGGAAATAACTGCTCCAGCTCTACAGGCCTACAAAACAACGAACAATGGTGGATATTATAGTTTCTGTGTAATGTGTGACTTGCTATATCCTTTTTTTTTTTTTTTTTTTTTAATGAGCAGTTTTGGGCTAGATGGTCTTAAGTCTACAGAAAGCCTAAGATCGACCTTTGAATTGGCTTCTCTGTGATCTTGAAAACAATAATTCACATCTTTTTGCCTAGTTACCTATTCACCTCTTTTATATAGCACTGGGTTCTGCATAGTTGTGTATTATCTAATAAAAACTCTCCAAACTGAGGTGTGTACCACAAAATGTTACTGGTACTTGCCTGAAACTGTGAGGCATTGTGAAAGATGCAAAGTCAATGTAGATTTAGTTGCTGCTTTCAAGTAATTTATAGTGAAAGGGGGACATAAGACCTGAAGCTAGCTATCATGCTAGCTAACACAAGTGATAGATTTGCAGTTTATTCTAAACACATTGTTTGGTGGAGATTCAAAGAAAGGCAAGATTATTTACAGTATAACTATTAGAAAAGGATGAGAAAAGTTGTTTGAGAGAGGGGCCTGGAAAGATAGGCAAGATGTGTGCATTTGAAATCAAGAGTAGAGTAGAGTGATTTTAGGTGATGGGAACGGGAGAGTAAATATGCAGAACGAGGAAGCATGGGAAATTGATGCAGTCTCCTGGGTAGCTTGTTTTGACTAAGACCGTAGAAATAGATTCACTGGGAAAGTCCTTAGAAATAAGAGGCACAAGAGGAAGAACACTGATATATTACTTAGGCTTGGATAATTACAAAATGATTCTTCAGGCTTTGGTGTGAACTCACTCAGCTCCTCAGGCATGCAAATTATGAGTTAAATATTCTTCCTCATGGTGTGCAGCAGATAGAGACAGAATGAAGATTGCTAAGAAGTAAAGAATAAAGTTAGAAGGAATAGCCCTGGCCATTTGGCTCAGTGGTAGAGTGTTGGCCTGGTGTGTGGACATCCCAGGTTCAATTCCTGGTCAGGGCACACAGGAGAAGTGACCATCTGCTTTTCTACCCCTCCCGTTCCCCTTTGCTTTCCTCTCTCTCTCTTTTCCTCCCACAACTATGGCTGTATTGACTCAAACGAGTTAGCTCTGAGTGCTGAGGATGGCCCCATAGAGCCTCCGCTTAAAGCACTAAAAATAGCTCAGTTGTGAGCATGGCCCCAGATGGGCAAAGCATTAGCCCTAAATGGGGGTTTCTAGTGGATCCCGGTTGGGGCATATGTGGGAGCCTGTCTCTCTATTTTCTTTCTTCTCACTTGAAATAGAAGAGGAAAAAAAAGTTAGAAGGAATAGAAAATTCACATTTGTGAACACAAAATCATGAAGAGGAGGCAGTGAAGGAAAGAAAAAAGAGAAAAAAAGGAGGAGAGAGAGAGAGAGAGAGAGAGAGAGAGAGAGAGAGAGAGAAGCCTTATGATAGGTGGAAAAGGCTGCCAAGGAAGAAAAGAGAAAAAGTCAAGTAATTGGCCTACAGTTCAAAATACAACAGAATAAAGAAAATGAGGACCAATGAATAACTAGCTGATGATATTTCAATAGTGACAGAAAACAAGAATCAAAACCTGAAAAGCCTATGATGTAATAAGAGGCATAGTAATGGGAGGAAAAATGGTTATGGGGTAACATGAAGAAGTTAGACCCAGAGTATGATCAAGGGAAGGAGATATTGAAGTAGTCTCAGAATGGAAAAAAGAAAGAGGAAAGAAGCATGTTCTGTTTCTTTGTTTCCTTGTTTGGTGAGTTTGGAGAGATTTAGGGTAAAAGAAAGGTTAAATATGCAGCACAAGATGAGACTTGTGGTCTTGAAAGTTCCTGGTCAGTTGCTGACAGAACACAGGTAAAATGACGGCAGAGCATTATGCAATGTATGAAGTTCCTGAGATAAGAGCAGAGCATACTTAGTAGAGAAACAGAAATTACACTTTGGAGGAGGTAAGCCTGAAGACAAATTTTAACAACATGAGAGAGTGAGAGAAAGTATAAAAGAAATTTTTAGCAATGGTTCCCTTGCAATGGAGTAAGATGTTTCAGTCCAGCCTAGTATCTAAAGGAGAACTATAAACAATTTGAGAGAAAAGATAACAAAAATAGATGTTTTTGCTTGGTCAGTCCATGTGGGGGGATAACGAGATGATAAGATTTAAGATATGAAAGAAGGAATGGTGTTGTTTGGCAAAGAAGATTCATGAACACAGTGGCAGGAGCTGGAATCACATAGTAACAAATGGTTATGGGTAAAGGAGTGACATGTGAAAAATGTGTGGTAAAAATACACATCTTAACAAGAATTAGCAGGAACTTTTAACCTATGGAAAAAGAAAAACTCTAGAGCTTTAATAAAGAACCATAGCAATTCAAATGAAATGACCACTTTAATGCCCCTTACTTTATCTTAAAAGCGCTGTCTTATAAAAGGTGAAGGAAACCACTGCAAGCCTCTGGGTTCTCTGCTATGAAGCTCAAATAGCATCTCTTGCAAGAAATACCCAGTGTTTGTGTTTGTTTTGTTGTTTTTAGCATCCATTAAAGCCACATAGAAATTTGTTGAGGATGGTTTAGGTTATAGCAATTGTTTGTTCAAGAAGAGAATATAACTCTTCAGGCATTTTCCACACTCTCCAAAGAAGGCTATGTTCTGTGTACATTTGCAGAATAGAGATTATGTGTCCTATCATTGGAAGTCCTTCTTTATGTTCCTATAGTCAATGGAAAAATATAAATGGAACTGGTTGGTGTGTTGATAGCCATCACCCTTGGGTCTTGATCAAAATATAACTTTTACTTTCATTGCTCTTGAATTTTACTGAGCAGGGGGAAAATCTTCCCTTATTCCCAGATGAATATTTTGGCAAGAACATGGTTCTTCAGCTCACTTAAGAAATACAGAGATTTAGAGTAACTTCAAATACAAACACCCTTATAATTTGGAATTGATCATACAGTCTTTTGGAATAATTAAAAACTCCCAATGTGACTGCTTGGGATCTCTTCAACCCCTGCCCATGCTCGCTTCTGAGTGGGAGCCCATTTGGCAAAGGAGGTAAGGTGGAGGGGGCAGGAAGAAACCTTGATGTTTCTGAGGGTTTCAGCATTCACAGAACAGCCTTCAACTGCCTGCTCCTTTGGTGTACCGGTACCTATCTTGTCTAACCTCAGTTCCATTCTAGTATCCAATTACACACATATTTAGAAGTTTCCTTATTTCTCATAGTTGGGCTTGCTTTCAGACCTCCAAGTCTGAGAATGTAACTAAATGCTAATAGTTATTGTTCCATTAAAATGTTCCTTTACAGGATTTTAAAAATGTGTAATAAAAAGATAAACAAGCACATAATTATTGGCAAACCAATGAATGGATGTTACATTTCTATTTTTAAGTAATTATATTTATATTTGTAATTTCTGCATTCTGACTGTCATTACCTGAAGCCAGGTCTTGGTTACCTAAACTGTGGCAAAACTGTCCTTATTCTTTTTTCTACATTAGGCTTCGCTCATGCCTTTCCACCTCCAATTGATCATATATAGGAGGTGGATGCCAGATAATTTTTTAGAGCTGAGTTTTGGTTGTGTATACCATACCAAAGTGGTTTTCAAACTTTTTGAAGTTGGGGTACATTTAAAATTCTACAAATAATTGTAGGTGCACTATATACAAATTTCTGAGAAATATGTTATAATAATTAAGTCAAATATTAAATAAAAAATTACCATGTGTGCTTTTATGGTAATTAAATGAAATATGACAAAATTAAATTTATTCTGACATTAAAAAACATTTTTATGTTACATTTTTTGAGTTAGCTTTTTAGAATTTATAAAAAAGAGGGGTTAAAAAATAAAAATGACAAAAAAGTTATCTTTTTATATATATAGATACATTCTTAGTAAGATTTAGTAAATTCAGCAGGTCCCAGTGTGAATCTGTTAAGTTTTTTCATTCTTGTGTTTATGAGAAACATGAGCCTGATGTGTCCTAGCAATTTCTTCAATGTTTGGGCATATTTTTGAAAGACAAACTCTCATTTCCTCATCAATACATTGAAGGATTCCTCTCTTTTTACTCTTAATTGTATAGAGGGTAGAAAATCCTAATTCACATACATAGGATATGGAAAACTGTAGTAAAATGTTCAAAGCTTTTTAAGATATTGCCACATATTCTCCTTTTATAGAAATCCAAAAGGCTTCAAGAGATAATTCCTTATGTTTAATCATCAATCCACGATCAGTGGATATAGCTGCCAGTTCTTCTTCTTCTGTTAATGTTAAATCAAAATTACTTGAAGCTTCCATGAATGAGTTTCTAATCCAATTGTATTGTTCAGTGTTAAGTGATGGAAAATGCTATAAATTAAATTCTTCCCATCAGTCTTCAAATCCTATTTTATTTACACTTAACTTTTGCTCACTTCCAGAATCGGCTTCTTCAATATCACACTTCTTTTTGAGAAATCTATCCATTTTGTTTGGATGTATTTATCTAAAAATAATATAATGATGGGTTAATAATAAATATAATAATGATGTGTTAACAAAAACAACACTATTTCCATAATGAAATGGTATAATAGAGTAACTATATTTATTTTTATATCTGGGCACATGCCATGAACCAGTGCAGCTAGTAATTCCAGGTCCCGAGTGGGAACGGTGCAAAATTAAGAAAATAAGGGGTCAGGAAGGCCCTGTAATTGCTGCTGGCAAGAACAAAGTGTACCCAAAAACTGCATCTTGCGTGCCCAAAACTGCATTTTGCTTTATTTATAAGACAAAGTGAGGCCATTAGCAAATCTTAACTTTACACCAAACAAAGGATAGAAGAAACTTGCCTCTAGTCTTTCCGGAGAACATGGGGGGTATTGTAAACAATCCAGTACCACAGCTTAACAGCCTTTTGCAACCTAATCAGGCAAGTGAGGTGGGGGGTTGGGCAGACTGTCAACTTACAGCCAATTCTCCACACCTCTCTCCCCCAAAACTCTAAACTCCAAAAAACCCTGTTGAATTTTTGGTCCCCAACAGGCACATATTTCTCTGGAATACCATAGGGTGTACCTGGAAATCTTCTAGGGCACACCAGTGCACCCTGATGCACACTTTGAGAACCACTGCCTCCTTCAAGCTGAAATCAGTGCTTCTCAAGCTTCATTTGCATACAGATCACTTGAAGACCTTGTTAACCTACAGATTCAGATTTTGTATGTGGTTGGTGGTGACCAGGATTTGCATTTTAGCAAGCTCCCAGATACTGCTGACTTTGCTGGATTGAGGACCACATGTTAAGTCAAAAGGGGGTACTCTGGTGTTCTCAAGCTCGGCTGTGATCTCATCTTAGTCTTTCTTATAAAAAGATTGTACAAAAATAATATCTGTTCACAACAGACATGACTCTGTACCTTTGCTCTTGCAATGCTTTTAACCAAGAAGTCACTTCCAGTCAGTCAAGATCAAGTGCCTTGTGTCCTAGGTACTATGTCACATTCTGAAAAGAGATAAACAAAATGCAGTTCTTTGAGTACTTGATGTTGACAATCAGAGTGGCTTGTGATACACTAGAGGTATACTTAGAATTCCAAAGGAACCCGAAGATGTTCTATTTCCTGGTCATGACAGGTTTCTTTTGAGGCTATTATTTAAGTTGAGTATTGAAGGATAGAGAGAATTCACTAGAAAAGGAGGAGAGTTCTAAGAAGGTGTAGACTTGTGAGATAGCACAAAGTCTGTTAAAAGAATCAGCTCTGTTTGGTGAGAAATAAGATTGAAAAAGTAACTCATTTATTATGAAGGATTCTGTCTGACACACTAAGGAGCATGCTTAGACATTCTCACATAGGGATGAAAGATGGCTGCATGCCTTCTGTATTAGTTCCTAATGATAAGGGTATTTTCCTCCATTTTTATATTTTTATATTTTTATGCCTATAATGGATGAATAATTATTCATCAAATGATCATATTTGGATTTTTTTGTTTTCCAAAAACAATGGTACATGAGGATAATTATAAAGGACAGAGAAATTAATCTCAGGGGTGCCAATTTAAAAGCGTTTGCAACAGGTCAGATGCCAGATGATGAATAAATGGACCAGTTACTGCCTGTGAAGAGAAAGGAAGGGTAACCATCATCACCCTCTTACTATGTGTTTTTTGTTTTTTTGTTTGTTTGGTTTTTGACAGAGATAGAGAGTCAGAGAGAAGGACAGATAGGGACAGACAGACAGAAAGGGAGAGAGATGAGAAACATCAAATCTTTGTTGTAGCGCCTTAGTTGTTCATTGATTGCTTTCTCATATATGCCATGATGGGGGAGTGGAGGGGCTAGGGCAGAGTGAGTGACACCTTGCTCAAGCCAGAAACCTTGGCTTCAAGCCAGTGACCTTTGGGCTCAAGCCCGTGACCATGAGGTCATGTCAATGATCCCATCTCAGGCTGGTGAGCCTGTGCTTAAGCCAGATGAGCCAGTGCTCAAGCCAGATACGGCAGGGTTCAGATACTGCAGGGTTTCGAATTTGGGTCCTCTGCATCCCAGTCCAATGCTCTATCCAGTGTACCACCACCCGGTCAAGCTGCATTTTTTAAAAAATATTTTATTTATTCATTTTAGAGAGGGGAGAGAGAGAGAAAGAGAGAAGGGAAGAGGAACAGAAAGCATCAACTCCCATATATGCCTTGATGAGGCAGGACCAGGGTTGCAAACCAGTAACCTCAGTGTTCCAGGTCCATGATTTATCCACTGTGCCACCACAAGGTCAGGCTACTCTGCATTTTCAAAGCCAGGTATTTAAGGCCCAGTCGGACAGGTCTCCCTTCCATAAAGCCTTTCTGCTTCTCAGTCTGGAATGTCTATCTCATCTAAACTCCCAGAATAGTGCAGAACTTAACACTTTCTATTGTAAATTTCAATTATATATGTGCCTTACCTTCCATAACTTTTAAGTGTCAGAGAGTAAAATGCTGAATAATCTTTAGCTTAGTGTCCCAAGAGATGGTAGATCTTTTAAGTGAAGTGAAACAGCCCACTTAGACCTAACGCAGCCAGTTCTGTTGTAGTGTTGGCATTTGTCCTCAGAGGTCATCATCGATAAGCTCTAAAGAAGTCATATGCCTTATTTCACAACTGAGGGATGCAAGTAATGTCTGGCTTCATTTTGAGGAACTAAAAGGGGATACACAGGAGGGCCTCTTCATCTTTCTGCTTAGACTGAGTAAAATGAGTGCACAAAGAACCTTATTAGCAAAATTATAATGATGACTGCTTAAAATGCTATTTCCTCACCAAGAAAAAGAAACGTATCATTTCTAGGAAAATGATTTTTAAATAAGAAACTTTGTGATAACGTTTATTGAAATCAATTTATTAAAAGAAGAGCATGGCTATCAAAAGTCCATTTTTAATTGTTTTTAATTATTTCCCCCTTCTTTCTAGTTGACATAAGATATATCCATATTTTCATCTGTTTTTCCTTTTTTTGCTTTGGATTTTTGAGATTGACTGCTCTGATTTATCCCCTGGAAGGCAAAAATCTTGAAAAAGTCATTATTTAAAAAAATCACTCAAAGAATGTATTTTTTTTTTTATTCTTGGAAATAAAGTTGATTTTCTCAGTTCTGATCATGGGAGCTTATGGGCAAATAGTCCTTAGTTCTGGCATGTGGACAAAACAGAAGCAGACCCTAGAGAGAAAGAGTTCAAAATTCATGGCAGTAAGCACGTGTTCAGTATGCCAATATTTATGGTGTCACAACCAAATTAAAACCATACCCTCTGCTATTTACAGAAGTACAATACCCAGACTACACAAGTTGATGCCCATGTTTCTCAGTATGTAAGACAATACAAATGTTCAGGATGCTTAGAGAGCAGACTATTTATTTTCACATACGTTTTATTCCACTCTGTGGAAGAGAGGAAAGTGTCTTCACTTACACTGTTTTGAAGTCAGTCAGGATTAGAAGGCATGGTGTTTAGTGGGAGTGAGACTGGCTGTGTGATTCCATATGCAGGGTATCTGACCGTTGCCTCCTGATACTCTTAGTGCCTGTGCTGGGGAATTAAACATATTGGCTCCTGAGAGTGAACCTGGTCTGCTTCTTAGATTTCTCATATCCAGTCTTACTAATGCGGTGAGAGAACTTATTTCTAAAAAAAAATAGATACACTTACTTCGGATAAGAAGACATTTTATGTCTTTTTATGGCAACTTTTAAAGTATTACCATCTGGTAAATTTTTAAGAACAAAAAAATTTCAGAGGCGTTGTTAGAGCTACATCTTATTTCCCTATATTTACAAGACAAGGAAATCTAGTAGTTTAAAACTAAAATAACACTACTGTGCCCTTGTACAGCAATTTGTCTGTACAAAGATAATAGACAACTGCATAGGTATTATCAGAAATAGGTTTTGGAGAAAACAGCATATTACATTTGCTTGTGGGTATGACATATGAGTGTGAATGCATTTTTAACGATCCTTAGAGACTACTGAAGTCTGCTTAGATTCTTCCTGATTCTACATTAGGTGAGACTCTGTCATTGAGAAGACAACCTGGACAGGAACCAGATTGATTTACATATTTAATTGATTGGCAATTTGGCTCTTTGACAGGTCCTATAGCTTAGTATCAACTGAAAGTTTTTCACAACTGGCAGTGCAATCTTTTGTGCAAGGGGTGAAGTTTTCTCATTTATAGGATAAAAGAGAAAATGTAAGAGTAACTCCCATGTGAGCAAATGAAACTTGATGATGGAAATCTTTTCATTTATTTATTTATTTATTTAATAATGGGATAGAATCCAAAGTATTTAAGAAGTTATTATTATTATTATTATTATAGTTCAGTAATTTAAAATTGTGCTTAGCCTCTTTTTGGTATTCCAAACATTTATTATTAAGATTTCCTTTGATGTCTCCTTAAGAAGAAAAGTCAGCATGTTTTCTTTATATATACTTGACAGAAAACAAACATTCCTTTACCTTTTTTTTTCAGACTAATTATTCAAATATTTAATGGCCAAGAATTTAAAAAGGGTCACTGATTTTACTGATCTTCTTATGTCCTATGTTGGTGATGAAAAAGAAACAAACAAACAAACTAGAAATTACTCTGAGTGTTTAAATCTTGTGCAGATTAATAAAAAAATGCCAAGGAAGCCCTGGCTGGGTAGCCCAGTAGGATAGAACAGTGCCCTAGTGTACCAGAGTTGTGGGTTCGATTGCCTGTTAGGGCACATACAGAAATTAACCAATAAATGCATAAATAAGTGGAACAGCAAATAGATGTTTCTCTCTTTCTCTCTCTCAAATGAATCAATCAACAAATTTTCTTTTATTTATTTTTTCTTTTTTTTTTTTCTTTTCTTTTCTGAAGCTGGAAACAGGGAGAGACAGTCAGACAGACTCCCGCATGCGCCCGACCGGGATCCACCCAGCACGCCCACCAGGGGGCGACGCTCTGCCCACCAGGGGGTGATGCTCTGCCCCTCGGGGGCATCGCTCTGCCGCGACCAGAGCCACTCTAGTGCCTGGGGCAGAGGCCAAGGAGCCATCCCCAGCGCCCGGGCCATCTTTGCTCCAATGGAGCCTTGGCTGCGGGAGGAGAAGAGAGAGACAGAGAGGAAGGGGTGGGGGTGGAGAAGCAAATGGGCGCTTCTCCTGTGTGCCCTGGCCGGGAATCGAACCTGGGTCCCCCGCACGCCAGGCCGACGCTCTACCACTGAGCCAACCGGCCAGGGCCAACAAATTTTCTTTTAATGCCAAAGACATTTCTTTGGTCATATGTTAAGAAGATCACTGGCTCTTGCAGTGCGTTAGTAGGTCATTTACTGAACTTTTAGTGTTAGGTTATCTCTTCAGTAATGTCGTAAGCATGGGGGTGAATAGGCTCAAACTATTTGCATTCTCTTCTAGCTGCCAAAATTGAATTTCCCATTTTTATGTGACTTAGGTCTTTGTATTGGAATAGATGCCAGATTAAAGAATAGTTATATTTTAAAACATTAATAGCTGAAGTTCCAGGGTTGTCCATAATTATCAGCAGTTCTCAACCGGGGTCGCGACCCACAGGTTGAGAACCGCTGATAATTATAATTAATAACCAAAAATACACTTTTATTTAAATGTTCTCGAAGATTTAATTTTTTTAATTTATTGATTTCTTAGAGAGAGAATAAGGAAACAAGAGAGAGAGAGAGAAAGAGAGAAAGAGAAGTATCAGTTTGTTGTTCCATTTATTTATGCATTCATTGGTTGATTCATATGCCCTGATCAAGCATCGAACCTGCGACGTTAGCATATCAGGACGATGCTCTAACTAACTGAGATATCCAGCCAGGGCTCAAGGTTTCTATTTAATTTTCTATTTAGTAATAAATATTGATATTTACATCAGTGATAATTCACAAAAAAATATTATATTTCCTAAGAAACTTGGCAATACATATCTGTTATTTTGTGACTTGAAATTCTTTATTTCTGACTGTTTCATGGCTCTTCTTATATTTTATAGAAAATATCGTATTTATTTAAGTATATAGAGGATGTTGATAAAATCAGGTATTTAGTAAAATCTCTATAAAAAAAAGTGTTGCTTAGTTGAAACAGTATTTTGAAATCCAGCAAATCTATCCTTTGCCTAAATATATTGTACTTTATGTTATAAATGACATTTTTTGTTCCATTCCAGTGTATATATTGAAGGAGGTTATGCTGTGAATAAGATAATGTGACCAGTGCTTGTCATTTCACTATTTTGGGGAAGTCTGAAACAGAAGAATATTTCTGGGAAAGCACTTGGGTTTTTTTTTTTTTTGTTTTTTTTTTTTTACCAGTTTGGACATTTCACTCTTAGTCTCTTTGCTCTTAAAATTTATGCAAGAGAGAGTCCCCAAAGAATTTCAGTATGGGGCACTTTAGGGGCCTCAGTACATTTTGAAGATTTAGAAATGACTTACTTTGATTCCTCGTGCAATAAGACAAGGATTCAGTAAAAAGCAAGGATCTAATATACTTCCGACTAGATAAAATGTGGATCTTTAGGCTAAGATTTTGGCTAAATTGAGAAAGACTTTTCTCCAGTTAGGTTAACCTCATAAAACTAAGGCAAGCTTCAGGAATAGAGGCAGGTTGCCTTATTTTCGTTGTTGTATACCATTTGAGTTGTATTTGATAGATCAGTATTGTGACCTTGAATGTAAAACCATTTAGGAGTCCTGGTTAACTTCTGCCCTGTGAGGCAGTCTCAGAAGAAAATTGCCTTTTCAAGAGATTGTACATGGAGAACCCCACATCTGCTAATCACAACTTGCGTGGTTAATAGCGATTTCAAAATTAAACTAATACTATATTGGCATATTTACAAGCAACCATACATACACACAGAAACACGTATATTGCACATTCTCTTTAAAGCAGTAGTTTTCAACCTTCTTACACTAGGGGACCGGTGACCCAACCGACTGGAAACAGAAACACACAATGAATAAAAGTTTATCTTACCGCGCAAAACAGTGCAACACTATATAAGTAAGTTGGTGCTTGGTTTCTGAACTCCACATGTATGATGCATTGAGCGTTATATGAGTTTGTGCAAATGCTTTTTGTCTATTGTGCGTGATTTGTAAATGCTTTGCATGGTGCACAAAGTTATTCAAATGAGCCTACAAGTTTCAAAGAGATCTAAGACAACCTCAAAAGTATTTTCATCAATGATGCAAGCTGATATGTGGCAATCACACTGAGCGTAAGCAAATTCAACTAAGATCATTGGATCCATAATCTTCATACAACATCAGGGTGGTTGACTCTTTTGCGTACTGGCTCAAAATTTTTGGCAGACCTGTAGTGGTCTGCTGACCAGTGGTTGAAAAACACTGCTTTAAACTATTTGCCTTGATTGTGGCAGGCATTCAGAAATTTAGAGAGCTAATAAGTGAATTTTAAAAATAACAAAAATGGCCCTGGCCGGTTGGCTCAGTGGTAGAGCGTCGGCCTGGCGTGCAGGGGTCCTGGGTTCGATTCCCGGCAAGGGCACACAGGAGAAGCGCCCATTTGCTTCTCCACCCCTCCCCCTCTCCTTCCTCTCAGTCTCTCTCTTCTCCTCCCGCAGCAAGGCTACATTGGAGCAAAGATGGCCCGGGCACTGGGGATGGCTCCTTGGCCTCTGCCCCAGGCACTAGAGTGGCTCTGGTCGCAACAGAGCAATGCCCTGTAGGGGCAGAGCATCCCCCCTGGTGGGCAGAGCATCGCCCCCTGGTGAGCGTGCCGGGTGGATCCCGGTCGGGCGCATGCGGGAGTCTGTCTGACTGTCTCTCCCCGTTTCCAGCTTCAGAAAAATACAAAAAAAAAAAAAAATGTGAACAGCTGTTTTTTTGTTTTAATGACATATTAATTGGCATTTTCTCAACTTGACAATTTTTCATTTTACATATTTCAGAGATCTGTGATATATCTAAATAGGATTTTCCAACTCAACACTGCTTTTCAGATTTCCTATTGAAGTGTAGGGGAAGAGAGACTAAACCCTTTTCTCCACTTTTTAGGTTTATTTACCACTGTCTGTGAATCACACTGATCAAAGACAGATCAGCAGGAGAAAAGCGATAGGGGTTTTGTTAATATTTGAAATTTGATGTGTACAGGAGTTTCACAGAAAGTAATGAAAAACACAAAGAAGCAATTAGACTTCTATATATCATTTTAACAAAGGGCTATAAATTGTGGGCAAGTGTCTAGGACTTATAGGGGAAACTAATGGAAGATGAAGGTTATTTTAGTAAGGGCTGTTTATATACACTCATCCTGGTGTCTGCTCTCCATCCTGGCGATGTGTGCACTTTCCTATCCTGGTACTGGAAAGGGGGAGATATTTATGCCACCTTCACAAAAGGAAATTAATGCTCTGATTTGAGGCAGATAAAGAGGAGGGCAGTGAACTTTCCCGGCATCTGTTGATTCTCAATTGCCTTCAGTTCAAAATAATCCATATGCCAAAGTGGTATATTTTGGGGTGGCATATTCTGGACCCCTTCATAACGTTGCTTACAACATTTGACTTTTCTCATAATCTATTCTACGTAGTCTATAGAAGGGGTCGTAGGTTGTGCTGGTGGTGGTTGGAGACGCTGGTGCTTGGGTACCTTTGAGTAATGCTGCTCTTATTTTCTGGTTCACTTGTCTTCATGTAGGTAAAGTTGAAAGTTACAAATAATATGTCATCCAGTTTTTAATTGCTTTCACCAGGACAAACATGGTTGTGGGGAAGGGCGAGGAGGGGGGTTACTATACACCTCATTTATGCCATCCTTGATTTCCATAGAAAATCATTCTATGTCATTCTAGTAATATACATTTAGGAAATGTGAACTATTCTGACTCATTGTATTTTGGCTTTGCACAGTACAGAAAATTTTTTGACTAGGGAGGAATGCCTTTTCAAACTGCCGGTCCTCCCCAAACAATTCTCCTCCCTTGAATAGGTAGTTCTCTCTTTGCACAGACATTCTTCTGGGCTTAGCTGTTGTGTAACCTCCTAACCCCTCATTAATAATTTCCTGAGGTTGGTTTGTTATAAAGAAACATTACAGCACAGACAGCATGTGAGTGTGTGTGTGTGATTACTTCTTAAGGACCAACACAAATGGTGTTAATGCTCTGAAGGAAAAAAACAAATGAACATTAGATTCCTTCTGCATTAGTTTGAATGTTAATCAAGGAGATCACACCCATAGGTAATGAATACTTTTTAACTTCTCTCTATCATTCAAATTAAATAGTTCATTTTCTATATTTTGCACACATTTAAATGGCTTGAGTATTTAAAGGAATGATCATGAATTTTTAAAGGCTTCTGAATATTAGGGTAAATTTTTTTCTTCTAGGTTCATAAAAAAAGAGATACTCTCTCTCTCTCTATTCTTGAAGAAATCACCAAGGAACTGAATGTATTTGGAGATGGGCATTTGGGCTTCTACTTTTTTGTACTGTGATCTGTTCTCACCTTTCTCATATTTCAGCTTCACATGCCATCACTGAATTTAACACTGGTCCCATGGTGGCCAGTAGAGCAATAAACCTCCCATGAGCAATGCTGTCAATTATACGTAGTTGTCATTACTCATGGGATACGGGGTAGTGATCAAAATGCTGTCCCCTATGGGAAGATGCTCACACTAGAATATTAAGTAAAAAAGCAAGGTGAAAATAGGATTTAAAATATTTATGTATACCCACATAAATTTTTTTCATATATATAGAAGGAGCAGAATGGAATACACTAAAATGTTATTAGTACTTTATCAACAGGGGTTAAAGGGAAGCTGTGAGGCTGTTCGTATTTTACTTCCTAAAAGACATTTAGCATTTTCTACATGTTCTATTATGAGTTTATATTACTACTACAGAAGCAAAGTTTACTAATTTTTTAAACCTAATATAAACAGTGGGGAAGGGGGACAACCAAAACAATAGGGTTTTGTTGTTGTTTTTTTACAAATTGATGCTTCTTTCTCTTTTTCTCTCTCTGTACTCCTTCCTGTCTCTCTAAAATCAATATTTATTTATTTATTTATTAAAGGAAAGCACCTGAAATTCAAGACTTGTGTTCAGAATCCTAGAAGATGATGTTCCTAAAGGTAGCCTTTCAGAGTTAAGATTTAATTTTTCTTTATTTATTAATTTTTAGAGAGGGGGGGGGAGAGAGACAGAGAGAAGGAAAGAAGGGGGAGAAACAGGAAGCGTCAACTCATAGTAGTTGCTCCCTGTATGTGCCTTGACCAGACAAGCCCAGGGATTTGAACTGGCGACCTCAGTGTTCCAGGTCGATGCTGTATCCAATGTGCCACCACGGGTCAGGCTCGGAGTTAAGATTTAAAGTTGTCTCTTAGTTTTATCCAAGAGGCTAAATGTGGACACAGTGAAAGCACTAAGGCTGTTGGGACAGTCGGCAAGGGAAAGACATCACAACAATTATCTGTGTTGTTTTTGGCACTTTCCAAGAAATGGTGTTTTCACAAGACCTACGAGTTTTGTCTGGGAAGAAAGAGGATAGCTGCCAATATTTGGCACCATATGGGGTTTTCTTCTTTTTCTTTTCTTTCTTTTCTTTTTTTTATAAAAACTTAGTGTGTAGTCTGTAAATCCGGCTCTTAAGCCTTAAAGATCAAAAACATATTGTGGGTTTTATTTTTTATTTTATTTTATTTTATTTTTTTGGTGCACTTTTTGGGAAAACCACATACTTTGTTTACAGACACGTGTGTGATATAAACCATGAAAATAAAAAAGACGTTGCCTTCCTTTGCAGCTGTATTTTATAGCATATGGTGATTTAAGGTTCGTATTGACCATATAGACTCCTGCTCATCACACTTATTGAGATAAATACATGGAGAAACCATGTATTACTAGCATAGGAAATATAGTCAATAAGGTCACAGTAACTATGCATGGTGCCAGGTGGGTGCTGGAACTATCCGGGGAACACTGTAAAGCAGGGGTCCCCAAACTTTTTACACAGGGGGCCAGTTCACTGTCCCTCAGACTGTTGGAGGGCCAGACTATAAAAAAAATATGAACAAATCCCTGTGCACATTGCACATATCTTATTTTAAAGTAAAAAAACAAAATGGGAACAAATACAATATTTAAAATAAAGAACGAGTAAATTTAAATCAACAAACTGACCAGTATTTCAATGGGAACTATGCTCCTCTCACTGACCACGAATGAAAGAGGTGCCCCTTCCGGAAGTGCGGTGGGGCCGGATAAATGGCCTCAGGGGGCCGCATGCGGCCTGGGGGCCGTAGTTTGGGGACCCCTGCTGTAAAGTATGTGATGGACTAACCACTATGCTGTACACCTGAAACTAATACAAAATGATATTGATTGTAAAAAATAAATATGCTTTTATGTAAAAAAAAAAAAGAAAAAGAAAAAATCTGCATATTATTGCCTGAGCCCATCCTTGAGACCTCCCAGCACCTGACCCATTTCTGAAATCAGGCTGCTTCTCCCGAGGCCGCACGGACCTGAGGCTGCGTGCTTTCACACTTTGCAATTCGAATATAAGCTCATCTGTTCTGGGGCTACCTTTTAGAAAGTAAAAAATAACAGTTATTTCAAACTCCAGATCTAAAGTGTGTAGAAAATTATTCTACAAGGAATATTGTCTGGTTTTTGAGAGAAAAGCTACAGGTTGTGTTGATGACACTGAAGTTCCAGATCAGGGAGTGGAGAAACAAGACTGATAGTGACTTTTTACACCTGTGATTGAGACTGTACCTTGACTAAGGGACTTACTTAGGGGTTATCACCCACATTGGTTTGTCTAACACATACGTCATTAAATAAGTAACAAATTAAAAAAATAACAACAAATAAACAAAGCTACACGGATGTCTTGTTTCCTGAATCTCATTTTTTCTCATGCTTTTTTAAAATCCTTTATTGTCATGCCATTACTTTGATTAATTGTTATGTTTCCAAGTTTCAAATGAAAACTTTTGTCTGCAGAGTCTGGAACCCCTCAAAGTGCACTGACTTGTGAGAGTAGGCCATCTTGGGAAGAACACTTAAATTAAAAGGGAGTTCTGAGTAGGGCAGTAAATTTGGAGGGTTTTTTTTATTTTTTTTATTTTTTTTTATTTTTTATTGTAGGGAACAAAGGCTGAAGCCATCCTCCTTGTAGACTATGCGGGAGTGTCTAACCATGGTGGAGGGTTGGGGGGTGGGCAGCTGTGTTTATACACAGATTCTGAATCAGAGGTCCCCAGCCAATGGATTGTATTCCTGCTCCCCGCCCCGCGTCTCCCCCTATGGTTTCCTGTCCTGTTTACTTTTTAGAGGCAAGACCTGTAAGAGCTCACAGGGCAATTCCTTTTGTCTGTTCTGCTAACCTCCTCCCCTTCTGTGGTTTAAGACTGGTAATGATGACTCATTACCACAGTGCTTCTGGGGTGTCTGAGCAGTCCGACACACTTTGTGCTTCCAGCATTCTCAACACTGAAACCAAAGTTATTCTGGTCCTAAAAATCTAAGAACATGCCCTGGCAGTGATGAAGGTATGGTCTCATCAGCCCCCCTCATCTTGTTTTCTAAGCAGTGAAGTCATTTTCTTAGTCATGGAGTTCTTGGTTGCGGGACTCGAACACAAGTCTAGCCATGACACCTGGGCTCTGTTGGCCTCCTCAGGACATGCCTTTCTTTTTGGATTGTCTTGATAAACAGTGAGCTCTCAAAATAAGGGGGAAGGTCTTCCTATAGTGACCTGAACAAATTTGAACTCACTGTTGCTTTCAAAAAATGTATGTTTGCTTAAAAAAAAATACCATGCTTATTAAATGAAGAAATAATACCAAGACCATTTTTTAAAGCAGGTAAAAACCTTGCTCTAGCATACTTATTTATAATATTCACTGATAAATACATAAAATCATCTTAGGTGAAATGTCGTATGATAGGCTTTAAAATGGATTGGTTTCTTTTTCTGGTTTACACATATTGTATTTCCAGTTAGTTGTTTTTGCCATAAGCAGTAAAACCAGAATTATTATCTTTTTTTTTTCTTTTTTTTTTTTTCTGAAGCTGGAAACGGGGAGAGACAGTCAGATAGACTCCCGCATGCGCCCGACCGGGATCCACCCGGCACGCCCACCAGGGGTGATGCTCTGCCCCTCCGGGGCGTCGCTCTGCCGCAACCGGAGCCACTCTAGCGCCTGGGGCAGAGGCCAAGGAGCCATCCCCAGCGCCCGGGCCATCTTTGCTCCAATGGAGCCTTGGCTGCGGGAGGGGAAGAGAGAGACAGAGAGGAAGGGGGGGGGTGGAGAAGCAAATGGGCGCTTCTCCTATGTGCCCTGGCCGGGAATCGAACCGGGTGCCCCGCATGCCAGGCCGACGCTCTACCGCTGAGCCAACCGGCCAGGGCCAGAATTATTATCTTTACCTTTATTTGAATAGATATGTTCTATGTTCTGGGTGGTAGATAAGGAGACATTTTCAGTATTCCACCTCAAATTTCTATTTTCTATTTTTTTAGCTTCTTTCTTTTCTTTTCTTTTCTTTCCTTTCCTTTTTTTTTACTTTTTATTGAATTTATTGGGGTAAATAAAATAATGGTTTACAAAATAATGCAGGTTTACAAAATAATGCAGGTTTCAGGTGCACAATTCTACAACACATCATCTGCACACTGTATTGTGTGTGTATCGTGCCAAGTCTAGTCTCCATCCATCACCATTTGCCCCCTGTATCCTCCTCCACCTAACTCCTCCCATCCCCCCAATCACCACACTGTTGTCCATGTTCATGAGGTCTTTTAAGAAAATTATTTTCTCTATATCTTCTCTGTCAGATACAAATAAATTAGTAGTACTTTCTGCCAGAATCACAGTACTTCTTTTTGCATATGCTGTGGGCTGTTTTAATAGGTAAGACATAACCTATTTTTCCTATTTTTTGCTTTTTTCATATTTCAAGGCTAAAGCATGCTGTTGTTGGAATAATAAATGGTACTCAACTATATATAAGAAGAAGACAGAATACGAACACTAGCTTCTTAGTTCTCAGCAGTTGATTTGGACAAGATGTAGTTAGCTTGTGGCAACAGAGGTCTGGAATCCTTCTGACAATAGGCCAGGTAATTCAGGAGGCCTATTGAACTCATGAGTGGATCTCATCATAGAGAGAGGGTGGTACAGTGGGATATTTTTCAGATTAGAATTGAAATTAAACTGCTGAGTCTGTGTAGTCATTAAAATTCCCAAGGTGCTTTTTGCAAGATTATGTGTTGCTAGCCAGCATGCTGGTTAAATGAGTAATTGCTCTGTCAGTCGGGCCCTGCAATTTCATTTGTACAAGGTCATCACATCCACTTCCTGAGCTACACTGTCACATTAAGAGAGAGTGGCCTCTTTAGCGGAAAAGGGTGCTCTCTTTAATTCACAGACTCATAAACTAATAACCCCCCGCCCCTGCTTTACAGAAAGAGATAGCAATTGTTTAGCTTCTATAAATCAGATGGTAGTTTTTTCTTTTTAAAAAAAAATTTCCTTGGTTATTGATTTAGATTTTTGTGCAGAAGAAAGTATATTACTGTCTTAAATTTTTCCTATTGAGATTATATGTACACATAGGTATACATGTATTTGTCTATTTATATTTATATGTCTTTTTATCTTGAAATACTATGAGATGTGTAGACTAAGGATGTGAATAGATGCGCTCTATTCATTTATTCTTTCAACAAACATTCACTGAACATTATCATATATGCAGCAAAATATTAGACATAGGCAACGCAGCAGTGAATAGAACGTACAAAGCCTCTGACTTTGTGCTTGCATCCTAGTGAGGAAAGAGGACAACCAGAGCACAGAAGCAAACGGTGGGGGTGGTGGAACATGATCGGCACTGGTACTGTGAGGGAGAGTGAGTGTGGTGTTAGAGAATGCTGTATCTAGTCCACAGAAGGTCATAGGAGCCTCACTAAGGTGACTGAGTGTAGATCCCAGATGGGGGGAGAAGGCCTTTTAGGTGCGGCCAGTAAGAGAGGCAACGCCCTTGGAGAGGGAAGTGCGCCTGGCACGGTTGAACAACATGGGGGATAGCTGGAGTTTGCAGGAGATGAATTAGGATGCATTCTATAGGGATCAGTACTCTGCTGGGTTGAGACCAGACTGTAGGGAGGAAGGGAAGACATGTCATAGTGGAGGGTTAGACCAGAATGAAGTAGGTCAGTACTATAGCCGGATTTTGGATATTCTGAAATGAGAGCTATTGGAAGTAGTTGGGAGACTGGGCATTGGGAGCTGCAAATGAATCCTAAGGGGCAGGCCTGGTCTGGACATGCATCTTGATGTCCTGCTGTTTTTCAAAAGTCTTCAGGCGACTTGTTCATGGAGCTAACTAGGTACCAGTAAACACATGAATTGATTGTGACAATGAAACCATTTAAAAGACACAAGTTGGTGATGGATTTCATTCATTTTTAATAATGATAGGTGAGCAATGTATGCAAGTTTAGGATCAAGAAAAGAGAAAGAACAAATGTTATATTGATTAGGAAGAATATTACCAACTGCTTAGGTAAATGGAAGACTGGCTGCTGCTGCTGTTTCCCCCTCTCCTCCTCCTCCTCCTCCTCCTTCTTCTTTTCTTCTTTCTTCAACAGAGGCTGGTTGTGCTAGAGTAAGAAATTCCACTTAATAATAAATACAAGTAATGCTTATGGAGTGCTTACTGCACACTAGACATTTGTTAATGCATGCTTTACATACCCTAGTTCTTTTAATCTTTACAGAAAAATCTATGAGGGTAATTACTAGTACTATTCCCAATTTAAAGAGGATGTAAGCCACGTGGCCAAGGTCAAGTGACTGAGCAGGGATTCCAGCAAAGGCAGTCTGGTTGCAGGGTGCATGCCCTTAATCATTATATTATCCTGCCTCTAATATCCATTTTAATTTATTAGAACTAGTGCTCTCATTTGGTTAGTAGCTGAGCAGACCTGCTCAGTTTATATCTTTTTTTATATGTAGGGAATCAATGGGGACTCTTAATATTTGGGAGTTTTTTCTCACCATCACCACATATTTGTTTTAAGGGAGAGCCTGGACATTTCCATAATGGAAGAAAAAGCAGAGTGTGAAAATATGACAGTTAAGCTTGGCACTAGGCAAATCCTGGATGGCCCACTTGTCAGTTATGTGACCTTAACTTAGTCACTTAAACTTTCGGAGTGCTTTAAGTCTCAGAATTTGTGAAATGTTAAAATTAAGAAGTACCTCCCGGAATAACACTAATGAAAACTCTTAGCAAGATATCTGGACTGTTTAATGCACTTGACTTTCTCTGCCCATCTTCCTGGCTGGATAGTCTGAAAACGAACAAGGATTTCTAAAAACAAATTGGATAGACTGAAAGGAAAAAAAAGCTTGACACAGGGAGGCTAGTGTACAACCCAGTGTAACTCCACAGGAGAATGTTAAAGAAATCATCTGCGTGCATTTACTTAGATCAGGGCTTGTCAGACTTCAGTGCCCATTCGAGCCTCTGGGATTTGTTAAAATACAGATTCTGCTTCCATAGGCTCAGGATCGGGCCCGAGATGCTGCATTTCTTATGAACAGATATGGTGCTCATTCTGTAGGTCCGTGGACCATACGTTGACTAGCAAGGGTTTAGCAGAATAGATTAGAAGCACCGTGAGCTGTGACAATTAATAACATTCAGGTCAAAATCAGTGAAACATCTTATTAGAGCTTCTCAAAGAAAAAGTGAACTGCCTCATAGGTGTTTATTCCCCACGGAAGGCTGTATTTCAGTCACTGCTGGTCTCTGTACTACTGACATGTGTGCTACTCCGGAAGTTGAGGCAGATTTGTATTTTATCTTACCTGTTGGCACCAGTTAGCCTTAAATAGAAGTGGTAGAGTATTTAAACATTATTAGTTGTGTAGGTTCCTAGGGAAAATAGTTGGAGTCTCTCTGGACCATGAGACCACTAAGCACAGATGTTTTATAGGCAATTCACTCACTGGAAAGATAATCACATTGGATGGTTGCTAATGTTCACATTAGCATTACGATGGGTTTTTAGTCCAACACTAACACTATCTGAGAGCGATAATTTGAAATCCTTGTGGTGTCTCTTGAACATTTTATTACCAAGCTGACATCTCAGAGTTTCCTAAGAGTTTTATATAGAAACTATTCATTATATTCATAGATATATCTACTTGTTTGCTTTATGATCACAGTATTGTAATTATTCACACACACACACACACACACACACACACACGCCAAATATTGTGTACCTATATTGTGCTGGTCCTTTCATGTACTAGTACTTTTTTGGGGTGTGTGTTTTAGGTCACAGTAATTTGTGCACTTATTGTATTTCAGATGTTTTCAAATTTAGTCTCCCAAGTTACTAAGGAACATAATTGGATAGGGCATTGTTATTGGCCACCTTCTTCATTATTCCTCAGTTTTCACACAACTGTGATGTTACTCGAAATAAAGTGCCTATTTCTGGGAAATGTGCTTTCTTTTTCTCTTCTCCTGCTGAATCTTAAAGGCTTATTTTCAAATACTTCAGGAACTACCACCTGTTAAACTATAATGATCTTAGGCTTTGTGGATATTTTTGTCATGAAAGAAGACAAGCTAGAAAAAGAAAGTGCATTAGATGTTGGAAAGATGTCCAGACTTTCTGAATTCAATTTGCGTGGAGCCCGTGGGCCCTCCTCTTCTGGCCAGCCCTCAGGAGTGCCTGTGAGCACAAAGGAATGGCATGTATTTAGACTTGCATAAATAATAAGATCCTGTATACTTTCCACCGAGAACATGAAGGCAGCCCTTTTATGGTCAACAAGGGGTTTTCCCTCTGGCCTTTAAGCAGACCACAGGGCTAGGTGCTCAAGAGTGAATTTTTGATACCGTTCATTGGAATGGTTTCACAGGCTGTTCCTTTTATAAAATCTTAGAAGTGGTTTTGTTCCCTACTCACACACTGGTAGGTAATCCAGGAACTTTTGAAGGGTTTTACGTAAAACGTTAACATTTATTTTTTCTTCTTTTTTTTTTCTTTTTTCTTTTTTGTCTGAAGCTGGAAACGGGGAGACAGTCAGACAGACTCCCGCATGTGCCCGACCGGGATCCACCCGGCACGCCCACCAGGGGCGACGCTCTGCCCACCAGGGGGCGATGCTCTGCCCCTCCTGGGCGTCGCTCTGCCGCGACCAGAGCCACTCTAGCGCCTGGGGCAGAGGCCAAGGAGCCATCCCCAGTGCCCGGGCCATCTTTGCTCCAATGGAGCCTTGGCTGCGGGAGGGGAAGAGAGAGACAGAGAGGAAAGAGGGGGGGGGGGGTGGAGAAGCAAATAGGCGCTTCTCCTATGTGCCCTGGCTGGGAATCGAACCTGGGTCCCCCGCACGCCAGGCCGACGCTCTACCGCTGAGCCAACCGGCCAGGGCCAACATTTATTTTTTCAAAGTTATCTTTGCTCAGGTTTGATTTTTAATATTTTTTTATAGATTCTGCCTGCAAAATAGGCAGTGTCACTTGATTATTTTGATCTTATTATGCTCCAAATTGGTGTGTTTCTTCAATGAATATATACTATCTCATCCCTTAAGTAACTTCAAAAACTGTCTTTGATGAAAAGTTTCGTACATTCATATATCCAAAAGAATTATTAATCAAAAGGAAAGTTGAAAGAAAGATAATGGGTGAGTAATTTTAGAAAACATCATTGAGCAAGCACGTTTGGTTTTTTCTTTTGTTTTTGACATCTTTAATAGCAAATATAAAATAATTTTAAAATTGATCATAATCACATTATTTAAAAACTGATGCATTCTAGAAAATTATAAACCTAATGATACACCACCCTCTTTTCCTCAGCCCAGTATTTCTGTGAAAGATGGTTGGATGTCCAGCTTTGAATCCAGGATTTTCTGTAGAACTGCACAATAGAGAGAGGCATTAACTTTCCCTGACTGTTGACCCCTCATCTTGTTCAGCTTCTCGTTTGGAAGAGAATACTTTATTTTTAATAATTTTCTACAAGTTGCTCAGCGGCTTGAAAAATATTTTAAAGAGCACTATGTGTAAACTGTGCAGACTATTAAAGACAAGTTATTTTTCCTCCCAGCCCCCCATCTTTCACTCACCTCACCTGTCCCCTCAGATCTCAGGTGAATGGTCGCTGCTTTAGTATGGGCTTCTGAATCAATTCACAATTCAGTACTTACTGAGCACCAAGTATGAGCTGGGCCATCAGTCTTCAATCCTTTCACTCCATGAAGATTGCTGACAATGCCAAAGAGCTTTTGTTTGTGTGGGTTATATCCATTGATATTTATCATATGAGAAATTAAAACTAATGAACTTTAAATGTATTTATTATTTTCTTTAGAAATAGCAGTGATAAATGTAATAACATGAATATATTATATTAAAATATATATTTTTACAAAGTTAAGTGATTAGGAAGAAGACTGGCTTTGTTTTACATATTTTGAAAACCTCATTAGTGTCTTACTCACTGGAAGACGGATGAACTCTCTTTTCTGCTTCTGCACTCAGTCTACTGGGGTGTCACACATTGGGTAACCTCAGGAAACCTGACTGCACATTTGGGAAAGAGTTTTGATCTCACAGACTCCTAAAAGATTTCCAAAGCACACTTTGAGAACCTCTGTGCCAGGCTATGGGTATAGACAATTGCTCAAGGGGACACCAGTCCCACCTTTCTGGATGTGACATTTATTTTTATAGTCCCATGCAGTTTTCTTTCTTAACACCCTCTACTTTCCCACTACAATAAAGTCTCGAAAAAGTCAGAGACCTCCTTGTTTTTGATTCATACTCATTGGTTTATTTATCTAGTTTACATTATTATTATTTTTAGACAAGGAGGGATGAGAAGCATCAACCTGTAGTTGTTTCACTTTAGTTGTGCATTGATTGCTTCTCATGCTTGCCTTGAAGTGGCTTTGGGGCTCAAGCCAAGACAGTGACCCCTTGCTCAAGCCAGCAACCTTGGGCTTCAAGCCAGTGACCTTAGGATCATATCGATGATCCCATGTTCAAGCCAATGATCCCATGCTCCAGCTGGCAACCTCTGGATTTTGAACCATAGCCCTTAGCTTCCCAGGTTGACACTCTATCCACTGTGCTACCACTGGTCAGGCTGGTTTACATTATTAAACATTCATCAAGTGAATAAATAAAATTAACCATTCATAGTGTTGAATATATATTTTCTAATTCTATATTTAGGACATTCTTCCTACTATAATTAACACACTTCTAAAATCTTAGAGAAGAATGGCTTTAATCTCTCAATTTTGTGTTATACTTTTTTAACTTTTTCAAGATACTTTTAGATATATATGAAGTTACTTAGGAAGGAAATGATGTCTTCAAATAGGAATATATTTGATCTGCTGTAATAAGATGGTTTCTGTTATAATTTCTTGCAAATCAGTATTTTGATTATGTATTTTTAGTAGCTCACACTGTTCAGCATTGTAAAGGCCTTCCATATGGAGGGGTCTATCTGATTTATTGTTAATTGTTTTAGACATCTTGAGAAAATGAGAAAACCAATCCCCCCCCATGTGAATTTAAGTAGGAAACAGTGGTTTAAAAAAGTAATATAGACAATCTGCAATTGTTGACCAATTTCTTGACTTTGTTTTGAATAAGCCACTAACAGCTTGTTGTAAGCACTAGTACATAAACTGTAATTCCATCTTTATTCTGCTTTCTGTAAACATGAAATATACCAGTGTTGGCAGACTTACATCATATAGGTAATATCTAAGATATGAAGTTTGTAGAAAAAGGATCAGAGTTAGGAATCAAAATTATTATATGTGCTTAGAATTAATATTTCTTAGAAGAATATGTTAATGTGATTTCTTCTGAAGACAGTGATGTCCTAACATGTTTTTGTAAGTATTTAAACAAAGATTTAAATATATAATGATAAAACATTTTCTTCATGTATTTTATATGGCTCATAGTACAAATCTGAAGTGAATTTTTCATTGCCATTTAAATGAAAAATGTGTTTTTTTACATATGAGATTTGTATAAACTCATTTTTCCAAGCCCTTTTTTATAAGCCTGATTTTATTTTTTAGGTTTATGAGAGAAAATTCAGTGAGAACAAGGCCTTGTTGATAATAGGAGTTTCTCTTATGTAGGGTTGAACTTGCTTGTTATTTCTTGTTTCTATATCTGACTCATTGAGTTATTTTTCTAGTGAATTTATGCTGTTCATGATGTTGGCATTGCAAGTGTACACACATGTTGTACAGTATAATTCAAGATGATATTTGGAACCAGAAAAATTAAAAAATCACTTTAAAGTGGTGATGTGGTTACTACAGTAGAGGCTGTGTGGCTTGGCATACTTGTGAGCTTAAATAACAAAGATATATAAATTAAAATTTTAAATATCTTTGACTAATTAAAAATGTAGGCCTAAACTTTATTATCCAAAGGCTGAAAGAGAAGCCATTATCTGGTTTGGATATATTTGTGGGCAGTACTGAATCACAAATCCCAGATCCTAAGGCGGTATATTCTGTATTGGTTTTGATATCTATTTAATAGTTGGAGGTGGAGGTAGAAGTTGTGGGGAAGAAAAAGGCCTGAAATGGGGTGGAAATTGTCTTCTGAGGGCTCTATGTTCCCAGATTTTGTATTATTCTTGAGGTGCAGTCAAAGCTCGAAGTTTACTCTCAAGGAAGACAATTCACATCCCAGACAAACAAGAGACAGCTACTTTTGGAAAATCAGCCTATGAAGATGATGGGCATATCGGGATATAATAGACTGACAGAGAGTCCTAGAGCTAGCAAATAAGCCAGGTGTTTTTAGTACTGACTCAGCCAAAAAAGTGGTAATTTATATTTGAACAGTAACCTCCAATGACTGATGTTTACGTTTTTTACATACTCAGGAAAGGGAAGACACAAATTATTCAAACTTCAATGTTTAACAAAGTGTGCACTTGACCTTTTAATTTCCTTGAGAGCAAGGACCTGTGGTATTTTTTTGTTTGTTTGTTTTCCTTTTTTTTTGTGAGAGAGACAGAGAGAGGGGGAGACAGACAGGAAAGGAGAGAGAAGAGAAGCATCAATTCTTCCTTGTGACACCTTAGTTGTTCATTAATTGGTTTTTCATATGTGCCTTGACCCGAGGGCTCCAGCAGAGTGAATGACCCCTTGCTCAAGCCAGTGACCTTGGGCTTAGGCCAGCGACCTTGGGCTTCAAGCTAGCGACCTTGGGCTTCAAGCCAGCAACTTTGGGCTTAGGCCAGCGACCTTGGGCTTCAAGCTAGCGACCTTGGGCTTAGGCCAGCGACCTTGGGCTTCAAGCTAGCGACCTTGGGCTTCAAGCCAGCAACCTTGGGCTTAGGTCAGTGGTCTGGGCTTCAAGCCAGCAACCATGGGGTCATGTCTATGATCCCATGCTCAAGCCAGTGTCCTCCCCTACCCCCCCCCCCCCACCCTCTGGCTCAAGCAGGTGAGCCCATGCTCAAGCTGGCAACCTCGAGTTTCAAACCTGGATCCTCTGTATCCCAGGCCAACACTCTATCCACTGTACCACCACCTGGCAGGACCTATGTTTTTTAATGGTGTATTCCTGTTGCTTAACATATTATACAGTATATACAGTTCATTCTTATTATTTTTGATGGTTATGTTCTACGAAGTCAATGCAAACACTGAATTAGTAGATACTGAACTTTTGCTCTTAGAGGAAATTCAGAATCAGGTTCCTGCAAGACGCTGGTCACTACATTTTCATCTCACGATCAATGTATCACTCACTTTTATGTGTGTTTTTTGTTTAAGAACAACTGATTTCATTTATGTTGTGGATTAATTAATATTGAGCTGATGCCCAAGATCAATTAATTCATATGCCTGAAGGAAGCTTATCTAACACACGTATTTTCTCTGTAAGGGACATCATAGGCCTCTTGTACTTAGGAACACTAGACAGGACTTCAACAACTTGCTTGGGACTACTTAGAACATTGAAATCACCAAGATAAAGTGCAAAAATGTGAACCGCATGTCACTAAATACACTGCAAAAAGGACAGTTTACAGTGTGAGAGCTGAAACCAGAAGGCAGGATGTCACCTTGTTCCACATCAAGTGGGAAAGCGCGTGTTGGATGACGCAAAGGTTTTGCCACTCTGCATATGTCCGTGTCCCTAAATGGCCACAGAAGTGCTGCACTTTGATGTCAGTGTTAGCCAATAGGTAAGATAGCATGTACGAAGTCCTCAAATAATGAGAATCTACTGTTGGCTGGCTTGGTATGTGGGTAGAGGGTCAGTAGTGATTCTTCTATTACTGTCCAGGAAAAACAGCCCAAGGTGATCTTTTAAAAGAATTTTGTTTTTATTAATTCATTTTAGAGAAGAAGGGAGGGAGAGAGCAATGTTGATTTGCTGTTCCACTCATTGACGCATTCACTGGTTGATTCTTGTACATGCCCTGACCCGGGGATCAAACTCATAACCATGGTGTGATGGTTACACAGAAGTGATGAAACTTGCCCAAGGTCTTACAGTTCGGTGTGAAATAGCAGAGTTCAGATTCTCAACAGTCCTGTCTGACTCCACCAGGTGATCATTCTAATTAAATATTGATTCTCATTTCATACTTTTTTTTTCACTCTTGAGCACAGATAGAGTATGCCATTTTGGGGTCTACTTCCGTTAACTAGTTAAAGTAAATATTATGCTTGCCTGGATATCTGAAAACTAAAGCCAAGTGCATTCATTTATAAAAAAAAATTTAAATATTACCCTTCTAAATGTAAATTGTAGAAATTAGGAGGAGGAATTTAACACTGTTCAACTCCTGATCAAAACAGACTTTTTGGCAAATTAAAAGTTCCTAATAATAGATGAAGTTACCATTACATTAGTTAAATGAATGCCCCCTCACTCCTTTTATTTATACATTTTCTAAAACTGAGCTATTTTTAAGCCAAATAATCTACTCTAAATGTATGTTATATCCAGGTACTGTAGTTACTTTTTAAATGTTGCTGTAATATACTTTTAATGAAGAATGTATGGAACAATTTTCAAGGGAGAAACAATTCGAAAATAAAACTAAAGCACCCTCTACTACCTGAGAATTTCTGTTCAGCAGATGTAATTAAATAAAAACAAACTCCTATCAATGGAATGTGTAAAATCCATACAAAGATATATCCCACTGTAAATGTAAACCATAATTCTGAATAAATATCTCCATTTCAGTTTAAGAGGGTAGTTATCAGAGTGAATGTCTGGGTGGTCCAAGGCTTCATAGGACTGGAGCTTTTAGATGCAAGGCTCAGCAGCCTCATTTCTGATATCAATGGCCTTACCTTTGTCCATTGTCAAGGCCCAGTTATCCCAGGTATAATAAACAGGTAAGGTGTGATGTGTTTCTAGAGACACCATGGTTACGAGTTTGATCCCCAGGTCAGGGCATGTACAAGAATCAACCAGTGAATGCGTCAATGAGTGGAACAGCAAATCAACATTGCTCTCTCCCTCCCTTCTTCTCTAAAATGAGTTAATAAAAACAAAATTCTTTTAAAAGATCACCTTGGGCTGTTTTTCCTGGACAGTAATAGAAGAATCACTACTGACCCTCTACCCACATACCAAGCCAGCCCTGTTATTGTCATGTGTCTTGAAGCATACGCAGTAACCAAAGAGGTTAATGCAATCTTGGGCAACTTAAGCCTTCCTGGATATTTGTCTATAACTTGTGTTCTTCCCAGTTGGTAATAGAATACTCTTTGCCCCGTCGCTTAGAGGCATACTTAACAATATTTTTATTGTCACTGTGCGGTTATCTTTTCAGAAGGTCTGCATTAGTTTTCGGAAGGTAATCCCAACATGTTTTAATAACAGGAAATGTTTGCCATTTTACCCATAATACAAAAGAATTTGTGTGTATTGGGGAGCTGAATCGTACATCTGGTTTCAAGTTCAAAAGGTCAAAATTCTAAAGCTGTCACATCCTTTGCTTTTACAATTCTTGTCAATTTTTCTCTTCAGAATGACTTTGCTGCTTTTCATACTTTGCCGAAAAGTTAAAATACATTGTGGGGTTACTGAACAGAGAAATTAGAACCATAATAAGGAGATAAGAGAGAATAAGTGAGGCTGAATCTCATGTATAATAAAAAAATAAACCCAGATTGTGGTTGTTATTACAAGGAGGATCAGCTTTATAATGGGATTTCATTTTTGTTTACAGTTATATGACTATTGTAGTAATGCCTTATTTAAATAAAATGTCTTTTAAGATAATGTAAACAATTCATTTTATACATTGCCTCTCTCCCCAGAAAAACTAATAATAGTATTTCCTAGCCTAGAAATCCTTTGTTGACCAAGCTGAAATGTCTCATTGCCTTGATCCATCCATCTCAGATATCTTAAGTCTCAGCTGTTCTGAAAAATTTTCAGGTCCCCAAACTTGACATTTGCATAATTTTGTACTTGCTCTTCCCTTTGCCGGAAATTCTTTTTTCATGTTTCTATCCGGAAAAGTCATTTATCAATAAGGAGAATGTTTTTAGTTTAATCTGTTTTTAAACAAGGTTATTATTATTTTTTTGAACAAAGTTATTTTTTAAAATGCAATTTTAAGAAGTATTTGCATAAAAATGATGTAAGTTGCCCAGTATTCACACAACAACAGGTAAGGTAAAAATTAAAGTGTCTTTTTGGGGGGTTAGAAATGTGGGTCTAAGGACAAATGAATTAATTTTATAACCTAATTCTTATTGTGTCAATCCACCATCAAATGGCAACCATTTGATATTCTAGCATCTGGTGTGCTACCATCTGTGAAGGAAGGATTTTTCCTCATTTCTACTTGTGTGGGCCCCTTGAGCAGGGCTGTGTACTTCTCAAGCCACTAGAAGTTCTGGCCTGTCAACACAGAAATCTTGAAAGGGCCATCTGAAAGTAGGAGAGGTAACTGATGTGAAATCAAATATTTAAAAATATTATCACCTCTTCTTAATATCCATGAGTAACTGAAGGATAAGTAACCGGGTATATTTTCCATCCTGCTCTGTACTGCGTAAAGGTTGAACAAACACTAGCTCTTTTTTTTTTTTTTAAGATGACCTGAGTTAACCCTTATTGAACAGTAAATCATTCATTGAAGGAAAAGTGGTAAGAGGAAAGATTTTACTCTTTGGATAATTCTTTTGTGTTCTAATGCCTTCCAGAAGGCTAGAAGAAGGGAAATTACATGTACAGATGCCATGGGGAAAAATTAGTTTTTTTTTTCAACTGGAGAGTAGTTATGTAATTTATTGGGGTTATTATTATTATTTGTAATAAAAAATTGACTGTATAAACTATATATATTTTTTATAAGATTTAATATTTTTCTCCATTTTATTTCCTTTTTTTCCCCTTTCTTCCCCCAATTGGTATCTCCCTTAGAGGGCTTAGGGAGTAGAATGTATTATATTTTCATAATTTCTAAATCTTGAACAGTGATAAGTTTTCTTTGGAAATAACACAGGTAGATATTGGGTTACACATTATTTATGTAGTATTTTTATTATTATTCAGTCATTTTCCAAAAGGTTAAGTAATTTGTATGTTGAATTTTCTTGCTGGTTGTCATATTGCACATTTTTTTAACTAAAGGTTTCCGAGTTGAGGGTCTGTCATGCTCATTCTGTGCAAGCATGTCACTGCTTCCTGTCTACCACATCCAGCTGACCTTCGTAAATTGCCCGTCATGGATTCATGTATTGCAATTATTTCTACTTTTTATTTTTCTATTTGAGAGAGTTCATGCACATTTTTTGAGTTTATCATTTTTTTGCCTGTTGTGTTTCTTTTCCTTTGTTGTTATTTTGTGTGGCTTTCTTGTGTGTGTAATTACATATTGTTAGCATGACAGTGCTCCTGAGAACCACCATACAGATAAACACTGGGTCCTTCAGCAATTATAAACTTTTTCTTATGACAAGCAAGATAAGGAAAAAGGGAATCTCTTGGTGCAGTGTTTTTCCAACATGGGTCAGTTCTTTTCTTTAGGAGCTGTGTACTAAAAAATCTCTGAAGACCACCAAAAAAAGATGTTTCTCATAGTCTGTTAAAGAAGGACAAAAGGGCCTGACCAGGCTGTGGCACAATGAATAGAGTGTCAACCTGGAACACTGAGGACCCAGCTTCCAAATCCTGAGGTAGCCGGATTGATCGTGGGCTCATAAACATGACGCATGTTTGCTGGCTTGAGCCCAAACGTTGCTGGCTTGAGACCATAGGTTGCTGGTTTTAAGCCCAAGGTCACTGGCTTGAGCAAGAGGTCACTGGCTGGAGCTTGCTCCACTCATCAAGGCACGTATGAGAAAGCAATCAATGCACAACTAAGGTGCCGCAACTACAAGTTGATGTTCCTCATCTGTCTTCCTTCTTGTCTGTCTATCCCTCTCTGTCCTTCTCTTTTTCTCTCATGGAAAAAAAAAAAGAATCTAAACCAAATGAATTTAAAATGAAAACTATCTAAAGAGATGAGTTTAGACTTTGGAACAGAGTGATATACTTGACGATTCATGCATTTGCCAATCTGTACATCAGTCATTCTTCCCACCAGCATGTCCCTGGTACTTGACTTTTCTGAACCTGTATTTCATCTTCTTACCCAGCCCAGGGTTTTTACCTTTCCATTATACTGACCACTAACTAGTTCCCACCTCATAGATTCAGTTGTAATGCATGAGTTTTTAGTCTTTAAGGGAAAAGCAGATCGAGAGATGTAAAAGGTGCTATAAAATTATCTAAAACGTGGCAAAATATAACACAAATGGACACACTAAGTGAGAAGTAAGTTACTAAGTGCATCATGATTGCTCTCGGTACATTAATACATGGGAAGTAATATTTTATAAAATTAAAGTAAATTGAAATTATAGCTTTACATTTTTTCCCCTTAAACCCAACCAAATAGATATTTGGCACCATAGAAAGTGAATTATTTTCTTATGTGAAATACTTTCAAGGTGTATTCAATGAATCTGGTATTCAAGAAATACCTACCACCTATCTCATTTATCATCTAGCAAATTGAACATTTTAAATGAACTCCAGCATTAGACTCCCTCCAGTGGCTCATCTCTGTGGTTTTGTTCTTTAAGTCTCTTTTGAAATGCATCTACTTTTTTAAGTGTTTTCGGGGCAAATTCTACAAATTTGAAAAAGCTTCAGGCCTCAGCTTAAATACTATTTTCCACTCAAGACATTTTATGATTTTGCCAGGTGGAAGTAATCTCTTTCTCTGTGTTTGGTCCCTTTTGGGTATATCTTTTAGGATAATTACAATGGTCAATCTTTAATCTTTAAGGGTTTGTAGATCCATAATCCTTAAAAATGAGGATTAATATATGCTATATCTAAAATTTCTTACAATTTTCAGCAAAATTCCTCAAGTCTATTTGATATTAAATAAATGTAGAAAGAATGAGTTGACTGCTATTACTGAGGTACCTTTTACTGTGATACAGTAAAAGACTATTGACATAATTTTATTGTTTCAGTCTGAATGTCTGTCTTTGGACCCATTTCCTCCTTATGTATAATACTGCCCTTAGGTCATGTTATCTTGCCTTCAGATGTCTCATATATAGATGATTCCCTTATATCTAACTCTAGTTATGATGTTCTTTTGATTCCAAACTTGTGTATTTATCTGCCTGTGAATATTAAATAGGCATCTTAACTTGAACATGATTAAAACAAACTTGATTTTTTTTTAACTAATAAACTTCTCTCATCATCTGCCTTTTCAGTAAAAGGTACTGCTGCCACTAACCTATACAGAGTTACTAGTGAAGATAGTATGGAGGATTCTTTTTTTTTTTTAAGATTTTATTTATCGATTTTACAGAGAGAGGAGGGAGGATGGAAGTGAGAAGTATCAACTCATAGTTGTTTCACTTTAATTGTTCATTGCTTGCTTGTTGTATGTGCCTTGATCAGGCAAGCCCAGGGTTTTGAACCAGCAACCTCAGAGTTCCAGGTCAACACTCTATCTACTGAGCCACCACAGGCCAGGTGTGAAGGATTCTTGATTCCCCTTCTTCCCCAACCCTCTTTGTACACCCAGCTCATCAGCAAGTCAGCTTTCTTCATATCTACTACTACCACCATGACTCCACTGCAGTGGTGCATGAGACTTGTTTACATTCATGACCTCACTATTCATTTGTTTCTAACAGAGCAATTCTTTACAGGCTTGTGCTTCTCACCTGTGTCATCCTAGTACAATTAGGATAAATTACAGCCGTGTTATTCTGGCTTCTAGAGCCCTTTGTGATCCATTTTTTACTAGCCTTTTTCTTTGGCTCAAAAAGTTTATCTGGATGACTTTCAATAAACACATCAAACTTGATTTGGGTCTAGTAATTTCTTCCATCTGGAAAACTCTACCCCAGACCTATCTTTCCATTTAGACCCTGGCTTAAATGTCTTCTCCATGAGGCTCCCTGCAAGCCCCCCCCCCATATACTCTGCCCTGCCTCCTTTACTGCACAACTACAGCACCTGTGTTTCATTGCCTAGGTGCTGTGTCCACCAGTTCCACCAGTGAGCCTCTTTTGCTGCTCAGGGAAATGCACCTTCATATCCACAGTTCCTCTTCAGCGAATTCAACCAATAGCAGATCAAAAATATTTGAATAAAAATGTTACATAGCTGCTGACATGTTCTATGCAGTTAGGCTTGTAATGGTTGCCTGTAGTACTCCAGCCCGCTGGGAACTACCAGTGTCACGTTGAAGAAACCTACTCAAGACACAAACTTATGTCAAGAGGAAGAGGAGGAGGCCTGACAAGGGAGGCAAAGAAAACCTCCTGAATCTCCTTCTCCCTCAGCTTTTATTATTAGAAGCAGAACAGAGCTAACAGGATTACAAGGGAGTGAGGCAGGTGGTAATGGGAAAGAATGACTAATGGCCATTTTGCTGACATGGAGAAAGGGCTAATTTAGGTCAGTATGTTTTTTCTTTTTTTGCTAATTAACAAGCACAAAGGAAGTGGCAATCTAGAACCTCTAGGCCAATTTTCTAAAGCCCGTTCACATGCATTCCTATGTGTCTGCACAAAGGTCACCCACTTACACAGTTTCTTGATGTTTGCATCCAAGAGACATTCACTCAGGGCTTTTTAAACTGAAGTTCCCCAATCAAGTCATAGAGGGTTTAAGGTTAGATGGGTGATTCCCTACAGTTGCCTATGTAGTGAGAACGTACAAACATTTTCTTACTATTATTTCCTAACAATACAGTAGAACAACTCTAATTACATTGTACTAAGTATTATAAGTAATCTAGAGATGATTTACAAGATGTGTGTAGGTTACATACAGGTATCATACCATTTTATATAACAGACTTGAGCATCTGTGGAGTTTGGTATCCGTGGGGTCCTAGAACCTTCCCCCCATGGAGACCGAGTAACAACTGTACTTAGAAATTAATTCTTCCCCCATCAGCTGTCAACCACTGTCTGCTAGGATTTGATGTCCTATATGTTACCCAGATCCTCCCCTCATATGGGCAACTCAGAGCATGTGTATGCTCAGTGGGTCCCAGGTTTACTCAGGGAGGCTATTTGATTTTCCTGTCTCAGTTCCCCACCCTTCTCCTGATGTTCCTTCTACCTTCCACATATACTTTTTGCCCTTAAATCCTTGTCCAAAGGTCTACTTCTGGGGGATTCACGACCAAGACACTTTCTGTGAGCACCAAAGAATCTACTCTTGTCTTTGTCATATCATCATTTGAATTTTCTGCAAAGCACATATTGCTAGCTGATATTTTTCTTGCTAGATAAAATTATTAAACATTTTCCTTCATGGTAATTTAAGGACTGGGGAAACAGAGTATTTTTTCTCACACGAGTATACCCAGCCTCTAAATAAATGTCTTATATATCACAGGTACTGAATAAATGACTAATGAAGAAGTGAGTAATTCCAATTTCAAGAATGCAGATTGTAGGTTAAAACCGTTGAACTGCTCATGAATAGACACTTGACCACACACTATTAAAGTTTTGAACTTTTTTATGAACCAGCTTTGCAGAGAGAGAAAAAGAATAGCTATTCATTTGGCCATCATTTATTGAGTGGATGTTCTGTGCAGTTTAGGCTAGGCTGCTTGACTGGGGTGGCATATTAAACAGGTTCTTAAAAGGATATTATTTCAACTGCCAATATAGTTAGGCATTGGGAGGTATGACACTTGCTTCAGAAAAATAAACATCAGCAAATCCCAACTGTGCATCTTTTCTTTACATTTTCCTCCATACCACGCAGCTATTTTTCCTCTCATTGGTTCGTCTGACCTCTCCCAACATCCATGTTCGCTGCTTTTCTGACCTGTGTCTTTCTCCAGATCATGAGTTGCAGAACGGCAGAAACAGTTTTTGTTTTAACCTCTTTGTTCCCTAGTACTTGCACGTATTTGTAAATGATGACTAAATATTTGCAGACTGATTAGACATTATGTCTTGTGGAGTGTGGGTTTATATTGTATGGTCCTTTTTCAGGAATTATGTAGGCTATTTTAAAAGAAACCTGTAGCGATTGTGGGTAATTATAATGACATTGAATGGAATTCGGAAAAAGAATCTTTGCTTTTATATTTCCTTTAAAAAGATGGCTTGGAGAAAATGACTTTTGAGCTTTCTTTGAAACTTACTTCTTTGTTTATTTACAAATTAATTGCTTTCTACAGCATTTCCCTTTCAGTACTAGTAATGAAAAGTATTTAAAAATAATTAGTAACCACATTCAGTCCTGATTTTCTAAGTCTATTCAATGAGTAAAATTGAATAGTGTGGTTATTTTCTCTTTATTGTTTTAGAGCTAGTTTTCTTAGCTATTTTTTTAAGGCTCAGAACATTGAGTTTGATTCAGTCTTAAAATAATCTTAATTTAGGAGCTGGTATATAACTAGGTCCAGTCTTTTTTATAGTATACTATAATTATAGAGGAATGTGAGATATAAACATAATGAATTAGTAATTATATCTGTTCATGAATATATGTTAATTTCTCCCAGAAATTTATTTAAAAAATCAACTGAATAAACATAGTTTAGGATCTTTTAAACAAAGGTTTTACAAAGTCAAGACAGGAATAGCCTGTAATTTTATGTCTGATGTACGTATTACACTTAGGGGTTTTTTTTTTCTGTAAAAAACTAGAAAATTCAAGTTTGGTTAGACATTTTATCATTCACAAAAGCCACTCTTCTAGACTGACTTTAATTGAAACCATCAAGAAAGGTGAAATGAGTAAGACTTGCTATGGAAGACATTACCAATTGCCCTTTTATACATTACTGTATATCTTATTGGTTAGTTTTTCTGAACATTATTGGCATGGGGTTAATAGGGTGTTTCTGTAGTTTTATATTATAAGAGTACCACCTTATTAACTTAATGGAAATAAAACTAATTAATATTATCATAATAATTTATTATGCCTCTATTGAACATTTGTAGGTCCTTGACTCTAAGATGCACATTTTTTTTTTACAATTTCCCATTGCCAAAATTGTGTCATAACTTAGAGTTTGAATACATTCAATGTCTTTTTTCTTTTTCCTGTTATTAAATCTATGATGTGTCTTAAAGTTGATGACACCTTGGGCACATTAATTATGTATACAGAGTAACCCTTATAAACTATGAAGTATAATGATTTAAATTGTATGTATTTGAGACAGAAAAGACCTTATGGTATCAAGTGACTGACTAGTGGACAGTTTTACTGACAAGGCTGCTGAGGTCCAGCAAAATTAAAAGAATTATTGAAGCAGCTAATATGTTTATGAATACAATAAGGGGACATTAGTAATAATATTGATTATTTAACCCTTTAGGAATAATATATTATTTAACTGTCATTCTGAGTTGGAGGAAAATTTTATTTCAATGTTGATGGGAAAGAAAGCAGAAATGTCATTTTTTATAAACCAGTTTTATTCACGAGTGCTTGGGCTAGAATTACAGTCAAACTGTGCTGTCTAACATGGTAGCCACTAGACACATGTAGTTCTGTATGTGTAAATCGATTAAACTTAAATAAAACTTAAGTTAAAAATTAAAATTAATTTTCCCAGTTGTTGTAGTCACTTTAAACTTGATAACCACATATATGGCTGGCAGGATTAGTGAATATTCTAATAGAAGCTGCTTCTATTGGAGTGCTCCTTAGTGCAGTTATCTTTAAAGCCAGAGACATGAGTGGGAAAAAGGCAAGAGTTTCTAGGCAGAGAGAACAATAAGTGTAAGGCCCCGAGCAGAGACCAACTTGGCCTGTTAAAGGGGCAGCACGATGACCTGCGTGGCTGCAGGGTCGGCAGATCCGTTTGGAAGGTCAGCATGTGGTAGGATGGCTTTGCAGGTACTGACGGCAGTTCAGATTATAAGCAAGGAAGGATAAGGAACCTCTGGAGGGTTTCATAAGTAAGTAAAATGACTTGATTTATGTTTTAAAAAATAATCTGCCTTCTGTGTGGAGAATAGACAGTGGGTGGGCAAAAATGAAAACAGAGAGCAGAGCAGGCAGTTGGGAAGCCACTGAGTAATTTAGGTGAGAAAGTTGACGGCTTGGCTTGGCTGGTGGTGATGCAGTGGCTAGAGCATTGACCTGGGATGCTGAGGTCCTTGGTTCAGAACCCTGATGTCACCAGCTTGAGCGTTGGCTCACTGGCTTGAGTGCAAGATCACCAACATGATTCAAATGTTGCTGGTTTGAAGTCCAAGGTTGCTGGCTTGAGCAAGGGATCACTGACTTGGTTTGAGTCTCTTGGTCAAGGCATGTACAAGAAACATTCAATGAACAACTCAAGTGAAGCAACTACTAGTTGATGCTTCTCCCCTCTCTCTCTCTTTCTCTCTCATGTCAATAAAATTAAAAAAGGAAGGAAGGAAGGAAGGAAGGAAGGAAGGAAGGAAGGAAGGAAGGAAGGAAGGAAGGAAGGAAGGAAGGAAGGAAAGAAGGAAGGAAGGAAGAAAGAAAGGAAGAAAGAAAGAAAGAAAGAAAGAAAGAAAAAGAAAGAAAGAAAGAAAGAAAGAAAGAAAGAAAGAAAGATGACTTTTATATAGTCATTAGGCGAATGGAATTGCTTAGCATTTTTCTCACTGCCAAAATGACTATGATGCATTCTTTTTCATACTCTTCTTTATACTTTCTTGTTCTTCCTCTCTCATAATCCAACTTCCTAGTGTCTTGTTTCTCTTGGACTTTTTTTACCAATCAATGTGGAACACCTCTCTTCCAACACCATTTTGTCAATTTAAACCCTTTCCCCTTTATCTTCTTCTTCTTCATTTTTCCCTCCAACTCCTTACATTAACCGGCTTACATCTATTGTAGCTCACTCTTCACTATGTAAACATAGTCATAGTCATCAGTGTCCAAGGACACTTCTTATCTTATTGAAAACCACTAATCTTTTGAGGTTCATACCATTTTACCATACTAGTATCTGCCTTACTTCTTGCTGTCATAGTCACACACTACACCATGTGATAATTACATACTAATTTTATACTACTTTATAACATTTCTAGTATTATGAAATTTTCAGAAGAATGAATCTGGGTACATTTTTTTCAATGTTGTAGTCACAATGTGTGCCATGTTATTTGGATATTTGAGGCAGCAAATTAATAAATGCATGAATTTTCTAGAACAAACGTGAGGTGAAACCAAAGATTCTGTCCTTCAAAATTCACTGCCTGTGAACAACGTTTAACTGAAAAATATACTTTTTATAGGAACTGAACTAGAAACCAGAAGCATACATATACACAAAAACATACCACTCCACCCTGCAGGAAGAGGAGTCCTTGTGAGATAGTTGCGACCCTATGGATATCTCTTTTTGGGGCCTCTTACAATACATTCTTAAATAGTCTTTATTACACTGATTTTTATTTTTTGGTTCTCCACTAAACTGAAGTCTCATGAGGGCTGGGGCTGGGCCGTGTTCATGTCATCACATTTGTCTCTGAAACTATCATTAACACAATTAGCAGTTTCTTGCATCAGTTGCCAATTGTAGAAATCACTGTTTTGGGAGTATAAAGGTGTGTGTGTGGTGTTTAGTGAGAAATTTGAAGAGAATTGTTAGGGAGGGATAAATTTTGATATGACAGCTTATGTGTCAGAAGAATTAGAAATATCAATCAAGGAAACCCAAATCAGTAGAAAAGGCTATCTGTATTTATTTTAATAACAGAGTTCCTTGATAGGTTTGTAAGCATAAGCTGAGAGTGTTTTTCCTAAGTAAATTTTTTTTAATGCTTACAAAAATTATTAGTAGAGAGAAAAGAACATTGGAATAAGAATTACAATTGTCAGGAAATAGCTTAAGACATTGATTATCAAGTATGTCATTTCTTCAGAAATCATTTTCCTCTTTTATAAAATCAAGGATTGAACTAGATCAATTCTAGACTCTTCCAGCTTTAATATTCCATGGTCTTCGATCATAGATGTAAAAATATTCAGTTTAGATTGTCATTGTAAATTAAAAACTTCAGGCATCACTCTGGAAACAACTTTCTGGTTTTGTGTTTGTTTTCTTCCTTTCCTTTCTTTTCCTTTCCTTTCCTTTCCTTTCCTTTCCTTTCCTTTCCTTTCCTTTCCTTTCCTTTTCCTTTCCTTTCCTTTCCTTTCCTTTCCTTTCCTTTCCTTTCCTTTCCTTTCCTTTCCTTTCCTTTCCTTTCCTTTCCTTTCCTTTCCTTTCCTTTCCTTTCCTTCTTTCCTTCTTTCCTTCCTTCCTTCCTTCCTTCCTTCCTTCCTTCCTTCCTTCCTTCCTTCCTTCCTTCCTTCCTTCCTTCCTCCCTCCCTCCCTCCCTCCCTCCCTTTCTCTTTTTAGTGAGAGAGAGACAGAGAGATAGACAGAGAGAGAAACACCAAAAAGGAGAAAGATGAGAAACATCAACTTGTAGTTGAGGTACTTTAGTTGTTTATTTTGATTGCTTTCTTATATGTGCCTTGACTAGCGGGTTCTATCTAAGCCAGTGGCTCAAGTCAGCAACCTTATGCACAAGTCAATGACCTTGGGCTTCAAGCCAGTGACCTTTGGGCTCAAGCCAGTGACCATGAGGTCATGTCTATGATCCCGTGCTCAATTTGGCAACCCTCTGCTCAGCTGGTGAGCCCATGATCAAGCCGGTGACCTCAGGGTTTCAAACCTGTGTCCTCAGTGTCCCAGGTCAACACTCTATACACTGCATCACCACCTCTGAAGCCTTCCTTCCTCCCTTTTATCTTCCCTTTCCTTCACCCTTCCCTTCTTCTCTTCTTTTTGAAAATTCATGCCTACCACTTAATTCTCCAGACTTCTAAAATCACATTCATTTAATATCCAAACACACATCATTTCATTTATTATGGGAAGTTTAGCACCATTCTCAGCAATTTTGAAGCTTGGGTATAAACAGTTATTCTCTGATTATCTACAGAGGTGGGCAAAAATAGGTTAATAATAATCATCATAATTAATACAATAATTAATAAACAATCATACAAAAATAAATGCTTTTGCACATACTCACAACTGTAATCCTACTATTGCTCTGGATACCTGGCTATTAGATATTAATCATCACGCCTCTCCTTGCCTTCCTACATTCTGTAGCTTCACTCCACATGTAGGGCAATTCTTTTCTTCTTTGCTAGCATAAAGTTGTTATATATTATAGACTTTAAATTAAATTATAGTCTTAGGCATAAATAAGGAAGGTGGACTCACCATGATATAGAAAGAGAACTTAAAATTTCTTAAGAATTGAATAAAATTTCTTGATTGCCTGTCTCATGGAGACAATCATTGGTTGTCTTATTTCTTAGGCCCAGCTTCCAGTCATGTTCTTAGTGTTTCAAGGGTCCTTTCTCTTACTTTTTTTCCTTCTTTTCCAAGTGAGAGGAAGGATGATAGAGAAACACTTCCACATGTGCCTGACCAGGATCCACCCAGCAACTCCCCTGTCTGGTGCTGATGCTTTGCCCATCTGGAACCATGCTTGCAACTGAGCTATTTTTAATGCCCAAGGCAGAGGGGCCAGGGAGCCATCCTCAGAGCTGAGAGCCAATGCTCCTGAACCAATTGATCCATGGATGTGGGAGTGGAAGAGGGAGAGAGAAAAAAGGGTAGGGGAAGGCAGAAGGGTGGAGAAGCAGATGGTCGCTTCTCCTGTGTGCCTTGACTGAGAATCGAAACTTGTGACTTCCACATACCAGGCCGATGCTCTACCACTAAGCCAAACTGCCAGGGCCCTCAAGAGTCCTTTCTCTATTGGAATCCGTCTTCCATCTTGACTTCTGTTTCCCCAAACTTACACATTTTTGTTATTCAGAGAAATTTAACTTTCAGTCTCCAACCACTTAGCTCCAACATACCTATGCATATACAACGAGGTTCATTGTATTTTACCAAACAAAAGATGCACTTAAGCATCTAAGTGTCTACCAGATCATACACTTTTTTTTTTGTTGTTGTATTTTTCTGAAGTGAGAAGCAGGGGCAGAGGGGTGCAGAGAGACAGACTCCCACATGTACCAGACTGGGATCCACCCAGCAAGCCTACCAGGGTATGATGTTCTGCCCATCTTGGTTGTTGCTCCTTTGCAATTGGAGCCATTCTAGTGCCAGAAGCAGAGGCCATGGAGCCATCCTCAGTGCCCAGGCCAACTTTGCCCCAATGAAGCCTTGGCTGTGGGATAGGAAGAGAGAGACAGAGAGAAAGGAGAGGGGGAAAGGTAAAGAAACAGATAAGTGCTTCTCCTGTGTGGCCTGGCCAGGAATCAAACCCGGGACTTCCACACACTTGCCCGACACTGTACCACTGAGCCAGCCAACCAGGGCCACTTTTAAAATCAGAAGAAAGTAGGAAAAAGTTTACAATTTCAGTTTTTCATTCAAGTTGGGCCAGAACAAATTCTTAGGCAGAACTGTTCCCCCTCCATAGGAGAAACAACAGGAGTGTGTGTGTGTGTGTGTGTGTGTGTGTGTATGTATGTGTGTGTGCCTTTTAAGATTTTCTAAAGCAGAATTTAAATACTCTCAAAATATACTTTCTCAAATCATTTGATTTTTCTTTTAACTGGGAAAGTCTGCAAATTTAAGCTAATTTAAAAATTACCTTGAAACTAAAGACATTTTTCTTGAGGTAGTGCAGAGAATTTGGAGTCAGACTCTTCCATATTCAAACTCCTGTCTACTATTTTTAGTTATTTGCTCTATAGCCTCTCAGGTTTCTGTGTAGGAATGGTGGTAATGTCCATCTCACAGAATTGTTAAAGGATCTAAATGCGACAATGTTTAGGCAATGGACTACTTTCCTATGTAACATACTTTTTACATGTATTAAAAAATCAAAACAGGGAAGTTGACCAGAGGATTGTATGTTAATAAGAACAGTTGTTGTTAGAGAGTTTAGATATTTTGAAATTCTAATTGAGATTTATTCAAGTAATGCTGTCCAAATTAGTCCTATTTGGTCATTATTCAGATGACTATAGGAAATCTCAATTGAGTACAGTTTGATTCAGGTACAGGTGGCTCCTCTGTGACATTATCTACAGAGGGACTAAGGACACGTCCTTGGGAGCTAAAATGGAAGTAGCATGTCATCAAAGTACTATTAAAGTTTGTTGTTTTATTTAATGATCTTGTGATAACAATTTCCCATGCCAATCTTTTTTTTTTTCTTTTTTTTTCTTTTTGTGTGTGTGTGTGTGGCAGAGACAGAGAGAGAGGGACAGACAGACAGGAAGGGAGAGAGATGAGAAACATCAATTCTTCATTGTGGTTCCTTAGTTGTTCATTGATTGCTTTCTCATATGTGCCTTGACCAGGGGCTACACCAGACCAAGTGACCCCTTGCTTGAGCCAGCAACCTTGGGGTCAAGCTGGTGAGCGTTGCTCAAACCAGATGAGCCCGTGCTCAAGCTGGTGAGCTCGGGGTCTCGAACCTGGGTCCTCCACATCCCAGTTCGATGCTCTATCCGCTGCGCCACCGCCTGGTCAGGCTTTTATTTTTTTTATTACAATTGAAGAATGTCGTTCTCTTGTGCTTTTAATTAAAAGTGTTTCTGTTGTGCTTTTTAGCAGCTGAAATAATTTTATATATATAAGATTAAATTGGCATGTCTAGCTTGACATAAAAAATTGTGTTTATATGAATGAAGGGAATGGAGAGTTAAATTCTTTAGTAAGTTGCCGTTAATGAAATATATTTTTCCAACTATCCTTTTAATTAGACTAATGTTGTGATGGCAGTATACTCTAAATCTCTTAATATGTTATTATTTCTATTACTATTTTATTATCATCTTAAAGCTAAGCTTTATTTCGTGAAATAAAATATAAGAGAAAGAGTCTTCCGACACTGAGATTAAAAGATGAAAAATAAGAAAAAAAAATTTATTTTATCCCTTTAAGAGTAAAGAAAGTTCTACATCTTGATGTTTCATTTCTCTAGGTAAGTTTTAGATATACCTGGATTTTCTTTAGTTTGCATTTTTGGCTTGCCTTTTATATTATATAATTTTACTCACATCCAAGCTAATGTGTAGTTTGTGGTTAGAATTAGGTGCTGTTTTAATAAAATCTGGTTCTGTGGTGCAAGCTCTCTTCCTGGCTTACTGATGGCTTCCTTCTCACTGTGTTCTCACAAGGCCGAGAAAGAGCTCTGATCTCTCTCTTACAAGGACACTAATCTCATCATGGGGGTCCCACCATCATGACCTCATCTAAACCTAATTACTTCTCAAAGGCTCTGCCTCCAAATGGTATTACTGAGGGTTAAGGCTTAAACCCGAATGTTGGAAGAGCCCCAATTCAATTTGTAGCACCAACTAAAATAGGCTTCTTGCCAGTCAGTGTCTCTTTGGGAGTGAATATAAAATTAAAGCATGTTAGATATTATCCAGGAAATTAACAGAAAAACGTGGTTTGCTTTTAAAATCTAATAATATATCTGCTACCAAAAATAAATATTACCAAATTTTACTGCCATAGTATATAAACTCAGAAATATCCTTATAACTTGCAAAAATAGATTTTGAGCAACATCTTTTTTTTTTTTTACCTGAAGATAATATAGATAATTAAGTGCCTAGTAGTAAGATGATAATCTTTTTACAGTTTTGATGGAAAACCAGACATGTTTAGTTGTGCATCTTTATCCAAGCATTTACTTTTCTTCTCTAGTTTACCTGAAAATGCTGTTTACCTCAAATAAAACAGTTTCAATGTGGTTTGTTTGGTCAACTTGATAAGATTAATTGGAAGAGATGCCAGAAGCAAACTAGGCAAATGGGAAACTTACCATATAGCCTAGGCCTTCACTCAGTTATTCTTGATTGAGGAGAATAGATTTCTGAACATATCACTTCCTAAAACTGAGCCAAAATATGATACATGACAATGAATGCTCTTAATGTTTACAGGGTTCTTTTTTGTAGGGTTCAAATGCATCATGGGATAGCTATGCTGATGGATTTGGGAATGATTTACAACTTTTTGTTTTCTATGAAGAGAATAAATACATGAAATAAAGTGTGGAAGTAAATCTGACATCTGCAACTTGGTGACTTTTTTTTTTTTTTTTTTTTTTTTGTATTTTTGTATTTTTCTGAAGCTGGAAACAGGGAGGCAGTCAGATAGACTCCCGCATGCGCCTGACCGGGATCCACTCAGCACGCCCACCAGGGGGCGATGCTCTGCCCATCCGGGGCGTCGCTCTGTCATAACCAGAGCCACTCCAGAGCCTGGGGCAGAGGCCAAGGAGCATCCCCAGCGCCCGGGCCATCTTTTGCTCCAATGGAGCCTCGGCTGCAGGAGGGGAAGAGAGAGACAGAGAGGAAGGAGAGGGGGAGGGGTGAAGAAGCAGATGGGCGCCTCTCTTGTGTGCCCTGGCCAGGAATCGAACCCGGGACTTCCGCACACCAGGCCGACGCTCTACCACTGAGCCAACCGGCCAGGGCCAACTTGGTGACTTTTTACATGTACACCCAGTCAGTCAATACTTACCCCTACTGTAACCATCATCTGGATTATTTTTGATTATTGATTATTGGTTATTTTGCTACTGATTATTTTTGCTTTTCCTTGAACTTCATACAAATAGAAACACAATATTAATCCACTATTTAAATGTCAATGAAGTACCTGTTAATGCTTCAACTTGGAAATTATTGAATTAGTTTGAGTTGCTAATAGGTATCGACAAAAAGTTATGTTAAGTGATGTGAATGTATTATGTGTACAGGCAGAAGTAATCATGAAAGAGTTGTGTAATTATGAATGCTAATAAATTTTGCTTTATGCCAGTCATTTCAGGGAGCTGGGAAGGTTTTTATCCCTCCAATTGTTAGCATGCAAAGAACTATTTTCCTTTCTTTTATTTTTTAAAAATTTTTATGTTTGATGAAAACTTTAAACTTATAGATTTCCAATGTTTTTATTGGAATGTATTTGTATCTGTTTTAATATTTGATTTTTCACTTAGTAGATACTATAATCACTAATTAAAGTAAAAGTCATTGATACTTAATACTATTTTTTAAAAGCAGGTTGTTAATGCCAGTTGCTTTTTCTTCTAGGATGAGGCTTTCTACCAAGTTTTTGATATATATTAAAATGCTGTTGTTACTCATTGCATTTTTGAATGAAAATTATAATCTCTAATAGATTAAAATTGCTTGAAGTAGAAGTGACTTTAAAAGAATACATATCAAACCTAATATTTAAATCTAATATCCATGAGTCTATCCTGATATAAATTTATATAAATAAACAATTGAATGAACAAAGAAATAAAGAGAATAGACATATTTTCCATGTGGAAGAAATTCAATAACTTATGTAGAGACTTCACCTGAACGCAGTGGAACATAACTGCCCAGTCCTTAAATGTGAGATGTTCATCATAACTCTCTTCCAAAGATTACAGTAAAAAGGGAAGAATGAGTAATTTTGCATTGGAGAAATTTGACACATATTATCTTATTCAGGTGATGAAGAATAACATCAACAGTAATAAGTCATGTTGATAATATGTATTTTTTATATAATGTAATACGAATAGCATTTTCTTGTGTGGCCTTGCTTGTAAAAAAAAAAATTAACCCTGGTTTAATCATGAGAAAAAGATTAGTCAAATCTCTGTTAGGGATATTCAACGAAATATCTCAAAAATCTTAAGAGCAACAACAAAAAGATGGAAAGTAGGAAGGAAGGAAGGAAGGAAGGAAGGAAGGAAGAAGGAAGGAAGGAAGGAAGGAAGGAAGGAAGGAAGGAAGGAAGGAAGGAAGGGAAAAAGAAGAAAGAAAGAGAAAGAAAGAAAGAAAGAAAGAAAGAAAGAAAGAAAGAAAGAAAGAAAGAAAGAAAAAGAAAGAAAGAAAGAAAAGAAAGAGAGAGAGAGAAGGAAGGAAGGAAGGGAGGGAGGGAGGGAAGGAGGAAGGAAGGAAGGAAGGAAGGAAGAAAGGAAGGAAGGAAGGAAAGAAAGGGAAAGGAAAAAAGAAAGGAATGAAAGGAGAAAAAGAAAGGCATGTCTGAGTAATTGTCACAGTAAAAAGAAGTCTAAAGTAGTATAGTGACTACATGTAAATGTGATGTCCTAGAACAGAGAAAAAACTTTAGGTAAAAACTAGGGAAGTCTGAATAAAATATTGACATCAGTTAATAATAATATACCAATATTGGGTATATTTATAATTATTATAAATGTGCCATAAGAATGTGAAGATATTAATGATAGGAGAATAAACTTTAGGGTTCCTAGCACTCTGCACTATCTTCACAATTTCTCTGTGAAACAAAGGCTTTTCTAAAGTAAAAGGTTACTTAAAAATTACGTGTAAGTACATGTTATTGAGGAAAAAAGTTCCAGTTGCCAAGTTTAATTGAGCAATGAGTGAACCCATTGTGTCCTCCCCTTTCCTCACCTCGAGACTGCCTCCAAACAGTGCGGAAGGAAAGCCAGAAACCTGTCTGCAAAGAGGAAATTATAAGAGCATTATGAATCAGAAGTCTATTTCCACTTTAATTATATCCCCAAACTTCAAAGATAAACCTTGGTCCATGCTCAGAACATTTTACAAGTACATCATAAATCTTTTTAAAAATTGTCCCCCTAAGCTACCTTCCAAGAATTCTTAATTACAACTCTGAAAAACCAGGAAGTCAACCCCACCACTCATCTGTCTGTGCTTTAGATTATAGTTTTACATTCCATTGTATCACTTGTTTTATAAGTGATTGTAAATAATACAGTAAATCAAAGGGAGAAAGTGATTAGTCCTACTCTGCATTACACAAAAGAGTAAGCCAATGCACCCTTCACCACCAGCTATAAACATTCTAGAATTTTAAGCTAGGAAATTGAAATTGAATTTCTGTATATAATCTTTATATACTTTTAATGAAAAGAAGAGCAGAAAAAGCTTAAATTTATCATTTTCAAAATCTAGAACATTAAGCAATTTATGTAAGCAATATTCTGAAGTGTTTGTATATAAAATGCTCTTTTGTTTATTCTTTAAGTTTCTGACATAACTATAGAAGGGCCAGCATGTTAAATGTACAGCTTCTCTCTGCCTTCCCCTCCCCATCCCTCCCCCCTTTCTCTCTCTCTCTTTCCTTCCTGCAGCCATAGCTTGATTGGTTTGAGAGCATCAGTCAGGGCACTAAGAATGGCTCTGTGGAGCCTCCACCTCAGGTGCTAAAAATAGCTCATTTGCAACCATGGCCCCAAATGGGCAGAACATCAGGTCTAGACAGTGATTGCTAGGTGGATCCCAGTCATGGTGCATGTGGGAGTCTGTCTTTCTACCTTCCCTCCTCTCACTTGGGAAAGAAGAAAAAAAAGAAAAGAAATGTATTTTATTTATATATCACATGTATACATGTAAACAAACATACATATGTGTAGATTCCAAACTTATGTCTTATATATACTTACACACAAACACAGATACATACAAACCCCACTATACAAGCCGACAAAAGAGGGAGCATCTTCCAGTAAGGTTGAGTTTGTGTATGACTTTTGGTTACTGACACATTTGTTGAATGGATGTGGAAGATGAGCAAAGATGTGTGTTTGAGGTGATATATCTGTAATATATTAAATGTGAGCTCACATAGGACAATTTTGTCATTTTATTCTATTTCAGAGACATAATATATGATTTGAATGTCTGTTGGGTAATGGAGAGAGGCTTTTCTAATGTAATTAAAATAACATTGAGCTCTTTAAACTCTCAATAGATTTTCTTGTGTATCAGGGCAAATAGCATTTCTTTGGAAACGAATGAGAGGTAAATGCAGATATTTCTCAATAGTAGATGGAGAGGGAAGAGTTAGATATATATTTTCTACTCCAAGTTGAACTACCTAATAATTTTGAAGATCTGTTGTTCTGTTTTATACAGATTTGGATTGGAAGCATATTTGTTTAGACAAAAGAAGCTTTTTTTTCCAATTGAATTAAAAAATTGTTTTTCAATTACAGTTGACATTCACTATTATTTTATACTAGAATAAAAAGCTTTTGATATCTTAGGCTCCGGTATGAATCCTGGCTGTGGTCCCTGAACCTCTGTGTTATTTGGGCAAATTTTACTCATCTCTTTGAGTCACATTTCAGTTACACATTAGCAAATTATAGGTGACTATCTTATCTTTGAGAAACAAAATACACAAACGATTGTTGAAATACTTTAGCAAGGTGTCTGGCGCGTAGCCAGAATTCAAGAATGATACTGGAGCCACTTGGGTTTAGTGAGGCTTCAAAGAAATCACCAATATAAAATACCTAAAACAATGTCTGGCATACGATAGACGCTCAAAATAGGGTCTTTATTATTCAGCAGGGGCTCTCAGATTGCTATGCTCTTGCTCTCTAAGAAATGAGTATGAAGTCATCCAGTAAGGCTTGAAGGTTACATTTGAAGTCAGCGTTCATTTCTGGTTCTAAGCCTGCTCCTAGATTGTGCTAGCTCCAGTATCTCAGCCCTTTTGTATTTCACTGGGTGTGAAGGAAGCGGCACACATGGTTCTGCCAGCGCCCAGGCGCCCGCTGCTGCTGCTGAGATCTGAGTATTTAAGTCGGGATGATTCTCCTCTTCCAATGTTTAATTTTCCTTAAAGATCATTTTCTTTTTAAGAAATGGTCTCTAGGTACCTTTCTCTTTTAACTCATATTTTTATTCAGTCAATATTTCTTGGGCATCTATTATGCCAGCCATGGTGTGATGACAAGCACAGATCAATGCTCTCATTAAACTCCTTCCAGTGGGGTAAGCAGCCCAGAAACGTAAGTGTGGATCAGTCTGGTTGTGAGTAGTGCTGAGAAGGCAAATAAAAGAAGAGTAACACATTAGAGAGAAAGATAAATAACGCTGGTTTGCAGGTGCTATTTTAGTAACCAAGAATGTCCTCTCCAGGAAGGCCATCTGAGCATCTGGTTAGAATAGCTAGTTGGAATTACTGTAAAACACCTGCACACACAGATGGAGTTTTCTTAAATCTTGTTTATAGCTTCTAAAGTTTATGCCATACAAACATCTTAAAAGAGAATTCTTATTTAGATCTGATAAATTAGGGAACTGGTGTTATCAAGAGGTGGGGAAATGGTGGCTATTTTTTACTAAGTAAATGTTGAGTTTTTATGGGCAAGGGAACTAATACGTGAAGGACACTTTCCATGTGTTATTTTATTTAATGTTCACAATGGTTTAAGAAGGTATAATTAGTCCTGTTTTAGAGGTGATAGAGGCAAAGTAAAATTAAGTAATTTGCCTAAAGTTTCTATTAAAATGGCTGATGGAAAAGGATTTCAATCATGATCTTTTTCCCTTAGATGAGCCTTCATCTATGACTTCTCATGATAAACTAGGAGTTCTGCAGGGATCAAAACATGTCAGTTCATAAGGAGCTCAGTTCTCTTTTCAGATAAAGAATTATCAACCTGGTCCATCTTCACCATCCCACTTAAATTCAGATTTAACTCAATTTTACAATAAATGCTATATTATAATCTCATTGCAGCAATATTACCAGTTAAGACATTTTCTTTTACAAAGTTGATTATTTTCTGGGGTTCCCTGTTTTTTGGATTTCTAACAAGGCATAGCTGAGTCAGAGTTCTCTCTTTTTTTTTTTTTTTTTTTTTTTTTTTTTACAGAGAGAGAGTGATAAATAGGGACAGACAGACAGGAATGGAGAGAGATGAGAAGCATCAATCATTAATTTTTTATTGCGACATCTTAGTTGTTCATTGATTGCTTTCTCATATGTGCCTTGACCGTGAGGCTACAGCAGACTGAGTAACCCCTTGCTCAAGCCAATGACCTTGGGTCCAAGCTGGTGAGCTTTTGCTTTTTTTTAAAGCAGATGAGCCCACACTCAAGCTGGCGACCTCAGGGTCTTGAACCTGGGTCCTCCGCATCCCAGTCTGATGCTCTATCCACTGCACCACTGCCTGGTCAGGCTGAGTCAGAGTTCTTAAAGGGAGTTATCACCTTGGACATTAAATTATGCTAGTTGTGAGATTAAAATTGGCTTAAATTTCATTTTATTTTATTTTTTCTGAAGTGAGAAATAAGGAGGCAGAGAGACAGATTCCCGCATGTGCCCGACAGGAATCCACCCGGCAAGCCCACTGTGGGGGATGCTCAGCTCATCTGGGGCGTTGCTCCGTTGCAACTGAAGTCATTTTATTGCCTGAGGCGAAGGCCATCGAGCCATCCTCAGCATCCAGGCCAAATTTTGCTCTAGTGGAGCCTTGGGTGTGGAAGGGGAAGAGAGTGATACAAAAAAGAGGGGGGAGGGTGGAGAAGCAGGCGCTTCTCCTGTGTGCCCTCACTGGGAATCGAACCTAGGACTTTCACATGCTGGGTCGAAGCTCTACCACTGAGCCAACCAGCAGGGCCCAAAATTATTTTATTTATTTATTTATTTATTTATTTATCATCACTGAGTTTAGTTTTACTTTCTTTTTTCTTCTTGCCAAACCTAATGTAATTGCTTATTTTCTCCACTATACTTTGCTGTATTTTAAAATTAATCTTGAAATTATGTCAGGATATCCTACTGAGTTATTTGTCTTCTAATAATGAATTGTCTAGTCTTTTTGCCGGATTCAGTAAGGCATACTGTTTTACACATTTAGATTTATTTCTATTTCTGATCATTTTAACAAGTATATTGTCTTGAATTGCCATTTCCATCCAAGTAGTTTTATCAGTCAAAATTCATTTTTTTTAATTTTTGAGTTACTTTTATTCTTAATATCTGTTTCTGAACCTGAAATTCATTATTTTTTAGTTTTATATTTGAATATTTTTTAATACTGTTCCCAGGTTAAAACTTCTGGCATGTTTACTTGCTAGTGTGTATTAGTCATAGTAAGTATAGATGTAGAAGAAGTACTTAGTGTTGTTTTCTAGGAACATGGTATGTTTTTATAATAAGCTTTTTTATTACTTTTGTTTAGTTTGGTTTTTATTATTATTTTGGTCTGGTCTTCTTACTGAGTATGTGTCCCTCTATTAAGACTTAAATGTGTGCATACACAGGACAGTAAGGCAATAGTGTATTTTACTGGCTTGGTGTGGTTTGTTTGTAATTATGGTAGATCTAACTTGAACGTGAGTAAATTCCAAAAAGATGAAATTCCTGCAAAGTAAAAAATTCCTTCAGAATTAAGAAGGACTGATTTTCTTTCTTTCTTTCTTTCTTTCTTTCTTTCTTTCTTTCTTTCTTTCTCTCTCTCTCTCTCTCTCTCTTTCTTTCTTTCTTTCTTTCTTCCTTTTTTAGTGAGAGAGAGAGAGAGAGAGAGAGAGAAAGAGACAAGAGAGGTGGCAGACAGGGACAGACAGACAGAAAGGGAGACAGACGAGAAGCATCAACTCATAGTTGTGGCACTTTAGTTGTTCATTGATTCCTTTCTCATACGTGCCTTGATGGTGGGGGGGGGGGCTCTAGCTGAGCCAGTGACCCCTTGCTCAAGCCAGTGACCCCTTGCTCAAGCCAGCAACTTTGGGCTTCAGGCCAGTGACCTTTGGGCTCAAGCCAGCGACCATGGGGTCATGTCTATGATTCCATGCTCAGGCCAATGACCTCACACTTAAGCTGGTGAGCTCATGCTCAAGACAGATGAGCCTGTACTCAAGCCAGAAACCTCAGGGTTTTGAACCTGTGTCCTCAGTGTCCCAGGTTATTGCTCTATCCACTACACCACTACCTGGTCAGGCTGGTTTGGATATTATTGATATAAAGTAGAATGAAAGGATAGATTATCCTGAGCATAAGTAGAGGAACTTCAACCTCAGTAGAGGGACAAATGCCTCTTCCTCTGGAGTAGAATGGAAAGAGGTAGCACAGGCTACAGTTGAAGACATTCTTATGAAGGAGGGAAGGCAGGGAGCAAGGAATATAGAATCTAGAAAGTTTGTCCACACCAAACTCATTTATCTTACCTTCAATTATAGGTTTTGATAACTTTCAATAGTGTATTTAATTTGTTAAGATATCATCAAGCTTCATCTTATCCATGTCAGGCAGAGTAAAAGCTTTTTGATATAAAGCTTTTTTTGTGTGTGACAGAAACAGAGAAAGAGAGAGACAAAGAGAGAGACAAATATGAACAGACAGACAGGAAGGGAGAGAGATGAGAAGCATCCATTCTTTGTTGCGGCAGCTTAGTTGTTCATTGATTGCTTTCTCATATGTGCCTTGACCAGGGGACTACAACATAGTGAGTGACCCCTTGCTCAAGCCAGCAATTTTGGGCTCAAGCCAGTGACTTTGGGCTTCAATCCAGTGACTCTTGGGCTGAAGCCAGCGACCATGTGGTCAGGTCTATGAGCCTGTGCTCAAGCCGATGACCTCCGGGTTTCAAATCTGGATCCTCTGTGTCCCAGTCTGACACTCTATCTATTGTGTCATCACCTGGTCAGGCTTCTATGAAGCTTATAATTTTATTTTACCATAAAGTCATAAGGATAGAATGTTGGCCCAGCATGTGGAAGTCCTAGGTTTGATTACTGGTCAGGACACACAGGAGAAGCAACCATCTCTGCTTCTCCACCCTTCCCCTTTCTCTCTCTCTCATTTTGTCTCTCCTCCCACCAACATGGCTCGATTTGAGCAAGTTGGCCATGGGCACTGAGGATGGCTCCATGGCCTTGCCTCAGGTGCTGAAATAGCTCAGTTGCTGAGCAACAGAGCAGTGACCCCAGAACAGCACAACATCATTCTTAGGGGGCTTGCTGGGTGGATCCAGGCTGGGGCCCATGCAGGAGTCTGTCTCTGCCTCCCCACATCTAAATAAAAGAAAAAATAAATAAAGCCACAAAGCAATATTAATTACTAGAAGTCTCTATCCCAGTGAAAGATGAAAGTAAATCTGTTCACAATGTAGCTTTAATGGGTCTTATGCATTAGACAGTCTTTTTTGTTGAGTGATTGAGTTTGCTTGTAAAAATCTCTAAAAATAGAAATAGCTTCAATTATAAGTAATGTGTATCTACAAAAGTACTAATCTTATTAATGTTATTAGTGATTGTGAGCTTTCTGGAAATCTATATAGATCATTAAGCTATAATTAACTCATATTTTCAACTTACATTTAATGTAGGGAAAAAAGCTGTATAATTCTGCAACTTTGCTAGGCTTTTTTTATTTTTTTATTTATTTTTATTTTTTATAGAGACAGAGAGAGAGTCAGAGAGAGGGATAGACAGGGACAGACAGACAGGAATGGAGAGAGATGAGAAGCATCAATCATTAGTTTTTCATTGCGCATTGCAACACCTTAGTTGTTCATTGGTTGCTCTCTCATACGTGCCTTGACCACGGGCCTTCAGCAGACCGAGTAACCCCTTGCTGGAGCCAGCGACCTTGGGTTCAAGCTGGTGGGCTTTTCCTCAAACCAGATGAGCCCACACTCAAGCTGGCGACCTCGGGGTCTCAAACCCGGGTCCTCTGCATCCCAGTCCGATGCTCTATCCACTGCGCCACCGCCTGGTCAGGCTGCTAGGCTCTTTTTGATAGGTAAGGTGGCACTCATTAAGTCAGTTTAACATGGGCAAAGAATTCTGTAATTTTAGGTCCAGAAAATGTGTGTATCTGCAGGGGGTGAGTGGGAAGTATGAAAAGTACAAGAAGGCTAACCTAAAGTGTGCTGAGTCTAAAGGGATGATTTTGACTATGCTATAATTAATTCAAACAATTTCCTTTAAGGAGTTATTAAAGAAAAGGTAGCTTTCAAATAACTAAAAAAAAGTGAGCCTTATCCACTTTATTTTGTAATTATAATGCTTTTCTGTGTACTATAGTAAAACTTAAAATATTAACCTCACTGCCTCTAAATTTGCTAATGAGTTTCTCGTCTACTCTCCATGTCACCTAAAGGTTTGTCCTTTTAAAGATTTCTTTATTCCTGCAGAGGGATATTGACTAGGTTTCTTTATTGTATTATATATATTAAATTATACTTTTTATAAAGTGAGTGAGATCATCTCTGCCAAAAGTGATGCCATCATTTTAGCAGATGGTGGTCGATAGACACATTGCTAGTGTCTTCTTGGCTTGATTTCAATTCTTAATAGAATATTTTTCTTCCAAAAATATTTTTTTCCAGATATGGTACTGTGTGGTACTTAATGCTTGCACAGTTTTCTCATGAAGTATCTTTCAGTTGTTGCCTTTGTTTTTGTGAGCTTCACGTAACTGGATGGTTGAATTACTTTCTGCCTTCTAACTCTTTTGGTTGCTGTAGTTACTTGCTGTTCACATAGCACAGTGGAATCCAACTAGTTTTCTCTATGGTTTCACCTCTCAATGCACATTTAATGTATAACATGTATCACCTTTTCAAATCTGTAACTAAAATGTTGATTTGTTCATATTCAATGTAGCAATCTGTTAATTAAAATTTACCAATTTAAAATTGTGATAAAAATTTGGTTATGCTGGAAATGTTGGTTATGATAATAGGGCTGGAGGAAATGTTGAGATGGTATTTCTCTTCATAGTCCAACATATAGACCTTTGTGACCAGGAGCATGTAAAGCTCCTTGAGCCTTAGGCTTCTAAACTGAAATGAAGATACCACTTACTTCTCAGGTTGTTTGGAGAATAAATGAGAATATATGAACTCATTTAGCACCCTTTTAATCATATCTAATATATGGTTGGCTGATAGTTGCTAATCCTCAAAAACTTCTTAGAGAGAGTAATGATTTTCATGTCTAGTCTTTAAACACTCTGAGGTTATTAAGTATATTTGAATTATGCTAATAAAAATTAAATTATGCCTTATATATTTCCAACTGTGTATTTGGTAAAAAGATACCAAGTATTTGATTTACTAATTGTTTTGGTTAATATTTAATTAACTATAATTTCTTAATCCTGATAAACAGGATTTCATTACTACTTATTTTCTCTGTAATCTGTAATTGAAATGCTATAATCCTTTCTAATCTCATATAATTTTTGAGGAGCTTTACCAGAGTTACCTTCTTTTGATTTACTCAATGGAAGTAGCAATTTTAATGTTTAATGTATTAGTCATGTTTGATTTCCGACTCAGTCAACATTTTCAGCTCTTCTGTCACTTTACTAACTTTTCTATTTCAATATTTCATTCTTCCTTGTTTACTTCCTTTTACCTTTCTATGTGACTTGTTTTAGTCTCATGTTTTATTTAAAACCACTTAGGCAATTTATAAGTACTGTATATTATATTACAATATATATACACAGACATACATACATATGCATAGATTTTATATTTCTTTGAAGGATAAAGGTAGAATATATCACTTTAATGGCACTCATATTTCTTCTCTTAATTTGTTATCCTAATTAGATATAAAAGCATTTCAATTTTTGTTATTTTAAGTTATTTTGTGTTAATATTTTATTTTTTTAGAAATAGAAATTTTGAGAACTAAGTAAACCCTACATGTGGGTTGGGTCTGTTTTCTCACCTTATTTATAGTAGAGCCCCATTTACTGGTAAAAGATCTCTGTTTGGACAATAACTTTTGAAGCAGTACCACAGGGAATCTCCTATATGGTGTACATGGTACTAGGTGCTATGAAGGGTACCGAAAATATATGTTATCTGAACTCAGAAATTTTCCCCTTTCTTTCCAGAGGCAAGAATAACAAATATAAAGTGGATAATTCATAGCTGGATATAATTTTATACTAGTTTGCATGCAGAATTAGTGAAAGCAGTGAAAATCCTTGAGGGTAGTAATAACCAGGGAAGGTTGGTTGAAAAATATGGAAATGGATCAAAATCTAGAAAAATGAGTTTAAAATGAGTGAAGACCTGATTGCTTGGTGTTAACTTTTTTGTTAACTTTTCAGAAAACAAATCTCCATCTCCTGGCTTTTTTACGACACAGCCCTTTTAATTTCCTATCTGATAAAATCCCAATTATTCTACAAACTGTACTATCAATTTTATCTTCTGTTTATAAGATAGATTTCTTGTTTACAACTTGCCTCTGAACTAAAACATTAATCAGTTTTGAATATAAGATTTTCAGGTTGAATTATTTCAATATATATTTTCTCAGATTAATTGCTTACCTGATAGATTTATGTTTTTAATGTATGTTTCAATACTTACTGTGTGAATTTTAGTAATGATTGGACCAGCCCTGTGGGAGCAGATTGAAATGGGCAGAACTATAATATACAGTTGAAATAGTATGACTTCTTTATGTAGAGTCTTAAATTGTAGACTTTGGCATGAATTTTTGGAGAGAACTAGATAATTAAGGTACACAGGAAGTTAGGGTGATAATCTTACTTTACATTATATAGTTAGACTATTATTAGGCTACTTATTTCTCAAAAGATTTTCAAACTATTCAATAAAAAACTCAAGATGATTATTAAAGTAAAATACAATTCATCAAACTTGTAATGGGAAGCAAAAATTGTTGCTAATATATTTATGGCAAAAAAGTAATAAATTTGGACACAAATGTCTTTTAACCATAGATTAATAGATGTGAATGAATGATTAATTAGTTCAACAGTTGTTTTTGAGTACCTTTTGTATAGATGGCACCTTGGAAGATGTTAGGAATAAAAGGTGAATAATACATAGCTGTGAACTTCAAGAAATGCACAATCACCTCAAAGTTCAGTTATGCAAGAGTAAAAAGTATTAGAGAGAAAATTATGTAACCTTTAGTATGCTTTATAGGAATGGCTTTTAAATACAATATTTATATGTTTTTATTTTTTTAATGTAAGATGTTAAGACACTTTGAGTTTCTAAATTATATATACTTGTTTTGCTTGCTCCTTGAATTTCCTAGTGTACCTCACTGCTGGATAATCAAGCTTAGACTGCAACAGACCAGTGAGTGTAGTAATTGTTCCCACTATTGCTTCACCAAGAACTTTTTTGATGGTGATAAATGATTTCATAATAGATTTAGTAGATTTTTTTTTTCTTGTCTCCATAGGGGACTTCTCACTATAAATCACAAGACTGAAGCTTAAAACATGTACTGCTACTGCATTATGTAATGAACAAAATAGCTCTTTTCACATTAACAGAATTATACTTTCTTTTTATCTTAACTGCATTTTTCCATTAACATTCTTTTGTTGACTTGCAAAATATTTTAAAAGAATTATGGCCAATACTGTCATTCTCTTTCCAAGTTGACAGCATTGCAATACAAAATATTGAGAAAGCATGCTATAATGTCCTTTGAAGACTTGTCTGCTGCTATCTAATAAATATGTGTGGTGGAGCGGATAGTAAGGATTAGGTCTTGCATGCGCCAGATATCTATGGAGTTTTACTCTAGACCCTTATTAGGAAGGTCAAGTCCACTAAACACACCAGCCAGTACATAGCTGTGACAAACCAAAGCCCTGCATTATCGGATAACCCTGTAAGTAAATAACTTAAGTGATAGCAATGGAGTGCTCTGACTGTTAGCAAACAATACTGTTGTCCAACGTGTGTGTGTAGTTCAATTTATATCATCAGTGTTATCTTCTGCTGAGAAATTATAAATTCTGCTAAAATTCTTTGGTTGAAAAGTTCATTTATGGAATTCCTGTAATAAAAGCATGTTTATGTTTCCATTCATATTTCAATTTGTTATTTATAGTTTTCTCCAACTTTCCCTACCCTAATGGTCCCTTAGGATTTTTATATCCTTTTTAGGACCTCCAGTTTGCCATTCATCAAAGATGAAGATGAGATTCTGTTATGATTATGTTTTGTTTTTGAGACTTGTGATAAGAGAAATAATGGTGCCATCAGAGAAAATTAAATAGTAAGAAAAAACTCACAACAACAAAAATTAAAAATAACCCTGTCTATGAACTGCTTCTTAGGAGGGTACTATTAAATCTGCTTAAAATGTGTTGCATTTGAATTGCTAGCAGGACTTCAAAGCTGAGTTGAGAAACACATATCACTTTTATTAATTGTGTCTCAACTAGAGTATACTTTACTTACAGAGAGGCATTATCATTATTGTCACAATATCTGCCATTATTGATATCTCTGTGGTTTCTGGCATTTACTGGTGCTTTATGCATGTTTTTCATTTATCTTTTAAGGTATATATTATTTTTCTCCATGTTATAGATAAGGAACTCCAAGTTCAGGGATTTTAATTGTTCCCAGTTATATAGCTGGTAGAGGTAGTATATGATCCTACTCCTTTGTTCAGAGCTTGTATAGGAGTTTGAAATCCCCACAATGAATGCTGATTTGATAGACAACCAGCAAGCACTTTATGTCCAGTTGAATCTGAACACTCCATTCATCATGATAGTGGCATTTAGAATAACAATATTGATTTTTGTTTGTGTTTGATTTTTTAATTATTAACATATTTAATGTACATTGATGGTGATGGAAAATTCATTTTAGTGAGAAATGATCAAATTTTAATTAAAGCTTTTCCTTTGATATAAGTGAATAGTGAATTCTTCGGCCACAAAGCTAGCTACCTTTAGTCATCACCATGTCTTAGGCCACATGCTCAAGAAAGGAGAAAGGTTTCTGTTGTTTGTCTGAATCTGCACTTAACTTATTTAACTGAACAATATAGAAGTCTGCTGACAAGCTAATGTGACATCAATTCAATTTGTCTTTGGTTACTGGCCAGGTGTAAATCACTACTCTTAATGGAATGGTGACTCTGAGGGATAATGTCATAAAACTTTGAGGGTAATATCCCCAGCTTTGCCAATCCTCAGTGAAAAATGTAATATGTATGCATATGTATTACCCATAAATGTATATATATGTGGAGATACAGAAAAGTAAATGTATGTAGGATACAGAAAAACTGAAACATGGAAATAATACATTTAAGGAATATTGGGCTTAAAAAAAGTACTCTTTAAATTTAGATTTACTCTTATGTTGTCTTAACAGTATTTAAGTGAAACATTATACATTTTATTAAGGATTTTTCTTTTACATTAGCCTTTTAGTCATCACACTAGGGGGCATGTATTTACTTCATGTCATCAACTTAGTGAAGAGGGCTGAGTGACCTTGGTCCTGCTTTAAAGAGATCTCTTTAGTGACAAAGACAGACAAAAGGCGGTGCATGGCCTTTGGTAGCATGGGAAAGAAGTCTAACAGGAAGTTATAAATGCATACTATAGTGGGGTAAGAGGACTACTTAGGCAAAACTTTATAAAAATACTAAGATTTTAGTTAGATCTGGAAGGTGAAGAGAAATGAGTTAGGTGAAAAGGGACATTCCAGACAGAGAGAGCAGCATGTGACAAATGCTGATGCATTGTATCCTGAGATTAGGATGCTTAGTAAGTAGGCACCATTGGAATGATGGGTTTGGGAGGCGACCGCAAACCTTCAGGGGATGTGCTCTTCCTTGCGGTAGTCTCTCCCGAGTCCGAATGAGGGCACAGGTGTCTTCTCATCCTTTGCGATCAGTTTCCTGGTTGCTCATCTTTGTGCTGCTCTGTGGGTCACTACTCCTGACACCCCCTTCCTCTGTGCTTCCGTCACCTCACTTGATCATGTGTAGGTTCCAGAGCTGTACCCAACCTTTGTTATCCCAGATGCTAACACTCAACATGTGTTAACTCAGACTACCTGCTTAGGTAAAAACAAACAAATAAATAAAAATAATAATCAGTGAATCAGTCATATAGCCAGGAAAACCCACAAGCCTATTTTCAGATCCCATATACCTTTGCCTCTGACAAACCAGTACTTGGACCATGACCATTAAACATTTAAAAAAGACCTATTTGTAAATAGTGTTACTAAACCTTTATAGATAAAGCTTGCTAGGCTACTTATTTAATTATATATGCAAAATAGATTCCATTCATAGAAAAAGCCAGTTGGCTGCTATTGAAAATAAGGTATACCCCCAGGTAAAAGAACAAAACAGTATCTGTAATCTTCAGATCTCCTTTTAGTTTTAAGGTTTGGCATAGTAAGCTGGTCCCATCCATCCTATAGAGTCATGTAGACTGGAGCTCTGTGGGCCTAAATGATCAGGCCAGTGAATGAAAGACTCAAGTTTGATATGTAAATTCCAAGTTACATGTTGGCATCATAGACTTTGGCACAGGTATGATGACTGTTATAGGAAGTATGGCAGTTAAAACATTGGCTTTGAGAGTTATAGCAGTTGTAAACCCAGTTTTAACACTGCAGCAAATTACTTAAATCTACTAAGCCTAAGTATTCTTGAATGTATAGTGACAAAAATATCTGGTTCTTTGTAAATAATCTAGGGGCATGATAAGGATCAGATGACACTGTACATCTTGAAAAATATAAAATGCAGTATAAATTAGGTTGGATATATAATCCAAAGTTATGATGTTGAGGTGTGTATGTAAGATTTTGTAGTCACAACTGGGTATTTGCGTAGATGAAAAGATGAGGAAAAAATAGTAACTATGAATAGAGTTAAGTAATCATGGCTGAAGGGAGAATAGGCCTCTGTCTGGGCAGGAAAACTGAATTTCTGAAGATAATAGCTTTGAGTGAAAAATGAGAGGTTTGCAATCATCCAGAATAATGAGTGTCTGAATCCGTCATCACACTGTAGTAGACACAGAATGTGTTTGTTCTCTCAGAGTTCTGAGGGAAGTTCACAAAGAAATCAATACACACCATATAGTTCAACATTAGACTACCCCTGACAGGGTCGCTCAAGGCATTTAACAGATTTACTTTGAAAAATTTATTTATTTTTCCTCAAGCATATGGTTCTTGGATAAAGAGTTTTCTCTCTAATTATATTAGAGCTGTATATGTGCCTTTTTCTTCCAATGTACTGTGAATACTTAATGTAAGTAGCTACCAAAGATTCACATACCAATTGGTAAAGAAAGCAAAATTGACTAATAATAACTATACAATATTATATGTTGGGTGGGAGGGTATTGGAAGAAAATGAATGAAACAGTAAGAAAGAATCATGTAAACTGCAAAAGAAAAATGATGAAGCAAGATTGAGTGTTGTGAGAAGAAATCAAAGCAACAGATAAAAGAAGTCAATAAAAATAATTATGCAGGCTATGCAGGAATGAGACTTCTGAGGAAAGATTTCTGGGTAATGGACCAAGAAGGAGAAAAAAACATCATATGACGTGGGTATTTTGGTCTCAAGACTAATTTTATGAAAGAATTTATAATCAGAAAAGATCTTGTTTTCTTACGGGAATTCTCAAACTAAATTAAATTATAAATATGTGGATGGTATAAATATGTGCTCAAAGTTATTTCTAAAACAATGTTTGTGTAGTGGCCAATTAATTAGTTGGCCTTCAATGACACATCACAATCTTAAGTGTGTTTTTTTTTAAATATATTAATCTCTAAATACTAGGGTGAATGCAGTGTTTCTGATAAATCCATAATGAAGGAGACAATCTAAAGGGTGGGGCAAAAGTAGTTTTGCAGTTGTTTGTATAAATAATAATAAAAAGAATTAATAAATAATAATACAAGAATAAACTGTGTGTTTTGTGGACTCCCAACTGTATCTACTGTTGCCTCCCCCTGTACTATGGGGGTTGTAGAGGCAGGACAGCATTTCATTACTAACGTCTCCAATAGTGGAAACAAGGACTGTTGTTGACCATGTCAGGAGCCTCTCCATCAGTTCCCTCCGTGGTTTGACACGAATTTAAACTATTATAACCTCATAGAAGTTTTTAATTTATGTACACATAGACATGATAAGTGTGTTTCAATTTCCTGTTGCTATTTTGTCAGGAAGAGGTTTTTTTTTTAAAGCTACTATTTGGAGGGGTGATTCCTATTAGAAAGCTTTTGAACTATTATAGGAATGGGTTTTCAGTTTCCTGCTTTCCCTCAACTAGTTTATTCTTGAACTCACATTTGTCTATTCTTGTCCTGTCATCAACATAGACTCTAAATTTTCTTTAACAGTTGATTGATTCCCCTTTGTTTTCTGAAGAATCTCATTACTTTTGTGACATTGTCAGTTAACCCATTACTGAGAATTAAAATATGTGACCTTAGATGAAATGTTAAACTCATATTTAATGATTGTATTGCATAACCTGTTCTTACTTCTGAGAAAAAAAATCAGATTACAAGTGGAGGGTGACACAGTAAATTTGAAGTAAGTAGTTTAGTACGGTCTCTGCCTTACTTGGTATTAAATAGCAGAGTTAAAGGAAGTCTTTTTATCAAATTAAATTAAACTTTTAAATAAATAATCAGTATAAAATTCTAAATCAGATTTTCATACTTACACTAAACTGTGATGGTATAAAACATATATGGTGATCTTCCTCACCTTTAAAAAAACATATGATCTAATGAATTAATATAGAAATAAGTTTCTCAGTAGTAGGTCATGTGGCTTTGTTTTAGGTTGTGTGTTACATGTATATACCTACAAAATTTTAATATAATATCATCACTTAGGATACTTCTAGTTGCAGGTTAATAGAAGGCTCACCTGATGGCTTAAATTGTTCAGTGTCTCATGTAACAAGAATTTTAGAGTTAAGGCAATTTCAGGTTTTCTTCAAGGGTTCAGTGTCATCATTGCCTGATTCTGTAAGTCTGTTTTGTCAGTCATCCTCAGCCTGCAGACTTAGACCTTAGGCTTGTTCCAATGCTGCCTCCTCCCAGAGCTGTGTCCAGACACGACACAGGAAAGGGGAGCTTCCCCACAAAGTTGCAGCTTCCCTTTATTGTCTAGAAATGGGTCCCATGACCCTGCCTAGAACAGTTACTAGCCAAAAAACATGGGAACATCATTAACTGTATTCATTCATTTATAATTCACTGCTGGGTTGGTGACGTGTTCAGCCATCCCTGAAGGCCCTGGTCTCTTTGAGGAGGAAGAATCAAATCAAGATTCTGTTAACAGAGTAGAGTGAGTGTAGAATGACAGATTATTAGCAAAGTTGCATCTGCCAAATATCAATTCACAATAATTTTTATAACTTGCTAAATTATAAAAATGACCTTGTTTTTTTTTTTAACGGAGTTGAAAAACCACACGTCTTAATTAAACTCAAATTAAAGTTAAGTAAACTACAAGTATGTGGAAACAGTCATTAAGGATGAAATAACAGTTAATCTTTTGGTCCTTTTTGAAAATACTCTACTCATTGCAAGATAGTACGGCATTGTACTGACAAACAAGTGATGTCTCTAAAAAAATTGCCCCTCTCAAATAGTCTTAGATCAATAGTTATGACTTTATGTAAGAGATGTTGTTATGTTACTCTTTTTCTTACATAACCTCCCTCACTTCTTATCCCCATCTAAGCGATTATTCCATTTCTACCCACTCTTAAGTCTTATTTTCTGTTTTGCTTTTACAATGCAAAATTTTCATAATTTAGCAAGTAGTCTAGGTTATAACAATCAACCCAGGAGTTGTAAACTGTAATATAAGATTCAATATTTCTCTAAGTGTGCTAGAATACCTAGGAAAAGTGTCCAGCCTGACCAGGCAGAGGCTCAGTGGATAGAGTGTTGCCTGGGATGCTGAGGACCCAGGTTTGAAACCCTGAGGTTGAGTGCAGGCTCACCAGCTTGAGTGCGGGGGAGCCGCTTGATTGAGCACAGAGTCATAGATATGACCCCGTGGTCACTGACTTGAGCCCAAAGGTCACTGGCTTAAAGCCCAAGGTTGCTGGCTTGTTCAAGGGGTCACTGTCTTTGCTGTACCCCCACCCTCCGGTCAAGGCACATATGAGAAAGCAGTCAATGAACAACTGAAGTGCTGCAGCTACTAGTTGATGCTTCTCATCTCTCTCCCTTACTTTCTGTCTGCCTCTGTCTCTCTCTCTTAAAAAAAAAAAAAGAACTTCTAAAATTTGCTATATTGGAAGCTGAAAATAAGGAGTATGGAGACCTAAATCTTATTACACAAAATAAAATGGCTGCAGGTTGACAATAAAGGACAAAATTTATACTTTTATACGGCATTCATGTTTAAAGAGAAGGAAATTTAAAGCATAGAAACAATTACTCCTTTTGCCTGACCAGGCAGTGGCGCAGTGGATAGAGCATTGGACTGGGACACAGAGGATGCAGGTTGGAAACCTGAGGTCTGAGGCTTGAGCGCAGGCTCATCCAGCTTGAGTTCACGGTCACTGGCTTAAGCCTGGGATCATAGATGTGACACCATGGTCACTGGCTTGAGACTAAATGTCTCTGGCTTGAAGCCCAAGATTGTTGGCTTGATGCTCAAGGTCGCTGGCTTGAGCCCAAGGTCACTGGCTTGAGCAAGGGGTCACTCAGTCTGCTGTAGCCATTGGTCAAGGCACATATGAGAAAGCAGTTACTGAACAACTAGATGCTTCTCATCTCTCTCCCTTTCAGTCTGTCTATCCCTCTCTGTCCCTCTCTCCAACTCTCTCTCTGTCACTGTAAAAAAAACAACAACACACACACAAAAAACTATTACTTCTTTTAAAGGGGCTTATTTTAAAGGGTGCACAAATATTTTAAGCCTCATTAAATGCATTTAAAATGATTATTATAATCCAGGTAGTATTGAAACTACATTTTCATTTTACTTTTTTATATGTTTATTACATATTTTTATATGTTTATTAAATATAATTCCCATTATTTGCTTTAGGACATATACATATTATAAGATTTCACTGGTTGTTATTAAAATAAAAGAGATAAGATAAAATAAGCACACGTCATCTATGTATAGAGCAGGACTGATGGCAAAACATTTAGATAGTAAATGTTTATATAAGATATGTGTACGTGTGTGCATAAACACGTATATACATATGCACACATGAGTCTGTTTTTCTCATACTCTATTTCTGCTTAAGTTAGGACATTCATTCTGACACGTATAATTCAAGAAATATTATCATTATGGTCTCTCCAAATACGCAACACCTAGCGCCAGTCATATTATGAAAATGTTTTTCATCTAAAAGTTTATAATATATGTTCTAGACTGGAAAGACTTTTTTCTGAGTGGTTTGCCTAAGCCGAGCCTGAACTCCCAACAAGTTGAGGCCCACCGATCTTGTCATTCTTTTCTAAGAAACCATTGATACGATTTTACTTTTGTAGAATCTATTAGGTGATTTAGTGTGTTTTATGACAGAAAGGTAATAATTTTGTACAAGTACATATGTAAAATCACTTTCACATAAAATATTTGCTGCAGAGAATTTAGGTTCCCTGTTTGCTCAGCCTTGGCATGCCTGGCCTTTTTTTTTTTTTGAGGTTTGGATCAGATAACAATCTCTTTAGCCTCTACATGAAAGTGCTTGTCTAATTCAGCCCAACTTTTCAAAGTTAAGTCAGTGGGTTCTTTTTCTCATCCTTTTTTTTTTCTTTTTTTTTTGAGAGAACTGGAACTTTTACATGACTCTGAAGTAGACGTTATGTAGCTAACAGAGCTGTATAGACAGAACAAAGCCATATACAATAGCTACTTTCTAAATGCAACTACAATCTTTCTCTCGTAGATGACAGACTTCTGATAATAAAAATTGTATCTATAAAGATATATGTACATATATAAATCAGCTACAGAAACAAATATTTGAGCCCAATAAAAATATAGTATCATTTATTTATATGTCTCTAAATGTAGATGCATTTTAAATAAGCCCAGCCTTTGGTTTCATGACCTATTTTTATTAAAAAGAAAAGGGGGAAAATGAGGAGGGAAAAATTTTTCAAATTTCACAAATGTCAAAGGCACATTATTTCAATTGATTTTTTTCTAATTAATGGCAAACTATAAATGTGACATTGTTGTAAAACCTAAATATATTTGAATGCAAAAAAATACATGAGAACTACAGTATTCACTAATATCTAAAATTAACTCATTTGCAGTTATTTATTCTATATAGTTATAGAATTTTGATCTGTATTCCTGAATTTTGACTAGAGGCGAACACTTACAAGTTAAAAGAGTGAGATTTAAAATGGAAATAAAGAAATCCCAACAAAAATCAAATACCTGCTTATGCAAGTAATAACTTTATCAAATTATAAAATAAAAACAAAGAGAAAATAAAAAGCCAAAATGGGTAATTTATCATTTTAATAGTTGATTTTTATCAATTTACTGTTTTTATGAAAATAGAAATAAAGTCTGTAATAGACTAGATACCATGTTACATAATATTTATCATTATTAAAACCCGTTTGTAAAGAGGGCTTCAGCTTGGTCCGTTATGGTATAGAGTCACATATTGCTTAATCTGTTTGCATGTTCAATAAAATGTTTTGCACTGAAATAACTTCCTAATGAATATATGCTTATGCTGTTGGTATATTTGGATATTAACAAATTGAATTCCACAATTGTTTTAAATTAAATATTAAAATGCCACTTCATTGCCATAAACAATTAATAAATCAGTACACAAATATTCAGATTAAAACACTTAGAAGATCCTCACATGGACAAATAAAAGTAGAAGAAAAGTTAATTTTCTCATTACTTTTTCCTTTGTATCTTTAAAGAAGAAATATGAAAAGGCAAAAATCTTAGTGTTTGTTTTACTTCTTTGAATCTGGGACTGCCTTCACTGGTTATAATTAGCCTTATTATTGACTGTTTAAAGTATTACAGGTTGGAAAGAGAAGTGTCTGGAAACTCATATCTGAGTCATATTTTCCTCTAATTGGGTAAAGTATAACTGCCTCCCAGGCTAGATTCTGAGTGATCTGTTATCAGTAGGACACTCCAGGAAAAAGGCACATTCTTTATGAGCAGCCCATGATAACTTGTAAACCATAGAAAACCTTTCCTACAAGCCTAGACTAGTGCCTGGGTTTGGGATCTGTTTCTTGTCTCTTTTACCTTGGAATCAGCCCTGAGGTTGGCCTTACAAATTTTTATTATACTAGCTGAGTAAGGAATGAGTCAAGTGAGAAGTACAGAAGTGTCCTTTGCAAATGACTTGGAAAGGCTCAAGCTGTCTTTGCTGGTGGCCTTCCCGTGGGTTCCCTCCTGATCTTGTTTAGCTTTCCTTCGTGGAGGTAATCTCCAAGCAGATATGACCTTAAAGAAGGAAAGGGATTCTTAGGGATCCACAAATGAATACATGCCTTTAATTCATCAGCTAAAGGTCAGGGTGGGTTATTTTTCATGGCCAATTGAGATGGAGATCCTTAACTTTTCCCTTAAGACAGATGTGTGAGTAGCATTTGCTGAAAGAGACCCTTACCTGTTGGGTGTGCTAGAATGGAGGGCAGATCCTCTTAGCAAAAGGGAAGGCTAGTTGAATCATAGCACAGAATTTCTAAAGCCACCCCACCCATATGGTGATATTATTAATTACATTTTCAATGAATTAGAATAACAGTTTAGAAAATAGTAGCATAGATAGGCAGCTACTTAGAGAACAGGAATTCTCAGATCACGAAAGACGTCCTTATTTTTATCAAGAAGAAAATTAAGAAAACACATCCAAACAGATAGTATGAAAAATAACATTTTTATACTTTAAGCATTTAACCTTATAAAGTTCTCACCTGTAATCTTATATTATGAAGAATTAACTGATGTTATAGAACGAAGAGTTAATCAGAGAAAGAAGAAATCCTGGTAAACAAAACCCTTAGCCATGTGAACAGCCATGTGAAAAGTTTTTATAGGCTTTCTCAGCCTTTTTTTCTCTCAACACAATCTTTGGAATGGTAGTCTTTATGGTATATATTTTTCCCCTCGTTTATTATTCTTTGTTATCACTTTTTTTGAACATCTCATAATTTAGTGTCGCATATCGTAGCTGATGTTCAAAGGGTTGTTAGGCTATTGATTTTGATTTTTAACATAAAGGTATTTTAAATCTAATATTAGGCTAAGCCACAACTTTTTAAATTTTATAGTTCTGTCTTGATAACTATTAATGCAAATGATGATGCATGCATATATAACAATAAACACAATTTGTCATATAATTGTAATTCAACTCTATGAAGTATATATAATTCATCTACATGCCCAGATATTCATGTTTTTTTCCTTCAGTGAAATGGCTTGTGATAGTTTCAGACAACTTAGTAAGTAACAAAAGCTTTAGAGCACTTGGACTTTAGTATTTTTTAATTATTTTGCATACAGGACTGACTTTTGTTCAATGCTTATATTTTTCATTTTTTAAACCAAGGGACAAAACCTATACATTATATAAATATATTCTCTGCAAATGTTTGTTAAGAACATAATAAGACCAAAGAATGTGCTAGGCCTTTGAATAAAACAATGCACACATCAGTCTTTCTGTCCTTAGGACCTTGTACCTGTATCCTAAACTTGACATCGAATTACATACCTTCATGGTTTTTACCAAAATCATATTCTCATGTGCTGTTATTCACTAAATATTTTTTCTGGCACCGAGGATCTTATTTCTTAAGTGAAATGATTTTTAAAATAACCTGTAAGAAATGCCCATGAAAATAGAAAATAAGTGATATATGTAATATCTACTAAAGGAATTAAAAACTTTTAAAATGGAAAAAAAATGTCTTTTTCTAAAATCATATTAAGAAAAAGAGTGTTAAAATTGCCATACATTCAGAAATAGTGGTCCAGAACACAGTTCTGAACAGTATAACGTGGAAGGAGGCTGGCTGTTAAAATCACTTTGGGAGTTGGAGGGTGTGGGGTTGTTACAATAGTTAAACCATTCCTCTCCTAACCCTCATGAGTTACTATTGTTGACAGGTAAGAAGTAGTTGGAAATAAACAAGTCTAGGAGGGTGACTGTAATAAATATTGAATGTGTTGTATTTTATGTAAATTTCATTATGCATTTAGCATTTTTATATATGTATATACACACAAATACACATATATGTATGTGTTTGTGTGTGTGTGTGTATATATATATATATATATATATATATACACACTTTTGGTGAAAGAGTTTTTTTTAAAGACTGAGTGCAAATGAATTTATAGTTCATAGCAATCCTAAAATGCATATATATTACATGCTTATTGTGTGCAAAGCATTTCTTACCAAATATCAAATCAATTGATATTCCATATTCAGTAGCATTAACATGGAATGTTGCAAAAGAAAACAGAATACTTTTGTGGCCTTACGTAATTTTTAGTGTAGTTTAGGAGATAAACTTAAACATACCCTTCAATTAAAAACAGTGAAGGCCTATAAGATTAAATTGCAGAATGTGTGAGTCTGACAGATGAGCCTCAGGTGTTCAGACAAGATGAGATCATTGTATGCTACAGGCCCAGGGACTCTGTGCAAGAAGTCAGACTCTGGATGGTCTTTGAAGCCTGAGTCAACAGGGATTCCAATTGGAGTGCATCAAAGCCGTACCACCAGTGATATTTGCTAATGTATGTGCTAGAAAAAACAAATCCTTAATGAGATTTTTTGCATTTGGAAATCTAGTTGTTTGCATTATTTTCTGGTAATGGACTCATTGCGCTCTTTACCCAGAAGTTCACACCTGTACCCTATTGTTTTACATTGGAGTTTAGTGATTGTGTGTGTGTACATATACATTTATATATGTGTGTGTATATATATGTGTACACATAAATTTTAATATATTATCATGTCATCATATATAGAATAAACTCAGTAAATGACAATAGTTGTGACTTGTATTAAAGTGGTCCAGTTATAACCAGAGGGGGCAAAACTATTATTATTAACCTGTAGTGGTCAATTAGAGTTTTATTGACCTTTATGTGTGGTTTTGTTTGTTTCTTTGTTTGTTTTTTGTATTTTTCTGAAGCTGGAAACGGGGAGAGACAGTCAGACAGACTCCCGCATGCGCCCGACCGGGATCCACCCGGCACGCCCACCAGGGGGTGATGCTCTGCCCACCGGGGGCGATGCTCTGCCCCTCCGGGCGTCGCTTTGTTGCAACCAGAGCCACTCTAGCGCCTGGGGCAGAGGCCAAGGAGCCATCCCCAGCGCCCGGGCCATCTTTGATCCAATGGAGCCTCTCTGCGGGAGGGGAAGAGAGAGACAGAGAGGAAGGAGAGGGGGAGGGGTGGAGAAGCAGATGGGCGCTTCTCCTGTGTGCCCTGGCCAGGAATCGAACCCGGGACTTCTGCACGCCAGGCTGATGCTCTACCACTGAGCCAACCGGCCAGGGCCTATGTGTGGTTTTTTTAAGGGGTTTATTTTTATAACTTTAGGTTAGATTTTTCTTGTTTGTTCTTTAATATACCAGTCTTTTCCTTTAAAATGTGACTTTGAATTTTTGAGAACCTAAATATATGTCAATTTATTAGAAAATTTACTTGAGAAATAATCTTCAGTTTTATAACAGCACAAAATGATATGAGTAAAATCAATGTATCTTGGTGATATCTTTCTGTGAATTATATATGATCAGGAGACTAATGTTTATTTATAATTATACTTATATGTAACAGGCTCATATATAACTTTTATAAATAATTCATAGAATACATTAAATTTAGAATAATATTTTAAAAATAGTTTTTATTTTAGCTCATGTCTGAAATACTTAAGCAGTACATGCTAAGCAGTTTGTTTTACTTAATAAATTATTTTCCTGAAGTCTGTCTGAACTCATTTGAATTTGAACTTAATATTTTAAGCATACTTTATATTATATTTAGTCCATAAACAAAATATGAATTTGTACATATTGAGCAAAAATGATAGAAACCTTTAAAACAGATGAAAGTTAACAGATGAAGTCTCTTATGCTGGGTCATTAAGAGTAAATTTCTTCATTCAGCTTAATTTTTGATTATGATTGTACGATTACTCTTCTCCAGTCATATATATAAACCCCAAACTTCTCAGAATGACACAGTAGCTTTTTGGTTTGACTCACCGGGTTCTTCTGATTGCTTGTTTGTTTTCTTGATTTCCAGTCTTTGTCAGGAAAATATTTTTAAATCTAATCCTTTTTAGGAAAGTTCATCTGCAAATTGTCTAGATTTGTTCCAGTTCCTGCCATTTGTCTCCTGTTTTAGTGCCATTTTTTGCAAGGAGTTCCTTATGCATTTGCCATTATAAACTGATTAGTACTCCTATGTTAGCATCTACTTAAGAGAAATTGCAGATACTTCTACAAATGGAGTGGTTAGTATGAAAGAATGTAAAGGATTATGGCCTTTTCCTTCCCACCGTGGTTTTCTTTGCACCGTGCACTAAACACAAAAAAGCTCCTGCTTGTGAATAATCATTCTGTTTACCTATAGGATTTCCCTTTCACGTTTACTTTTAGTATTTTAAATTACTCAGCCTCCAAAGTTTCTGATATCTTTTCACCTTTACCATTTCCTTTGTACAGTTTCTATAATGAAACTTTTCAACAGTTTTACAAATCATAGCTTTTTTTTGTCATGTAACTAGAACAAGATATAATATATAGATTAGTTGCATTAAAGTTGGGTTAAACCTTGGAATGCTGTGTAAATATGCACTGATGAGGAAGTCACTTGGTTATGTGTTAAAAGGGTTTATTTTTATGATGTTTACGTTTCAAACACGTAGGGATTAAACATTCTTTTGAAGCACTCATTTCATAATTCTTTTTTCTTAATAAGTTAGAATTAACAAGCCTTGAGGAAACAACTTTGTAATATCAATTATTTATAGGCAAAGAGGAAAAAGCCATTTAAATACAACAGGGATAAGCCCTTCTTCAGGAAGATTATGGAGAACAGTTAATGTCACAGAGAGAATACTTGAAAGGAAAGGAAATAGAAGATAATAATGTGTCATGTGTTCATCTTTTCACTTAAGACTTAAGACAAAAATATTTCCTTAAGTTCATTTCAGTGGTTTTATAACACTAAGAAATACTGTCTGTCTTAAAATACTTCAAACTTCAGTTTTAATGAAATTCCTCTGGGTGAGATAAATGGGAAGGAGTTGGGAGGAGAAGAAAAATAGAATCTTATCTAGGTAAAGTAAGAAAAAAAGAAGACTAGTTAAGTGTAATTAATGTGTAGAGAAACTGTGAAGGGAAGGAAGACATAGAGACCTGAAATGGGGAAGTCAACCATTTTTGTTTAAAAGACAATCTGAATTGATTAATGGCTTTTGGCTATGATCCAGTTCTTTTGGTAAACTTCTTCGTGGATGTCAGGATTAGGGAATCATAAAGCAGTTAAGAAAAACAGATTGATGATTATATAATTATATTTAAAGCATATCATTAGATAAATATCAGTTTACTAATTCAACAAGTATACATTGCATACCTCAAATGGGCAACATACTATTGTAGCTGTGGGAAGACGGAATAAACAATATGGGCAAGATCCTTGCTTCCAAAGAACTTACCTTCAGGAAGAGAGAGGAGGGCAAAAAGCAAATGTATGTATAAGATGTATAAAATGGTTTTAGTGAGTTCTAGGTTTGTTTGATATTCAACAAACAGGTCGGTTTGGGACACCAACCACCATGCACAATCAAACATCCACATGTGACTTTCAACTCCCCCAAATCTTAACTGTTGTCATCCCTTAGTATCTGTGGGGGATTCGTTCCAGGACCACCCACCTCAGATATCAAAATCTTGGATGCTCAAGTCCTTTGTATAAAATTAAATAGAACAATGCATACAATTGGTCTCCCCCATACTGCTTTCATTCGTGTTTGTTTGAGTCCCAAGTGAGGCAGAGCTGACTATATTCTCATTGGAAAAAATCCTTATATAAGTGGACCTGCGCGACTCAAACCTGTGTTGTTCAAGGATCACCTGTACTAAAGAAAAACTGAAAATGATGTAATGAACAACCTGTGGTAAATATACTGAAAAATTATTCATAACAGCTACAAAATCGATACCCTCATCGATACAAATTCATCTAAAAATGTACAAGACCTTTGTGTGAAGGTAATTAAAACATTATTGAAATAGTAGGTGGACAACTGTTAAAGGTTATGAATGTGACTTAAAATAGATTTGTGATAAAAAGATATTTTTTGGTGATGGTTGAGGGAACCAAGATTTAGAAAATAGTAACATTTGATATTTTTGAAGGATATAGCATTGGTTTATTTTCCACTTTGCATCAGTTTTTATTTCTTACCCTTGAATGTAGCTTAGAATGTTTCATAAATCTGATATTGGTATTTTCCAGGGGCCCAATGGGATAGACAATGTTTATTGATTATCATAAGAAGTTTTATGCTGGTTCCTTTGTTTTCAGTAGCTATCTTTGGAGTTTGGAGTTGTTCCAATAGTCTTAAAAAGAAAGAAAAATACATAAAATATAAATAACTGAACAGAGGAATATTATGTTTATTGGTGGGAGAATTTAATATTACAGTTATATAAAATAATCTCAACTTTATCAATTGAACATAATGTAAATGAAATTCTTATAGAATATAATGGAGTTTGATAAACTAATCTGAAAACTGATGTAGAAACATAAAGGTCATGAATAGTCGAGGTATTAAAGCTTATTATAAAAACATAGTGATTAAATGGTGTTTCTATACAAGAAGAGGCAAATAGTACAATAAAAAAGAAAAAAAAAATGACCAGAAATGGAATCACATACATAGAGCAATTTGATACATGAAATAGAGAATGAGGAAAATCTGAACTATATAATAAGAACGATTTGGAATATTAGCCCTCCATATGGAACAATAGATAAAATTAAGTATGGCACATACCATAAACCAAAAAAATTTAAACATTCAGGAGTGATATATAAAAGAATATCTTTTTTGACATTATAAGATATAGTTTCTTACATAAGACACTAAAGACTCATCATTGGGCTATAAAATTTATAATTTTGTATATGTTTGTGTGGCAAAAATAATACTAAAGTATAAGAAATAAAATAGCTTTCTCAATTTTGTTCACTTAAAAATTTACTAGCCCTGGCCGATTGACTCAGTGGTAGAGCGTCAGCTTGGCGTGTGGATATCCTGGGTTTGATTCTGCTCAGGGTACAGGAGAAGCAACCTTCTGCTTTTCCACCTCTCCCCCTCCCGCAGCGATGGCTTGATTGGTTTGAGTGTATTGGCCCTGGGTGCTGAGGATGGCTCTGTGGAGCCTTCCCACTTCAGGTGCTAAAAATAGCTTGGTTGCGAGCATGGTCCCAGATAGGCAGAGCATTGTCCCCAGACTGGGGTGTTGCTGAGTGGATTGTGGTCCAGGCACATGTGAGAGTCTGTCTCTCTGTCTCCCCTCCTTTCACTTGGAAAATAAGAAAAAAATTTACTTTAATAAAAGTATACATGATTAGGCATAGTTGGTAAAATTTGTAGGTCAAGTTAATAACACTTGAGTATGTAACAGTGAGCTAGGACTTCAGTGCAGCAGCCTGGCTCCAGCTCACATTCCCTTAACTCAGTAGGCAGTGGAGGAATATTTGTTCATTACATTATTTAGGCAGAGTTCTGAAATCTAATTCTACTTATAATATGATCTTTACATGATTTACTAAAAATTTCAGCTTAATATGCATACTAAAATATTTTGTCCTTCGCTAAAAGTTGAACTTTGTGGATAAAGATATGGTTTTTTTTTTAATTATAATTTAGATCCTTTATAGAACTTCTATTATATTATACCCACCTTTTTATACTATATTGCTATTCTGTATTTTTATGGAGGGAGTTAATGTAAAGTAATAAGTAGGTCAGTTATTGACTGTCTCTTTCATTTTATTTACGCTTTTTAATGACAAGTAGAGAATTGATGGCGATTTCAGAGCATTCTATGAGCCTGAATCCAAGGATGATTAAAACTGTTTTTATTATACTATTTTGCTGTAAATTGTCTGTACTATACTCACTAAAGGACTAAAGGAGAGAACTGACATATTATACAGTTTTCAGGAAAAAACATTTTAATTAATATTATTGAATGAAAAATTCAATCACCTACATAGAATTTACACACACACACACACACACACACACACACACACACACACACACAATCCTGTTATCTTTTTAGAAGTTTTAAAGTTTCCTTTATGAAATACAAAATCTGGGAAAAGATTTAAATTATATTGTTACAACAATTCTTTACCGACCAAAAAAATAACAACATATGCAATCCTTGTGTTACTACTGCTTTTCCATCTGTCTGATCAAAAGATGTTTTTTGCTATGAAGGAAAAAATAAAGACATTTTAATATCTTAAGTGTCTCCTGACAGTGAATCATTATCAATTCAGTCAGAAAGGAATTAAATTTATTGTCTGCTACCTCACCCACCTATATGGCTCCAGAAAACCACTGCTATTTGAAAATGCATGCCCTACTGCTACTGGCCACCCTTGGGGCACTGCTTACTGTTGCCACAGAAGGGAGCAGCCCTGGTATCAATCATGCATGCAGTTCAGTGGGGCTCACATCTGTTACTACTTTTTTGTTGTTGTTCTGAATGTTTTAATTCTAGTTAGAAATTTTCTCTTTAGTGGAGAGATGAGTAAGCCTTCCTCACAGTACTGTTGTAAGATAGTTCATGTGAGTGTCTATCTAGCCCTCTACTGGTGCTCAAAAGTTGATAATTCTTTTTGTCATTTGCACTTAAAAATTATTATGATAAATATATCCTTGTGGAAATATGGGTGTGCAGTTGAATTATCTGCTGTTCTCTATTGTATACACATTTCTGGATAACAATGTTTAAAATTTTCTCTAGAAAAGATAACATTATTTGTAACAAGAGTAAAAAATTCTTAAAGTGTTCTAAATTACACACATTAGATACATTTTTTCTAGAAAATATTAAAAGCTTTTGTAGAGTTGTATTGGAAGTATCTAAAATATTGTCATTATTTTATGTAAAAGCATGCTGTATCTATTATTATATTACTTTATGTATACTATGTAGTTATAATTTGTATATGTATGATTTATATATGTATTTATTTCCACTTACCCCAAAATTCAAATTAGTCTTTCGAATGCTCTTTTTTTTGAATTGCCTGACTGCTAAGTTGGTTACTGTTTTACTCTGATGTTATTTTACCAAAGTGGCTCTGTAGATCATGGAGTGAAGAACTCATTGTTTGTTTTGCTTTATAATGGACAAGTTATTCTTGCAGAAAGAATTCTTACCTGTGGTTGAATAGATAAAATCCTTCGTAAATAGTGTCTGTAGGCTGGATGACTACTGCACAATTGTTTGCTATTGTGTGAGAACTCTGAGAGTATGTATTGAGATATATAATTTTTGGTTTGAGCATCCATACCTTTCATCAGATTCTCAAAACTTTCTCAAGCTTTTGGTTTAAAAGGATAAAAAAAATACCTCTTGCTTTTAAATACTTACTTGAAAAGTTTAACATACTCCAGTTGAGGAATTCTGAAGCCTAGTGTTTTATAATTGGAACAATTCTAAAGGGACACAGGATTATCGACATTATGTAACAAGTCATGTCAAGGTTTGTTTTTATCTCAGAAACTTCCTACACTATTATATTCTTCTGTCCAGATCATCCTACTGGCGTGTGCTTCCTTATAATGCTGCTACTGTATTATTTCATCATCCATTATACTTTTAATCAGCTTTAAACATTATTGTTCATATCTCTCCTCTGGCATAGGAAAATTAAAGCCTAAGGCTAACTAAAATAAATTTTCAAACTTCACATAGATAATAGCCCCAGCTGGGAATCATTTATTTTACTCAGAGTTGTATTGAAATGACACTGAATAAAATACCAATACTTGAATACCTGCTGCACTTGATTTCTCAAAGATCATGATGAAGTAATTTTAAACATGAATTTATTTAACATAATTTAGTTTCATAATAACCTATTTGATGACATAGAAATAGGTTACTGATCTCTTTGCATATAGTGTGAGAGATTTGAGACAGTCCTTAAGCCAGTGATCTTCAGAAAGCAATAATAGGCCAGGAGTCAACCCATATACCATCCTTCCTACCTACCAAGTTCTCTTCATAATACGTTTACAGGTGAAACGTGTGCTTTATTCTTAGGCAAGTTAGCCAGTCTGGGATTTATTGTCCATTTTGAGTAATGTACTATGTTATGCTTTGGGGGATACCACAATAAAAAAGCAAACAAGGAGAACAAAACAAAACATAAACCTAGCTGGAATGTGTGAGCCTTCAGAGTTTGTTAATTAAATTAGACACCAGTATTTTAAAGACTTAATAATCAAGTAAATAAATGAGTATATATGTGAGGCTTGCATTCATTGTGAGGGATAAGCAGTGTTAACTATTAGTACAGTTTTATTTTTTTGCAGTTTTTACTGTTAGTACAGTTTTATTTATTTGTTTTTTGTTAACCCTAATCATTGATTGCATTAGAAACAATCTCTTATCTTCTCTAAATTAGTAAGGAATTTGTCATTTTTAAGCAGTACCAAAAATCTAGAAGCATGTGTATAACTAGAAGTAGAATTAATGTCAGCCCTATTGCTCCAAGCAGTGACAGGAGCCAGAATCCAGAATCCGATGCATTAGTAGTAATTGATAAAAATGTTTGTTGCTTCCATGGTAGTATTAGAAACATCTCAAAAATATCCCATTGAAAAACAGTTAAACAAAAAGAGCTGTTATTATATTTTATAAGTAATACATAAATAACAAACCTGCTGTTGTTTTAACCTATCTTGAAATAAACTACTTTAAATGTAATAGGTATTACCAAATTTATGAAAACAAACAAAAAATTTCCTCAGTGGGCTGAATTGATAAGGATGCTAATAGGAACATATACACTTAAAAATTAATCAAAAATATCTAGGTTGAAAGACTTGCTGGAGTGATGAGATATAGTAGCAAGAGAATAGGATTTGTACTCAAAAGCTCTAGATTGAATATTAATATTGTCATTTGTCAATAGGGTAATCATATGTTCAAATTTTCTGGGGACCATCATAATTTATATCTGTAGTCTTAACAGAATAATACCACCTCTTTCATACTTATAAGTGTATTGATTTGGAAAAGAAATTTTATGGTCAACTTACTGTGTCAACCAACTCACAATTATAAAGTTTGTATAATGCAGTTGGTTTGTAAGGTGATATAATAACTGCAAAAATAGGTGTATAAAAAAGTGTAATCTGAAAATCATTACAAAAACTATGACAAGGTATATAAATATTAGTGTATTCATTTGGGCAGGGTCATTAAGGTGACTGAATAAAAAAGAGTAGTTTATTTTAATCAGTCTTTATTAAATAAATTGATATTATTAGTTAAGTAGTTGTACGCCCTATTTGTTCTGTTTGAAATCAAATCATCAACCATGACTACCAAGAATAGTGGAACTTAGACTTTACTTGTGATAAGGATGGGAAATAAATTCTATATAATTAATATTTCAATAGTGTTGCTAAACTGTGTGAGAAAAATGGAGCCAATTATTTCACAATTCATCAATATTCAATTAAATTTTGAATGCTCTCAATGTTGTTTTTTTTAAATCATTTTTTTTAATTCAGTGAGAGGAGGGGAGGCAGAAACAGACTCCCACATATACCCCAACTGAGACACACCTGGCAAGAACACTAGGGAGCAATGCTCTGCACATCTCAGGTGTTGCTGCATTGCTCAGCAACCAAGCTCTTCTTAGGGCCTGAGGTGAAGGCCATGGAGCCATCCTCAGCGCCCAGGGCCAACTCATTTCAATTGAGCCATGACTGCCAGAGGGGGGGGGAGGGGAGAGAGGGAGGGGTAAAGGAGCAGATGGGCACTTCTCCGATGTGCCTTGACTGGAAATCAAACCCAGGACAGCCACACGCCGGGCTGACACTCTACCACTGAGCCAATCAGCCAGGGCCTTAAATCATTTTTAAGAAGTACTTATATGTCCTTCTGTTAGTTTTGGAAAATGATAATAATTTTATTATTTTCATAAATGATTATTAGTAATCACAAATTTTAATGCCTATTACTATGAATTTGATCTCAATTGTATAATATCTCAAAAAAAAAAAACAATTTTATTTAACACTACTCCTGAACCCTATTTTATTTCATATGATCTAGTTAATCTTTTGTAGGATGGCTTCCCTTTACCCTTTTGAATTTCTTCTTGGATAGCAGTTAGAAAATTTGTATTAATTTGAAATATGATTAAAGAAAACAAGTTTTTACCATTAGCAAATGAGTTTCCACCAACTTTAAGGTCTCTTTATCAGTAGGAAAAAGAAATTAATTCTACTTAAATCTGAGAAACCACTAAGTGAACACCAGAAGAACTACAAAAACGTGGCCAACAAGCATCAGCTCACCATATGGAACTTTTAAAAATATAGATTCTGGGACAAGATGTTTGGGAATAATAAGTACTACTTCACGGGGTTGTTGAAAACATTAACTAGAAATGTATACATGAAAACATCTAGCCAGTAACCTACAATTTTGAGTACTTAGTCTATATTTGTTGAAATCTGGAAAGAATGAAGAGTCCAGGGAATATATCCTACACAATAATGCTCTTTCTTTTATTTTTTTCTATGCCAGCCAAGACCCTCTTCCTTAAAAATTGGTATCCATGACCATGAATAAAAGTTTATTGGACTCAGATTACCATTTTTACAAGCTTTATGTGTCTTTTCAATCATTCAAAAATTTTTTTACTTCCAAAATCTGAAATTGAAGATTCTGAACCACCTAGATTAGGATTTGAGGTCACCAAAAGACTCAATTTTACTATCTCCATCTACTGGCAGGGAGGAACTATACCCAAGCCTCTGGACTGGCATAGAAAAGACGAGAAAGAACATTTAAAAGGTAAGCAAAACATATATTTTTATTTACTCTGAATTGTTCAACTTTTCTTACATACACTCTATTGTAATTTCACATAAGGAAGGTTGTTCTCATGAACCATATTATAGATGAGAATTTGTTTAGGTGGTGTAATATTCTTAATCTGATTCTTCAACATGAACAAATGTAGACTCAAATGCCTTCCTTTCACAGTGGGAGGCTTTCCTATCTTGTATTTTTAAATTTCTATTTAGTTGTTCTAATACTTCAGTGCTGTTTTCATTTTCCTAATAATCTTCAAGCTGCAGTGTACTTACTGAAATACCTCTAGTCGCATTTCTGTATTCTCTGATGTATTAAGACAATTTCCCCTGGCATATTATTTTGACCTTTATGGTGTAAATAGTGTAGATGTATGTTTCTTTTTTAAAAAACATTTTTAAAAATTTCTTTTATTTATTTATTTAACTTAATTTTAGAGAAAGGAGAGAGAGAGAGAGAGAAAGAGAGAGAGAGAGAGAGAAGGGTGGAGGAGCAGGAAGCATCAACTCCCATATGTGCCTTGACCAGGCAAGCCCAGGGTTTCAAACCGGTGACCTCAGCATTCCAGGTCAACGCTTTATCCACTGCACCACCACAGGTCAGGCTAGATGTATGTTTCTTAAAGTATAATTGATTTTTCTGGCATTTCATAGGCTTTTTGTCCATTTATAAATATTTTCTTTTTACATATAAAAATGAATAAAAGTTTCTTGTTAATTAATGAATAAATTCTTAATATATATATGAGGGTTTTTTTTGTTTTGGTGTTTTGGTTTTTTGTTTGTTTGGTTGGTTTTTTTTTGGGGGGGGGGTATTTTGCTTCCCACCACAAATCTTTTGTTTTGGCTGACTTTTAACTAGAATATAATATTGCAAGCAAATTTTGAACTATATTAACTGCTATAAAAGAAATATTTGGAAGTTTGTGGTGTTGTGCAGAAATAGCTGTAAATTGAAACCATATAATTTAAATTATTAGTATTTAAAGCTTATGTTATGTGTATCTTTCTTTAAAAAGTCTACCTCAACTTGAGAATAAGAATAGTAGCTATTTTTCAAGATAATTAGTATTGTTACACTTACCTCAATTAAGTTTAATTTGTAAACTTAATTGGTACATTTTTTCCTGTTTGCTTACTCTTGCTACTTCTTACCTCTTGGACATTTATTTCCTTATCTTTGTTCCTTTTGGGGGGACAATATTCTGTTTCTTACAGAAGAGAAATGGGTGGATTTATAGGAAACATAAGTGGAAAGTTTTCAACATCAAAATTGGATGTTATGAGTAAGAATTTTCAAAGAAATTCTTTATTGAAACAAGTCTGTTCACCTGTTGGGAGGTCAGTCACAAATGTAGCTGATCCATTTGCTGGCTGGGTATTACACTCTTATAAACAGTGCAAATACTATCTAAAAGGATTCTCAAATTTTGTGCCCTCTGACAATGTACAATCTGATAGACATATCCTCAAAGTCTTCATTGAGATCAGACAATAATGACATAGGTATTTTTAAATAATATTGAAGCAACTAGTGATAATAAGGGGTTAAAGTCAATAATCTCCTGTTACAAATTAAACTTCTGTTGGACTTTGTGAAGTTCAATTCAGTCCCTATTTTGAATATAAGTATATATCTTCTTGAATTTGTCCCAAACTATGTTTCAGATTCTTTTATTAGACTTCTTGCTTCAGAATCTCTGCTTTGATTTTAAAACTATTGTCCCAACACTATCTCTTGCTAAAGAATTGTGCTAATGGATATAGTGAAACCAATTCTAGAATAAAATATAGTTAACATCTTCCTGTTGATGCTTATTCTTCTTTTATAACAGACCAGCTAGATGGCAAAACAATGTAAACTGAGATGTAGTAGCTTGACATGATTAACTACTCTCATTTATATTGTTTTGAGCTACCTATTTTCCCACCAAAGTTATGTTTTATTAGTTTTTTATGACTTTAATTTCCCTTAAAAGCCTCATTTATATTTTATTCATATTTTAACATTATGTTAAGATTGACAAGGGTTACTGAGGGCAGAGTGTGGGGTGGGAGGGTGATATTTCCAGCAGTGCAGAATGGTTAGAACATTCATGAGTATGTTTATATTTAATCAGGCTTATAAGGGCAATCGTATCCCCTTATAATTTTGCTTTATTTGTTCCTGATATCATTGTGTGGATTTACTACTCAAAGCAAAGATTTTGCTAAAAATATAACTTATAAATCTCAGATATTGCTTATGGAAATGCGGATACTTGATCACTTATTTACAGCATTTAAAACATAAGATAGGAGTACATAATTTGTATAGAAGTGACCAAATAAATTATTTTTTGTCTTTGAATATTACTCATATGAAATTCATAGACTCATTATACATAAATTCTCCTTTGAACATAAAATGCTAAATGTAGAAGGGAATCTTCAAAGTCATTTTTCAGCATCTATTGTTGAATATACTATATTAAGACTGAAACAAATATGTTCTTATTTTATTGTGTCTTAGGAATTATTTATTTTGTCTTTTCAGAGGTTAACGTAAAAGAAAAAAATTAAATGTACTTTAAATATTCATTGAAGGCATAAACTAGTGGTCTTATTTGTGCTTTTCTCTGAAATAATAGATTTGTATTGATTTCTTTTCATTATTATTCTCCTTGTTGAATTTTAAACATCTTTCCATTAAAAGGTCAGTACTGTATCTAGACATTATGTACTCACAAAGAAATAGGTAGCCACTTCTCATATTTAAAATTGCTAGTAAATTCCAACCTGATTGTTGCAAGTTACATGTTCTGTGCTGATAAAGTATTGACAGATGTTGATTCTCTAAAACAAATGAGGTTCTTTACTGAATATATATTTTCTCTTAAATAAGTTATTTGTTCGCTTAAAGATTATATACTCTGAATGTTTTTATCATTATAATATTTCATACAAGTATATTTTGCTACTTAAATATTTCATAATTCCTAATAATTTACATAAACTTTCTACATTGAATAATAGTTTTAATTTCACAAGAGAGCTGAGCTGAATAAATATTGAAAAAATGGAATCAATAGTCAATTCCTAAATTGAACATTTCTTTTGTAATGTGAATTACTCTTAGTTTATCTCTATTATGCATTCTGGTTTTGGTCTCTTTGTGGTAGCTAAAGTAATGCACAGTTTAACACAGAATTAAAAATAATAGCATTGCCTAGATATGTTTCACTGTAGTGGTGTGTGTAATTGCCTGTGTATGCAGTTATATTCATTACTAATCAGTGCGTGATAATGGCTTTAAGAAGTTTATATGTTTATATAACTTGACTATTTATCTTACGGCATAATAGGCAAAAAGATTATTGCCAGTCTGTTTTTCATAATTGAGCCTCCACTTAAAATATTATATCCCATTGTAGAAAACGAAAATAGGTTATTTTTATAAAGATCTTTTGGCTAAAATACCATGCAGTCAAATGTTTACCATTTCTGTATCTCACGCTTCAATACTAGGATAATTTAATAGATTGTATTTGGTGTACTCTTTATGAGACCAGTTCGGATATTTCAGAGTATGGAAAGGTAACACAAATAACAATCACACCAGGATAACACGTCTAAGTCAAGGCTACCACAAGCAAACCCAAACGTGTTCATTGTAAAAATAATTTTGGTGGTATGTATAAAAAATCTTAACTCTAATTGACTTATGTGTGGTAAAAGGGATTTATCTAGTCATGTACCTGAAAAGATCAGAGTTGGAATGAATTTATTGTGTAGTTTGGGCTGGGCCTACTTCTGTGTGTTGACTTCTTCATCAGATTGGTTTATATTATAATGGCTCAATGGCTTTAGTTGTTCTGAACCTTTCTTCTCCACCCAAAATGGTCTAATTCCCAACCATTGGTAAAAAGAGAGAGAGAGAGAGAGAGAGAGAAAGAGAGAGAGAGAGAGAGAGAGAGAGATTGGGTTTCCTCCGACCGTCCTATTAGAGCCATTCCTGTATGAGGGAAATGGACTTATGTTGAGTTTCCAGGCATACTTCTGCATAGGATCAATCGTGCCTTCCTTTATTCAGTGGCTGTTTCACAGTGGTGATGAGGGATGCTGGGACGATGCTCACTGTGCTGACTTTCTTTCATTGCATATGGAAGACTTGCTCTAAACTTCCTGAACACAGGCCTCCGTTCTTCTCATTGCTCCCAGATGGGAGGCTAATGACTAAATCGTTATACTTCACAGTAGGTACAAAAAAGAAAAAAAATTCAAACCTTTTAAAAAGACAGTAGCAGACAAATGAATTGGCAAAATTTTTACTTTTATAAAGTTGCCCTTTTATTCTCCTTCTTTAATCAACTTGTGGAAGGAAATCAGAATTTTAACACTGCTGCCTAAAAAGCACTGCTTTTTGCTTAATCAATTTGATTTTGGGGAAACTGGAATCCTTATACATATGACCAATTTTGCACAGCAATCAGAATTCACTAACATCAGAATTTTTTATTTTATTTTATTTTTTACAGAGACAGAAAGAGAGTCAGAGAGAGGGATAGATAGGGACAGACAGGCAGGAATGGAGAGAGATGAGAAGCATCAATCATTAGTTTTTTGTTGCGACACCTTAGTTGTTCATTGATTGCTTTCTCATATGTGCCTTGACCGTGGGCCTTCAGCAGACTGAGTAACCCCTTGCTTGAGCCAGCGACCTTGGGTCCAAGCTGATGAGCTTTTGCTCAAACTAGATGAGCCCGCACTCAAGCTGATGACCTCGGGGTCTTGAACCTGGGTCCTCCACATCCCAGTCTGACGATCTATCCACTGCGCCACCACCTGGTCAGGCAACATCAGAAAATTTGAGACCTGAAAATATGTTTTTTCTCATTGTATTTAAATTACACAGGATATAGTGGACAATGTTTCTCCTTTATATACATATTGATTTATAATTTTTAAGGTGGTTAATTTATATAGTTATTTTATTGAACTTTAAAGTAGTTTGTGATTATCTCTAATTTATAAAAATAAGTGATATCAAATGTCTTGCTTAAAATAACAAATTTAAAAATGTGTCTAAACTATAGAACATACTTTATTTTTAAATAATAAGCATATTAAGAAAATGGCAAATTTCAGTGTGTAATACCTATTCCATTAAGCTGAAAATGCATGTAAATTATAATATATGAATTTTGAGTAAGATATCAGGGACTTCAACTGGGAGGTGTATAAATTATAAAACTTTCTTTTTCTTTTTATAAACAGTCCTTAGAAATTTAGTATAAGGATAAAATTTTAAAATAATACATAAAATTACTTTCTCCTATGCTCTGAGATATGAAGTCTTTTTCTACTATCAATATGTATGAAGTGCTGTGTGCTGAGCATGAAGCTAGATCTGGGTTATGAACTTCAATAAAAATAATTTTGTAATCTAGGAATTTATAATATGATAAAAAATAAGAAAGATCAATTCCTAAAATTTTAAAATATACAGTCCTAAAGGAATCAGAGATGGCAATCTAAACTAGGTAACATCTAAAGTGGGTTTTGATAGTTGAATATTAATTTATTAGTGTATTTAGTCAAGAAATAATAATTAAAGTTCCACAAGTTGTCATAGTAATAAAGCTGTGCTTTGTTTCTGATGTCCCAAGTATCTGGTTCAGTACCTGAAACATAATAGGTTCTCAGTGTCTAATTTTGGACTATTCACTTTCTTGCAGAGTAAAAGGGTTATCTTTTGGGATAAATTTAAGAACTTCAGTTGAGCATATCTTAAATATATTGTTTTACAGTTTACTTAACATAGCAAACCCTTATTTCATTTTTACTTTTGAACATTGATTCACTAATTTGTATACGGTTTCATATAAACAACATGAACTTGTTTGATTATCTTGGTTTTATTTTGTTGTTGTTTTTAATATGGCAAACAGTTGATTGAGCTGATAAGTCTGTTTTCTGTCTAGTATATTAGAGTTTTGTATTGCTAGAATTAAAAATATAAAACGTGAAAATGGGACACTTGTATATCATTTGGAATTTATGGGGGAGCTATTTGTTTGCTATGTGGAGCTCAAGAGTATCTTCTCTTGACAGAATCAGATTAGGATATTATTCTTGATTTCCTAGGCAAAAAGGTACCAATTATGGAAGCAGTAAAACTAGCTTGTACATATGAGATATGATTTTAACTGTTACTAAAAGTGAAATTTGTTAACTGAGAGTTAATGAAAGTGAAAACAAATAGTTTATAAGCAAAATAACAAGATTAGAATAAAGAAGGATTATCAAGGGAAACAATAGTGAGTGGAGCAAAGCACAAATAAGACCAATGAATATGTGTATTTATCAATTAAGGATTTGAAAATAGATGCAACTAATTATTACAGAAATACCTTTTTGTACACAGTGTGAAATTAACATATATTTGGATATAAACACATCCAAAAATTCTACAGGACATCTATGAAATCTACCAGTTTATGTGTGACTTGTTAGTACAGTCTTGACTACGTGAAACAGGATGAAACTCTTCATAACTCTAAAACTAAACCAAGATTTGAGACTCATTTTATTTACCTAATTCTTCACATTACATCAGGTCTTTCTCACAATGATCAACTTAAAACATTAGAATAGGGAAAGAAATGGGTGATTTATTTTTTTATGAGTTATATATTATCCAGAAACACTTATTTTAGTGTTATCTTTATTAACAACATTTTCAATTATTATTAATTATATTGTTTTTTGTGATTTTGTTCCTACCCTCTCTTATCTGTAATATATATAGCTACAAAGAGACTAATAGCATGGAAAACATTAGAAAATTATTTAATTTTTATGCTAAACTTTTGAATGCATATGAATATACAATGATTCTATATAGTTTAATCATATGTGTACATATGTAATCAATAATTTTATAGTATTTGCATTATTAATCTCCCTTCTTTTCCTTTTCTATTTTTGTTTCATTTTAGTTTTTAATACTTCTATCTTAAGAAGGGTTGTGCAGGATAATATAAAATGGTGTAATTTAAAAATTTTAGTGTTTGTACACATTTTTATTTTTCATGCTAAACTCATCTATGATGAATAATTTATTCTTGCTTAGGATGTATTGAAGAAGCATGTTGTGAATATTTTAGTAATTTAACTACAAGCAATTATTTTATTTCATTGGTATTTTCTATGTGTGTACTGTTTATTAGGCATAGGAAAAGCATATGTTCAATAAAATAGTTATAAAATATATACTTACTTCATCCCTAAAATACCAGTAAGTTGTATATTTAAAAAGATGACATTTTTTAGACAACAGAATTATAAATGCAGGGTCTTAATTTGGTAGAACTTAATGTTTGTTGCTTTTTTTTTCTTTTTGATTCAAGGGGTAGTTGTTTTAAATTTACATAAATTCTTTACAGTCATGTGCAAATCATATGTGCTTGGTGGCAAACCTCACTGCATTTTGAGATGGATTTTTGGAAGCAGCAATTTAAGTTAGAAAATTTACAATTCTTTTAACAAAAACAAGGCTTAGATTTTTAGTCTGTAAATAATGTTTAGTATAGTTTAATGGAATAGTGACTTATAAAGCAAAAATTATGTAAACAATTTAAGCATGTACATTTTGATGAGTGTTTTTGACTGAAGATATAAAAATGAAATTCAGAACTTCTGATAACTATTTCTAGATTGCAGATGAAAGAGTAAACCTTGCTGCATTTATAAAGAATATCTTAGTATATAAGGCATTTTTTGGACAAAATGAGGCAAATATTAAATTTTACTAGATCTAATTGGAAAAATTAATTCATTAGAAATATTAGTTGTAAAATAGGAAGAACCCTTGGTATAAGGAACTGATGTAAGCATTTGAAATATGATGATATTAATTTAATTTTAATAATAAATTAATATTATTGTCTTAATAAAATGTGTCACTATAAGGAAGAATTCATCTAACTTGATATACTGCACCTCTGTAAGGATATACTGGTGCTAAATTATGTGAGTAGAAGAGTTATTGATCATTTCATATATGCTAATATAGTCAACAGCAGTATCAAATATCAATTTGCAGTAATAGGGAACATATTTCATGTAGGTTGCTTACTTCTGAGGACAAGTTTAAGCGTAAGTGCAGACAGTTAAAGCTTATTTTACAAATATGATGGTATTTCTCACAATGTGGGGTATATTCAATGTGGGGTATAGTTCTATTTACCTTGTCTTCCTAATTATAAGTTACAAAACATAAAATAGTACTCACCAAAAAGATTGTTGAAAAAACTGCTTTAAGAATCATAGATAAACTTGTTAAAATTATTTAGGGTATTTTAAAAATCATAAAGGTTATTCTTTAACCTTAATAATATGACCCTTCTAATATATGACCCTGACATTGTTTTTTAAATACAATACATTTCTTAGAGCAATATTCTTAAATTACATTTTATCAGGGTGAAATAATGTATTTTGACTAACATGAATATTAAATGAAAAGGTGCTGATGTTATTGTAATTGCTACTAATGAACTGAGGTAAAAAGAAATAACTTGCTATTGAAACAGCTTTCTGCCCAATAGAAAATGCATTTGTTTTCTAAAGTATATAAGAAATATAGCAGTTTTTTTTGTTTTTTTTTAATAATTTTATTTTTAATGGGGCGACATCAATAAATCAGGATACATATATTCAAAGATAACAACTCCAGGTTATCTTGTCATTCACTTATGTTGTATACCCATCACCCAAAGTCAGATTGTCCTCTGTCACCTTCTATCTAGTTTTCTTTGTGCCCCTCCCCCTCCCCTTTTCCTTCTCCCTCTCCCCCCTCCCCCTCCCCCCATAACCACCACACTCTTATCAATGTCTCTTAGGTTCACTTTTATGTCCCACCTACATATGGAATAATACAGTTCCTGTTTTTTTCTGATTTACTTATTTCACTTCGTATCATGTTATCAAGATCCCACCATTTTGCTGTAAATGATCCGATGTCATCATTTCTTATGGCTGAGTAGTATTCCATAGTGTATATGTGCCACATCTTCTTTATCCAGTCATCTATTGATGGGCTTTTTGGTTGTTTCCATGTCCTGGCCACTGTGAACAATGCTGCAATGAACATGGGGCTGCATGTGTCTTTACATATCAATGTTTCTGAGTTTTTGGGGTATATACCCAGTAGTGGGATTGCTGGGTCATAAGGTAGTTCTATTTTCAGTTTTTTGAGGAACCACCATACTTTCTTCCATAATGGTTGTACTACTTTACATTCCCACCAACAGTGTATGAGGGTTCCTTTTTCTCCACAGCCTCTCCAACATTTGCTATTACCTGTCTTGTTAATAATAGCTAATCTAACAGGTATGAGGTGGTATCTCATTGCAGTTTTGATTTGCATTTCTCTAATAACTAACGAAAATGAGCATCTTTTCATATATCTATTGGCCATTTGTATTTCTTCCTGGGAGAAGTGTCTGTTCATGTCCTCTTCCCATTTTTTTATTGGATTGTTTGTTTGTTTGTTGTTGAGTTTTATGAGTTCTTTGTATGAAATATAGCAGTTTTTTTTATTAAATTTAATACAGTGACATTGATAAATCAGGGTACATATATTGAGAGAAAATATCTCTAGATTATTTTGACATTTGATTGTGCTGTATACCCCTCCCCCAAAGTTAAATTGTCTTCTGTCACCTTCTATCTGGTTTTCTTTGTGTCCCTCCCCTCCCCTAACCCCTCTCTCCTTCTTCACCCCCTCCCCCTTCCCCCAACCTCCCGCCCCTGTTGCCATCACATTCTTGTTCATGTCTCTGAGTCTCAGTTTTATGTCCCTTCTATGTATGGATTCATCTTAGTTTTTTTTTTTTTCTGATTTACTTATTTCACTCCGTATAATGTTGTCAAGGTCCATCCATGTTATTGTAAATGATCCGATGTCATCATTTCTTATGGCTGAGTAGTATTCCATAGTATATATGTACCAAAGCTTTTTAATCCACTCGTCCTCTGATGGACACTTGGGCTATTTCCAGATCTTCGCTATTGTGAACAATGCTGCCACAAACATGCAGGTGCATTTCTCCTTTTCGAGCCGTTCTATGGTGTCCTTGGGGTATATTCCTAAAAGTGGGATAGCTGGGTCAAAAGGCAGTTCGATTTTCAGATTTTTGAGGAATCTCCAGACTGTTTTTCATAGTGGCTGCACCAGTCTGCATTCCCACCAGCAGTGCAGGAGGGTTCCCTTTTCTCCACATCCTCACCAGCACTTATTCTGTGTTGTTTTGTTGGTAAGCGCCATTCTGACTGGTGTGAGGTGATATCTCATTGTGGTTTTAATTTGCATTTCTCTAATGATTAATGATGTTGAGCATTTTTTCATATGCCTATTGGCCATCTGTATGTCCTCTTTGGAGAAGTGTCTATTCATCTCTTTTGCCCATTTTTGGATTGGGTTGTTTGTCTTCCTGGTGTTGAGTTTTACAAGTTCTTTATAAATTTTGGTTATTAACCCCTTATCAGACGTATTGTCAAATATGTTCTCCCATTGTGTAGTTTGTCTTTTTATTCTGTTCTTGTTGTCTTTAGCTGTGCAAAAGCTTTTTAGTTTGATATAGTCTCATTTGTTTATCCTGTCTTTTATTTCACTTCCCCGTGGAGATAAATCAGCAAATATATTGCTCCGAGAGATGTCCGAGAGCTTACTGCCTATGTTTTCTTCTAAGATGCTTATGGTTTCACGGCCTACATTTAAGTCTTTTATCCATTTTGAGTTTATTTTTGTGAGTGGTGTAAGCTGGTGATCTAGTTTCATTTTTTTGCAGGTAGCTGTCCAGTTTTCCCAACACCATTTGTTGAAGAGGCTGTCTTTACTCCATTGTATTTCCTTACCTCCTTTGTCAAATATCAGTTGTCCATAGAACTGTGGGTTTATTTCTGGGTTCTCTGTTCTGTTCCATTGATCTATATGCCTGTTCTTATGCCAGTACCAGGCTGTTTTGAGTACAACGGCCTTGTAGTATAACTTGATATCAGGAAGTGTGATACCTCCCACTTTATTCTTCCTTTTTAAGATTGCTGAGGCTATTCGTGTCCTCTTTTGGTTCCATATAAATTTTTGTAATATATGTTCTATATCTTTGAAGTATGTCATTGGTATTTTAATTGGTATTGCATTGAATTTATAGATTGCTTTGGGTAATATAGACATTTAAATGATGTTTATCCTTCCTAACCATGAGCACGGTATATGCTTCCACTTGTTTGTATCTTCCTTGATTTCTTTTATCAATGCTTTGTAATTTTCCGAGTACAAGTCTTTAGTCTCCTTGGTTAAGTTTACTCCTAGGTACTTTATTTTTTTGGTTGTAATTGTGAAGGGGATTGTTTCCTTAATTTCTCTTTCTGACTGTTCATTGTTGGTGTATAAAAATGCTTCTGATTTCTGAGTATTGATTTTATATCCTGCCACTTTGCTGAATTTATTTATCAGGTCCAGTAGTTTTTTGACTGAGACTTTAGGGTTTTCTATATACAATATCATATCATCTGCAAATAATGATAGTTTTACTTCTTCTTTTCCAACTTGAATGCCTTTTATTTCTTCTTCTTGTCTGATTGCTGTGGCTAGGACTTCCAGGACTATGTTAAATAAGAGTGGTGAAAGGGGACATCCCTGCCTTGTTTCTGATCTTAAGGGGATTGCTTTTAATTTTTTCCCATTGAGTATGATGTTGGCTGTGGGTTTCTCATAAATGGCTTTTATCATGTTGAGGTATGTTCCCTGTATTCCCACTTTGCTGAGAGTTTTGATCATGAATGGGTGCTGGATTTTATCAAATGCTTTTTCTGCATCTATTGAAAATATCATATGGTTTTTCTCCTTCTTTTTGTTTATGTGATGAATCACATTGATTGATTTACGAATATTGTACCAGCCTTGCCTCCCCAGAATAAATCCCACTTGATCATGGTGTATGATTTTTTCCATATATTGTTGGATCCGGTTTGCTAATATTTTGTTGAGGATTTTAGCATCTATATTCATCAGAGATATTGGCCTATAATTTTCTTTCTTTGTGTTGTCTTTGCCTGGTTTTGGAATCAGAATTATGCTCGCCTCATAAAAGGAGCTTGGAAGTCTTCCTTCCTCTTGAATTTTTTGAAATAGTTTGAGAAGGATAGGAGTTAGTTCTTCTTTGAATATTTGGTAGAATTCCGTTGTGAAGCCATCGGGCCCTGGACTTTTCTTTGTTGGGAGTTTTTTGATAACTGTTTCGATCTCATTTGGTGTAATCGGTCTGTTTAGGTTTTCTGATTCTTCCAGATTGATTTTTGGAAGATTGTATGTTTCAAGGAATTTGTCCATTTCATCTAGGTTGTCTAGTTTTTTGGCATACAGTTCTTCATAGTATTTTCTTACAATATTTTGTATTTCTGTTGTGTCAGTTGTTATTTCTCCTCTCTCATTTCTAATTTTATTTATTTGAGTCCTCTCTCTCTTTTTCTTGGTGAGTCTACTTAAAGGTTCATCAATCTTGTTTACCTTTTCAAAGAACCAGCTCCTAGTTACATTGATCCTCTGTATTGTTTCTTTAGCCTCTATGTCATTTATTTCTGCTCTGATCTTTATTATTTCCTTCCTTCTACTACATTTGGGCTTTACTTGCTGTTCTTTTTCTAATTCTTTTAGATGCAGGGTTAAGTTGTTTATTTGAGCTTTTCCTAGCTTCTGAAAGTGTGCCTGTAGTGCTATGAACTTCCCTCTCAGCACTGCTTTCGCTGTGTCCCATAAATTTTCAGTTGTTGTATGCTCATTGTCATTCGTTTCTAGGAATTTTTTTATTTCTTCTTTGATCTCATTCTTAATCCATTCATTATTTAACACCCTGCTATTTAGTTTCCATGTGTTTGAGAATTTTTTAGCTTTTCTGCTGTGATTCATTTCTAGTTTCATGCCGTTGTGATCGGAGAAAGTGCTTGATATGATTTCAGTCTTCTTAAATTTGTTGAGAGCACTTTTGTGCCCTAACATGTGGTCTATCCTAGAGAATGTACCATGAGCACTTGAAAAGAATGTATATTCTGCTGCTTTAGGGTGAAAGGATCTGAAGATATCTATTAAATCGAGTTGATCTAGTGTTTCCAATAAGTCTGCTGTTTCTTTGTTAATTTTCTTTCTTGAGGATCTATCTAGTGATGTTAGTGGGGTATTGAAATCCCCTACTATTATATTATTGCTGTTGATCTCGCCCTTTAAATCCATCAAAGTCTGTTTTATATATTTGGGTGCTCGTATATTAGGTGCATAGATATTTATAATAGTTATATCTTCCTGTTGAATTACTCCCTTTATCATTATGTAGTGGCCTTCTTTATCTCTTACTATATCCTTTGTTTTAAAGTCCAATTTGTCTGATATAAGTATTGCTACCCCAGCTTTTTTTTTCATTTCCGTTTGCATGAAATTTTTTTTCCATCCTTTTACCTTCAATCTATGTGTGTCTTTTGTTCTAAGGTGTTTCTCTTGTAGACAACATATGTATGGGTCCTGTTTTCTTATCCACGCAGCTACCCTATGTCTTTTGATTGGATCATTTAATCCATTTACATTTAAGGTTATTATTGATATGTAGTTGTTTATTACCATTTTCTTCTTTAAAGGTGTATTCCTTTTTTTGCTATATTCTTTTCCCACTTTGATCTGTTTACAACAGGCCCCTTAACATTTCTTGCAGCATTGGTTTGGTTGTAATGAATTCCTTGAGTTGTTTTTTGTCTGGGAAGCTTTTTATTTCTCCTTTGATTTTAATCGATAGCCTTGCTGGATAAAGTAGTCTTGGTTGTAGGTTCTTGTTCTGCATTACTTTGAATATTTCTTGCCATTCCCTTCTGGCCTCAAGTGTTTCTGTTGAGAAGTCGGATGTCATCCTTATGGGGGCTCCTTTGTATGTGATAACTTTTTTTTCTCTTGCAGCTTTTAATATTTTCTCTTTATCGCTTAGCTTTGGTATTTTAATTATGATGTGTCTTGGTGTAGGTTTCTTTGGGTTTCTCTTTAATGGAGTTCTCTGTGCTTCTTGGACTTGTGAGAGTTTCTCTTGCATTAATTTAGGGAAGTTTTCAGTTATGATGTGATTGAACAAAGTCTCTATCCCTTGTTCTTTTTCTTCTTCTTCAGGAACCCCTATGATGCGGATGTTATTTCTCTTCATGTTGTCACAGAGCTCTCTAAGTGTTTCCTCTGACTTTCTGAGTCTCTTTTCTCTTTTCTTCTCTGCTTTCATGCCTTCATTCCAGTTGTCCTCCAACTCGCTGATTCGATCCTCAGCTGTATCCATCCTGTTTTTAATTCCTTCCATTGTGGTCTTCATTTCTGATATTGTATTTGTCATCTCTGACTGACTCTTTTTTAATATTTCAATATCCTTTTTTATACTTGCTATATCTTTATTTAGATTTTCAAACTGCCCCTCCATTGTTGTTCTAAGATCCCTAAGCATGCTTACAATCATTATTTTGAACTCCGCATCTGGAAGTTTGATTATTTCCATATCACTCAGCTCATCTCTCAAAGGTGTCTCTTGTGGTTTCATTTGGGTTGCACTCCTTTTTCTTCTCATAATGGTGTTTTATTTGTAGACTGGTTGAGTCTAGGCTTGGTGTTGTCTGCCTCCAGTTTTCAGTTGTGTTATTTCTAGGTCTTCTTGGGTTGGTATCAGCTATTATTTGTAATCCACTTTCGGATTTGGGCAGCTTTGAAGTCTTGATTTGTTTGTTTTCTTAACAGATGATAGTCTTGTTAACTGATCTCAGCAGGGGGCTTCCTTGAAACTGTAACCAGGAATGCTGTGGGTGTAACCTGAGACGCTGAAGGTCTCTTCCACCAACTAATCTCACTGGGGGCAGGGTTTTTTCTCAGCTTCAGTAGGGGGAGGTGTATCTCAGATCTCCATGGAGACCTGAGTTACTGCCCTTCCTCCCCACTTCTTGTTTTCAACTGTGTCTTGTTGAGCTGATTGGAGCTGGATAGATGTCCGGAGATCTCTGATCTGGAAGCACTTCAGCTCTGTTTTGTGAAAGGTTCAGTCCCTCCCCCAGCTATGGCCGCCTCCAGCACAAATGAGTCAGCTTTTTTATTTCGTTTCTTGCATACCTTAGCCCCTCACAGTCTGTCCCTCTCCTTGTCCTTTCCACTTGGGAGATAAGCTGGTCTTTTCAACCCACCTTGCTCCCTGGTCGTCAGGTAAGTGGCTGTGACCAGTAGTTTCTGCTCTTTTTCCTCTGTGAAATCCTCTCTGGGCTCTCAGCCTCACCCCCCCCCTTCTGTTCCTGTAAGCAGAGGAGATTCAGGCACTCCTTACCAGGATTATTGTGGCTTCCTCTTTGCTCCTTGGTTTTTGAGAGCTGTTCTTGCAGTTCAGTGTTGGTTTTTCATGCTGATTTTTCCTAAATTGATTTGTATTCCAGTTTGGTGTTGAGAGCTGGGCATCTGTGCGTCCACCTACTCTGCTGCCATCTTCAAAAGCCTCAATATAGCAGTTTTAAACACACTTTATTCTTCATTCACTCCATAGGTCAGAAGACTGGGTATTGTGTGACTAGGTTCTTGCTTAATTTTTTGTTTTGTTTTGTTTTTATTTAACTATTATCATACTTGTTTTTTATTGAGGTAAAAAAAAACAACAGCACGTAATATTACATTTTATCATCTCAACCATTCTCAGTATACAGTTCAATAGCGTTAAGTATATTTACATTGTTGTGCACAGATCTCTAGGACTCTTTCATCTTGTAAAGCTGAAACCCACTAGTTCCCCCTCCTCCCTTTCCCACCCAACCTTTGTAGCCATTTTCTACTTTCTACAATTTTCAGTATTTTGGATACTTCATATGAATGGACTCATACAGTATCTGTCCTTTTGTGATTTGTTTAGCATAATGTCTTTGGGTTTTATCCATGTTTTATAACATGTGACAGGATTTCCTTCTTTTTTAAAGACTACATAGTATTTCACTGGATTTATCTACCACATTTTCTTTGTAAACATATTGGTTGCTTCCGGTTTGGGGCTATTATGAAAAGTGCTTTGATAGACATGGGGGTGCAAATATCTGAGGTCCTGTTTGCATTATGTTGATATATACCCAGAAGTGGGGTTGCTGATCAGATAATACTTCTATTTTTAATTTTTTGAGCAACCACTATACTGTTTCCCACAGTAACTGCACGACTTTACATTTCTAGAGTGGTGCACAAAGATTTTAATTTCCTTATGAACATTTATTTTCTATTCTTTTGATAGAAGCCATCTTAATAAGTGTAAAGTGGTATCTCATTGTGGTTGTGATTTGCATTTAGTGATGCTCTGCAGTTTTTTACATGCTTGCTGACCATTTGTATGTCTTTTTTTGAGAAATGTCTATTCAAATTCTTTGCTCATTTAAAACCAGGTTGTCTGTTGTTGAGTTGTAAAAGTTCCTTTTACATTCTGAATAGTAACCCTATGTCAGATATATGATTTGCAAATATTTTCTCTCATTTCATAGGTTACCTTTTTACTCTGTTGTTTCCTGGGGCACTTCTGTTTGTCCATTTTTTGTTTGTTGCCAGTGCTTTTGGTGCCATATCCAGGAAGTCATGGTCAAACTCAATGTCCTGAAGTGTTTCTTCTCAGGGTTTTATAGTTTTAGGTCTTACATTAGGGTCTTTAATTTTTGAGTTAATTTTTATACATGGTGTAAGGTATGAGTCTAAACTCATTCTTTTGCATGTGCCTATCCAATTTTAACAAAACCGTTTGTTGAAGAGACTGGCCTTTCCCCATTTTGTAGTCTTGGCACCCTGTTGAAAATCATTAGGCCATATATGCACCATTTATTTCTAGGTTCTTTGTTCTCTTCCATTGTTCTCTAGACTTCTCTTTATGCTAGTACCACATTGTCTTGATTACTACTGCTTTGTAGTATGTTTTGAAACCATAAAGTATAATGTCATCAACTCTGTTCTTTCTTAAGATTGTTTTGCTATATGGGATCCCTTGAGATTGCATGTGAATTTCAGGATGGATTTTTTATAGTTCTACAAAAATGTCATTGGGATTTTGATAGAGATTGCACTGAATCTGTAGATCACTTTGGTTAGCATGGACATTTGAATGACACTGAGTCTTCCAATCCATTTACATGGGAGCTCTTTCCATTTATTACTATCTTCTTTGGTTTCTTTTAACAATGGTTTGTATTTTCAGTGTACAAATCGGTCACCTCCTTTTTAAGGTGAGACTCAGTTTTTAAAGATTGCAAATAATTCTGTGATAAACATCTATGTGCATAATTATTTCATATCTCTCTGATTATTTCCTAATTGTAGAGTTAATTCCTCAAAAAAAAAAAAAATCCAAGCATTTTAAGGCTCTAAAAACACTTAGGCAATTTGTTTCCTAGAAAAAAAATTTATATTTCCACCAGAAGAATATGAGATTGTATTTAATTATATTCTAATCAATCTCAAATACTGTCATTCTGTTACCTTTGCCATGTGCTAGTTGAGAAATGGCATCACATTGTCACTTCAATTAGCATTCTTTTGGTTACCTATGAAGCAGAACACTTTTTTTGTATATTTATTGACCAATGTTTTCTTGTTTGAAAACTAATAATTACTTTTGCTTCTTTAACTATAATAATAATAATACATCTATTCATTTTTTCAACAAATATTTATTGAGCATCTACTCTGTGCCAAGAACTCTCTTAAGTATTTGGGATGTAGAGTGGTCCTCATGGAATGTAAGGGAGCACTTGATAAAGAAGGAGAAGGACAAGAATCAAAATGAAGCAAACTAGTTAGGATGTCAGAGGGTAACAAGAACTATGGAAGAAAATGAAGCAGGGATGGGTACAGTGAGGACAGAGAAAGAACAAAATACAATTTAAAATAGAGTGGCCAGGTAAAGATATATTAAGCAGATGACATTGGAGCAAAGACATAGAGGAAATAAGGGAGCAAGTTATGCAGATTCCTGGGAAAAGCATTCCCAGTAAGAGGGAACTTATAAAAGCATATCCAGAGTGTTCAAAGAAGAGCAAGGCCTGGGTAGCTGGAATAAGGAAAGCAACAGAGAGTAAGAGGAGATGTAGTCAGAGAGCTAGAGTGGGGCCCAGTGCTCGCTTCGGCAACACATATACTAAAGAGTGGGGCACATAGAGGAGGGCCCTGTAAGCTAGGTGACCATCCCATTCTACCCATTCAGGGTCATGTCATGCTTCTGCTCAAGTCTTAATAAAATGGGATAATTTCTTCATTTAGGTTTTATACTTTTCTTTTTTATTCTTTTTATTTTAATTTATTGTGTTTACAGAGATTCTGGTGTCCCCCCGAATACATCATCCCCTCCCCCATGTTCTCCAATACAACCCCCTTGTCCCCCTCCCCGTAATGCCCTTCCTCCTTCCCTCCAGGATTTCCTTTTCTGCTCTCATCCCCCCCTATCATCCTATCATCTTCTATCCCTCTGTCCACTTTCTCTCTGGACCCTTTGATCTCTCCTCTGTCTCTATTCCGTTCCTCAGTTCACATTGTTCATTGGATTCCTCAAATGAGTGAGGTCATATGATATTTTTCTTTCTCTGCCTGGCTTATTTCACTTAACATAATAGTTTCCAGGTCCATCCATGTTGTCGCAAAAAGTAGTATTTCCTTCTGTTTCATGGCCCCATAGTATTCCATTGTATATATGTACCACTGCTTTTTAATCCACTCATCCAGTGACAGACACTTGAGCTGTTTACAGATCTTAGCTATTATAAACAATGCTGCCATAAACATGGAGGTGCATTTCTATTTTTGAATCATTGATGTGGTGTTCTTGGGATATATTCCTAAAAGTGGGATGGCTGGGTGAAAAGGCAGTTCCATTTTTAATTTTCTGAGGAATCTCCATACTGTTTTCCACAGTGGCTGCACCAGTCTGTCTTCCCACCAGCAGTACAGGAGGGTTCCTTTTCTCAACATCCTCACCAGCACTTATTATGTGTTGTTTAGTTGATGAGTGTCATTCTGACTGGTGTGAGGTGATATCTCATTGTAGTTTTAATTTGCATTTCTCTAATGGTTAGTGATGTTGAGCATTTTTTTTATCTACCTATTGGCCATCTGTGTGTCCTCTTTGAGAAGTGCCTATTCATTTCTTTTGCTCATTTTTTGATTGGATTGTTTATCTTCTTGGTATTGAGTTTTACAGTTCTTTATAAATTTTAGTTATAAGCCCCTTATCAGACATATTGTTGAATATGTTCTCCCATTGTGTGGTTTGCTTTTTGTTTTGTTCATATTGTCTTTAGCTGTGCTAAAGCTTTTTAGTTTGATATAGTCCCAGTTGTTTATCCTGTCCTTTATTTCTCTTGCCCGTGGGGATAAATCAGCAAATATATTGCTGTGAGTGATGTCAGAGAGCTTATTGCCTATGTTTTCCTCCAGGATGCTTATGGTTTCATGACTTACATTTAAGTCTTTTATCCATTTTGAGTTTATTTTTGTGAGTGGTGTAAGTTGGTGGTCTAGTTTTATTCTTTTGCAGGTAGCTGTCCAATTTTCCAAACACCATTTGTTGAAGAGACTGACTTTACTCCATTGTATGCTATTACCAACCTTGTCGAATATCAATTGTCCATAAAAGTGTGGGTTTATTTCTGGGTTCTCATTTCTGTTTCATTCATCTAGATGCCTGTTCTTATACCAGTACCAAGCTGTTTTGAATACAATAACCTTGTAGTATTACTTGACATCAGGAAGTGTGATATCACCCACTTTATTCTTCTTTTTCAACATTGCTGAGGTTATTGGTGTTCTTTTTTGTTTCCATATGAGTTTTTGGAATATGTGATCTATATCTTTGAAGCTTGTCATTGGTATTTTAATAGGAATTGTATTGAATTTATAAATTGCTTTGGGTAATATGGACATTTTAATTATGTTTATTCTTCCTAACCCTGACCACAGTATATGCTTCCATTTGTTTGTATCTGCCTTGATTTCTTTTATCAATGTTTTATAATTTTTCAAGTACAAGTCTTTAACCTCCTTGGTTAAATTTTCTCCTAGGTACTTTATTTTTGTTTTGTTGCAATAGAGAAAGGGATTGTTTTCTTAATTTCTCTTTTAGACAGATCATTGTTGGTGTATACAAATGCCTCTGATCTGAGTATTGATTTTATATCCTGCCATGTTGCTGAATTTGTTTATCAGATCCAGTAATTTTTTTGACTGCGACTTTAAGGTCTTCTATGCACAGTACCATATCATCAGCAAATAATGATAGTTTTGCTTCTTCTTTTCCAATTTTGGATGCCTTTTATTTCTTCTTCTTTTCTAATTGCTGTGGCTAGGACTTCCAGGACTATGTTGAATAAGAGGCACCCTGCCTTGTTTTTGATCTTAATGGATTGCTTTTAACTTTTGCCCATTAAGTATGATGTTGGCTGTGCATCTGTCATAGATGGCCTTTATGATGTTGAGGTATGTTCTCTGTATTCCCACTTTGCTGAGAGTTTTGATCATAAATGGGTGCTGGATTTTATCGAATGCTTTTTCTGCATCTATTGATATTATCATGTGGTTTTTGTCCTTCCTTTTGTTTATGTGATGAATCACAGTGATTGATTTGTGAATATTGTACCAGCCTTGCCTCCCCAGAATAAATCCCACTTGAACATGATGTATGGTTTTTTTCATGTATTGCTGGATCCGGTTTGCTAATATTTTCTTGAGAATTTTAGCATCTAAAATCATCAGGGATATTGGCCTCTAGTTTTCCTTTTTTGTGTTGTCTTTGCCTGATTTTAGAATCAGAATTATGGTTGCCTCATAAAAGGAGCTTGGAAGTTTTCCCTCCTCTTAAATTTTTTGAAATAGCTTGAGAAGGATAGAAATTAGTTTTTCTTTGAATGTTTGGTAGAATTCACCTGTGAAGCCATCAGACACAGGGCTTTTGTTTTTTGGGAAATTTTTGATAACTGTTTTGATCTCATTTGTTGTAATTGGTATATTTAGGTTTTCTGATTCTTCCACATTGATTTTTGAAAGATTATATTTTTTAAGGAATTTGTTCATTTCACCTAGGTTGTTTAATTTTTTGGCATATAGTTCTTCAATTATTTTCTCACAATCCTTTGTATTTCTGTTGTGTCCATTGTCACTTCTCCACCCTCATTTCTAATTTTATTTATTTGAGTCCTTTCTCTTTTTTTCTTGGTGAGTCTGGCTATGGGTTCATGGATCTTGTTTACTTTTTCAAAGAACCAGCTCCTGATTTCATTGATCCCCTGTATTGTTTTTTTAGTTTCTATGCCATTTATTTCCGCTCTGATCTTTATTATTTTCTTCCTTCTACTACCTCTGGGCTTTACTTGCTGTTCTTTTTCTAGTTCTTTTAGATGTAGAGTCAACTTGTTTATTTGAGCTTTTTAAAGCTTCTTAAGGTATACCTGTAATGCTTTGAACTTCCCTCTCGGGACTGCTTTTGCTGTGTCCCATAAATTTTGAGCTGTTGTATGCTCATTTTTCATTTGTTTCAAGGAAATTTTGATTCCTTCCTTGATCTCATTGTTGACCCATTTGTTATTTAATAACATACTTTTTAGTTTCCAAGTGTTTGAGTGTTTTTCAGTTTTTCTGTTGTAGTTGATTTTACACCATTGTGGTCTGAGAAGCTTCTTGATATAATTTCAATCTTCTTAAATTTGTTGAGACTCATTTTATGGAGTCTATCCTAGAGAATGTACCATGCTCACTCGAAAAGAATGTATATTCTGCTGCTTTAGGATGAAAGGTTCTGAAGATATCTATTAAATCCAGTTGATCTAGTGTGTCCCTTAATTTTGCTGTTTCTTTGTTAATATTCTTTCTTGAGGATCTATTCAGTGATGTTAGTAGGGTATTGAATTCTTCTACTATTATAGTATTGCTATTGATCTCGCCTTTTATGTCCATCAAAGTCTGCTTAATATATTTAGGTGCTCCTATATTAGGTACATAGATATTTATAATGGTTATTTTTTCCTGTTGGATTGCTCCCTTTATCATTATGTAGTGACCTTCTTTATCTCTTACTATAGCCTTTGTTTTAAAGTCTATTTTGTCAAATATAAGTATTGCTACCTCAGCTTTTTTTAAAATTTCCATTTGCTTGAAATATTTTTTTCCATCTTTTTACTTTCAGTCTATGTGTATCTTTTGTAGACAGTATATGTATGGGTCCTGTTTTATTATCCATTCAGCTACCCTATGTCTTTTCATTGGACCATTTAATCCATTTACATTTAAGGCTATTATTAATATGTAGTTGTTTTTTGCCATTTTTTTTAAAATCTACATTCCTCTTTTACTAGATTTTTTTTCTTGCTTTATTCTGTCTATAGCAGGCCCCTTAACATTTCTTGCAGCATTGGTTTGGTTATGATGAATTCCTTGAGGTTTTTTTTTTTTTTTTGTCTGGGAATCTTTTTATTTCTCTTTCAATTTTAAATGATAGCCTTGCTGGATAAAGAAGTCTTGGTTGTAGGTTCTTGTTCTGCATTACTTTGAATATTTCTTGCCATTTCCTTCTGGCCTCAAGTGTTTCTGTTGAAAAGTCATATGTCATCCTTATGGGGGTTCCTTTGTAGTTGATTAACTATTTTTCTCTTACAGCTTTTAGTGTTCTTTATCTCTTAGCTTTGATATTTTGATTATGATGTGTCTTGGTGTGGGTCTCTTTGGGTTCTTATTTAATGGGGTTCTCTCTGTTTCTTGAACCTGTGTAACTCTTTCTTGTATCAATTTAGGAAAAATTTCAGCTATAATTTCTTCAATCAGGTTCTCTATCTTGTTCTTTTCTTCTTCAGGAAGCCCTATTATGCAGATATTGTTTCTCTTCATGTTGTCACAGAGCTCTCTTTTAGTTTCTTAAAATTTTTTTTTTTTTTTTTGGTATTTTTCTCAAGCTGGAAACGGGGAGAGACAGTAAGACAGACTCCCACGTGCGCCCGACTGGGCTCTACCCGGCACGCCCACCAGGGGGCGATGCTCTGCCCACCAGGGGGTGATGCTCTGCCCCTCCAGGGCGTCGCTCTGTTGCAACCAGAGCCACTCCGGCGCCTGGGGCAGAGGCCAAGGAGCCATCCCCAGCGCCCGGGCCATCTTTGCTCCAATGGAGCCTCACTGTGGGAGGGGAAGAGAGAGACAGAAGGAGAGGGGGAGGGGTGAAGAAGCAGATGGGTGCTTCTCTTGTGTGCCCTGGCCGGGAATCGAACCCCGGACTTCTGCATGCCAGGCTGACGCTCTACCACTGAGCGAACCGGCCAGGGCCTCTTCAGACTTTTTGATCCTCTTTGTTTTGCTGTTCTACTTCCGTACTTTCACTTATCTTGTTCTCTAAGTTGTTGATTTGATCCTCTGCTTCATCCAGCTTGCTTTTAATTCCTTCTAGTGTAGTCTTCATTTCTGATATTGTGTTTGTCATTTCTGTGTGGTTATTCTTTACGATTTCTGTGTCCTTTTTGATGCTTACAGTTTCTTTATTTGAGATGTTGATTAAGTTCATCCATTGTAGCTTTGAGATCCTTAAGCATCTTAACATTCATTATTTTATACTCTGCATCTGGTAATTTGATTACTTTCATTTTAGCCAGATCTTTTTCTGAGGATTTATCTTGCTGATTCATATGACTTAAGTTTCTCTGGCTTCCCATTGTTTCTGTGTGTGGCTTGCAAGCTTTTTCCAGTTGTGGTCTCCTTACCTCTTAGAGCCACTTTGAAGTCTTAATTTGTATGTTTTCAGTTTACTTAACTCAGTGGTAGGCTTGTTTACTGATCTCAGCAGGCGGCTTATTTGAAACTGGATCCAGGAACTTGGTGGATGTAACCTCTGAGAATCTGAAGGCGGGTTCTGCCAGCTGCTCTCTGGGGGTGGGGTGTGTTCTCAGCTTCAGTAGGGGGTGCTGTATCTCAGATCTTCTTGAGACCTAACTTACTGCCCCTTCCCCCACACTTCCTTCTTTCAGCTGTGTCTTTTGTGCTGATTGGAGCTGGAGAGCTTTCTGGAGGTGGGTCACCCGGAACCACTTTAGACTTGTGCAGTGTGGAGGGATCAACCCTTCTCCAAACTATGGCAGCCTCTGCACTGGTTGAGTCAGCTTCTCAGGTCATCCCAGGCATTCCTCTGCCCATCACCATCTGTTTCACTCTCCCAACTTTCCTTGTAGAAGATAAGCCAGTCCTCTCAGTCCATCTTGTCCCTGGGGCCCTAGGCAAAGTGATATTTTCTGCTCTGTCCCTTTAAGGAACTCCTGCCGCCTCCCACACACAGAACTTTGCTCTTTTCCCCTCTCAATGCTTTCTGTCTGCCTCCTCCAGTCCTTGGATTTCAAGGCTGGGTCTCTGGTTCAGAGACTGAAGACCCCTATATCTCAGGGTCTCTCTCCTTGTAATGAGAACCCTTCTGGACTCTCAGCCTCAGTCTCCCCTCACTCCTGGAAACAAGGGAACCCCTACCACACACCCACACTCCATAACAGGATCAGTGTGGATTCTTCTTTGCTCCTTGGTTTTTGAGACCTGTTCTTTTAGTCCAAAGTTGGTTTTTCATGATGACTGTTCCTAAATTAATTTGTAATTCAGTTTGGTGATATGAGCTGGGAGTCTGTGCATCTACCTAATCTGATGCCATCTCTCCTTGCTCAGAGTTTTACAAGGCTACAGTCAAGGTGTCAGCCAGACTAGATTTTTCTTTCTAAAGGCTGTAGGGAAGAGTCCACTTCCAAGCTCATTCAGGTTCCTTCAGGTTTTATAACTGAGGTGTTATTTCCTTACTAGCTGTCAGCCTTAGACAACCTTCAGCTTCTGGAAGCTTCTCACATCCCTTGGCACATAACCTCCTCCATTTTCAAAGCCAGCAACAAAGAATCTCTCTCCTATTGAATACCTCTTACACTTTGAATGTCTCTGAGTTTAGGAAGGGACCAGCTTTTTTCAAGGGTTTACAGGAAGATTATTTTAGGTTAAACTCAGGCAGATAATCTGTGTTTTGATGAATTCAAAGTTAGTTAATTTAAATCATGATTAGGGGACTTCAGTTATAATTTGTATTTTTAAAAATAGAGTTAATTGTTTCTTTTTGTTCTAGTATGACTCATATTTGGTAAGTTTTTGGAAATTAGGGTCTTAACTTTAACTTAACTTTTGCAATTTTAGGAAACCAAAAGAATTGGTTGTTTGAAATTTTAGTAATCAGATTTAAAAAGACTAATTTGCTATGTTCTTTGAAATATAAATAGACACAAGTTTTTTCTCAATAATGTTAAAATAATTTTTCTTTTTCCTGGATACATTCTGAAAAAGTAGTACTTAGTTTATATTGTGTAAAGTATACCAAATACTTTTTGGAGTAACATGTGGATGATTAAAAAATACTATTTTGAAACCTATACTTTATGAAATATCTGTTCTAAATGTAAGTCTATGCCTATGTTTTTGTTTTAGGAGTACAAGATCCCCAGCATGAGAGAATTATTACTGTGTCTACTAATGGAAGTATTCACAGCCCAAAGTTTCCTCATACTTATCCAAGAAATATGGTCTTGGTATGGAAATTAGTAGCAGTAGAGGAAAATGTAGGGATACAACTTACATTTGATGAAAGATTTGGGCTTGAAGAACCAGAAGATGACATATGCAAGTAAGTTATCATACTTAAAATTCCAACAGATTATAACAACTGTTAGTCTCTCAAGTCGCTTCATTTTGATTTTAAATGACATCCTTTATTCTGTTCTGTTCTGTTTTACTGATGATCCAAGAAATTTGCAACCTTATTTAAGCTATATTTCATTTAAAATTAGAATATACATTCATATACATTACAGTCATGAGCTTCTATCTACTTCTGAAAATAATTTGAGATGATTTATGGTAAAATAATTTAAAATAAAGAATATATTTTTTTTTAAAAAGCCAAGTAAAGGAATGAAGTTATGCCAGAAAACATGTTACCATTAGTGCTGAAAATTTTACATTTAATCCTACTGATAGTTAAATCAATGAAATAAACAATAAACTATTAAAAGACAAAGCAATATTCACAAGTACACATGTGGATATATCCACACTCAAAGGACTGAGGAATTTGAATATTTTATCATAAAAATACATTTCTGAAAGCAGAATTAGAAATTTAAGTTAACATATTGGTTTGGCTGATAGAAATTTATTATAATTCTCCTAGAAGCATTCATGAACCAAAGTCAGCAGGAGTATTTCATCCACGCAAAAGACCACCTACTATATGTCATACAAATATTACTCTTTAAATCCTATGTGAATACACTTGTCAAGGTTGGGTGGTCTTATTGAAGATTTTTCACTTCAGTGGCATTTGTAATCATAAAAATATTTTACTTGAGTTTCTTTGTGGGGTTCTTCATTATTTTTCTTTGATATACAAGTTAAAAGAGAATTTTTATTTTATGGTATATTACAGATAAATATTTCAATGCAGATAAAATAACTTTGTACTTGCCATAATCATAAATTGTATCTTTAACATTTATACGGTTAGATTTTTTTTCACATTTCTTCATTCTGCAACTATGCATTTCATGGTATTTTTTTCTGAATCAATAATGTTAAACTTTGAGCATAGAAGCTGTCCTAGCCATCTGTAGAGACACAGAGCAGTAAAGTAGCTGTCCTAGATATTATTCACCTTCTATACCTAAACCCCCATGCTAAAAGCCATATTCAGTAGTTTTTTTATGTTATATACTGCACCTTATGTATTTTTTTATATATAAGATTTCATAATATTGTCAAAAATTATGAATGACAAGATTTTATCCTACCTGCAAAGTAGCAATTTAGCCTACCTCAATTTAATGGATGTTGATAGAAGACAGGAGACTCTTGGGTAAGAGACAAAGGACCATATTACAACAATAGCATTAGCCAGAGTGTTAACAATTTCTTGTGTCTTATGCCCTAGTTCCTATACCCACAGGTCAATGGGACTTTATGATACCTGCACAGGGCTTCATGATACCTATACACCTAGTGGACTGTGTTATGGGAGAGAATGTATTGTGTGTGTGTATGTGTGTGCACATAGTTAAGTGCGTATGTATATAATGTATGTTAATAGTTAAATTATAAAAATTAAACTATCATCCAGTATGCCTAGCATAGGTTGTGACTAAACTCACATAATACAAGACACCTTAAGAAAAGTGACAGTGACTCTTCCCAAAGTTCTGAAGTTTCTTCACTTTGCTCTTCTCCAATTATACCCCTTGTCTTGAAACATTTAATTAAGGTCTTAACTTTGTTTGTTTATTACTTTATCTGCCAATTTTCTCCATAATTTTACCACATGTATATATTTTCCTTTGTACTGTCCTATAAAAAGTCTTTTTTTTTTTTTTGCCTGAAATGTGTATCAGTGGGATAATACTGAGTGTTTACTTTTATGACTTGATACACATTTCAAAACAAGCAAAACTAAACAATAGGTTTTTTAATTTAGTTTATGTTAATGCAGGTAGCTTAGATTGTTTGTTTACCTTGATGTACATAGTACACCATTGTATACTTAATCTGTTTCTAATGGCTACCTTTGAAATGCATATTTAACTAAATATGGTATCTAAAACCAATCAATGTATACCTCCTTCCTAAAATATAGAATGACTTGAGAACATTTTAACTATTGTGGAATGCTAACTTCCCAGCTACCATCACACTATGTCAATAAGACAGAGCTGAGCTTATTGCTTACCTTGGAGCCTGAAAAAAACAACTTGACAGCTTTAGTCAAGTCTGGGAGGAAAAGCAAGACCAAAAAATGGATCTTTCATTGTGGAGACTTGGTTAAGAATGGATAAGGATCAGGATTTAATAGTTCAGAATAGGTGTAAACAAACAAGGAAATTCCAGGCAAGGACTTTAGCAATGTTAGATAGTGAAATGTTGAAACTTTCAGTTGGAGGAGTTATAGTTCTTTTGGGAGGTGTTTATAATGAATGGTAAAGTTATTTGCTTGAGCAGTAACGATGACAATAAAATACTATAGTAATGTCATGTTACTGAAAAGAGTTCACTGATAGGTGGTTTTATTTTTTTGTTCAAGATGGTTTGGTTCTCACTATAGTTAACCCACTTTTCATTAGCATGTAAGTGGCAATTACTGCAGATTTTAGTTTTGTATTTTTTACCTTCTCACAAGCAAGCCACTGTTTTTGCTATTTCATGTAATCAATAGCTATACTCATTTGTCAACTTTTTGCGTGTTTTCCATTTCTTCCTGAGGTATAGTCTTTAATGGTCTCTTAGGTGAAAACTTGTTGGTAGTAAATACTATTTTATTTATTAGAAAATTTCTTTTTTTTATAAATAAATTTTTATTAATGTTAATGAGGTGACATCAATAAATCAGGGTACATATATTCAAAGAAAACATGTCCAGATTATCTTGTCATTCAATTATGTTGCATACCCATCACCCAAAGTCAGATTGTCCTCCGTCACCCTCTATCTAGTTTTCTTTGTGCCCCTCCCCCTCCCCCTTCCCCTCTCCCTCCTTCCCTCCCACTCCCTCCCTCCCCCCCACCCCCGGTAACCACCACACTCTTGTCCATGTCTCTTAGTCTCGTTTTTATGTCCCACCAATGTATGGAGTCATGTAGTTCTTGATTTTTTCTGATTTACTTATAGAAAATTTCTTTATTTTACCTTTATTCTCAGAAAGAAGTTAGTCAGCTTGAATATAAAATTTGGGGCTGTGTTTATTTTTTTCCTTAAGAACTTGAAGATACCATTCTGTCTTACAGCCTTTGAGAAGTCAGTCATCAGAGTAATTGCTGATGTAGCTGTGGAGTTTCCCACTGAGTGGTTCATTTCAGAGGGAGTAATGTGGGTAGCAGGAGAGAGAAAGAAGGAACAGGCTTACATCTAGCCTCAGGCTTCTCCTATACCATCAGTGGCTCATTAAACTTCTACTCTTATACACCAGGGTTCAGCGGATACCTCCAGGATTCCAGAGCCCATTCACACCACTGAAATCTTGATTTAGTGTGCTTATCTGGCCTCCAAAGACTTCCTTTTATTTCTCTTATAATTAAATGTCATTAAAAACAATGGTTTTCTTTTAATCATTTATTCAACAATTTGAGTTATAACATACCAAGAGGACTTTTCTGCCTAACTTTGTAAACCATGTGGCTGGAATGTAGACCATTGTCAAAAAGGTAAAGTGGTTTTTGTGTATGTGTGTGTGTGTGTGTGGTGGGGGGGGTTGTTTGTATTTCCTCAGAAGGCCTGGTACTCTTACATTTAAGCTTAAAATTTGTTTTTAAAAAATGATAAATTCAGCACAGGCTGGTTGGCTCAGTGGTAGAATATTGGCCCATTGTGTGGATGTCCCAGGTTTGATTCCCAGTCAGGACACACACGAAATGTGCCCATCTGCTTCTCCACCTCTACCCCTCTTGCCTCTCTCTCTCTCTCTCTCTCTCTCTCCCTCTCTTCCCCCCCTGCATCCATGGCTTGATTGGAGTGAGTTGGCAAGTGAGTATTTAAGATGGCTCCATAGATTCTGACTCAGGCACTAAGAAGAGCTTCGTTGTTGAGCAATAGAGCAAGGCCCCAGAAGAGCAGAGCATTGACCCCTGGTGGCCTTGCCAGGTGAATCCTGGTTGTGACACATGTGGGAGTCTGTCTTTGCCTACCCTCCTTTCACTAAATATAAAAATATAAATAAAAAATTGTAAATTCAACTCTTCTCCTTGATAGCACTATTAAAATAAAATACAAACATTCCCACCTCTTTCTTAAATTTGCTATAATAATTTAATCTCCCCCATTTAAAATATTTTCTTCTAGTCTGAAACATAGGGGAATCTAAAAATTCTGAACCTCTATTTTAGTTGTACCTTTAAAAGAAGATAGACTCAGATAACATGTTTGACTTTTTCCCAAAGCCCTAGTGCCCTTCTCAAATTGTCTTTTATAAATAAAAAGATAATATAATATGAGTTGTATATTTATGCTATTAAAGATTGATGTCATGAAGAAAAAATAGGATATGTAGAAAGTATGGAGTGGAACTAGATGGGGAAGGATGAATGGTGTATGTGTGTGTGTGTGTGTGTGTGTTTTATGTTTGTGTGTTATGAAGGTCTCTAGTGGAAGAGCTGAGACATGAATATTATTTGGGTTTTTGTGCCTGTAAATAAATATAATAAAAGTCAAGCATGAATGTATTATTATTGTTCTAGTGCTCTGCTTTACACTGCTATACCTTACTTATTATTTACTGATTTTTGTCTTGTGCAAGGCTTCTGATGGTAGTGACATATGGTGTCTTAGGAGGGTACATTTTTAGTAAAAAAACTTTTTTTAAATTCTGTTTTGTTTGCTCCTCTTCTGAAGTAAATAATCTACTCATTATATGTAAATTTTTACAAAAAAGAAATATAAGAGATAGCATTTGAAAAGGAAGGATTGACCAATCTGTCAATTTAAAATAATGCCTTTTTTTTTTTTGTCTAACGAGGCGGTGGTGCAGTGGATAGAGCGTTGAACTGGGACACAAAGGACCCTAGTTCAAAACCCTTAGGTCGGCCCTGGCCGGTTGGCTCAGTGGTAGAGCGTCGGCCTGGCGTGCAGAAGTCCTGGGTTCGATTCCCGGCCAGGGCACACAGGAGAAGCGCCCATCTGCTTCTTCACCCCTCCTCCTCTCCTTCTGTCTCTCTCTTCCCCTCCTGCAGCGAGGCTCCATTGGAGCAAAGATGGCCCCGGCGCTGGGGATGGCTCCTTGGCCTCTGCCCCAGGCGCCGGAGTGGCTCTGGTTGCAACAGAGCGATGCCCTGGAGGGGCAGAGCATCACCCCCTGGTGGGCAGAGCATCGCCCCCTGGTGGGTGTGCCGGGATCTACCCGGTCGGGCGCACATGGGAGTCTGTCTGACTGTCTCTCTCCGTTTCTGGCTTCAGAAAAATACAGGAAAAACACACACACACACACAAAAAAAAAAACCCTTAGGCCACCAGCTTTAGCACAGGCTCATCTGGTTTGAACAAGGCTCACCAGCTTGAGCCCAAGGTCGCTGGCTTGAGCAAGGGGTCACTCAGTCTGCTGTAGCCCCCTAGTCAAGGTACATATGAGAAAGCAATCAATAAACAACTAAGGTGCCACAATGAAGAATTGATATTTCTCATCTTTCTCCCTTTCGGTCTGTCTGTCCCTCTCTCTGTCACAAAAATAAATAAATAAAATAATGCCCCCTTTTCACCAAAACAACCAAGTTAATTTTGGAGAAAATAACCAGTCCAATTAAAAAAAGTTCATGATTTATAGAAATGCTAAGTATGCTAAATGAAATGAATAGATGTTTCACTTTTCATAACTTAAGGGGATAAAAACATATTATTTTTCTATAAAAACGAAAAAAAAATTTTTGACATTTTTCTCTCCTCCTGCTGTTTATAATAAAATTAAGATAGCATTAGTACTTGCTCATTTACTTTTACATTCAACAGGCCCTTGAATGTGAGCACTGTGGTAGGTAATGGGTGACAGCAGTGAGTAGGAAATAGCTTAGTCTGGGTAAAGGAGCAGACAGATGAGTAGACAGGCAAATAAAATAAAATACCACCAATCTCAGGATATGGTAAATACAGAGTACCATTATTATTGTAGTTGATTATATTTAGATAGTTTTGTTGACCATTTTCTAGCTTATACCATAATTGTGTATCTTACCAGTAGCAGTCTATAAATAATTGTTATAATGTATTGTTGAGAATTGGGTGTGCTTGCATTTACCCTGCCTAGCAAACCTCAGAAATTACTGTACTAGATATAGTTCTCAAGGATAGTATAGGTTTCTTCCATTTTACAATGCCAGTATAGGCTGTGTGTGATAAAATTAGAAGGAAACAATTGTGTTATAAAAACTATATAAAAATATAGTTGCATGACAATAAAACTGGAATAAAGGAAGTGGATATTGTTTACTTGGCTGGTAGTAACCTTGGAGATCCATAAGTGCATCATAAGAATTGATTTTCCAAGAAAAATATTTTTATAAACACCTTAAAAGAACTGAGCAAGGAAAAAGTTACAGTAGTCACTGTTTTGCTTAGGTGACCTTAAATTTAGCCCTGAGTGATCCAAAGTTAACACATGTAGTCCTTAACTTACATTCTGATTCCTTTTCTGAATCTGCAGAACAGCTGTAAGGACATGCAGCTGGGAATTGGATTCTTAATTCAGAATTTTGGCCTTGTTCATGATGGCAAGGCAAAAAGATAGGTTAAACAAAAAGCATCAGTACCTTTTTAAGGTACACTGTGGCCCATTGCTGTAAGACCAGATGAGGTTTGGTGTCATGGATGATGGTATGGCTACTTTCTGTGGTATGCTTACCTCAACCCCTGGCAAGGGAAAGGGGAATCCGATTGGCTTAGGGAATGCATTATTCATCCCCCGAAACATTTGCCCATCTGTTTCGAAGCACATGTAGGGTTGGTTACCTACCCAAATCACTTCTGTTTTAAGAAAGAAGGGGAGGATGCATTGTAGCTGTGTAGGCAAACAGCAGTGATGGCTACAGTACTCTGTTATAAGGAAGAGTGATGTAAGTATTAAAGTACAGAAGGATTTGTTATAATTTGGGAGATAATGGAAATACAATGGATGTTAGATCTTGAAGAATAGGTAAGAGTTTCATAGCTAACACCTGATGGATTTTCAGTATAAGTTAGAAGAAAATAATAGGTGGACTAAAGAAGAATAAGCAGTCCAGACTGAGTTATACTAAAGGTGGTGTAAGTAGAGAATAATTGGCAAACGATGATTTTCTCTGGAGCATGAGATGCCTTGGAAATGTGGTAAAGGTTAAGCTGTACTGATGGATTAGACCAAATAGTGAAGAACTATGACTACTAAACTGATGGCTTTGGACTTCCTTTCATACATTGTCAGAAGTTGACAGTTTTAAAAAAAAGAAACTAAGGGTTTGTTGCAAACAGGGTCATATATTTTAGAAAGAAAATACTTATAGAAGCATGCAGAATAGGTTGGAGGAGAGTTTGAAGGCAATTGGAATAGTTGGAGGAACTTTTTTTCTCAAACACAAAATTTTATGGGTCAATATTCCTTCAGACTTACACTTTGCCTAATGAACTCTTTTTTTTTCCTAATGACCTCTTTTTGATTGATCCAGTCACAGAAAGCATACTGCCCTTTTACCATTCCTCCTTTCATTGTGAACACTCTGTGTGTGGTGGGGGTGGATAGGAGGGTGAGTGTGTCTGTACCCACGTGTGTGTGCAAAGAAAACCTACACATTTTCAGTACCTTTTATTTCAAGGTTACATTCTCTTTTGCTCCAAGGCAAAAGTTATAGGAAGAACAAATTGACCAGTTTCAACATTTCTGACACTAGACATATTCTTATTAGACAACCCAAGGAATAACTTGCACTGTTAAATGATCATTATTATATTAAAGAGAAGAAATGGCCTTCCTCTTCTCTCTGAGGGTTAGTCCAGGTTCACCTGAGCTTTCAGAAGAGCAAGTGATGCTGACCAATACTGCACCATGTCCAGAAATATTACAATTCTGCTATCACTGTGCCTTAACAAAACATTTCTCCAATAAATAGTTGCACCCATTGAAAATGGTGGTATTTATACAAGGATGTATAACTAACTTTCAGACTCTTAGTTTCAAATACCCACTAATAATTAGCTAGTGACTGTAACAGGTTTAAAAAGAAAATGTTTGGATTATGTTACTAAAAATTTCAGGACTACTCTTTACCTGCGTTCTGAATGATGCCATCAACTCTGTTTACTGTTTTCTGCCTGTATACATTTGTTTTCCTGTGAATGACTTTTTTTTCAGCCTGTCTATGTAAAATGGTAGAGAAAATCACATAATTGCCAAGATTTTCTTTCTTTCTTTTTTTTTCTTTTCTTTCCTTTTTTTTAATAAGAGAGAGAGATTGGCAGGTAGGGACAGACCAATAGGAAGGGAGAGAGAGATGAGAAGCATCAAATCATTGTTGCAGCACTTTAGTTGTTTATTGATTGCTTTCTCATACATGCTTTGATGGGGGCGGGCAGTGCTCCAGCCAGTGACCCCTTGCTGAAGCCAGAAACCTTGGGCTTCAAACCAGTGATCTTTGGGCTCAAGTCAGCAACCATAATGTCATGTCTATGATCCCATGCTCAAGCCAGTGACCTTGCACTCAAACTGGTGAGCGTGTGCTCAAGCCGATGACCTTGGGGTTTCCAACCTGGGTTGTCAGCATCCCAGACTGATGTTCCACCCATTGTGCCACTGCCTGGTCAGGCCAGAAGTGCCAAGATTTTAGCACTTGCCATCTTTGAAGGAGACAGGGACTTCTGTAAAAGTTCTTGGAAGAGTTTTGATTGGCCTGTTATGAATTAAGTATCCATCCCTGGACCCATTACCATAGAGGGGCTAAGCCATGTGTTACTGTGCTTGTCAAGATTTGGGTCATGTGCCCATCCCAAAGCCATGCAATCAACTGTGATTGGTGGAGAAATTGCCCCTGAAAGCAAAACAGTTTTTTTTTCCCATCAGAAAGAGGAAGAGCTGTTGGTGGTACAAAAATAACAATCTCCACTATTGGTGATAAGAGCCAGAAGGAGTTGAAGTGCGTCTTTCAAATTCACAATTACTGTTTTTTCTTACCTGCACTTTTTGCCACAGAATGAAGTTCTCTTTAGAGCGAAGATTTTGCCAGTGTCCTTTCAGCAGCTCTTGAGTATAGTTAGTTTAATGGCATAATTTATAGTTTTGTTATCCTTTGACCTCTGTAGCAATTACTTTTGTAATGTTAAAAAAAAAAATCTTCCCAAAAGGGCTTAAAATGAAGGGTGGGGATCTGACCAAGTCTGAGATCAAGCGACTCTGCCCTTGGCTAATGAGATGTTTTGGTTTTATGTTTTGAAATGTTCAAAATCAACATTTTAAGTAGAGAAGGAATTTATCCTGTAATTCCCAAAACTCATGTCTGGTTCAGTCAGTGTTTTACTCTCATGAAGACTTTACCTTTTTTCTTAGATCTTATTTTTTCTTCTCCTACCCTCAGTGTTGCCTTTTCTTCTTTGCCTTTTTTCTCCACCTTTCCTGTCTGGTTCTTGCCCAGAGATCACTTTTACACATTAACTCAAGAAGCGTTTTTCAGTTCACACTCTGAGAATCTGGGGAATATTGTGATGTTATTCCTGTGTCACGTCTGTCCTTTCAGTTGCCGCCTTGCTCTCACTGGGATAACAATGAGATTTCTTCTTTAGTTTGTCTAGTTGGCACAGTGGACAAACTCTAGGACCAAAGGAATATCCAGATTGCTAGCTAGCTAGCCAGCCAGTAATCTATTTATAACATTTTACCAAAAAGAGAAAAACCGAGCAAGAACAGGAGAGCACTGATCAATAAAATAGGACCTATAAATGTACAAATATTACATATATTCTTATATTGGTGTTTCTTCTCCCAGCTTCTTTAATGTTTTGTGCAGTTATATTGCGTAAATTATGTTAATGATATTTTGCTATGCAAACGTTCAAATAATATACTTTCTTCAGGGCAGCTGGCACTGCATCCTGGAGAGTTAGACTCTGTTCAGATCCTAGCTCTTGATATAGCCTGCCTTTTAAAGAAGTCAATCATTTTTTTTAATGTTAATTTTATTGGTTTTAAAGAGAGAGAAAGAAAGAAAGAGAGAGACAGGATCTGTTCCTATATGTGTCCTGACCAGGGATCAAACCAACAACCTCTGTGCTTTAGGATGATGCTCTAACCAAAACTGATCCATCCAGCTAGGGCAAGAAGTGGATCTTTAAAATAGGCTCTCTCCTCTGCCGTTTTATAATACAGGCAGATGCTGACTTAGGATTCAGTTCTAAGTGATTGATGGAATTGTTTCTCATTATTATATGATTTCTCCAAAGTTTGCCAGAGTGACTCAAAATAAGAAATCTCAATCATACCAAAAGAGTATTGTTTTGCTATGTAATTAACACAGGTTATATTAATATCTTTAACAAAACCCTTCCAAGTTAAGCTTACAAGATTTCATTGCACCTGACTCACATGTGAAGTCACAGAGTGCCTGTTGAGGACCAGCTTGCCTACTTCCTTGGCCATATTGTTCATACTCATCCCCGTTTTTAGCAGAAAGAATGATATGAACATTATCTCCCATTCCATGTTTACTGCAGGTAAAGTATTATAACTGTGAGTTTTAGTAGACTGTGTCTGTGAAAATGGAATGTCATTCAGTAAAACTTACAGAAAAATAAAAACAAAGAATAAAGAAATAGCAGTTGGTATATAGACAATCTCATAGAAATCAAAGAGAAAGTTTTTTTTTTTCTTTTTTTGCATTTTTCCGAAGCTGGAGACGGGGAAGCAGTCAGACAGACTCCCGCGTGTGCCCGACCGGGATCCACCTGGCATGCCCACCAGGGGGCGATGCTCTGCCCCTCTGGGGCGTCGCTCTGTTGCATCCAGAGCCATTCTAGCGCCTGAGGCAGAGGCCACAGAGCCATCCTCAGCGCCCGGGCCATCTTTGCTCCAATGGAGCCTCGGCTGCGGGAGAGGTTAGAGACAGACAGAGAGGAAGGAGAGGGGGAGGGGTAGAGAAGCAGATGGGCGCTTCTCCTGTGTGCCCTGGCTGGGAATCGAACCTGGGACTCCTACATGCCAGGCCGACGCTCTACCACTGAGCCAACCAGCCAGGGCCAAGAGAAAGTTCTTTTATTGGATTAAAATATTTAAAGAAAAATGCTATGAAAAGGACATCACTTCAACTTAACATTGTAATAACTCAAATCAAGATAACTTTATGTTAATTTATTGCAGTGCTCTAGGAAAGGCTTTATGGTAGCTGTAACTTGGCCTACAGATTAGTTGAAACTGACTGTGGGTTACGATGGGTGCTAGTATAAGCTATTTCCTCATTTAAGAACCATTGGCATGACCTGTACATATTCACAGACATACACTCAGAGGTGAGTATAGAGTAACTACAGGTGAGTAACTAGAGGTATCCCCCTGCTTTTCAAAAGTTCATGATACCCCACTCTGCTTTTATGAAAGAATGACAGTAGTACCTGTTTCTGCTAACTGGAAGAAATTCGAAGAGGATTTTTGCTTTTATGAAAAAGGGCAAAAAACAAAAACAGTGTTCAGCATCTGTTTTGCAGCAAGTGCTCAACTGGGCAGCTGTGGCATAACTCCAAGCTCCTTCCCTAGAAACTACACTCGGCTTCTCTGCATCAAGCCACTATAGTTTTGAATTGTGTTTATGAGCGTCATTGCTTTATTTCAATTTGTTTTGTGCATCCGTGAACAAGGTGTGTCCTAAGGTATCAAAAAAAGCTGAGGCTTTGGCTGGATGGCTTGGTTGATTAGAGCACTGTCATTCTCCCTTCATCCCACACCTCTTCTGAGTGAGTAATGTGACAGATTACCTGTGTCTTCCCTAGCCCCATTTCTTTTCATTTTAGAGCTTTAAGAATCTTATTTCTTCATATTAAGTTTAATATGACAAAAATTTCACTAGTTGGAAACCCATCAGGTGCTTAGCCTTTCTTTTGTCACTTTGAAACTTTCCACTGCATGACTCAAAACCATGAAGAATTCCTAAATGTGATGGAACCAAGAAATTTTTTTGATTCAGTATACTGCTGATGGTTATGAAGTAGTAAATGAGGTACAATACATGTTGAAATTTCATTGCCCAAAGATATTCTTTCCACAAGAAAAGTTATTTCTCCTGCTGTTTCCAGCACTTGGAAAATGTTTGAATAAATTTTCAAATGTCAAGTACACTATGCTTGCTCCCCATCTGCTGAGAGACTCTGACCGTTTCCCCATATGGCAGCTGATTTAACCCCCGACTCCTTGCTCCCCAGAAATCCCATTCACTCACTTCAAAAACATCATCTACTTCTTGACCTTTCTATCTGCAGCTCTCTGTCTCAGTCCCTCAGTTTGAACAAGCAAGCTAGTTCACGATATCAAAATATTTGTGTAAATGGAACTGGTCATAATTTATTGCTTCTAAAATTATGTCATGGGATTGTGCTAGGTACTGTTTTTGCTGAGGCATTGGGGTTAATCTCCGTGGACATGAAGCTTGCACTTTATGTTATCCTAGGGTATTTTGAGGGGAGAAAATCTCTCTGATCAGTTTATCTACTATTTATCTAGATTAAGAACTTTCGAATAAGTGACTAGTCATAGTGAGACATCAAGATGCAAATGGTGACACTCTTTTTTTGAGCTTAACAAAAGTCGGTTACTTGTTTATGTAGCTCAAGAATTTTAATAGGAAGAATTACAAGATAAAAAAGCATTTTCAAAATCTATTCAAAGTTTTCCAGGTAGCATACAAAGAAGGGGGAGAAAGAAAAAGAGAAGGGAAAAAAGAAAGAAAAAAAGGAAGAAAGAAAGAGAGAGAGAGAGAGAGAGAGAGAGAGAGAGAGAAAAGAAAGAAGATAGGGAGGGAGGGAAGAGAAAAGAAAGGAGGGGGAGGAAAAATACTCAGGCTGTTGCAAAATGTATTCGTTTTTGATGCTCCCAAGTTGTGCTGAGGGCCTGTGCGGAGAACCCAAACAGATGATGTCCTGTAATAAAGACCATTTATTGAGCACCTTCTATTTGCCAAACCCTGAGCTAGGAAAAATACCCACAAGAACTCTAATCTTCCAGCAGTCCTTCAGAGTGGGTCTTACCCCTGTTTTACAAAGGAGAGTATAGGCTAAAAGTGGGCATAAAATTGTCCAATATACAGAGTAGTAAATGGTAGAAAAGGTATTCACACCTTTGCTCTAAGGTATAATATTATAAAAGAGTAGAATCCTTGCCATCTCAATTAGGCCTTAGATTATTTGCTAGGCAAGAAAAACAGCAGTATCTGTCTTTCCTATTCATCAGAAAACTGAATAAAAATAACACCTTGTAAAAGAGTATGAATTGTTAAGTAATAAAGTCATAATCTCTTGAACTATTTACCTTTTATTTGATGTTATTGATAACAAAGTGGCCACTGGTTTACAATACATAGTTTCATTTCCAAACTCTGTTATTAATAGGAATTTGTGGTCCTCGAATCTTTTAGAATTAGTACAAAGTTCATGTTTAACTATGTTCCAGTTTACGGTGCTATGGTTAGATGATATGAATTTACTCTCCTTTAATGAGAGTTTTAATATGTGCTTATTGAACACCCACCCACCAAGGGTAATGAGGCCTAAGCAACTAAGCAGAAGCATTAACATAATTCTTGCCCTCAGGGAACATCTAAACTAGCCAGAGGTACCTATGCCAGAAGAAACAAGCTATTTGAAAATAAATGCTAAATGGCGAAGAATAGAATGTATTTGCAAAGTGTAGCCATCTAAACAGAAATGAACAGCTGGTGGGAGGCCACCAGCAGGATGACTGCCAAGAGACATCAAAAGTGAATATTTACCATCAGGAGTTCACCACCAGAATGTGCCCTTTGGCTGTGATAACTCAAAATCTTATTTGAATGGCACATTGAACAGTGATCGGTTTCTCAATAACAGGGTTATATAAACCCAACTCTTAAAAAATACCAACATATTACCCAGAATGATATGTGTTAAATTTAAATGAACAATACAATATCCAATGTTCTGAGTCAGTGAAGAAAATAAATTACTATTGATGGTTTTGTACGTGGCTTATGTGCCAGTGTATGTTTTATGAAAATGGCCAGATAAAATAAAGCTTGTTTTTAAGGTAAAAATCCTCACAGTAGTTAAAGAAATGGTGTGAGGAGGACAGAGGAGAAAGAGTATGGCTTAGAGGGGAGGCTATTGGAATGATCGAGAGTTCTGAACAAACAAGAAATAAATGAAAATATTTTGAAATAAACAAAAATAACTGAACTCACCATTTGTGAGACGGGCTGTGTGTGACAAAGGAGGAGGATTAATCATAGAACCTTTCATAATTCATTAATCTCCTGTTTATGAAAGCAGGTGGATAGAATTATACAGAAATATCCAGCTCCAGTCCTGCTTGTTACTTCCTCTGAAAAGGTAAAATGCTTAGTTAAAGAGAATGACTGGTAATAAAAATGAGGTTTGAGTTTACTAGGGAAATGTAATGAATACTACTTTTCTAAACTTTATTCAGTGCAGTGACCAGTACTGAGAATAAGGTGCATGTCCTCAGTTAGCAGAGCTTCCCGTCGGATCTGAAAATGCCCCTAGTTAGAAAAAACAGGCTTGAAAAAGAAGCATTAAGGCACTTAAACTGAAGAATTAGAATACAGCCAGTTGAACAAGTATTAAGCTAGGGTACCATGTGTCTATAGCAAATCAAAGTGCTCACCATAGTAATGGCTAGTGCATGAGGAAACGAAGGATGAGAACATGATAATGAATTTCAAAAATATAGTGCCTAATTTATTATTTTGAATGAAGTCTAGTGTCCGTTTTAAAAAGCTGTTTGAATTTTTTAGAGAATTACTCATGTTTGTTTGTGAATAGCCAGAATTAGAGAAATAAAGGAAAAAAAAGTTCAAGAGTATAAATATGAGTTATATAGGAATACTTGAACACCAGGTGTATTGTACTCTCTCGATATATACTTATATGTGTGTGTCTTAGTATATTATGTACATATAAACTCATCTATACATCTTGCACACAAGAGTCATTTAGTACCTGCTATGTATACACTAAATATTATGCTAAATTTTGGGCACTACACACTACAGAGATCATTAGATGGGCCCCTGGCCTCCAAAAAGTACTGATTTATAAGGGGACAAGCATTTAAAATATATAATTTAAAATCGTAATGGGTGTGGTGTGCGTCATGCTATGAAACACTGCGACCTTGGCCTGTGGGAATCACAGACAGCCTTTCAGAGGTCGTACTTAGCTCACATGTAAAGAAAAAGTGAAAATGTGTCAACTGGAGTGTTGGAAATAAGACAATCAATAATAAGATACTCTAATCAGTTAACAGTTTAAATATTGATCATGGTATCCTTTGTTTTAGGATTCCATGCTCGACATTTAAAAATTTGCCATTATGCAATGTCTAAGTATATCCAATGAAACGTACCGCCGTTCTGTGCTTGGAACCCGTTAGTCATAACTTGGTGATATAAAGTACGTTCTTGACCTATGACAGGAATATTATTCAGGAGTCACTGTACTGAAAAATGTGCTCATATTTGCCATCTGGTGAAATATGCTGTCTCGCCCAGGTTGAGGCTCACAAATGACTAAAGCCCTAAGTAGCCTAAGTAGCCACGATTACTCAGTTGCCCAAAGCCCCACGGGTTGAATGGAAAATTGTCTGTGTTTCATCAGCTCCCCGAACTGAAGTTTGGGGTGGGAACACAGAGAGAAGGCCCATTGCGTTACCTTTTATTTTCCTTGATTGTTTGAAATACTTCAGTTCTTCTATCAACCAAGTGGAATGGGTCAGTGTTCATGCTATAGTGTCCCATAGTAGATAAAGTCTGGGAACAAAAAAAAAATGCAGTTTCTGCCTTTAAAAAGCTTATATTTTAAGTTTATTTTTGGGATGGTCCTATGCAATATAATATTTTAAAAACATGTAAATATGCATTTTCATGTTTTAAACTCTAGTTTAAGTGAAAATACGAACAACTTTGTAATTGAACCCAGAATACATAAATCATTATAAGTGGCTACTTGTTGGACCTCAGTTTTCCCTGCCCATGTGATAACAAACACAGCTTTTCTGAACTAATGAGGTCTAGTTTCTGTTTGGTTCTATAAAATGACTGAAATAATATTAATCAGAGGCCTTACATTACCAAGTGATTTGGTCACTTAGTTGTTGTTTTTTTAAATTATATTCTTGTTCATCTATACAACTAATAAAATTCAGAAGTGAAATGCATGATTGATTTTTGGCATTATCAGAGAGGGAAATTGAGGCAATAAGGTAGATAAAATTTTCTGGATGTATAAATAAAAGGTATGAGATACTACAAAGAAAGGCTATCCAATTTCTGTCCAGGAGTGAGAAATCTAAGAGAAAACATCTGGAGCAAAAGAGGAAATGAAATGAGTGATACATTTGAAGCTGTTAAAAACTGCTAAATTTTCTGGTAGCACAGGAACCTATTAAAGGCTCTGGTAGGAATCCTGGCCATTAAAGTACCTTGAAGGGGTAATTTTAACAGGATAAGGAAAGAAGTAAATACAGAGCAAGAGAAAAAATTTAAAAGTGAGAAGAGGAAAATAAAACAAATCAAAGGCCAAGAGAACCCTGCCTAGGGATATTGCCCAGGAAAGTGGATTTGGCCAAGTGGGCATTTAGCCTAGTATTTCTTATTTCCCATTTCATGCTGCAAAATATGAAGTAATGGTCTTAGCAGGGCTTATTACAGTGATCAAATCACCTAACAATCTGAAATGTTTCCTTTTTCATGAAGTTTTTTGTGTTGTTTTGTTCCTTGAGAAATGAGTCTTTTTCCTTTTTTCTCTTTCCTTTTATATTCTCCTCACTCTATAGTCAGGTTCTGTGGAAGATATAATTCCATATGTCCTGTGAATCTTTTGTCATGGGGGAAAAGAGGGAACACAACTGTCAGAAAGTTGTTTTCATACTTTTTACATGTGGTATGAATAGGATGACTTGTTTCTCTAATTTCTGATATTCTAAATTTCACACAAAAGACGTTAAATTATATTTCTCTTGCCAAGACGTGAAATCTTAGAGATGTTATTAATGTCTCTACTTCTCGAAATTTCCATTAAATAATTTATTTCAGTCTCCACAGAATCCAGTTCTCTAGTGGAGACTGATTGTTATAAAATTGTTAAGTAAATCATTTTTTAATTGAATTTATTGGGGTTACATTGGTTAAAAAGCTTATATATGATTCAGTGTACAATTTTATAATACATCATCTGTATGTTGTATTGTGTGTTCACCACCCCGAGTCAAGCCTCTGCCATCGCCTTTAATTCCCCTTTCCCTCGCCTCTGCCTCCCCACCCCCTCTCTCGTCCCCTCTGCTAATCACCATATGTTGTCTATGTCTATGAGGGGTTTTTTGTTTGTTTATTTTTTCTTTTGCTTAATACCTTAAAACATTATATCAGCTTTACCTAATTCTATCTCTGGAGTCTGCATATTTTTTTCTCATGTTTTTGAAATATTCTAAGAGATTAATTGATGCATTGATATGAACATCCTTAGTAAAAATGAAGGTGATATAATTTCATCTATTATAACTATACTGTACTCTTAATATTTATACTTTAAATGCACATATGTATATATATATGTGTGTGTGTCTGTGTGTGTATATGTCCCCCTATATATGTAATTATATGTACATATGTTCTATATAGTGATCACTGCAGAAAAGGTGGAAAAGGATACAAAATAGAAGTAAAGTTCTTGTTAGGGGTTTGAAACATTCTCATCACTTAAATTAGACAGTATAAATGGAAGAAAAACTGGAAAGCTTAGAAAACTAAGGATTTTCATTAGATAATAAAAACTTCTTCCATTTATTAAGCATCTTTGTTAAGCTAGATCTCATTCTATTATTACTTTTTGGGACCACTCTGACCAGTATTATATCTGATAAAGCAGTGGTCCCCAACCCCCAGGCCATGGGCCGGTAGCAGTCCGTGGGCCATTTGGTACCAGTCAGCAGAGAAAGAATAAATAACTTACAGTATTTCCATTTTATTTATATTTAAGTCTAAACAATGTTTTATTTTTTAAAAATGACCAGATTCCCTCTGTTACATCTGTCTAAGACTCACTCTTGATGCTTATCTTGGTCACATGATACATTTATCCATCCCACCCTAAAGGCCGGTCCATGAAAATATTTTCTGACATTAAACCGGACCATGACCCAAAAAAGGTTGGGGACCACTGTGATGAGATAAGAGATATATTTCTTATTTGAAGAGTCAGTTGGATCTTATATCAAGTTTATTCTGAAATGGGCTTTTATGTTCTAAAGGGTGACTTTTAAAGGTGTGATTTGTGTTACACAATGAATAAAAAGGATTTTGTCTTGCAAGACAGCACTTGAGTCTATGGCAGCTGTAGATTTCCCCTGTTTACCAGTTGGCATTTGGAAGAGTTCTGTGGAAGTTTCTTAGTTAGGAGGTGATATTTTAACATTTTCTATGGAGGTCACTTCCCTTGATGGGATGAGAGCATCTCCTAAGCTTGGACCTGCATGGTCAGAGGGTAAGCCTTGCACAGTATAGAGCTGCCCTGTGTAGTACATTTGCTTAGCCTCTTCACATTTTATTAGTATTTGGTTTTCTCTCATTTTATATACATTGGTATTTATAAGTTGGTTTCCATGGATATTGCCTATAAACAGTTATGATAATTTGATGATAACAGTGCTATATAGACCTTGGAAGATAATAAAAGTTTCTAGAAAATATTGTAATTGGTAATATTCTAATAACATGTACTGTGTATAGCAGCATATTTTTTTACATAGCTACACACATCAAAGAAAATGTTCTTGGTTCTCAAACCAAGAAAAAAATAGCTAAGATTTTTTTAAAATACCCTCTATACTATCTAATTTATTCCTTTATTTTGCCATAGAAGAACCTGAAGCCCAGAGCCATTTTATGTTGAGTACCTATTTCCTTAAAATAATCAGTTCATCAGTCAGAATTGAAATGCTCTGCTCATCTACTTGTGTTTGTTAAAATACAGTGTTTGGATCTGTTCTTACTGATGTCAAAATGTGAAATAGTGAATTATGATGGAATGCCTAAAAGTTCTTCTAAAGTCTGAGATTTTTTTTTCAGAATGCATTTAGGAGAAATTATTTTGTTATAAAATAAATTATCAAATACATAGAAATGCTCAAAATAAAGAAGTTTTTAACACTCATATTCAAGTACTATACCTGAAATTCTCTGATATCCTGGAAAAAAGAATATTTATATTTTATCTTGATATATTAGAGAAACTCATTTTCATCATTTTCACGAACATGACCACCAAAAAGTAAATGTATGTATCCAAACTGATGAGCTTTTTAAAATGCTTATGCTGCTGATCAACCATTTAAATACTTTCTTTTCATATCAATCCTAAAGTTATGAAGAAGCTTTATAAGCATTATGTGACTCCTGTCCAAATTTCATTAACACATAACTTATATGTTTCTCTTAGCCTTAGATAAATTGATATGTAGCGTGCCTTGGTATTTGCAAGTGGAGCCAAGGATACAGCATAGATGAAAACTGAAAGAACCTAACATATAGCGAAATCCTTCAAAAATGTCTTGATTAGTGATATGAATTTTGATAAATATCTTAAGGCAATGACATTCAACTATTCAAAGACCATACAGAAGAGCAGCCTGGAGAAGGCATTTCAGTTATCTGTGGGGATGCTGGTGCCTAGGACAGTTTTGGAGGTGGGCAGATAAGAGAACATATGCATAGACTTTCTTCTTGATCTTAAATTTTGATGCCCTTTAAGTAAACCTTGATATGTACTATATATTCCCATTTTAATATTCTTTGTTATCTTAAGTTCAATGTTTGAGATACATTGGAGGAGGTCCTACCCTTTTCCTATATCTACCTACCTCTACTAGCCCACTCTCCCCTTACCCTTACCATAACATGTTTAAAGTAGAAGGGAGAATGACATGGTATTAATTCATGAAAGAAAAGGGTTTTTTTTTAGTCTAACTAGAATGTTAATTTCTTTTTTCAGTTAAAACTTCTCAATTTTCTTTCAGTTCTACAGTGGGTTCAGGTGTTGGCACATGTAATAAAGTATACAGGGGTGGGCAAAAATAAGTTAATAATACCAGAATAAACTGTTTTTGCATACTCATAAGTGTAAACCTACTTTTACCCACCCCTGTATTGTCAATCATTTATATGAATTGTTATTTAATGATCACTAATTTAATAGTGATTCACTCAATATGCATTTAATATAAAGTCACATGTCACAAAGCATTACCTTAAGCAGGTCTAGATGTTAATGAAAATTTTTTGTAAAACTGATTACAAGCCTGATGGTCAGATAATATGCTTGGTATAATTTCAATCTTTTTGAATTTGTTAAGGTTAATTTCAAGGACCAACATAAACGGTCTATCCTTGAGAATGTTCCATGCACACTGGAAAAGAATATATAATCTGATGTTCTGGAGTGAAAAGTTCTGTAATGTATATTATGTCCATTTGGTCTAGTGTGTCATTTAAAGCCAATATTTCTTTATTGATTTACTGTTTGGGTGATCTCTCTAGCCATAAATGGTGTGTTGATATCTCCAATTGTCATTGCATTGTTCTCTGTCTATATTTTTATGTCTGTTAGTAAATGCCTTATACTTATATACTTTGGTGCTCCCTGATTTAGAGCATATATATTAAGAAGTGTTAGGTTTTTCTTGATATAGTATCCTCTTTATCATTATGAAGTGTCTATCTTTGTCTCTTGTAAATGTTCTTTGAAAGTCAAATGGCACGCTTTCTTAAACTCCATACCATTGCATCTTTTCATTTATCAATGTTTGACAATCTTTTCGATTTCTTCTAGAGTTTTTTGTTCATTTTTTCTACTTTTTCAATCAGTTTTGGTAATTTACTTTTATAGTAAGTCATTCATTTTATGTAGCTATTCAGATGTAATTGGCAAATAGTTAGATAAAACATACATTTTAAATTCATTTTCATTTTTATTTATGATTATATCTTCTTTCTCAGTCTTTATATGTAAATTCTAAATTCATATTCTCTCCTTCTCTTGCTCTTACTTTCTTTTCTGAGGACCAGCTTTTGGTTTTAATTCTAAATTTTAATTTTGTTTTTGAATGTACCTTATAGCTTTTGTCCTTGTTAATTTTCACTTTTGCTTAATTTTTCTATCTTTATAGATTGAATTTGGAGGGTTATAAATTTGAAGTTATTTTATTGAATAATAAGATAATTTTAATGTGTTAATTTTCTACCATGTATTAGCCATCCATGTATATCATAACCATATCTCACAGGTAGAACTGTTATATTTTCATGAGAATTACTCCATCTAGTATCATCATTTGTTCTTCTGAAGCATGCTTGTTGGTTTGATGTACACACTTCCTACATAGATTTACAACACTTCTTAAAGGATTTAGAGTACCAAAAATTAAATACTACCAAATTAATTTTCAAAATGTCTAAAATTTGTATCCCTTCATTACCAATTTAACTGATTGGTTTTATTTGAATGGCTCATAATGTTTCTGCAGCCACTGAACAAAACTATTTGGTCAATTTGAACAAAGACACACAAATTCTCTACAGTTAGGCCTTAAAATAAAGCAAATAAAATCATGTAGACTTGTTTTTAATATAGTGCACAGTATCACTTAGCACTTAAGAACATGGGCTCTGGAGTTCACTGTAAAAATTGAAGCCTTAGTTGTACATTTAGTTGATATGACTTTGTCCAGATACTTAGCTTTCCTATATTTCATAAAATATAAAATGAGCGCAATAACAGCATCAAATTTTTTTAGTAATTTTTGTGAGAATTAAGAGTTAATATATAAAGTGCAATTAATAATATATAATTATTATTTTTAGAAATTATCGTCAACATAAGTTAAAGCATGGTTGTCTGGTGTCCAAGTAAGGTCTCAAACTTATGTTCTGCTTATGAGGGGTATTCTGCTAAACCGAAGTCTAAGCCAATAAGCACTTACAGTAACTGTCATCTCATTCATTTCTTTACCTTTCCAAACAAGCTTGGACTCCAGCTGACACTTGCCAAGCTAGGCCTTTTTAAGATCCACATCTATTTGTTGGCAGGGTTTCACACTACTGTCAGACTCAATAATTCGTGGGGTAGGTTTAATTGACAGAGTTTTAGTTAGTGTGAACTAAGAACAGCCTGTTTTGCAGGGTTGGTTTATTTTTGTTGAAGGAAGCTGGGTGTCTGACAATTATGTTTATCGGTGAAGTTATTTCTTTGCTAGACTCCTTACAGTTCTTAGGAGTAAGAAAGCGGTACTCCTGGCCTGACAGTTTTTCAATTCCCACACAAGGATGAAAATTTTGTCTACAATACCAGACTTGTTTGTTAAACATAAAAGAACATAAATCCTCCTGGGTCCCCAAGGGTATGTTAGAGAAAGGGAGTGATCATTATAAACCACTTAGCACTGTGTGCTGTGTATCATGTTGCCGTGAGAAAGTGATGTTTGATTGGCTCATAAAATAGGTTTAGTAAATCCTTTAAATACTGATGTGAGCAATTGTGCATGCTGAAAATTAATACCTGAGAGTGTATTATAAGATTACCATGTCTCCAGAGCAGTCATCTGGGCATGTGCAGATTTCTGCATTTAAGGATGATTATGCTTTGTAATTTTACTTTTCTGTGTCAAATGGTTTTATCATCTCTCTTTCACTTGGCTAAGGCCTATAGAATAATCTTTGTCATCATATTCTGTCTTCATTTTCTTCTTGATGTTTTGAACTATATTTTATCAAACAACCAGCTTCTGCACTGAATCTCATATCCTGCAGATGGCATTCTATCAGAAAAAAAAAGGAAAAGAAATACTTCAAATTGTTAGGGAAGGTGTCTGGATTTTGTGAAATATTCTTTTTTCAACCACAGTGTATTCTCAGAGATGTTAAAAAGAGATATAATATGCAGTGACAATGGTTTTTGTTTTATTCTTTTTTATTATGAAGACTTGATAGCAACAATGAGACCTGCAAATCCTTTGCAGGTAGATCTTCACATGGCCCATTTTACATGATCTTGAATATGATATAAGAAAAAATGCAATTTTTGTAAACATATTCTTTAGCTAGAGGATTTACTGTTCTGATTAGAGAGAAAAATAAACCCTAATAAATATGGATATTATTATAGACATCTGAACAATTATTGGATGTGACCATTAAAAATTAATGGTAGAATAATTAGGTGACTTTTGCATGATGCCTCTTCTGAAAAATGTCTTTATATGCTCAATTACTATAAAATAATTAATAGTAATTTACTATAAAATAATATTCTATGCTAAGTTCTACTGTTTTATAAGCAAAGAGCACAGTACTTTTTTAGGTATTCATTTCCTTTAACCTTTAAGGAATGAAAAACTATTTAGACTTTTAAAGTTGATAAATGCATGTGCCAGATTTGTATGAGCATACAAGAATTAATTGCCAGCTTTCTACCTGTAAATCCAGGAATTGTTATAAAGATTAGTGTTTTTTGGTTTTTTTTGAATGGTATCAAATTCAGTAGAAAATCTCCATGACAAAGTAACACCATGCATGTCACTATCTTCTTATTTTCAGAAAGTGATTTTTATATCAGTATATAAATTAGGTAAGGTCAACTTTAAGACTTACTTGTTCCTTAATAAACACTTAACATTGATAATCCAGATATTTTTTGTGTATGATTAAAAACTGCTTTTAAATTTACTCCAGTAAAATAGTTTTGTGAGTTGTTAGGTTTGTTCCATATGATATTCTTTTCTCTTAAAATACCTTGATTAGAAAGGTAAGAATAGTTATTTTTGAAATGGTGTGAAAAAAAAATGTTGGCGCTCTTGCACATGATTTCATCATTGCAATGTCTTTCCTGATCTTTCTTCACTGACCAGCGCTGCTTACAGTGGGCATTCTCCCTCGGTCCGGTGCCATCACTCACAGTGGTTTTCCTCCTGTTTCTCAGCTGCTCCTTCTCCGGATGTTTTTGTTAGAAGATCTTTTCTTTCTACCCACACTTGAAATGTTTCCTGGCATTCTTCAAATATGTGATGATTCGGTCTGTTTCTCCCTTATTGAAACCTCATGACTGTGCCTCATATGCTGCAAGGGTGACAAATTCAGACACCTACATGGGCAATTAATATATATAAATGAAGAACTGGGTATTTAAAGAAAACCAGCATAGGAAGTAGATGGGGTTTATTAAAAACTATAAAGAGCACACTCCCTCTGAAGCTATTTTGGAATGAAGGTTCAGTGTTCATCCCTTCATTGACCAAACTCTGATGCAGAGCTTACTATGCAGTGCTTACTATGTGCCTGGCATGAGGGTGCTAGGGATCATACAGGAAATTAAACAAATATCCCTGCCTGACTGGTGGTGGAACACTGGATAGAGTATTGACTTGGAATGCTGAGGACCCAGGTTCAAAACCCCAAGGTCGCCACCTTGAGTGTGGGTTCATCTGGCTTGTGTGTAGTCTCATCACCTTGAGCACAAGGTTGCCAGCTTGAGTGTTGGATCATCAACATAATCCCATGATTTCTGGTTTGAGTCCAAAAGGTCACTAGTGGGCTTGGAGCCCAAGGTTAATGGCTTGAGCAAGGGGTCATTGGCTTGGCTTGAGGTCCTGGGTCAAGGCACATATAAGAAGCAATGAATGAACAACTAAAGTGACGCAACTACAAGTTGATGCTTCTCATATCTCTCCCTTCCACCCTCCCTAAAAACAAAAACAAAAAAACAAAGAGCCCTCTTGTACGGAAGCTGACACCAATTCTGGAGATCTGAGCCCTTAAGGTCACATTTTTTCAAATACTGGCTTAAATTTTTTTTAAAAAAACATACTTCCTATTAAAATTGTTTTTACCTGTTCGCAACAAAATACTTATCTAACATCTAACTCTGAAATGCCTTCTCACCTACACGTATTTTTCCAGCTTGAGCTCTATCTACTTCTTTGTTTCTGTCCTCTATTCACAACTGACCATGCCTTACCCCTTCTTTCTTCTGTTATGTCTTATGCATTTTATTCTTGCTGAGATGCATTTAATTTCACCCTTTCCACTCTTGGTCAGTCAGTACTCATTGACAGCCCAGATATTTCCCTGTAAACTGACTCTAATCTCACTGTATAGAATTACTCTTACTCTGCCAGTATTCCGCAGTATTTCCTTCATTCTCATTAGAGCATTCACCAGTGTTTTATGAACCCTGAACCCCAAAAAGTGATAATTTCATCTTTGTATCCTGAGAATCGAGCATAGCACTTTACTCCAAGTCATTGCCTCATACATACTTGTAGAATGATTGACCAGCCATGAAGCCTGTCTCTCTGCAAATTAGCAATGGTGGTAACCTACATCAGATATGCGCAGAACAAACAAATACTCTATGAATAGATGTTTTGTGTCACAAGTAAATAATCTTGATATAAAAATTACCCTGTGATTTAAAATGATAGTTATCAACTTCTGTACCAGGTATATCTGAAATAATTACTTAGGTCTATTCTGTCCAACTCCTCTGACCCCTGACCCTATCACTTCCTGGTCCCACCACACCAAAATCCAGAAATGATTATATTGGCTGACTAATGCATTTGTAATTTATAGCCCCAGACTTGCCAGATGATATAACAGAAATAACCTGTCCCTTTTGTATTTGAGGGTTTTGTTTTTTATTTATTGCCTTCAAACTCGCGAGGTTATTTATTTATTTATTTATTTATTTTATTATTTTATTTTTTTTGTATTTTTCTGAAGCTGGAAACGGGGACAGTCAAACCCCCGCATGCGCCCGACCGAGATCCACCCAGCACGCCCACCAGGGGCGACGCTCTGCCCACCAGGGGGCGATGCTCTGCCCCTCCGGGGCGTCGCTCTGCCGCGACCAGAGCCACTCTAGCGCCTGGGGCAGAGGCCAAGGAGCCATCCCCAGCGCCCGGGACATCTTTGCTCCAATGGAGCCTTGGCTGCGGGAGGGGAAGGGAGAGACAGAGAGGAAGGAGGGGGGGGGGTGGAGAAGCAAATGGGCGCTTCTCCTATGTGCCCTGGCCGGGAATCAAACCCGGGTCCCCCGCATGCCAAGGCCGACGCTCTACCGCTGAGCCAACCGGCCAGGGCTCGCGAGGTTATTTAAAATGTTTGGTGGGTAGGCAGTGAGTAGGAATGCAGAATAGAGACAAGGAGCAAACTTTATTGAGTGGTAACTGAGTGCTAACAATGTTTCAGCCACTACACATATATTCTCTCATTTTTTCTTTCTTAAAATATCTCTGCGAGTTGAGGAGCATTATCCTCAATGTAAGGGTGAGGAAAATGAGGCTGAAGCAGGTACAGTTACATGCCATAATAGAGTTCTTAGAGATCTTTCTTCTAAGATTTATAAGTATAATTGGTTCATTATACACATTGTCATTTTTTAACAATTATTTTCTTCTGTAAATTCAGTACTGCACAAAATATATTATTTTAAGTTGAATGATAGTTAACAAATTTAGTCTTTTTTTAAAAACAATTTCCAATGGTTTCTACCGTGTCAATCTTCCCTTTTAACACAACTTTTACAATATCCTGTTTAATATTCTGATGTACAATTTATATAAGCAATTATCTATTTATGTGTGCAGTCATTTTAAAAATAAATATAATGGTTTACATGCTATATAAACTGATATAACAGTATTTTATATTAAAATAATGTATTTAAATACATAAATACACCTGCATAATTATATGAGAAATACAAAAAAGTATTCGGATATTTGCATCTTTTAAGTAAAATCATTGTGAGAATGATAGCTATTAATAGAGACTATTATGGATATGTTTAATTGTTTTAATTATGATGCAAATAGTATAAGCAGTGTACCTATTACATGTTTTTCCAAAACCATGAGTAATTTTTGGTAAAGTTCCAAAAGTATTGAAACTTTCTTCAACTTATTTGCTAGTTGAATTTTTGAAAAAACTGACTTAAACTAAAACTGCAGAACATACCGTATTTGTGTTTATATGTAAGACAGTGTCAGGTTCCAGACTCCGATGAGCAATAACAGAGATATCATCTACCTGTTTGTTCAGTGATCTCCTTGAAAAGCATGGAGGACATGGGGAAAATACTCATTTTGGGGACTATCGCCCACTATCTTTTTTATGCCTTCCTCACCCCCCAATCATTAAGACAACCTAAAATGCCTGTACAAAGTCTTTAAAGGGGCAGTACTACTCTTGATGATTACCACTACTCCAGCCCTTCCAAACCAAAGTTAACATTTGTTTTAAAAACTTGATCATTTATTTCTTATGTTTAAGATTCTGTGTGTAGTGCAATAAAAAAGTATGTAGGAACTGATATTTTTCTTCAAGGATTCTATAGCCTAAGTCAGAAGATGGATTGTGTGTGTGTGTGTGTGTGTGTGTGTGTGTGTGTGTGTGTATGTGTGTGTGTAATATGTTCTTATCAAAGGTAGAAAGATGACTATGAACTGAGAATACCCAGTAAGGTCTCACAGAGGCAGTCCAATACAAAGTAAGATTTGAAAGATGTGTCTATAACAGTGATTTTCAACCAGTGTTCCTCATGAATTTTTCAAACAAGAAATATCAGACAATTTAGTAGGAGCACTGACCTCTTTTCCCTTAAATTGTCAAATAAAAAATGACAACAGCCAACACAGCAGTAGACCTCAGATGTGAATGAATTAAAATTATACCTATTATTTTTGTCAGATCAGCAAAAAATGTATTTCTTGGTGTGCCACACAATTTTAGTAATTAGTTTATGTGTGCCATGAGATGAAAAAGGTTGAAAATCACTGGTCTGCAATGAAGTGATTCTGGAGAAGTTTGCATCACATTGCATCACAGATAACGAAAGGGAGCCAAGGAGCTTGACTAGGATAAGAGTCACTGTCAGTAGTGCTGGCAGTCATAACAGGAATTAAGATTGGAGAAAGGCTGTTACGTCCAAATGGAAATAAAATTGAATAATTCATGAATTAAATGTCAGAGATGGCTGCTCCACAGAAAATATTTAAGTTTTAAGATGGTCTATTTAGTGAATTTGGAGTTCATTAATAGTAAAATGAGAGGGCTTAGAATAAAAGACTCAGATTTCTTTAGTTGGGATGCATTTTCAGTGTGTCTCTATTTTTTTTTTTTTTTTGGAGTATTTGATTATGTTTACCCAGTTAAATTTGGGAGGAACTCATATCTGTGTGGTCCATAGATTCTCTGCACTCCAGACATGGAATTTGAAATGCCAAAATGGCAGGTCATGACTTTCTGTCTCTCTTTTTCTCTTTGTAGGTATGATTTTGTAGAAGTTGAGGACCCCAGTGATGGAACTATATTAGGGCGCTGGTGTGGGTCTGGGACTGTACCAGGAAAGCAGGTTTCTAAAGGAAATCAAATCAGGATCAGATTCGTATCTGATGAATATTTCCCTTCTGAACCCGGGTTCTGCATCCACTACAACATTCTCATGCCAGTAAGTACCACTTAGAGATCTGCTCATTTAATTAGGTCAGTTGTCTACTTTTTTCCCATTTAAACAGGACAATCAGGCAAAACAAAAGCAAGAACCTTTCGCTAGCTTGAATTTTTTTTTATAAATGTCACTTTAGTTATACCTTATCAATAAGTGAAATAAAATATTTTGTACAACATTTAGAAAATTGTAACAAACCCATTACCACCCAATTCACTGTCTGGTATTTCAGTGTTAATGGAAAATTATATCAGGTAGATAGAATTTTCTCTTGAACAGAATAAGAACATTAGCATACTTATTCCTCTTATCAGTTAGGGATCATCAGCAATATTTGGATTATAAAATGTCTTCCTGAATTAATTTTAAGTATGATCATATTAAATAGCAAAATAATGGTAATAGTTTTCTAGAAGTTTTTGACCCTTTCTTATAGAATGGTCTTCTGCATTTTGCTAAATGTTATTCTTACATTCAAGATACATTTCAAGCTTACACAGTACCCTGATGGTTCTTATTTTTAAATTCATATCTATTTTTTGAAATAAATACATTACCAAGCTGCAAAGACAGTATTATCTGACATTAATGTTACTTTAATTAAATTCTTGCATGTATTGCCTAAAAGACCATGCTCTTGTGTAATGTTTTACTTTTTCTTTCCAGTATGGTGACATCATACTTTTATGCACCCAACAAATTTATTTTTTGGTTGTGTTGTTTACAAGTATGTATATAAGATATTTCTTTTAATCTTCTCCTGAAGAACTGTAAACTTATTAAATATTAATGCTTTTAAAATCCATGTTTTAATAAAATAGATTTTAAAAAGTAGTTAGCTCAATTTTTCTACTTAATTTTTATTCTAATTGAATAATATTTTTGGCCTTTTGTGCCCTTCCCCCCACCAAAAATGGTTTAGAAATTCTCACTGGAATTTAAGAAATCTACTTTGTCTGGTTATAATTGTTGTCCTTCTAGCTTCTAGTTGTATCATGATTGCTTGCAACCTTTATTTTATATATTAGTTCAAACATTTGTATATATTTCTTACACTGCAACAGGAATATCAAAATCCCTTTTGCATTTTTATCACATTCTGCTTATAAATAATAATTCAAAAGTACTTATACAGATATAATGATGTCATTATGGGAACATAACATGATGTAGGCTACAGGCATTAACATGTAGACTCTTGGATATAAAAACTGTGCATGCAGACAGCAGTTCATGAGAATTCATTAGTCAGAGAAAAATATAAAATTAATGATTAACTTTATATATTATATACATATTGTAATGTTAGCAGAAATTTTTCTTTTTGATTGCCCCAACTCAGGTCTGTTGACTATTATATAAGCAACTGATTAAGAAATGTAAGCATTGTTTAAGATACAGCCAGAAAGCAACAATAAAATACAAACTGAAATTTGAAAATGAAGATTTATTCATATACTAACAATAGAATCACTTGTTATGTATAATTGAAGTTAAGAGAGATATCTCTAAAATATACAGTATAAATTATACTGTGACTCTGGATCAATGTCCTTGTATAAATTTAAAATATTTATATTGATATTACATTATGAAATACTTTTGCCAGTACATATAGATGTTAATGGAGATTAACATTTTCTTTCTTAATCTTCAGAACTTTTCTTAAATTGTTTTTATTTAAATTTAATAAAATTTAATAACCTCACAGATCTATGGTTAGTCCTACCACCCTTCTGAGTAAAAAGTGCCCCACCACCTGGTTTTGACCTGTTACCAGAGATTCGCTGTGACTAACATCAGAAACTGCCTGGACGCGTCACTGATTTTGTCATTAAAATTAAATTTAGTACATTTGTAATTATTGAAATAGTTTAATAAATTGTAAATATGGACTCTGGTGGGCTGCAACCATGTTTTACGTGGCAACTAAGTTGACCTGTGATGGGCTGCAGAAAATGGAGATGTGGAAAAGTAGCACAGGGGACGTATTTTAATGTGCCCTATGCTTAGGAAAACAGTGGACTTTGGGCTGGAAGAAACCAGAGAACATGAGAGTAGGGTCTTCCGTTGCATAATAAGTGTGACTTGGTGATTTGAAATTGCCGGATTGCTTTCTGGAGTGATTATTGATGTATGAATTTTACAACCTCATGAGCTTTCATTCTTTGGGGTTTAAATTAACTTTAACAATTTATCTGCCATTTCTTCACCTGTGTTTGGTCTTGGCTCCATATGCCCATCCCTCCTCCCCCACAGCCAATAACTGCCTGCAGAGAGAGCAAGATTTGATGAGCAAAAAATTTGTAAAATGATTTTGCTTTTAAGCCTTGCGGAGTGTTTTGACTTATCATTGTGTATTGCTCCATGACATCTCGCCCTCCACCAACTCCCCCCACCCCAACATTACTTCGAGCAGGGCAGCAATCCATCAACCTTATCTGTGTATCAATGAATGGAAGCCTAAGGGATGAAAGTTTGCCTTCTGGAGAAGAGACTTGAAAGTTCTTGTGTCATTTGCTCAGGGGCAAGTGCCCCTCCAAGCCCTTACCCCCCTCACTCATCATCTTTGGTATGTTTTTTTTCCCCAAGAATGAACTTCACTTAGCACACCCAGATCCCCAGAAGCAATGGGTTCAATGGAAACACACCACTGCAAAATAGGACCTTAGGGGCCACCGGACACAATGGTTTCTTAACTTTGTAATGATAAAAACGATATTAACCACAAGTCCTTAGTAGGCTATTAACTTCCTAGTTTGAGGTTTGTTACTGAATGCCTAGTACAATGCCAGACACACTGCAGCTGCTCATTAATATCTCATAGACATGCAGCTGTTTCCCTTTAGAGTTGTCTAGACCCAAGTGGCACTGCACTAACTTCTCATTTACTATACGTTACCTTTGTTGCCTGTTGCACAATAGTGTTGATGCAGAAGCTAGAAAACTGAAGAATCACATATTATCCTGGTCCTGACATATTAGGCTATATTACCAAGAACGCATTCTTGCCCTACTTAAAGAACTGAACTATTTTTTTGTTGTTGTTTTGTTTGGAGGTGGAGCAAAACATCCAGATATCCAGGCTACTTAACAAAATTAGTGCATACTTGTTATATTATAACTATTAATGTGTATAATCATATTCACCTGCTTTTTAGAACTAACTTAATGAATATTTTGCATCTATTCATACATACAAAATCTTTGAGTTTAGTCACCTTTTTTCCCTGGGATAATTATGGAGAAAGTTGATTTTAATATTTCTTATATTTTACACATAAGGAAAATAAATCTGCAGTCTCCTTTGGGCGCATGAGTGGATATTTGATTTTAGTCAACCTTTTCCGCTCTGTGGTTCTGTTTACCATACATTAGTTAAAATTTTCAGAAACAGTTTTTGCCACACATGTTGCCTTTGAAAATTATGTTCACCTTCCTAAACTGATCTACTCACTCTCCATCAGCTAAGGACTGAAAGAACATATACTGTAGATTGTTTATCTATTTTATATATCAATACACATTCCTGTATAATGTTATGATTTGTGTATCATTTTCTTGATTTCCAGGTTCCTTCAAATAAGACATAAATAAAATCACCCTTCAATATTACTATCTTGAATTTGTATTAAAAGCTGTTTTATTTTAGAAAAATCTTTCAAAGTGTCTATATAAAATTATAGCTAGTTTTTTGTATCTTAAAAAATAGTGCTAGATTTACTGCATAAATTAAAATTTTTAGCACTTTAATGCTATTTTCAAGAACTATTTATGGCAACATATATATTCCTCAGTCATGCCTCATTAATAAATAATGGAAAATAAATCCATGTAATCTGGTGCCAAATGATATATATTCAGCTTTTATGATTGTGCAGAAGGAGTTAATAATGTCTTTGATTTTTTTTTCCTTCATGCTAAAAGAGAGGGGAAAAAAGGCTGGTAGATTAGCAGTGAGAGATTGTTTGGGAAGAAATGAAGCAAAACTGAAATAAAACAGTGCAAGCTTGTTTCTGTTTGGAGGCCACACACAGTGCGGGCCCAGCGGATCCCTTAGAAAGGAAAGAAAATTTTTTGTTTAATTTTGGAGTAATTTATAATAGACTGTGTATGTTTCACTCTGTGCACTGTAGCATAAGCACCATATTTAAAAAAATTAAGAAACCTACAAAGACTGAAAAAATAATATTTTCTTCTAGTATCAGAACACTTTATTAAAAGATATATTTTTTAAAAATCACAGCCTTAATGTAAAAATATATTGTATATTTTTTTCAGTTACTTCAAAATGAAACATATTTGAAATAAAATATGCCTATCTAAACTTGAATATTTAAGCAGTTTTATTTTGCATTCTTCTTGAGTGTAATAGTACTTTAAATTATGTATCCTTTTAAATGGTCATATGATTTGAGGATTTTCTTTTTCTTCTTCCAATCTCATTAACATTTTGAAAGATGATTAAATTACCACCGATTTATTTTGAAATGGGTTTATTGAATATTACATTTTAAGAATTTTAATGTAAGCTTTTTGAGCAGAGGTAATAGCATAATATTTTTAACAATTTTTTTACTACTGTTTTTCATTTATTGAATGTATCAGTTTACATTAAGTGCAATAGCTGTTAATAGCTACTTCATCAATTGACTCATATATTCTTTATCTTTTCTTTATGATTTGAAAAGGGGAGTGTAGGGTGTTGAATGACCTGAAGACTAACTCAGAACAATCCAGTGAAACTCATCTTTTTTTTTTTAATTGCTTCCAAATTTGCTCTACTAATTTTTGGAATTTTACTGTTTTGTTTTTTTTTAATATATATACTCAGTAACACTTGTCTGGACATTACCTAGGTTGAATTCTTGTTAATGAAATTATTTATATATTTAATCTGTAAAGAGATTAAATGATATGAGAGAATAAGACATAAGTATTATAGCGACTTTCTAACCCCAACTATGTGTTTTCCTTAATGGTGATTTTGTAAATGACTTGTCCAGAGTTAAGTCAGTGCCCAGCCATTGTGCACTGTAGAAGGGTGTATGGTTTCTGTGGGGGAGGCTTACAAGGACACTTGATGCCTGAGGTGCCACTAAGGAATGCATGACTGATCGCCAAAGTGGTTATTAATTATGCAGGATACAGAGAACAAAGCAGCTCAGTGAATATAGACTTTGGAGGGAGAAAGGAGGAGGGAGGATTTTTTTTCCATCCCTTCTAGTAGTGTTTGCCAGGTTATTTTACTGTTAATATCATGTAAAGAAAAGTCTTAACTGAAGGCCAAATTTGCTTTTATGTTCAGGTTAAGAAAGAATTCCAACTAACTCTCATACGCGGCATCAAATTTATTGGTTTACTTTCTTAGGGGGTGCTGCATGTCTGGAATAAAAGTAAATACCAAGAGTAATATCAAAACACTAATCCTATAGAAGAGAAAAATCAATGTCAGAATGAACTCAAAAAATTTTTTTAATTATAAATCTTCACAATAAATTGTACTACACTGCTCTATTACTATACTAAAATGATTTTAGCAAGTGAATATTTATGTTAAACCTTTTGAAATAAATTTTTCTTTGCCTTAAAGGAAAATTAAGAGAAAAAGTAGTTCTTAGAATTTTTTGTAGTATTTAGAGTATGGAAAAAGTATTTCAAGTCTGAAACACTTTTTGAATGATTAGATTTTTATTAAAATATGCAATGTACTTGTGTATTTAAGAAGGAAAGTCTTTTGAGAACATGATTTGATTGCATCAAAGAAATGATACAGTTGCTGCAGACTAAACTCTTGCTTGGCTAAAAGCTGTTTAATATATTTTTCCACTTAACTTCTAACCCATGGACACATTACTCCCTTTCATGTGAGGATCATGGTCTCTCTTCCATTTCTCCTGATTCTTTTTGTTCTGGCTAATCCCTAGCTATCTAAGAAAGAATTTTACAGATGGTATGACTTGTAGTTAGAAAGAAAAGGGCAGTTGGCACTACTACAGGGATGGTGAAAGGCAGACAGACCATTTTCTGTTGGTTGTAAATAAGAATTTAAACTCTTGAGAGCTTGACACTTGTTTGATTCATATTTTATATCTAAAGCCACAAAGATTTAAAACCTTAGCATTAATATGGCAATATAAACCCAAGGGAGAGAATTGTTCTCCAGAGGTAAGCTTGTTGCAATTTTAAATGATCAAATGATACTTTTCCTTCAGTATCTCCAATTGTTTTCCTGTTAATTCTTTTAACATTTATTGAAGAATATTTGATGAGTCATTTTGTTGTGGAAAACTTCAAAGGCATATTTGGTGTTGCCCTGGATCTCTAAGAACTTACCTTGTTTTGGAGAAAAATATATACATACCTATATAAATGCAGTCTATGAATAAGTGTCATCTAAGTAGTTTGGAAAGATCTTGAGAAGGAAGAGAGGTAATTATCAAGAGTAGAAGGATATAATTCTTAGATTAAAGGGGAAAAAAAGGAATCACACAAAAACCCTGGGAGTTACCTAGTATAAATTTGATATCAAATATATTATAAAAATCTCTCAAGAGCTTATTAAAAATGCATATTATCAGATGTCAGAGATTATGATTCTCTTGGTCTGGAGCAGTGCCCAGTTATCTGCATTTCATCAAACGTTCTTGGAGATGCTGATACAGAACGTTCCTACACTGAATTAGAATTTGCTCTAAACTATAAACTGAGCAAGATGCAGAGAGTTTTACTACAAGATATTGGGGAAATATTTTTCATATTCAAACAAACATGAATATTTTATGGGACAGATTGGAGACTCTGCATGCATATTTAACAGCTAACATACCCATGTGTTCTCCATTTTTCAGGATTGCAAAAAGAGTGGGACTTTCTCATGGAAGCATATGGATAGATTTCAATTTTTAGTATTTGCATGTATTGTACCAGCTTTTCTAAGCCGTATATTAAAGTCTATCAATTTTGTCAACTGTCAGTATCTGTTATCCATGGAACTAGGATAGATTGACAATCTGCCTTCTCTTCCAGTTCAAGGCCAAGCTTGTCTGATCATTCACAGACGGCACAGTTCCAGCACAGAGACCCAGTTCTAGACTAGATATCCATTCATTCTGTGGTGTGATAAGACACTATTAGTAAAACAAGACAGTTCCCATCTTCAAGAAATATTCTTTTATTTTCCTCATGCTCTTCTCTTTTAATCTGTAGTTCTAATTTTTGTCAGAGTTATAACTGTCCATAGTTTAAAAGACAAATATTTCTTAGGCTAACAGAACTAGCATTTACCCCTACTTTACCCTGGCCAAACCATTTTCCTGCCCCTTGGAGGCAAGCACTTCCTGTTTTATTTTTATCTGAGTCTTTTAGGATGGACCTCTTTACCTTCCGATGACATGCTTGTATTGTTAGTTCTTGGCTTTGTTTTTAAAATTATCTGTGAAGTTCACTCTGTACACACTCTGGAAGGTGAGGCTTTTGCTTTCTTTCATCCTCCTTCGTTTATCACACCTGTAGACACTGCCCAACATCCCATCCTCTATTAGATCCTAATTCTATCATGATCCAGATTCACTGTGTACATTATGGTGACCATCTGATCATTTTTCATAGCTGAGCCATGAAGTATGCTATGACTACATTTCCTTTTCTGACCATTTTTTTGCTTTGTTTTTCTGAACACTGGATTTTTGTTGTTGTTGGCTCAGATCCATGTGTTGATTCATTTATATATATATTTACCACAGAGTTATCCCCATTCCTTAGGTTGTGTGAATCGCCTCTCATCAGTCAGACACGTTAGGTTGCCTAATAATTTCATCTTCCAGAATAAATTTCTGGTAAAACAATCTGGTTGGCTTCAGTTTAGACTGATTGGCCTTTAGACCTGCTGTGCAGATGTCATCCTTGGGATCTTCCTTTGTCATTATCCCAAGTGTTTCCTTTGCAATTTTCTCGCATTTGATCCCTTGTTTGCAGGAATCTGGGTCTCCCTCTCTCTTCATTTACTTCCTTATTTGGAAAGAGAGTAAAATCCCCATAAACTCACTGAGTTAAAGGAGCATCAGAGATAAAATGTTATGCCCTTGTCTAACTAAAAATACTTTTATTTAACCCTGAAACTTCTGTGATACTTGGCCAAATCTAGGATTTGAGCTGGCCACTTAGAAGCTGACTGGGCATTCCGTGCATGTGGATGGACTTTGCTGACCATGGTCTTCACTGTACCATGAACTGACCAGGTCAATTCCTTAAAGACTCTCTGATTTGCTTAATCTTTTTTCTAGGGGTATAGTCTTTGCTGCCAATTTTCTAAAATGATGGCTGAGTGGATTAAGACTAAGAGTCTAAGAATTACCACCTTTTTACCCTTATATTGGAGATAATATCACCACTCCCAACTTGCTTGTGTTCCCCATTCCTTAAATTTTCAGTTTTAATCTGTTCAGGGGAGAAATCTGAATAGGGAATAAGTCAGTCGTTTGCCACAGTGGGAAATAGATTTGGAGTGTCTGACAGCTTCATGATTTTCAACTAATCCTCCTGGTTTCAGTCCCATTGTTATTCCACTTCCATAGGAACCTGGTGCCACCAGACCCCACAGCTTTTTGGTTGTCATTTCTCGTAAATCAGGTTGCTTCTTGGCTTTGACCCCTGCTGAACTTTGTCATGTCCACAGATTCAATGACGACATATCCACCTGCTTTTCATTTTCCAAAATTTTATCACTGTTGTCTCCCTTCCAATTTTTTTTTTGGCCGTAAAGGACTATGCATTTAAAAAATATATTTTACAAATCAATAATTTTGGGATAGAAAAGAGATAAAATGACTATCGTTTCTTTTATTATATATTTAGTGTGTTCTTATTAAAGGGTCAGTTTATATCTGATTTAAAAAATATGCAGATACTTTGCACAATAATTGAGGACTGAGGACATAATACAGTAGTCCCCCTTATCCATGTGAGATGCTTCCCAAGATAGTACCGAGCCTTATATACTATTTCCCAATATATACATACCTATCATAAGGTTTAATTTTATTAATTACGTGCAGTAAGAGATTAGCAACAATAACTAATAAAAACAATAATTATAACAATAATTATAATAAAAATTATGTGAACATGGTCTCTCCGTCTCTCAAAGTATCTGTGTTTTCTGTACAGTGCAGATACTGGGCAAGGGGATGACTTACAGCCCGGGCAGAACAGCCTGAGATTTTTATCGTGCTACTCAGAATGGCACACAATTTACAAAGTACAAGTTGTTTATTTCTGGAATTTTTTATTTAATGTTTTTTGAACCATGGTTGATTGTGGGTAACCAAAACCACAGGAAGGGAAACCGCTGGTAAGTGGCAACTATTGTAGATGCCCAGTGCCATGCCCTGTGACTGGCTTTCCTGAACAGTTCTCCATTACCCTCCGTGCCAGATAAAATAGGCCCCTAGAGAAGCTGCATTGCATGATTATGCTAATATTATGTTTTCTTTCTAAATGTTAGAGATGCATATAAAACTAGATATTGATTAGTTATTTAACATATGTTGGTCTCCATTTTAATATCATGTCTAGCAGTATCCACTGGGATACGTGTTAGTTGTAACCAAATAACTCATCAGCCCACATGTTTGAGAAAATGATATCCTTATAAGTAGTCTTCAAATACTCATTTATTGAGTAATGTTATTAGTTTATTTGAATGATTTGAACAATAAAACTAAGAGCTTTCAAAATTTTACCTATCTTTTAAACTAAACTGATGTACTTTTACTGTTATTTGTTTAAGACTACTTTGAAATCATATGAACCTATATAACCGTCAATTTTTATGTCTTCTATAGTCAGCATCAAAAACTAAATGGTAAGTGCAGTTAGTGTTAGGGACTTCTGAAGGGGTCAATATTTCAAAGTCAAGTATATTCTAAACATATTTTAGAAAGGAAAGGCTTAATGATATCAATTTGGAAATAATTGAATCAAGCAGAATAGGATGAATATAAATTAAAAGAAGTACTAAACATGATGGGTGCTTTTATGTCACTTGATCACCTAGAATGCAATATTCTCACTGTTTTACAGATTAAAACACAGAGAAGGTCACATATTTAGAAGTGTTTTTCCAATTTTATTTAAAGACAGGTGTGTCTGGACTTGTTGGGAACATAGCCCATAGCAGAAAGATCATTGAGGAAGGAAATATGTGTAAGACTCTCTCACCATCTCTGTTTTCCCTTTTAAAACACTTAAGTATTATTTCTGTTGATTGTGATGTCATAGATATTTGAGGAACTTCGAGAAGTTGGGAACTAAATTAGAATTTACCTTTTTTTTGTAAGTAAGGGATAGTGTTAATAAATATCAAGTGTTAAATTGTACTTTCTCCACACAATTGTCTTTAAAATGCGCACAAGACAGAATCTCCTTTCAAAGTTTCTTTCAAAATAATCACAGTGTTAAAGAAGTAAGGATTCATATATGTAGTCAGTGTTTCACTTATCACTCAGATGGCATCACGTGAAAAATTATACTGTTACTTGTGAGTAGCCTAGCAATCTTTTCAGCTTCAAAGAATTCTTCAGATTGTGTCATTGAGGTAAGTTGGGAGAGGATAATTACACAAAGAAATAGGAAAATAAAATAGAAACAAGATTCAATTGGCAGTCTGTTAAGCAACTGCTTAAGGTATCACTGAAATAATAATAAAAAAAACAAAAACAAAAAACCATAGCCTCCTTAGTTTGAAATTACACAGTTTGCGCACAGTGTCTGAACTATAAAAGGCACTGGGTAATATTTAAAATGAATGGAAGAGGAAACACAAATCTAAGGACTGGTGTACACGGGAATGGCTTTCACAGCTGTTTGCAGGGTGACAGCCTATGGGTGCTAAAGGCTTCGGGAGCCGAGGGAGGAAATTCCTGCACCAGGTTGTCTTTGTGTTGTGGATCCAGGACGAAGGTCCTGTGTCTGCCTAGGTGTTTCTACTCTTGCTAAGTCAAGTCGGTTTTTGTTGAAATGTGAATAAAAGCCATTATAGAAATACCTGCCTAGGACCTTTCCTTGCAAAGTAGTTATTCTGAAGAGGGATTAAGGCTGTCATCTTTGCCTTAAAAGACTATGTGAATTATCTTAAGTACTTCCAAAGCAGGTTTGCTTAAGAAAGCCAAGGTTTATATTACAACTTTTTTTTTTCTTCCTTCGGAAGAAGATAGAAAAGCATTGATGTGGCAATTATCTAAGACTCTAAAATCTGAGAAAGGACATAGAAATTACTAAGCATAGATCACTTCAGATCAACCTGTGCAGTGTCTAATACCTCCTCTGAAATTCTGCTTTTTAACTTTATAGCACTGTTAAAGAGGCAATGCCCTTTTTTCAGGAAACAAATGCTCTGGTAGGGTTAAAATGAATAAGTAAATAAATAGGTAAATAAATAAATAAGGGTACTTTCCTGCTGGATCTAAGTTAATGAAATAGCATAAGATGTAATTAGTTGTTCTCAGTAAAAAGACATGTGAAAGACAGGGAATTGTTAGAAGGCTGGAGAGACACCACATGCCAGAACTTGTCTTTTAATACCTGAGGGAAGTAAGTGGGTTTAAAATTATGACACATCCTTTGGATGAGATTCTTTAGATGTCATCTCAAATAATCTGACACAAATATTTTTCTTTCTTTTAGGAATCTGGTGAGTGATGCATTATGGTAATCCCATTACTGATAAACTAGAAACAAAACAAAACAAAAAAGCCACACCCATGTCTACTTGGGCATACAGGGTTTGATTTTAAAGTCAGGATCCCGTTCATAGTGGGTCTTTGGCAGGATCCTGATTTCTCTCTGAAATTCATGTTTACATGCTGTTTAGTCACTTCTTAGAACTCCACATAATGTTTACTGTTTTATGCCTATATGTCAAGAGAGGTATATATTTGACTAACGTGTGTAATTGTTGCAATACTAATTTGAAGATGTGAATTTTCATTGCATATTTAAATTGGTTTTCTCAAATCTTGGGGTCATGCTTTCCATTTATATACAGTTTATGTTTTCTCTTCCAGTAGAATTTCTAATTACAGAAAGGGCTTGGCTGCTTCCTCTGGCTAGCCATAGTTCTTATTTGGCATGAATGGCCTGGCATAATTTTATGCCACTGAGCAATTTAACGATACTAAATCATTAAAAGGACATTTGGTCTTTTGATAAGATCTTGAACCTTCTGTTCACTGCCCTTTGCATCCGGTTTTTACTTTTTCATTTATATTGCAAGACTGTGGCAAGATGCAATTTAATTTAAGTAGATATTCAGTTATTTGACTTGGAGACATATGTAATTTTGTGTTATAATTGTAAGCTGATCCCCCAAAAAAGCCCACACCAACCTACATCCATAAATATACTGCTCACAAAAATTAAGAATATTTTATTACCTCATATTTATTTTGAAATATCCCCTAATTTTTGTGAGCAGTGTAATAATAGTGCATACTATTTTTTGAACACCTAGTTCTGTATTGAGTTCTTGATATATGTCACCTCATTTAGTCTTCATAATAACTCAATGAGAAATTATCCCCATTTACCGAGGAAGAAGTATGCTCAGAGAAAAAATATGCAACTTGCCTAAGGTTCAGAGCAAAGAAGTAGAAAAAAATATAGTCAAACCATAAATTTCAAGCATAATATATAGTATCTTCTAATCAATTTTTCCCAATAAAACCTTTTTTAACATTTCTTTTGAGAGGATTGTAAATTGACATCCACTTGTAAGAAATATCCAGTACAATCTTCACCTAATTATTCCTAGTGGTAACATCTTACATAACTATACATAGTACAATATCACAACCTGGAAAGTGACATTGATACAATCCATCAACTCAAAAAAGTTTCTTTTGAAAAAATAAAAATGTATAGCATCATAGAAGATATTAAATAAAAGTATTATATGGAAATACTTTTATAAAAAATAGTTTAAAAGGTGTTTAATACATAGTTTTAAAAATGGTACAACAAAGCATAACAAGAGTGTGCATATATTTTTGTATCAGTAAATGGCTTCAGAATCTCAATTTAGGTTAGGAGGGAAATTTTTGTATTCTGAACTAGGTGACCTCATAATCTTCCACATCTAATAATTTATAGTGTGATGCAGGCCATTTTTGCAGCTGAGAGTAGAACATTTACCATAGACTAAAGATTACAAAATCAAAAATAATACCACAAATCACTTTTCTTAATGTGGGATTTATAGTGAATGTGTGAAAAATAAATAGTCACTATAAATAAATCCACGAATAAAGCTTTGCAGCTTCAGAGACAGAGATTAATGAAGTTTTAGGATGCTAAGAGCTCAAGATATAATCTATAGCTTTAAACCAATGTCAAGACTCAGAACTGATTGCTTTAAAAGCCCTTCATTTCTCTAGAATAGATTAATGACTTTAGTGCTACTAAATCTCTCATGCAAAATGTATATAATTTGGTTCCAACAGGTATGGTATGTGAGAGTACTTATTAAGTGTAACTGTATAATATGTAAAATTTTAGCTACTTCAAAAAAGATAGTGTGGTTTTGGGGGGTTTTTTCAAGGTATCTTTTGCCTTTAGAATTCATTGCAAACCAGCTTATAAACACATTGGGAGCTGAGAGCTGGTTCATTAGTTGACTAAGTCAGGTGGAAAAATCATAAAAATGATACACATAATCTGTAAGCCCTTAAAATTTCAGTGCTCTGCACTAAAGGCCAAGACCTTTTCTTTAAGTAGGATATGCTGATTGGAGTTTGGTTATATTTCTTCCAAAAATCATGGTCATAATGCCTTAATTATGACTTTCAGTTTGGGATTTTTAAAGTAAAAATGACAACTCAAAGATACTTTTTAAAACAATGTAAACACAGAATTCCTCTAGAATTTTTTTGAAGCTTTCTCTCCTGTATTTTACAGTTGTCTCTCAGACCTAATTGAACATCAGCTATTTGTTGTTGTTTTATATATAAACTCATTCTGTAGGGAGTCCTTCAAAGCATCCATCTAAGTTTTCAAAGAGACAGCAACTCACATTTGATTGGGTTACATAATAGTGAAATAAGGAAAATTACAATATCAAGCACTACTGATATAAATAGTTTGGGGAATAAATACAACCGTCTCATGGTTAAATGTTAAATTTAACTGGTGGTAGCAGGAAGGCTAGAATTCACTGAGTTGTGGGTACCATTGGTCAGTATGATTTGCATCTATAGGAAAATACTAAAGCAGGAGGTCAGTTAAGTAAGGTCCATTAAGATAATGACTTGCCCTTTGATCAATGTTGATTTTAATATTGCTCGATAGTGTGTCATTAGACAATTGTAATTTAAAATTGTGTGGCCAATAGAAAAATAATTGGTAATTGAGTTGGTATGTATATCACAATAGCTAAGAATATGCCTGGTGCATTTAAAACATTATTATTCTTTTCCTATATAATTTTTCCAGTGATTTACTTGCATTATTTTTCAAGCTGCAGACTATATATAGCATGGCTACCTGGAAGTTACTTGGAGTTTGGGAGAGTGAGTTTTCTACTAGTGGATACCTTTTATACAGACAGAACTCCAGATGAAGATGTATGAAGAGATATTTTTATATTAGTGAAACAGAAAAAACATGTATTTAATATTCATTATAGTAATGAAGAAGCAAGGTTTTGTTTTTTCCTCCCTCCCTCCCTCCCTCCCTCCCTCCCTCCTCCCTTCCTTCCTTCCTTCCTTCCTTCCTTCCTTCCTTCCTTCCTTCCTTCCTTCCTTCCTTCCTTCCTTCCTTCCTTTTTCTTCCTTCCTTCCTCCCTTCCTTCCTTCCTTCCTTCCTTCCTTCCTTCCTTCCTTCCTTCCTTCCTTCCTTCCTTCCTTCCTCTTTCCTGTGCTCCCTTACCCTAATCAACTTTTTAACTTGTATTATTTTCAGAATTTTGTCTATACTTTACCACCCATGCTTCCTAAGAAAAATGCCTTGCTTTTTAAAAAAAAAAAAAAAACCCAACTCTTCTTTATATTAAAATGACTCTTTAGTTCAAAGCAGGCATTCTGCTAATATACAGCATCCTCTATGATGTCATAGGGTATGCTCTGATTTGGTTATCTTCTTGCACTAAGGAAATGGGAAGGTTGACAATAACAGTGTTTATGATATCTTCTGTACTAGTAGTCGTGTTTAACCCTCTAAGATCTTGAGGTGTCCTCAGCACTTTGATTGTTGTTTTTGACTGAGATTCTTTTTTTTATTATTTTTATTATTTTTATTTTTTATTTTTTACAGGGACAGAGAGAGAGTCAGAGAGAGGGATAGATAGGGACAGACAGACAGGAACGGAGAGAGAGGAGAAGCATCAATTATCAATTTTTCGTTGCGACACCTTAGTTGTTCATTGATTGCTTTCTCATATGTGCCTTGACCACGGGCCTTCAGCAGACTGAGTAACCCCTTGCTCGAGCCAGCGACCTTGGGTCCAAGCTGGTGAGCTTTTGCTCAAACCAAAGGAGCCTGCACCTAAGCTGGCGACCTCGGGGTCTCGAACCTGGGTCCTCCGCCTCCCAGTCTGATGCTCCATCCACTGCGCCACCGCCTGGTCAGGCTGACAGAGATTCTTTACTTGTGTTCTTGTGACCTTCAATACTACAGATCTGACTTGAATTCCCACTTTTTAACTAACCTACCTGTACAAACCTGGACAAGTTTTCCAAACCACAGAATGTGAATGACAAAAGTTTCTGCCTTACAGCATTGTTGTGAGGATTAAATACCAAATGCTTAGCTCAGTGTTTGGCAGGCAGTGGTGAAAAAATGTTACCTTTTTTCTAAGGTCAGATTTAATGTTATGTCTGATTCTCAGTGCTCTCTCCCTAACTTGATATTTTTAAAACTTTCTGACTGAGACCTCACCAGAAGAAAAAACTTCACAGTGTGATTATGTATGCATGTGCACACACACACATGCAGACGCACATGATCACATCTTAGAATGATGTATATGTGCAGGTTCAGATATTATAAGAAAACATATGAAATCAGTACTATAGTTTCTGTATTTAAAGAATCCTAGTCACAATGTATTAAACTGATTGCACAATCCACTAACTATGCCAGAACTTCTGTTCATAGAAATCTGACCTAGATTGTAAAAGATGTATTGTGTGTAAATGAAACAGTGTAACTTTTGGCCATTTCACTTACTTTTCTGGAAAGATATCATATTACACTAAAATGTGTCAAAATTTATTCTTAACTATCCCCCACATTGTCACTTAAGCACACCTTCCACTATAACCTGCAAAAACGAAAATGGGTTTTAGAAAGTCCGAATTGAAGGTCTTCTATCAATGTTGGCCTATTCAAAGCTGATTCCTTAAAAGAACTCCTCCTTGATGATCACATTCCAGGATTGTACTGAGGCTTTCATGATCATAGGAACTATTTATTGAATGCTCACCTCCTCTACGATGTTAAAATGGACAACTTATTTGCAATGATTATTAGTTAAGCCTGCTTTCCCACTGATGTTTTGAAGAACTCATCAATCTTTTAGTGCAGGAATTTAAGGTTCAATTAGTGGTTTTGAATCAGCAGCTAGAGCCCGCCCGCCCTCCTCACTGTTCGGTGCCAATGCCGGTAAGCAGAGGTGAAAGAGATTGCTTTCTAAGCCTGCCCTGCAGCTATCTTCACATTTTTAGTGAAACCAAAGGAGAGGCTGGACAGTTTATGGATAACTGTCTCATGGTGGTGCTTATCAAATGGGGAGTGAGAAATTTCTTCTCAGGGTTCTCCCTGGTACAAATGGAAACACAGATGAAAGGTTTTAGAAAGCACAGGTTTGCATTGTTTGGACAGGTCTCTTGGCTTCCTGAACTATGCACACTACATGAAGTGGGGCCTTGAGTGGTATTTGCTCTATGTGTATTAATGGCATTTCTGCCTGAAGATAAAACTTTTTTTTTTTTTTTGGTAAAAATAACTTGTCACTCAGTTGAGACGTTTTGCTTGGGAAATGCTATGGTTTTGAACTATTTCTCTGCTTGTGCATCTCACCTGCTTCCCTGCACTCTGTTTGCTGACATGTTGGTTTTATGTTTAAAAATCTGCTATACGAATATCACCTTTGTATTGCATTTGTGTAAGTTGACTGCTAAGAACATGTTTTATAACTTTTAGAACACTTAAACTGGGATAGCCATAATGATAAATTGTTAAAGCTAAGTATTTTTCATGATGTGCAACCTTTAGGTTTTCATTTAATTTCTAATTGGCTCGGGTGTTCCAAAATACACTGCCATTTTATTCATATTATGAATGAATTATATTAATACAGTTGTAGCTTTATATAGTTGGATGTAGTTCCAAGGAAATCTGTATTTTTTCTAATCTTTTATCCAAATTGTAGATCATTATTAATATTTATTAAAATATATTAATAGTATTAACATTTATTTAATCATTTCCTCCCCACCCATCCATCCCCCTGTGCTCCCTTTGAGAGCATTAAGAATTTCAGTTGGGCCTGACCAGGCAGTGGCACAGTGGATAGAGCATTGGACTGGGATGTGGAGAACCCTGGTTTGAACCCGGAGGTTGCCAGTTGAGCGCGGGCTCATCTGGTTTGAGCAAGACTCACCAGCTTGAGCTCAAGGTCGCTGGTAGGTCACTCAGTCTGCTGTAGCCCCCCCCCCCCCCACTCCCCGGTCAAGGCACATATGAGAAAACAATCAATGAACAACGAAGGTGCCGCAAGGAAGAATTAATGCTTCTCATTTGTTTCCCTTCCTGTCTGTCTGTCCTTTTTTGTTCCTCTCTCTGTCTCTGTCACAAAAAAAATTTTTTTAGTCAGTTGTCACATTTGTTTTAAGCATAGACAAAGACTCTAGGCTTTTTCCTTGACCCTTGGGATTGATAGAAAATATTTACAGATGTTAGCCATGGTGAACTACTTTTGATATATCCCTTTTGATCTATGAATAATAAACAGGGGGCTTTCATTAGGTATATCAAAGTTTCCAGGCCTTCCCCCTCAAAAAAAGTTGATGGCCAAATGGAGATGATGCAGAGTGTTCTATCGTTGCTACCATAGCCACATGTATTATGCAGTAAGTACATGTTTTTAATATGTTTTTAAGACTTGCCTCTGTATTGCATCTCTGTAACATTACCGCTGCTAACATGTTTTATTACTTCTAGAGTAATTTTGTTGGCATATACATAATACTAAATAACTGATATGTAGAACTTATTTTTAGGGCCTTATATCACTAGTAGAAAATTTTTGTTCGCCCTGCTTTGTATTTAGCTGATTTTCCTCAGTGAACATGTGAATCAATTCTATAGAATTCAAGGCTTTGTTTAAATAACTTTTTTTTATGAACATAAACATAATTTGTGGGTTTTGTTTATTTGTTTGTTTGCAGGGATAGCTGCAGTTAGTTCATCAACATGCTTTGCAATGCAAGACTGTCTTATTCAGTATTGTATTCTTACTTCTTAGCAGAGTCCCTGACACCTAAGCAACCCTTCAAATTTTCAGTGAATGAAGGAGTGCTAAGTAACTTCCATGGTTGCTCGGGTGGCAGACAGATATTCCTGGGATAGCCAATAGCACAGTCCTAAGTAGCAGCGGCTGGAAAATAGCCAGCCTCTGCATTCTGTGTTGTAAACCTGAGTCCTAATACCTGAAGCCAGCGAGCAACAGCCCTGTGCCCGAATGAATGTTGATCCTGGAAAAACCCTTGGTGGTTTCCCTGAGAAATCATTGCCAACTTTATGATGTGCACTTGATTCTGATGGAGGCACTACTGTTTAAAAGTGGAATAAAGAATTCAGGCCATAGGAAGTAATAAAAAATGTCCGAGTTCCAGCACTGTTAAGTAATTACCCGTTTCTCAGTATCACACCATAATATCTATACCTGAGTTTCTATCATGCATTTCAGATTGCACAGACTGTCCTATGCATTAACATATTTATTTTAATAAGTAATTATGGTACAAAACTTTAGTAAATAATTGGTACAAATTCCAGTGTTTAATTCTTGAAATTACTATTTTTATTTAGATAATTGGAGATAGGTGAAATTTGCAATACACTAAGCAGTGGTTCCTGGTGGCCAATTTAGGGCAAAGATTCTCTTTGTATTAGTAATATTTGAATATTTTTACTCTATTCAAATTCATAGTTTCAAAATTGGAAGGATCCTTCAAATTAGTTTTGCATATCTTCCATCTGATTCCCAATGCATTTGCTTTTCAGACAAAATGATTTTGTGACTTTGTCTCAAAACTTATAAATTCACTATGTTTGAGCTATTGAGGCCACTCCATATTTAACCTGTGTTGTTTTTAAAAAATTATTTCTTACATTAACCCCACACCTTTTTTCCCTTAACTCCCTCTTACTGATCTTAATCTTTCTTTTGAAACTGCACAGAATAATTTAAATGTCTTTCTCCATTACTCTTAGTGCCACATAAAATGTATAATATTTATACCCATCATCTTATTTGAGCTGCAAAACAACCTTGTCAACTAGGTAGCTTATGTATTATTATCTTTGTCTTATAGGTAAATACTCTAAAACATAGAGAAAATAAGTAACTTTCCAATGATCACACATACAGATAATAATTGGTGGACCCAGGTTTCATGTCCTGATCTTCTGATTCAGAATTCTGTGTTCTTTCCATGATACCATGTTGCCTCAAAATATCCTTTCCACTTTTACATTTTTCACTGCTTTAAATAATGCACTCTTAGTTTCTTTTTTCAGTTTCTAAGTATTGTCAGACATTCCTCAAGTGACCTAATATTTAGTGTAATAACTTTTGCGGTTCTAGATGGCTGTGTGTGTGTACACATGTCCATATATGCCCACACAGAGCACAGAAAATGTTCATAGCCTCTGGTGGCTACATTTATAAAGAATTTTGTAATTATAGCCAGTCTTTGTGCCCCCTCCAATACATACTTCTGTTTAACTGTACCTTGGCCCTTATGTAAAAATATACAAATTTTGAAAAACAAATGTATCTTATTTACCATTTCAGAGTACATGCTTTCCAAGTGAATTGTGAAGCTCATTCTTATTTTGTACATAACTGTTTAGTGAAATCAGGAAAACTTATTTTCTGGGCAGCTGTTTAAGATTGAAAAGTTTTTCTTTCTGCACTCCATATTTGGTTAAAGGGAAAACCTCAAATCTTCCCGGCTTCATCCAGTCTGGCTAGCACAGGAAATAAACACTTTCAGGGTGTAGCAGCAGACTCAATAAAAATTAAGTATTTTCAAAGTTCACTGAGAAACTGCTTTACCCAGTTCATACAGGATTATACCATGCACTGAATATCAAAGAAAGAAGTTAGTATTGACCAGTATATAATTCTGTACTTTAAACCCAGAAATAACACTAACCACTTCCTAGACTGTGAAAAGCAGTAATACAAGCTGAAACCACAGTTGACCAATCAGAGCATATACAACCACAATGGTACTGGTGCTAGTATATAATTATTTCTATGTACTGTATTCTGCCTAAAATCATCAGAAGCCAGAAAATATTTCCACAGCAGTGAATAGCAAAGGCACTTAGAAAGGTAAATTAATTTCAAGTAACCATTTCTGAAACCCAGTTCTAAAAAAGTGGCATCGCAGTTGCTGCATAAATATTCATATGATCAGACTTAAATAATCTTTAAATGATGATTTGTCTAAAACTGTGCTGCTAACGCTGAGAGGTTCAAGTTTCTCATGAAGTTAATACTTTTACTCAAATGTTCTTCTTTGAGGCTAATTAGTGAGAAAAAAATGATTAAAATTAGAATTTTAATTTCAGCATTTTTTTTCCACATTGAATAAGAAGTAATATAATATATTGAATTCACTGTGAAGACTAAATGAGCGAAATGCTCAATTTCAGTAAAGATTTTTGGCCTGGTTGAGTTTTTGATATTGAAATGTACTCTTTTTATAACAAACTTTGTGTATTAGTTTGTCTTTCAAAGTCTCTAAAATACACTGGCATAGACTCCTGTTGAATCTCTTATAGTCAGGCTCTTAAAAGGCCTCAGCAGCATTCTGAGAGTCTCACTGACCCCAGAGCATTCTGGAGGCCCGGTGACTCTCTGCAGACCCAGCAATACTCTTCCCCTTAGGTCACCATTTGGTGTTTCTTTGTGCTTAGTATTTTCTCTGGGCTTTTCTTTGCCCCATTACCACAGCGTTTGACTACTTCGGACTCTTATTTTTGGGACATTTCACCTGAGATTACTGGCAAGGGCACCAGCACTAAGAAAGCTCCGGAAATACCCAACTACACATCACATCCTCACCCCATGAATGGTGTCCACAAAGGAAATCTTGTTATTCTAACTGAAATTATATTTATTTTAGATTCAACTCTTCTGTGGTGCTGCTGGACAATCATTCTTTATTTTCTTTGACCATCTTCTCTCCCACTCTCTGAGACTACTATTTACAATTTCTTCTCTCTCTCAAGCCTCTAGAATCATTCTCTCATCCACACTTCCAGCTGATTTCTTTTTCATAAAAATACAAGCAATCAGAAAAGGACACTCACCATGCTCTTTACCCACCAATCTAGTCTGTACCTGAACACTTGACCTTCTTGTGACCTAGAGTGAACCTAAGTTCCCACCTATTTTCATCTCTTTTTTTTTTTTTTTTTTAACAGAGACAGATAGATTCAGAGAGAGGGATAGGTAGGGACAGATAGGAATGAAGAGAGATGAGAAGCATCAATCATTAGTTTTTTGTTGTGGCACCTTAGTTGTTCATTGATTGCTTTCTCATATGTGCCTTGACCTTGAGGCTACAGCAGACCGAGTAACCCCTCACTCAAGGCCTTGGGTCAAAGCTGGTGAGCTTTGCTCAAACCAGATGAGCCCGCGCTCAAGCTGGCGACCTTGGGTTCTCAAACCTGGGTCCTCTGTATCCCAATCCGACGATCCATCAACTGTGCCACTGCCTGGTCAGGCTAATTTCATCTCTTCCATTTACTCTTTTGTGTGTGTGTGTGTGGGGGGGGTCAGACAGAGATAGAGAGACAGAGAGAGGGACAGACAGACAGGAAGAGAGAGAGATGACAAGCATCAATCCTTTGTTGGGGAACCTTAGTTGTTCATTGATTGCTTTCTCATATGTGCCTTGACCAGTGGTCTACAGCAGAGCGAGTGACCCATTGCTCAAGCCAGTACCTTGGGCTCAAGCCAGTGACAATGAGGTCATGTGTATGATCAAGTCAGTAACCCCACTCTCAAACTGATGAGCTCATGCTCAAGCCGGTGACTTCGGGGTTTTGAACCCGATCTACTGCATCCCAGTTCAACACTCTATTCACTGCACCACCACCTGGTCAGGCTCTCTCATCTACTCTTGTTTACTTCTACTTAAGGGATGCTCCCACACTCTTGTCTCTTTGCTACAACATCATAAGCTTTTTGATTTTCTATTTGTTGGTCAATTTCCCTCAACATACAAATTACTGTTATTTCTTCCATCTTAAGTAGAATATGTCCTACTCTCGATCACATAACCCCATCCAGCTACCATTCTTGTACTTTGCTCTCCTTGTCAGCAGTTACTCAGAAGAGATGTTTGTGTTCCCTGTCTCTGATCAGTCTCCTTTTATTCTCTCCTAAAGTCATACTCATCAAGCTTTACTTTTTTTCTATAATACATTCTGTATATTTTATTTTATTTGTGGTCCTTTTCTCTCCAGTAGAATGTATACTCCATAAAGGCAGAGATGTATTTATGTTCATTGCTGGGCTTGGCCCATACTAGATCCTCAGTACTGCACATTGAATAATTAAATGAGTATATATCATGTCAATGACATTTGAATAACTAAGAGCCTATTAGTTATGGATGTACCTACTTATCTATAAGGTAACAGTTTCACAGTTTTCTCTTTTCATTGCCCTCTCTGAAATCAAATGAAGCAATGGGGATTTTTAGAGAGCAAAGTGGGAGTGAAGAGTAAAGATGACTTCAGAGCATTGGACACTTAGAACAAATAATGAGAGAGTAGAGGGGCAGGATAAAGAACCAGGAAAAGAAAAAAAAATGTGAGAAGACTCCTATAGATTAACCTTGAACTTTATTAAACTTAGTTGTGACTTTGCATCTTCAGAATATTTAACCTTTCGTGATCCATCCTTCAGATTCTACATGCAGGAAAGACTGGCTGTTTTAATAATTTAATGAGTTGACATGGTTGGGAGACTTTTACCTTCTGAATATAGGTTAACAGTTTTTGGAATCACTCACAGCTTCTCTCACTTGTTCTGAGAAAGCTGTCCAGGAACCCCTTGACTTAATGCTAGCTGTTCCTTTCAAGACTGTTATGAATTCAGAATGCACCCTGAATATCAGAGAGAGAACTGAAAGGTCTATTTTTAGAAGTTATTAACCTTAAATTAGTAAGCAACAAATGAGATCTTACGTTGGTTGTTCCTTAGTCTCTTTCCTTACGCACAATGGAAAGGTTTTGTTTGCTTTACAGTTATGTCTCAGGGGCATTAGTATCTCTAAGCTGTTAAAGATCATTGCTACATTGTTCCCAGGTATACTGAAAATTACTGACCATATAATAAACCATTGATTGTACATACAGTATATTGTAATCAATTGTTTCACTATCTTCCTTTTATGAACATTTAAGTTTCTATTTTAAGTTTACTCTTCATTAATATTGCTACAAGGAAGGAATAGTCTTGGATCGTACCTCTGACTTATTTTTCTTAGGATAAAATTCTGAATATAAAAGTATAAGAGCTTTGAAAATGGGAATTTTTCATGTTGTGGAAAACATTGTCAAGTCATCTTTCAAAAATACTGTGATGTTTTTCTCTTCCACACAGTTTATGATCAGGCTATACTTACTCTGTCTTTGCCACAGTGCTTACTAACTCTCGTCTGTCTTCAAATTCCTTTTCTTCATTAAACCTCTTCTTTTCTGATTGTAAATATACACAGATTTATCCCCTTATTATATTAAGCCTTCTAATCTCCCATCCATTAATTCATTATTCTTTATTCTCCCTGTCAAACATAATGACATAAGCTGTCCTGACTCTCTTTATTTATGCTCCTTTTTCTTTAAGACCCTCTTTCTTTCTTATCTACTTCAATGGAACGTCAATATGTCTAAGGACACAGAAGACCACCTCTTTAGTAACAACAGTGGCTCATTTGTATCCTTCTTCCTTCCTGACCTTTTCATCACTTTGATGTTGCTATCCATCTCCATGTCTCAAACCCGCTTTTCCTCTGACTGCAAAGTCGCTAATACCTCCCAGGCTGCAGGTCCTCCTCTAGACGCTTTGGCTAATCTATTCCAGGCACCAGGGCAGAGTCCTTTGCCTCAGTCAAGTGTCTAAATATTGGGAAAGCTGAATTTCCTCTCTTTGACAATCTCCTCATGTTATTTGTGCTCTTAGTCCATGAACTCAGTATCATATATTTGTTAACGACTATCAGTCTCTCTCCTTAATATTTAATGCCAGGAAACTATTTACAGTCTCTCATTGAATAAATCCATGTAAATGCTCCATAACTCTTTTACCTAAATAACTCAAATGGAGCTTTTTCCTTCTTCCATATTTACCTATTTTGTCTATGTTGGGTCATTATGTCACTGTCTACCCATTCTCTCATTTAATGTCATACTGGACTTGACTCTCTCTTCCTCCCTAATCCATCAGCCAGCAATTCCTGTTGACTCTACCCACAGTCACATACTTTCACACCCTTCTTGTCATTTCTTTTCCTCAACCGTGGTAATCATAAAGAATTTAATCATAAAGTTAAAATTTTATTATTCTTTTCTGCCATATTCTAAAAGCCATGAGGGATCAAAAAAATCTAGAAGACATAAATTTGTCCTCTGCCCTGAATGAGCTTGCAGGGAGAGAGATGTGCAATTATTTCAATTTAGGGTAGTGCTCGAGATAGTGAACCGAATGATGTAGAATCCGAAAAGATCAATTAGCTTAGAGATAATAGTATAAAGAGAGAGAGAGAAGAACTGGTTAGTGGAAGCCTTCTGGAAGAGCTGAATCTTTATTGAAGAGCAGTGATTAGCTAAATGAAGAAGGAAGATAGGTAACTGCTGATAAAGGCAAACAGCACAGGCAAAGATCCAAATTCCAAATCCTTATTTATGGCCCCCACTAGAATTGACTAATCTACATGCCTTGTAGACACTAGAAGTGGAAAGCCCCCCTGCCAAAAAAATAAATAAATAAAACTTGATTGTATCCCACTCTTAAAATTTCTTTTGAGTGTTTCTCTGCTTGGTGATTAATTCCAAATTCCACAGTGTGACGCACACAAAGGATTCCCATCCAGACCCCAATTTGTTCACACAGCCTCACATCCCATCTTGTGCTCTCCCAACCCATGGCCAAACTTTGGCCACACTCTTCCTTGTACTTCGAACTCAACACCATTCTTTTTCCCAATTGAGTTTCTTTGGGAATATCTGAAGTGCTTATCCCTTCTAATCTCAGTACTTCCTTATTCTCTAAATTCTAGATTACCTTTCACTTCCTCTTTGTAAAGTCTCCTGAATTCTTCCAGCAGAATGTAGAATCTGAAAAGATCAATTAGCTTAGAGATAATAGTATAAAGAGAGAGAGAGAAGAACTGGTTACAGAGAGAAGAACTCCCAGCGGTTCATTTTTAACCATGGCTGTGGTCCTTACCCAAGGGAAACAAGCTTGTCCACCAAGAGATAAGAATGGCACAGTGGCTGTGTTCAAGGCACCTTTGCCACCTCAGCGCAAGCACAGAACATAAGACTCATACAGTTTATGGAGAGATTTGACTGCTACATGCCCCTATTTTCCAAGCCATATCTTGCTTCTATCAACAAAAGAAAAGGACTTCCCATGAGTGTTTGTGAATGGCACCCACAGCTCTTCACAAAAAAATTCTACCTCCTTTTTTTGCCTTGGGCTTTTTTTTTTGATCTGCCCAGAATTCTGAACATTTGACACAATTTTATTAATGTAATGACTGACATGAAATCAAAACAAAACAAAACATGGTGAAAGAATATATAACTGTTTACACTTTTAGTTTTTGGAGGTGTTCACATTTGTGGAAGAGCACTGAAGAGTTTATAGCATAATAGGAATATCATTGAGGATTAAAAATGTGAAAGAAAATGACCTCACACTTAGAAATAGAAAGTGTCATTCCTATTTTCCTCCATCATTCAAAGGAGCACTGCATGCTGACTAGTTACTTTATAAAAGTTTATTTTAACACAATTCCATATACTGTAATTAAAATAAGAGTTGTACATAAGCCTAACTAGTACAGTCCTGCAATTTTGGTATACACTTTTGTTTGTTTTATTTCATAGAAAGACTTATAGGCAAGGGATAAGAAGTTAGAAAACTGAAATTACAGTTGTCAACTAAAGACATTATTATACTTTTTTTTAAGTTCATGGCATAAACATACCTAGACTTGCATTTACTGAACTTCTTGTTGGGAAATTCTTATTTCTCCCCCCAGAACAGCTCCTGAATATAAATCTGTTTTAGCAGAGAAAGAAGCTTAAACAAGGATTTTCCCCTGTGGGGCAGGACAAGCTCTGATTTGTCATATCAAGGTTATAAGAATGTAAGGTGGGGATATCAATGAGCACTGACTAAGTAGACAGTGTCACTCCATACAGCACAGACTGACATAAATCATGAACTAATATTTGAAAAAAATAATTGTTTACTTTGACTAAAATTCATATAGGGCGGATAATGGAATATATGTATAATTACTAAGTATGTATAATGCCTAACTGTTTATTAAAATATTTAATTATATAGTTGACTAAATCTTTGAACAAGTTTCTAAGGGAGGAACTGTTATTCCTACTTTAAAAATATATTTTTACAGACACATAAATGAGGTGTGCATCATGTAATTTATAGAAATGCTTAATTTGCTCTGGCTGGTGGGTGTGGCTCCTATATTCAGAGGAAGAACACATTGTCTTGTCATCTGCTGTCCATAGGAGGGCTAGGGAGACCCTTCTGACTACACGGACCACACCCCAGGGGAAGATGAATGGCAGATTTCAGCAGGCATATGGGTAACAGAAGTATATGAAATCTATACAAACCTCTTCCAATGGGTTCTACCATGAATAATCTATAGAATGTTTAAAGTGAAGGTTATTTGTAAAAAGTGTAATGTATCAAGGGAAATATTTCTGGAAAAGCAAAAATGGTATTTTTGTTTTACCCTCTCTACCTTTTGTCGTAGAATGTGTATAGCTCTATTATTTAACTCTACCAACAAAAGCAAAGGCAAAAGCAGAGAGGCCAGTTAGAAGACTATTGCAGACGATGGCTTCAACTATATATAGATTGGATATAATATAGTATCTATATATAGTATATATATAATATAGTGTATATTATATAATATATAGTATATATAATATAGTAACTGTATATAGTATCAGCTATTATATAGATGGTATAATATAGTATCAGTAGAGGTGGTAAAGAGTGGTCAGATACTGTTTTCAGTGTTATTAGACCAATTTCAATGCTTGGGGGTGTGGGGGCCAGGTTCTCATACCAACAACAAGCAATTGTCTAGATACCTGCTGGGTGTGTCCTATGATTCACCTCAATTCTGACATTCTGTGCCTAGAGATAGTATCAGATTCCACAGGCTATAGATTCAGCCCTACAAGATTGCTCCTTGTGCACACACTTGAGATACCCATTGCAAGCACAGGCTTCTACCTGGGCTTCTGACTAACAGGTTACAAATTGGGGATTCCAGTGACCCCCTCCAACTCAGGGTACCACTCCCAAGTCCGGCTCATTACCTGCGCTTCTGCCTGACTGGCTATAAATCAGGGCTTCCCATAACTTCTTCCCAGGTTTGATTAATTTGCTAGAACAGCTCACAGAACTCAGAGAAACATTTTACTCACTAGCCTCCCATTTATTATAAAAGAATGAAGTTCAGGAACAGCCAAATACAAGAAATGTGCAAAACAAGACATAGGGAAGGGATGCAGAGTTTCCTTACCCTCTTCAGACACATTTTTCTCTCTAAACCTCTACTTGTTCACCAAACCAGAATCTCTCTGAACCCAGTGCTTTTTGGTTTTTATGGTGTCTCCATTACATAGGCATGATTGACTTAATAATTCGCCTTTGGCAGTTGATTCATCTTCTCTCTTCCTTCCTTGGAGATTGAGGGACCCCAAGAGTGCAAACCTTTAATTACTTGTTTGGTTCTCTGGAAACTAGCATGTTTAGGTGGAGTCCAAAAGTCACTTCGTGATCATAAAGATATGTTTATTGCTCTTATCACTTAGGGAATTCCAAGGGTTTTAAGAGATCTGTGTCAGAAACATAGACAAGATCCAATGCATATTTCTTAATATAAATCACAAAAATCACAGATTCTAACCCTCGTCTGAAGGTAGAGTCATGATAATTCCATGTGGGATGTGGGTGTAGGCGAAGGAGATGAACAAGGATGACTCCAGCCAGTGGTGTTGCCATTTACTGAGAGAGCAAAAGGCGTAGGTTGTAAATAGGAATTTGATGGTAATCAGCATGTAAGTCACACGTACTGCTCTGATACTATGTGAGATCACCAAAGGAAAGAATGTAGACAGAAAATAGAAGAAGTCCACACCAGGAGTCTTAGATCACTCCAGCATATAGAAGTAAAAGGTTTCAGCAAACAGAGCTAAGGACAAACATCTATGGTGGTAGGAAGAAAACTTGCTGAGCTACTTGTCAGTAAGCATACAGACTGACAAAATAGACCACTGGATTCAGCCATGGGGGCGGGGGCAGCAGTCATTGGTGACCTTTATACATTGCATGTATGCTAATTACTTCCAGTAGACGACCTCATTTTCCCCCTCAAAGCATCTCCTGAGGGATTTTTTTTATTACTCTCCCCAGTTTCAGCTACTTGCTTCCATTCTTTTTATACTGTCAAGACATTTTAAAATAAATAATTCAAAAGCATTGTTTCTTAACCAAAGAAGGTCTTTCCTACATACAAAATTTGAATGCAGTTGAGAATCTTATCTGACTATTAAACTTACTGAACACATGATTAAAACTACGTACCAATCTAGGCACCATGTCTTGGCTAGATCCCCACAGAACATTTCCCAAATTTCCCTTAATGGCTGTTGAATGATACATTGAATAAACTTTAAATTTCTGTAAGAAAGTCTTTAGGAATTCTGATTTGAGGTGCACATTAATTCAAGCGTTTCGTGAAAGTGAATTTTGCTTCTAACAGTTTATACTCCCTTTCACTTAAAGTTCCTTACTATTGATCATTTCTTGAGCATTGTAACAAAGTGAACTCACACATATACAAGGAAATAAGATAAAGAAAAATGGCACCTGATGCTTTTTGGTGATACACTTACTTGCAGCTGATGTTGTTTCAACTTTCTAATGCCCTGTCACATTCTTTGATTCAGAGGGATAAGTTTTTAAAATCTTGGTAGGAAAAAAACCTTTACTTTTTGGCTTCCCACAGATGCCATTGTGGAAATTGTGCTTGGGACTATGTTATTTGGTCATCTCCTGGAATTTCAGTTTTCAATATAGGTTATAACTTCTAATCCACAATTTTACCTAAGAAGTGGAAAACTCTGTGATGACTGAGTCACCAGCCTGCAATTAGCCTGCACCCCGGTAAAGGAGTGACTTCTTCTCAGACATGACAACTTAAGGCAATAACATTAGGGCACGTTTCTTTAAGTACGGTGACTGCAGACCATTAATGCTTTAGGTGCAGAGGCTCTTCTGAGAGCAGTAATATGGTCATTTATAAGTGGCGTCAGATGGCAATAGTTCTCAGGTTTTGTGCTGATAGGAGAATTGAGCCGGTGGCAGTTGCCCCCTCCACTAATCTAGGAAGAAGCTGTGCTTATGAAGATTAATATTACTTTTTCTGAAGACTGCATTTTTGGCAAAGCTGGTCATCTCTTTTTTTCATATTTGGGCCCAGACAGAATTTTGTGGTTACTTAGGGTTTGCCTGACACCATGAAACTCATGGCATTTACAGTTCAGTTTTAGGTTTGAGCTTTGCAATGGCTCCTTTTAAGTGCCGGATGAAAAACCCCGTTCGCTTTTCAAACTGAACTGTCACGGTGATTGGTTGTATAGATATGTCAAGTTTTATTCAATTACCATGCTCTTTCAGCAAGAGCCTCTCAATATTCCGACTTGAGCTGAATACAATTGGCCACCTTCCCTAAGATTTCTCACTTAAATGTATAATCCGCCTTACCCACGCGGTATTAAAACATCTGTTCTTGAGTAGGAATGCAAGCATTAGCTTTTCTTTGCTGGCTTAAAAGTAATTTAAAAACATAACCCAGATAACTTTTTGGATGAATTCAGATAAGAACAGGGGGAAGGACAAAGAAGCATGCTTAAATGAATTGTTCCAGGGCATTCTTGTATCTTTACAGCACCTCCCGTCAGTTGTTCCTGGCAGGCATTTTTGTCTGCATGCCCTGTCTGCTTCTCCAGCTCTTTGGAAGTCAGAACTATGTACAGTATATCAGCTTGACAGTGTGTACATGAGATAAGAGACACCTTGAAGAAGTGATGTGACACAAAACTGAACTTTTTGATGTTCTTTTTCTTACAACACCTGGATTATTATTGTGTTGTTCTTTTGTTTTTAATAACCCTGACCATAAAACCTAGTCTGCATTCCTAAACCTTCTGTTAGGTATGAATGAAGTGAAAGGTTTCTTATCAGTTTGAAATGTACTTTATGCAGTTGGCCCAGAAAGCCGCAACATAAATCTTTGTAGGCCCTAGGAGTTTTGCAACAGTTGCTATGTTACTAAAGGTAAACATTTGTATGCGTGTATTTGTCCAAGGAAGATTCATTGTAAATGTTGTATTTTTAAAATTGCACTCACCACAAAAATTCTAATAAAAAGACAAGCTATGGTCTTTTTTAGGGATAACTATTTATTCTCCAATTTTAAGTGGCTCAGATAGTACTACTCCAAACAGTAAGTCAGCTTTTCTTTTTCTAAAAAAGGAAAAGATAATAATAAGTGCACAATCTGTTGAAGGTAGCCATAATAAAATACAAAACACTAAAATGTTGATTTTTAAAACGTAATACTGCCCAAGTCAGTAAGGAAATTGACTTTTGCAGCCAAACTTGCTGTCTTGAACCTGTAACACAGACTCATATGGTTATTACTTTTCTGAACCCATGGGCTGCCTCTTATTTTTCAATAATAAAAGAAGTATATTTGTTTTTTTAGTTCTTTTTCATATTAAGTTCACTTTTTATTGTCTATACTCATCAGGATTTGTGTGATATTTGTTGAGTGATTTCTGTGATTCATAATAGCAAATTCTCAGTTTGGCTTTTTTTTTTCTTTAATTTTATCGAAAGAGAGAGAGAGAGAGAGAGAGAGAGAGAGTGAGAGAGAGAGACAGGAACATCAATCTGTTCTTGTATGTACCCTGATTGGAGATTGAACCAGCAACCTCTTCACTTCTGGACAATGCTCTAACCAACAAAGCTATCTGGTCAGGGCAGTTGGCTTTGTTTTGGCAAGGGAAAAATCTCTCCTTTGATACAGAATACTTGGTGTATAAAGGTTAAGCTTCACAAGGGTGATCATTTTGGTATCTTTTGTTTGCAGCACATAGGCTTTTTAATAAATGTTTGTTAAATGATTCAACGGACAGAGTCCAATATTAACCTTTCTTTGCTGCTATAATAGATTTGAACTTGAGAATTCCATGTCAGCATGCATTAGTTTGCTAGGACTGCTGTTACAAAGTACATACCACAGACTGTGTAGCTCAAGGAACAGAAATATATTTTCTCACGATGTGGAGGCTGGAAGTTTGAAATCAAGGTGTCAGCAGGATTGATTCCTTCTAATGCCTTTCTCCTTGCTTGTGGATGTCTGTCTTCTCCCTCTGTCTTTATGTGGTCTTTCTGTTGTGTTTATCTGTATCCAAATTTCCTCTTCTTACAAGGGCCAGTCATATTGGACCAGCGCTCAACTTCATCACCTCATTTAAACAGAATTACCTTTTTAAAGGTCCTGTCTCCAAATACAGTCTTATTCTGTGGTATTGGGGGATAGAATTTCAACATAAGAATTTCAGTGGGACACATTTCAGCCCATAACACATCATGTATTTGATACAAATTCTCTAATCATGGACCTGTTTTCTTCTGATTTTTAGAGCCACACAGCTTTCATTCATAAGCTAGATATGTATTTTTAGGGGTAGCTGTATTCTGAAAAGGCAGGATAAACTTGTTTGCGCTCTCAGGAAGAAAATATAGTCAGTGTTGGATTATGTTACTTTTACCATAGGACAGTATTTTCCGAAAATTCACTGATAAACAGAAACAACAGGAAAGGTTTAAGGGAAAAAAAATAGAGAGACATCAGCCCCACTACAGACTTTCTAAGTAGTACGCTTGTCTTTGAAGCTTTCCATTAAGTTTGCTGCAGACTTTTTTTTTAATTGAAACATAAATTGCATATAATATGTGTAAATTTAAAGTATAAACATGTTGATGCAAAACATTTATTTATTGCTCTATGATTACCACTGTAGTTAACATTCTTATCAAGTCACATAATTATAACATAATTGTCCATTCTATTTTGTGGTGAGAACATTTAAGATCTAGTCTCTCATTGCAACTTTGAAGTCTATAATACAGTATTATTGACTAGAATCACAATGCTGTATATTAAATCTCCAGAATGTATTACCATCTAACTGGAAGTTTGTACCATTTGACTAACATCTCCCACCCCCCAGGCCTTGGCACCCCCATTCTCCTTTTTGTTTCATGAATTTGGCTTTTTAGATTCCACCTATAAGTGAGAACGTATAGTGTTGGTCTTCTCTGTCTGACATATCACTGCACATAATGTCCTCAAGGTCTATCCATATTCTCATGGATGAATACTATAACATATTTTACTTATGTATGTATCTGTTGATGGATACTTAGGTTGTTTTTCTATTTTGGCTATTGCAGATAAACATGGGTGTGCTTCAATAAACATGGGTGTGCAGATACCTTTTCAGTATCCTGATTTCTTTTTTTTTTTTTTTTTTTTTTTCATTTTTCTGAAGCTGGAAACAGGGAGAGACAGTCAGACAGACTCCCGCATGCGCCCGACCGGGATACACCCGGCACGCCCACCAGGGGCGATGCTCTGCCCACCAGGGGGCGATGCTCTGCCCATCCTGGGCGTCGCCATGTTGCGACCAGAGCCACTCTAGCGCCTGAGGCAGAGGCCACAGAGCCATCCCCAGCGCCCGGGCCATCCTCGCTCCAATGGAGCCTTGGCTGCGGGAGGGGAAGGGAGAGACAGAGAGGAAAGCGCGGCGGAGGGGTGGAGAAGCAAATGAGCGCTTCTCCTGTGTGCCCTGGCCGGGAATCGAACCTGGGTCCTCCGCACGCTAGGCCGACGCTCTACCGCTGAGCCAACCGGCCAGGGCTTCAGTATCCTGATTTCATTTCCTTTGGTTGTATATACAGAAGTTGGGATTTCTGGGTCCTAAGGTAGTTCTAATTAAAATTTTTGCAGAATAGCCATAGTGTTTTTAATAGTGGCTGAACAAAGTTACATTCCCACAAACAGTGCGTAAGGGTTTTTTTGGGGTTTTTTTTTTGGAAATGATACTAAAAGCATAGCAATATAACCAAATATTAAACAAGTAGGACTACATTAAGCTACAAAGCATTGTACATCAAATAAACAATCAACAGGCCCTGGCCGGTTGGCTCAGAGGTAGAGCGTCGGCCTGGCGTGCAGGAGTCCTGGGTTCGATTCCCGGCCAGGGCACACAGGAGAAGTGCCCATCTGCTTCTCCACCCCTCCCCCTCTCCTTCCTCTCTGTCTCTCACAGCCAAGGCTCTATTGGAGCAAAGATTGCCCGGGCGCTGGGGATGGCTCTGTGGCCTCTGCCTCAAGGCGCTAGAATGGCTCTGGATGCAACAGAGCGATGCCCCAGATGGGCAGAGCATCCCCCCCTGGTGGGCATGGCAGGTGGATCCTGGTCTGGCGCATGCGAGAGTCTGTCTGACTGCCTCCCCGTTTCCAGCTTCGGAAAAAATGAAAAAAAAACAAAAAAAACAATTAACAGAATGAAAAGACAACCTGTGGACTGGGGCAAAATATGTGAAAACTATATATTAGATAAGAAGTTAATAGACCAAATATGTAAAGAACACATACAACTCAATAACCGGAAATAAAAATATGATTAAAAAAATGAACAGAGGAACTGAATAGAATTCTGTTTTTTTTTTTCCCAAGGAGACACCCAAATGGCCACCAATTCCTGAAAGGTGCCCAACATCAGTAATCATCAGGGAAATGCAAATCAGAGCCACAATGAGATATATCACCTTACAGCTATTAGAATAGCTAACATCGAGAATATCAGATAGCAAGTGTTGGTGATGATATGGAGAAAATGGACCCCCTGGGAATTGTATAGAATTCTAAAATTTAAAAGCTATAAAGAAACTTAACAGTCACTCAGTTTAGCATCCCAGATTGACAGAAGAGGAAACTGAGGCTTCAGGGGGTTACAGTATTTGCCCCAATTCTCTTTCCTAAATGTAAGCAGCTCCAGAATTACAGTCCCGTCTCCTTAACTCCTAATCAGGGCTCTTCTCTCATATTATGCTGTCATTCATAATGAATTTCAACAAGGAACTTAAGAAACTTGATCTCGTATAAGATCCTTAACACATGGTACAGGCATTTTAGAAGTGCATGGTTTGACAGACCACTACAGGGCACTGAGTTTTGGATTCCTTTTCTGCTCTTTCACAATCTATCCTTCCAAAGTAATGCACCTGCAAGGATCTCTCTAACCTAGACCTGTGTGATTCACACAGATCATTACTGCTATCCTGCAGGTAATAGCAGAAAAGCTTTTTTTCTGGCTTACTAATGTGGGGGTATTGATTTATTTGTTTGCATTATAGAACACCAAGACATTCTCTCTGCTTTTCATTACTGACCACTGTCACCCATTAGTCTTAGAACAAATCATAACTCAGTAATAAGGTTCTATTTTTAGGGTGACTAAAAGAGATAAGGAATGGGGAATGTGAAAACCCAATTTAATTCCAGGCATTAGCCCAATCATAAGTATTGTTAGAATTAAAGTTATAAATATTGTTAGAAATAATTGTTAGAAGTGTTGTTAGAAATAAAGGAGAAAAAGCTTTAAGCCCGTAGTGAAAATAGAAGGTTTTGCTTAGAGGAAAAATTAAAACTTTAAAAAGAGGTCTTCTTTTTTTCTTTAACGTCTTTTTTCCATTACCCCCCCCCCCCTTTTCTCTGAAAATCCCTTTGACAACTTAGAAAAGCAGAACTTCGAAAGTGAAGGACTTGGTTTTTCCTTGAAATAGTGGGTGGAGTGACAGTCATGAGAAAACCCTCAAATAAATGTACCACTTCCTCTGTTCTGTCCGGGTTGATTCTTTGAGTGGGAGGGAAACAAGTGATTGTCCCCTCCTGGTTTTCTTGGCTGGGTCCAAACTGTTGTATGTGTGTGTGTTTTCTTTTTGAAATTTTTTTTATTTTAATTTAAATATTAAAAGGTTGCAGGTTTATAACATCAAACAATATATATGCAGTAACATGTGCCAGGTTGGTTTCTCCTAATTTTTGTCATGTAAGGGGATTGCTGTTCTTATACCTCATTGAAACCAAGGTGTGAATCTGTTGTCCGTCCAATATTGTAGGCAAATATTGTTTTGATTTCTTTTGTATAAATACTTGAATCTTTATTTCAGCAATAATGGTTTCAGCGGGAACTTTTTATTGTTTCAAAAAGAATGCTCTATGTAGTTTTCAATCGACATGGAAAACAAAAGAAGCCAATCCATTCTTGGATTATGGTCTAATTAAAACTAATTTAAAAAACAATTTTATATCATGTTGTGCACTCTGACACTTTAATGAATAACATATACTTTCTGTATTAGCTTTCTATTCACTTACCTCATGACACATTCAATTATTTTTATATTGTCATAGTTATAAGTCATACTCAGTTATTGAGTAATACTGATAATTTACACTTTACATAAACATATATTGTGGCTTATTTTTAAAAATTTACAAAAATTAACCTTTTCTCATAAATTTAATCAATACTAATCAAATTGGTTAAATTAACAATGGGAACTTTTATTAGATAATAGTTTATTTATGCTTATAGTATAGTTATCATTCATAATTGTACTCTCTATCAAAGCAATTTTGCATTTCTTTTTTAGTTTTTTTGTGACAGAGACAGAGAGAGACAGAGAGAAGGACAGATAGGGACAGACAGACAGGAAGGGAGAGAGATAGGAAGCATCGATTCTTCATTGGAGCACCTTAGCTGTTCATTGATTGGTTTCTCATATGTGCCTTGACCAGGGGGCTACAGCAGACCGAGTAACCCCTTGTTCAAGCCAGCAACCTTGGGCTCAAGCTGATGAGCCTTGCTTAAACCAGGTGAGCCCACACTCAAGCTGGTGACCTCGGGGTTTCGAACCTGGGTCCTCTGCATCCCAGTCCGACTCTCTATCCTTTGTGCAATCACCTGGTCAGGCAATTTTGCATTTCTTGGACAATATAAAAAATACTGGGAATAAATAGGAATGTACTAAATTTAGTTTCTGCTCACAAAAGTTAGAATAATTGGAAACATTAGTACTAATATTTTAGCCAGAATCTCTTTGGAAATAAGATCTTTAAAATGAGAATAAAATCATTGTTGACCCAAAGCTGACACATTCATTTCTGCCGATTATTCTTTATAAAATCCACCCTTCCACTCTCTGTGTGCAAATGAGACTCTACACCCACTAAGCTCTGAGCCCCGGCGGGAGCTGTGCCTACCCCAGAGAACCATCTTCCTTTTTTAATCTACAAAGCAGCCCTGCTTCTCAAGCCATGTACCCAAGGATAGCCCAGAGAGGGAGTCTTTTCCAATTTGACACAATTGAGACATATGGGACAATGATGGCCCTGTTGTTGAAGAAGTTTTCATGGATGAATTGGTTTTCAAGAAAGGCCATTATAAATGGGAAAGATTTATTATGTGGATCACAGGAGGGAGAGTTTTGCATTTGGAAGAAGGGAAGCCGTGCTTAGCCTGGATAGAAGCACAAGGTCTGAGATGAATATGACATGTGCAGCAGTAGTGAAGAGACTAGATTGATTGGAACAAAATGTGAGCCTCTTTGATGAGTGGAGGATTAGATGGGAAAGGTCAGCAAGGGCCAGATTGGAAGGATCCTGAGTACAGTGTAAGGAATTTGAATTTCATCCTCCAGATGAGAAATCACTCTAGGCATTTGTCCAGATTCATCACATGATCAGTTATAACTTATTTTAGGTAGATTAACCCAGGGTGATGCATCACAGAATAAAAGCAGTAAAGAAAGATTAAAGGGGAAGAGGCAAAATCAGAGGATCCTGTATATAGTACATAGTCTTCTGTATCGAGCCCAGGATCTAATGAGGATGAAAAGGCAAAGCTGATTTGATAGTTTTTCTTTTTTTAATTATAACAAATGCTCTTATTTTTCATTGTTCTTCACAAGGAATCCATATTTATTAGAGAAAATCTGGATATGTATATAAAAGAAAATTAAAATCATTCATTCTCATTTAAATCATAAACACTTGACATTTTAGGCATTGTTGATTTTTTGGTTTGCTTCAATTTATGTGTGTTGAAATTATGATATATTCATACTGTTTTCATATAGCTTATTATTTTTGTTATTTACTAGATAGTAGGTGTTTCTTTTGTTAATAAAAATTTCCAGATGACCTCATTTTTAATGGCTATAGATTATTTCAGTTCATGGGTCATGTAATTAATATTCCAACTATTATAAATTTAGATTTTTTCTAATTTTTTGTTTTTATAAGTACTACTATACATCAGTCAACATAAACTTTTTATTCTGTATTCTTCCTCTCCCCTCCTCCACAAAAATTAAACTTTAATAAAAAACTAAATTGAACATTTGTTCATTTATTTATTTTGCATATTTTGATTTCAGTTCTGATCTTCCACCTCCTACCCTTAGTACATGTTAAAAACTGCAAAGGGTACTTACTGAGCAGTTAATGAGATTATGGACCCATTTTGTTTCTTGTCATTTAAAATGTTGAATTTTAATCGATTGTTCTATATATGAGAATTTCAGCTGCTTTCACTTTTTTCTCTATTTTAAACAACACTGTAATGAACACCATCACACATATTTTCATGTGCACGAATGAAAGGATGCGAACCTTGGAAGTGAATTACAGGGATTTGGAACATAAATCTTTAACTCTAGTATCTCATGGGCACTAACACAATTCACACTCACCTCTGCAAGCACAGCAGAGAAATTCCAGTTTACCCACATCCTTGGCAATCCTCTCTTTTAAGTGCTTGAAAATCTCATGTATGTGAAAGAGTATCTCATTTTGTTTTGCAGTTCTCTGATAACTAGTGAATTTTAGCATGTTTTTATGTCTGTTGGCCATTCAAGGTGCTTGTCTGGAATTTGCCCATTTTTTCTTTTGTCATTTGTCCTTTTTTTTCTGTATACTTTGGTTACTAATCCTGTGAGAGTTATATAGTTTGCCAAGGTATTCTCCCAGTATCTGTTTTTTGAACATGTTGATTAAAAACAATTTTAGGCAACTGTGTCAGTTATCTATAAGTTTGGGTGTTTTCTATCTTGATTAACAAGTTCTTCAATGTCAAAGGCTTTTCGCCTACATTTTATTGCAATTCTTTATGAATTAATTACTTTATATTAATTTTTTATTAATCTGATACTTATTCACATAATTATGTAGTGGTTCTCCAAATTAAGAAAAATAGAAAGTGAAAAATAAAAATTTGGTCAACTGTATTATAGTTTTCATTGTAAACTTGTCATTGAACCATGGGGACATTTTTGTTCCTATTTCAATAGCAGGTAGCCTCATCCACTGTAGTCTGTGGTAATGAAGTTCATGTCTTTCTCATTGACTGCACAGAAAGTCTATCGGAGTTCATCTACAGGAAGTCTTACAAAATAATTACTTCTAACTGAAGTTGAATACTATTGTATTTGACTTCCCATGTGTTGACAGCATTAGTTAGTAACTTCTTGCCTAACTCCAAGAGGAATACATTGTCATTTTTAAAACAGTTAACATAGGATTCCTTTTATTTTCAGCAATTCACAGAAGCTGTGAGTCCTTCAGTGTTGCCCCCTTCAGCTTTGCCGCTGGACCAGCTTAATAACGCTGTCACTGCCTTTAGCACCTTGGAGGACCTTATTCGGTATCTTGAACCAGATAGATGGCAGTTGGACTTAGAAGATCTATATAGGCCAGGTTGGCAACTTCTTGGCAAGGCTTTTGTTTTTGGAAGAAAATCCAGAGGTAAGCTCTCTTTTCAGTTAGAATCACATTTAATTTTCTTAACAGCTATTTTCAGTTTCATCTGTCACAGCTTCTAATGAGTAGACTTTAAAATTCTCCAGTGATATATTTAAATAATTCAGTTTCGTAACATTGAAACATATTTACATATTCAATAAGAATACATACAAAATACGGCACTTAATTATAACTCAGTGAGTATGGAAAATTAAAAGGTCTACTTTTGCTGAAAATTCTTGTCTCCTTTTTAATTCAAAAATATATTTTTGACGAAGTCCTTTATTATATTTCACAAGAATCAGTACTTATTCAAACCTAATATTTAAGGTATATTGATTTAGAGATTCAAGTGAGATTATCACAGCTGCTAAGAAATCAAGTTTGGGGATAGAGAAGGGGCAGCTTTTAGCAAATTTATTATCTATCATGTCCCTTAGGGTCAGGATTATATCCAAAGCCTAGAAACTTTTCTAAATAATATGAAAAGAGAACAATGGCTCCACCATAAAATAGAACTAGTAGTTTCCAGGATAGAATGCATATAGTCAGAAGGAACCCACACCATGATCATTTTTTTCTGTATAAATCTGCTTCTGAAATGGTTACTTTTAACCATAAAAAATATATCTCCCTTCAAGAGTTAAAGTGTTGATAATTAAATGTAATTCCACATGGTCAATAAATTGAAAATAATGTCAACTCAGTTTCCTTTAAGTTACCCATTAGCTAATTTTCTGGTAACATTAGAATTGAAAAGCATCCATATCAGGCACAAATGAAAATGTAATAGAAATAACCAGATATTTATAACGGACTAAAAAAAAAATTTGTTGCAGCCTGTCAGAAACATTGAAATCTAACCAGTGTCATTTTAGAGCATAGAATGACAGTCTGTAAAATTTATAGAGAAGGAACAATGTTTAGTTAATTTGAGCAATTCACAGAGGCTGATTGCACCAGACTTGTTCTTCTAAATCTTGTAGAAAAAAAAAAAACTTAGTTCCTGCCCTTTCCTGCTAATAACTGCAGTCCTTCTGGATGAGCAGCTTCAGTGTCAGCAGGTCATGTTCAGACTTGCCCGACCATGATATTTTGCTATGCCAACAGACGTGGTTTCCCTTCAGCAATATATGAAAGCTGTGTTCAAATCCATAGGCAGCTGAATCTTGTCCAGATGCTGAAAGCTGTTACATATTTATACGATTTGATCTTGATGAATAACTTGATGAATAACTTAAGAACAATACTTCCCTTCCCTCCCACTTCAGAACAGGAAAATGAAGATCTGCAAGGCTACCTGAAACGCTCATGAATAGAGCCTTTGTTAACAAATTTGAGGTAGATTATCATGTTGATCTGTAAAAAGCAGAGGAAGTAAAGCAGGTTCTAAACTGAAATCTAGCTTTATGATGGCCGATCTCAGGATTAGAGCCTAAAATCACCCTTCTAGCCATCTGCCTTTATGCCTGTACCTCTCCACATGGTGATCAATGAAGATTTGGCCAGCAGCTAACATATTTAAAAGCATCCAGCACTAAACCAGATCTTTCAAATATTCATTTAGCACTTTCCAAATTGAAGCCCTTTGCTGTTTGCCAAAACTATTAACTTTTTAAGCATACAGTAAGTGTGAGAAAAGCAGTGTATATTTTTGGAACTTTACATAAACTAAAATGCAGGTGTGGGATAACATCTATATAGACAAAACCAACTTCCCTCCCAAGAGTCTTTCTACAAAGGAATGAAGAGTAAAATGTTTAAAAGCTTCTAATTAGACATTGAAATAGATTTTCCACAGAATAAACATATCACAGTGTTACCACATTCATCTTAGAAAGACCACCCTCAGATTGCATTACAGTAATAGAATATTCTTGGGCTGAGTATCTCAAAAGAATGAACCGTTCACAAAGCAAAATGTGAGCAACGTTTTTCAGTCGATATTACTTTTTCTAAGTAAAACTTGCCATATTGATGATTCTAAAGAAAATTTGCATTAGAAATAACTTTATTGGTATCATGCTCAAAACCATTATCCCTCAGAAAGACAAATCAATGCATGTAACATCTTAGGAGATAGTTTTGAAAAGGAAATAAGGAGTTTAAATGTTGAGCTTTACAAATATTTTGCAGAAGAAAACTTCCATAATGTTTCAGTTAAGTTTTGAAAACGTTAGGGCATGATCTTTCTATCCCTACTTAGTTTTTTTTCTTTCTTTCTCTCTTATTTTCTTTCTTTTTTTCTCTCTTTCTTTCTTTCTCTTTCTTTCTCTTTCTTTCTTTCCTTTCTTTTTGGCTAGAAATTCTGCAAAATAGTGAGAATTTGTGATCTAATTTATAATCACAGGACTTATTATAATGAAGCTTAGATGAGTTTGAGTTTAGAAGTAGAAAGCTAACTTTCACGTAGATTATCAAATTTAAATTTTTTATTATATTTTTAGCCCAAAGTGGACAGCACTGATATTTTTCTTTTTTACTATTTTTCTTTTTTTCCTCTGGTTCAGAGTTTTCATTCATACCATGCTACTACAGAAAAAAAAAAAATACCATATTTTCTAAGTCAGGCTTAACTAGTAGTTAAAAAGGGCTTTTGACTTTTGTGTCAAACATGATAAATGAGTGGAAGCTAAGTTGAAAGTGTGTTTAAATTTTCACATTGTAGCAGGTATCATAACTTAGTTCACTTGGGAAATCTATCTAACCTTTTATTGTGGTTAAGTAAACATTTTAAAGTGAACATATACAGTCTCATTTTCTAGTTTCATGAAATAGTGTGTTTAAAACTATTTGAGGTAGATGAATATCCTTTCAAAGCTAAGAGCTTCATTCACATTCTAAAGAAGTATAAATCTTAAATAAGCATTGCAAATTTGGGTAACTGGCTTTTGTATGTGTGTGAATGTTTCAGGTTTCTCCATTCTTACCCAGATAAAAGATTTCAATCAGCTCATATATAGCTTTAACAATAAAAGGGCAATATGAAAATATACTATTAGTTCCGCAAAATGAAATTAGGTTTAATATGTTACATCACTTAACCTAATTATCTCAATGATTTTATTAGAGATGAATTAGTCTTTTATAACACTCAAAAGAATGAACTTATTTCCTCTTAAATATTCAGAAGCTTTACTTTCACAGGATCATTATTCAGATAAAAAGGAAATCTTTAAATACCCAAATAAAACAGTGGTTTTTACCATTGAGTTGGAAAAAATTGTTAACTGAATAAGATAATGAAAGGAACCTATTGAGTTAGCATTTCTTAGTGTTTTGCTAAACTTGACCAAGGTTTTAGTCAATCATATACTTTATATGTTCTTATAATTTATGATTGTATATGCATAACTTTTAATACATTTATTGAGAATGCATTAGCTCCCTTTGACATTTTAGAAAAATATGATCACATATACAGTATAACAACCAAGAAAATAAACATTTGATTCATAATTACTTTGCCATTTTAAAATGCTTTTAAAATACTGGCACTTAAATTTTACATAGTGATGATTATTATTTGAAGCAGTCTTTAACCAAAAAATATTTTTTCTTTTTTTTCAATTCTTGTTTATAATGTTTCCAATATTAACAAAATGGTATTAACTAGATTTATTATATTTTAGATAATTTTCCTAAATTTTAATGAAATCTTTATTTTTGAGGGAACAAAGCACTGATGAATTATATATAGGTTATCCAAAACTCTTCAGTTTTATTGGCATTGTTTTTATTTGAATATTTTTAGAGAAAAAAATGGCAAAACTATAAAGTAGAAGTGAAAATTATATTAGAAATGCTTATCCTAATATTAACTAACTACTACTTATATGTTATGTATAAATTTATATCAGACATTACATATTATGTTGATGTAATTTAACTGAGGCAGTATCATTTTGTGGTTAAAAACAATGGTTCTTTGAGAATTTACTGCAACAATCTGATGAAAGGATATTTTGTTCGGTCTTGACAAATAGGTATTCTTTTAAAGAATAAAGCACAACATAGTTAACCAAGTTGTTAAAAGAATAGAGACAATGCTTATAAATCAGACATTTCTTTCAAACTTTAGAAGGAGGAGAATAGAAATCTGAGTTAAATTAAATTTCAAAGACCAGAAATTCTCAATGCAACAATAGCAGAGTTTTCCAACATCCTCTGCTCTTTCAAAATATATCTTTATTTTTCACTTCAAAATTTCATTTTCTTCATTTCCTTTTTACATTTTATGATTCTTATTGTCAAAAGATTATAGGAAGTTCTGTCAACAAATTTCTCTAAGTTGTTCTTTATTGATTACATAAGCTAGTAATCCTTTTAAAAATTGCATTTATTTCTTAATCAAAGTATTCATCATTTTATATTCTATTCTTCCCTCCAATAGTCTCCTTGTTTGCTTTTTTACTAAGGTTAAAGGGTGTGGTCCCCTTTTTCCTCTGTAGGTCCCTATTTATAGCTCTCAACTGTTTTGTTGGCTCTGTTCTTCACATTGCACAATGCCATCTCTTTATTGGTCACTAAGTCATAATGAAGCTTTGTTTACTACAAACTAGACAGTCCAACTTGCAAGCAGCAGAGCCCCAAAACCTCGTTAAAATAAGAAGGGACGTTGTTAGGATTATTGTTCATGAAATAGATTTCTTTATGAAAAGAATGTAACGAAATACATTCAGGTTCAAAGCGTGAACATCTATTTTTTTCTTTCTTGTATGCCATGTAGTGGTGGATCTGAACCTTCTAAAAGAGGAGGTAAGATTGTACAGCTGCACGCCTCGTAACTTCTCGGTGTCCATACGGGAAGAACTAAAGAGAACCGATACTATTTTCTGGCCAGGTTGCCTCCTGGTTAAACGCTGTGGTGGAAACTGTGCCTGTTGTCTCCACAACTGCAATGAGTGTCAATGTGTCCCAAGCAAAGTTACTAAAAAATATCACGAGGTAGGTATATCATTTTCTTTTCAGGTTCCTTTGGGTGTTTTATTACTTTAAAATAACAAAAAGTATGTCTGGAATAAACTTTTGTTTGGAAAGATGTAGCATTCATATTTTTAAAAAAAGGTTGGCAAAATATTTTCACTTTTAAAAATTCGGTCTTTTAACTCAAAAACTCAGATATTAAGGATTTTGAAAGCTTATCCTCTGATAGTACATCAAGGATGGTCAGTGAAGTTTTTATCTTTCAGACAAAAAACAAAATGTGTTATTTTATAGGGTAAAATATGGGTGAAACCCTTCAACTTTCAGAATAAGAAGGGCAATATTTTAAAGAGACACTTGGAGATAAATCACTATTTTGCAGAAAGAAGATCTATGATATTTATGTTTCTATTTGGGGCAATGTGGACACATATGATTCCCAAGAAAGACATATTCATAATTCTATCAATCTTCCTATAATTCATGTTTCCCCATATAGCATGTTAATCCTTTGATAGACTCTTCAACCTTTCATCTCTTTATATAGAATCAAGAAAAATCAAAGAGTAAATCTTAGTAATTGTTGCTCTTCAGAGCCTTGGAAACCTTAGAACTTATACACGCCAAATTGTCATTAGTGCTAGAATACCCCAAATTCTATCCCACCCTGTCAGTAAGAACATCACGTAGCATGCACACACCAGGAAGCAATCTTTTCTTGATAAGTTAACTTAGATTTTTACAAAACATTCACATTATACCAAGCCAAAAGCTGCTTTTCTGACATCATTTCAACATAGCCTCATTTCATTAGTTTTTACTTTTTTCCACCAAATAAAAGAATAATAAAAATAAATATCTGCTTAATAAATAAAATTATTACTTTTTTCACTTGCATAAAGACAACAGTGAAACTCTTATCTATTAAGTAATCTAAACATGGACAATGTCTTAAGCCGCACTGCATATGGCACGGTTGTCCTGCCTCTCAACAATAATGTGTTAGCAGCAGATCGAGTAGGGGGAAAATGCACTGGATTCGAAGACAACAGACCCTGTTCCCATCCTAGATCTACCATGAACTTGTTGTAACCTTCAGCAGGCTACTGAACCTCAATAAAATGCTGTAAAATATAATTCTCTGGTTCTTTTTTTTAGCCGTTTTATTCCACGACAATTACTAGATTGCAATTTTTAGACGCTAACAACCCAAACTAGAAGCCTGTGATTAAAAATAGGGCTATTTACTGCCATTACTCATGTTCTACTTTTATTTCTACACTACATTCTCCTAAAGAGCCTTGTGCTAGGAACCATCTCCTCTCCAGTTTCAGGAAGCAGTAATTTTGAGCTTGGCGGCTCAGGGAGCTCCAGCCAGGGCTATGCCCAGTGGCCAGACTTACTGCTATCCGTGAACTGGGATATCGAGTCAAGAAGAAATGCTCAATATAGTAATTCTAAAACAAAGTAAACTTAAAATACTTTGAATGCTAGACTGATTTAGAGTTGAATGTCCCAATATAAAAGATATAATGAAAATAGGAATTAAACTTTAGTGGTCTTTTCCCACCTAAAATCATGCAATTTTGAACTTTCTAAAATAGGTTCTTACTAAACAAAGTGTATTTGGGGATTTGATTTAGCCAACAAGTCCTAGGTTTATAACCACCATTCTCAGAGCTATAAATTCCAGACCAGTTGTATTTGCTTTTTTAACCAGCTGATTCTATATCATACTTTCAGTGACTTAAGTCAGTCCTCCACCTTACTCTGGCAAATTTCTATTCAACTAGCATTATTTTTAGGGTTATGCAGGAATTTGCCACTGGGACCTGCTGGTCACATCTCAAGGCTAACTTTCTCTTCTCATGTTAGAACTTCAAACAGAATTTGTAGTATCTGCTTTAAAGTCTCAGGTAAAACTGTTGTGTGGGGATAGGCTGTGGGTACTGCTTATAGCTCCTCTGGCCTTCTTCCAGTGTGACATTAATCCATTACTCTCTAATCTTCGGATAGGGCTGATTATATATGCATTATCTACATGCACACATATATACCTTTAGATGTGCAATTATATGTAAGCTTCACACATCTCTAATGTGTGTGTGTTTATGAATATAATTATACAGTTACCTACTTCACATTTTCCACAAATATCTCTAATAATAACCATGTCTTAATTTTTTATCTTTAATTTTTCTGTGATCATCTTTTTGTTAATGATCAAATTACACTATTTTTTTAAAAAAGGATTTTTTATTTGGTGTAATTCATAATTTCCAAGGCCTAAAGTTTTCTCAGACTTATATTTTGGAAATCAGTTCTTAGTCTAATATGACTCCTGAATAAATAAAATTATTTTTTAAAGCTAACTTTAAAATGTTACTATAAGCATGAAATCTTTGAATAGCATTAATTTGGCTTTAGAGATTTAACTTACTTAAAGTGAAGCATATCTTCGGCTTTAATTCTCTTTGATGAGTGCTGTTTTCATTCTCACTTTGAGAATTATTCCATCCAGCTCATGGAGAAAGCAGAAGCAAAGACAGAGCTTGACAGTTCTAGGTTTTTTTCTCCTTCATCTGTCATTGTATCAAAAATAAATTTAGAAAATTAAAATGCTCATAAAATATAAGAATAATATGTTATAATGCTGTAACGTAATATGATAACATAATAAAATAATATTATTAATAATTATGTTTATGTCACTCATCAGATACTTTTTATTAGAAGACATATTTTAGCCCATATATATATACACACACACACATATATACATACATGACCTTAAATATTTTGCTATCTCACAAATAGGATTTTTGAGAACAGCAAGACAGAAACTATATATATATACACACACACAATCACACACACACACATATATGTATGTATGTATAAAGTTACATACTACTTCTTCCTAAAACATTTTTTAGTTCCTGTCAATCTCAGTATAACTAGTTCATCCTTCTTTATGCATGTGTGGAATTTTAAAGGTCTCTTTGTTAGAGAACTTCTACTACAGTATTTCATAATTGTTGTTTATTTTTATTTGTTTCTACCAAATTGAGAAGTAAGGAAGAACAAAGATCACATTATAGTGTGGTGCTGACGAGCACAGACACCAAAGCCAGACCTCCAGAGTTTGAATATGGCGTTTGTCAGCGATGTGACACTGAGCCAGTCACTGAATCCCCTGTGCATCAGTTTACTCACCTGTAAAGTGAGCTTCCGACCTTCCTTCCTTATTGTGAGGATTCAGTGAGTGGTATTACAAAACACTCAGAACAAGATCTAGCACAGTTCAAGCTCTTAATACGTATATATACTAGCTTTCCTCTCACTTGTCTTCATTTTTCCCTCTGTGTATAGCCTTAGTTTTCAATTATGGTAAATAAGCAATAAAGATTTAATAAGTTTTGCCCAGACATAGGAAGGGTATTGTCTTTCTGGCAAAAGAATTTATAGGATATTCAGACAGTAAACCCCTCCTCTTTTCATTTTTAATTAGTTTAATGATTTTTACCTTTATACTTTTTCATATATTTAATTTCATTTTTTCATGACATAAAGTATAGTCATACCTTTTTTTTGGCATACATTTATTTGTTTTGGGGGAAAATATACAATTCAATTGACTTACCCTGGTAGTGAGTTCCATCCTCCAAGGTTCTATGCCATCCCAAAATTTAAAAACACTCTGCACACTTTAGGCAATTAAACATGTGCAGTTATCCCTTGACGGTTTTTTCAGTACTTAATCTATTCTTTTCCACAGTCTCTGGTTTTAGCTTTTCCCTGGATTATTTTTCATGAACTTGTCAGTTTGAACCTCTTCCTCAAAATTTTGTGAGATGTACTTCTGCCTGGTTTCTTTTCTGGTGTCATAAGCCATGTACTGAAAAACAAATTATCATCTTTAATAATATCAGGACCTGCTGGTCACATCTCAAGGCTAACTTTCTCTTCTCAAGTTAGAACTTCAAATAGAATTAAGATGGAAAACAATAATTATCATCCCAGCACCATGTCTTAGAATTTCTTATCCAAGAGTTCAACATCACATTGAAAGATTCTTCTGCTATTTGTAAATCTCCACAAACATGATTAGACGAAGACGAGGGGATGAGATGGGCTTTTATTTGGTGAATGCATCTTGACATAAGCAGGGCTAGAGGAAGGAAGGATTGTAGGTGTGTAGCCCAGCATTGCTGACTGTGAGGACTGCGTACGGTAGCTTCTCTAAATTACATTTTGTAGTAATTTTTTCCCCTGCCAACTGGGAAAATGTATACAAGTGGAGGTAGGAATTAAACACATTGCTTATGTTAATATTGCAATTTATCTGTCTACCTAACCTCATTCCAGAAATAATTGGTAACAAGGGTGTGATAATAAGATATAGCACCAGTATCTAGAAGTATTTAATTTTGATGCCGCATTATGTTGTACGAAAACAGTAAATCAGAACTGACACATAAAAAAAATATTCAATAGTCATTGGGTTAAGTTTCCCATTAAAATAATATATTTTTAGTAACTGTTTCTAGAAAAATGAGATGTATTAGAAAATCTAATTTAAAAGTTGACTATTTCTCATATTTATTACAAGACTTTATAGTTTAACTTTCTACAAAGTTACTAAATGATTAGAATATATGATTACTAATATTCTGAATTCTTATATGATTATTATCTGTCACTAATGATTCATATTTGGCCAAAGTTCAAATCTTGGCAATGTCACTTATTCTCACTAAGCTTCTATTCGCCCATGTGTAAATGGGGAGAATCGTAGTAAATTACTTCATAGAATTCTTGTGAGTTAAAGTATGTAAAAACCTTATTATAGTGGCTAGCCCCCATAAGCATTCCAAAAATGTTAACTAATTAACCTGTATTATGACCACATTCTCCAAATGAGGTATACATTCTCATTTTTTTTTTTTAATCTTCAAGCAGCACAGTCATAAGACTTGACTTGTGCCTTGTTGGATTAATGAAAATTTCCAGGAACTTTTGGAAGTTGTTCTGTGAAGTTATGTGTCATAACCAGAGACCCAAGAAACTAGACATCATGTTATTATGTACTCTAGTGTTGTTTTATAATCCAAAAAACATAATTCCTAAAAATTTATCATTACTGTTATACAAAATAAAATGTAATACAGACACATTGACTATGTAATTCTTTTCAAGTACATCAGATAATCTTTTATAGATATATAACAATGGCCTTTTGTCACAGAGTGAAAGGAAATATGTTCAGCATCAGTGTCTATTTTACTATATATTTTATTAAAAATATCAGCAATCCGAACTGCAAATAACCTCATTAGATGGAGTCCTTATTGTTATTGCCAAACCCTCGTACTGCACAGTAGGATCCAGCTGCAGAGAATTATCTGTGACGGAGGCTGATGTCTATGAAGTACATCTAATCCATCTCATCAAGTTTATAGAGGACTTGAAGTATAGCCAAGAAAATTAATGAGTGGCATAATTGAGCTAACTCAGCTGCAAAGTGATCATGTTTCTTTTCACCGTATTGCAGGACTTATGTGTATTGGTCAAGTATAAATATTTGTCAAATGTGTGAATAAATGAATGAATGAAAGAAAATAACAAACAAAAAATTAATAATGCAGTAGCAGTTCCAAAATACCTAATGAAGGTGGAATTCTCTCCAGTGTAGTTAAATGAGTAACACAAAGAATGTCTCATGAGCCTTTCAATTTAAGGACTGTTCTTTACTCTGATGCAGGAGAAAATCCTTCCAAAGAGTTGGTATTAAAATATTCTTTCTTTCATAAAAAAAATTGATCATTTATGATTATCTGAGCGGTGAAGGGATGTCTTTGTAATGCCTTCACTAGAACAAAAAGGAAAATTTTAAGTCTTTGTTGAGTTCCACATTTGCTTTCTGAAGTGTTACTTATCTGTGGAATCATAAATCAGAGACATAGGCTGATAATTAACGGTGGTTTACTTGTTCCCTTCAGGTCCTTCAGTTGAGACCAAAGATTGGTGTCAGGGGATTGCATAAATCTCTCACTGACGTAGCCCTGGAGCACCATGAGGAGTGTGATTGTGTGTGCAGAGGGAACACAGGAGGATAACGCATCATCACACACCGCCTCCTCCCAGAACAGTCCAGCTCCACGACTGATTCTGTTAGAGAACTGATGCGTTATCGCCATCCATAATCTCAGTTGTTTGCTTCAGGGACCTTTCATCCTTCAGGATTTACAGTGTGTTTTAAAAGAGGAGACATCAACCGGAATTAGGAGTTGTGCAACAGCTCCCTTGAGAGGAGGCCCAAATGACAGGAGGAAAGGTCTCCGGGCGTCAAAAACATATTAAATGTTGTAGATCACTAGCTAGTTACAGCATTACCATGCACTTACTCAGCTGGCTGTGTTCTCTATTTCAGTTGTCTTGATATGACTAAGGTTAATGTCAGTACAGGAAAAAAAAAAATGTGTGCAAATGAGCACCTGATTCTATTGCCTTTGCTTCTTAACTCTCCAGCTCCATATTCTGGACCTAAAGTCACAGAAATCTGGAATTTTTTCCTTATATTCACATAGATAAACAAGAGTATTCTATGGTCTACAAACTTGGTTTTAAGAAAAGGAACGGTGTTGTTATAAATCAAACTTGTGCCATGCTGACAAGAAAGACTGGATTTCCATATTTCTTGTAAAGAGTTCTACCATTCAGAAGACAAGAACACTATGTTCATGGTTTGGAAGAGACAAACCTGAAAAGAAGAGTGGCCTTATCTTCACTTTATCTATAAGTTGGTTTATTTGTTTCATTGTGTACATTTTTATATTCTCTTTTGACATTATAACTGTTTGCTTTTCTAATCTTGTTAAATATATCTATTTTTACCAAAGGTATTTAATATTCGTTGTTGTTGTTTTTTTTATGACAACTTTGATCAACTATTTTTAGCTTGGCAAATTTTTCTAAACAGAATTGTTATAGCCAGAGGAACAAAGATGATATAAAATATTGTTGCTCTGACAAAAATACATATATTTCATTCTTGTATGGTGCTAGAGCTTAGATTAATCTGCATTTTAAAAGATTGAAGTGGGAAATAAATAGAATTTGGTGAGTTGCAAAGACTTTTGAAAATAAGTTAAGTTATCCTATCCTCCACTCCTATTATCGGAGATGCAAATAATAGGTGAGGTATGAAAATAGGCATTCGGCTCCAGTCATTACTAACCCCTAACCTTATTTTGGGAAACTTGAGCCTAGCTCAGAAGAACATAAAGCACCTTGAAGAGAGACACTCGCCAGCTTCCTAAGTGTGCTCTGCTGTCCTGTAGGAATACATCTATTTATTGTGATGCTCTGGTTCTATTCTCTTTAAACTCTTTTCCACACACCTATATAAACATGAATATTTTAATGTACAGAAGCATATCCTCTAACCCATTCACGTATTGTACTCTTTGGCCATTGAAAAAAAATCAGTAAAGTACTTTGCTTGTAAAATGCTTAATAATGTGCCTAGGTTATGTGGTGGCTATTTGAATTAAAAATGTAATGAATCACCAAATAAAAGAAAGCAGCTATTTTGGGGAGAAACTGTGTGTGTGTGTGTGTGTGTGTGTGTGTGTGTGTGTGTGTGTGTGTGTGTGTTTGTGTGTGTGTGTATGTGTGAATGTGTGTATGTGTGTGCAAGATTTGTCTCTTACACTCCTAGAAAATGAAAGCAATCAAGTTTCATGTTACCATGAATCTTCATTATGCAAAAGTTGATGTCAGTTTAAAAGACAGGTGGAAAGTGAACATTTCTGTTGAGGCTTCCCTGCTTCTTGTCTCCAAGGCTTTTGAGCAGTAGTTTTCTTTTTCTCACTGATCTGGATACTGATATCTGGCAAATTAAATTGCAAATGACTTGAAAATTGCTATGTGATTTATGAAATGTTTAATGATATATAGTAACTGGAAAAAAAACCTACTATAACTTTCCACTCATGTCTTTATTATCAGTGGCAAATCCTAAATGGGATGAGCCTAAATTGATTTGGCATCTGGATTAATGCATTTTGCACAAGACACTTCAAGGTATGAATCCTTAATGTCAACTGTAGATTTCTATTCAGAGCTGGTGTCCTATCTCTGCCTTTCCCCTCACCTGAGATAGGGCTATGCTGTCTTCAGACACTTATTATAAGAAGTATACTTTTTTGATATTTTTCTATCTGGCAGTCCTATGCTGTGCCCAACCACATAAAAAATTAAAAAACAATAAATAAAATGAACATCCATGTTCTATTTATTGACTTGCCGTCTCATAATTTTGTCCCAGCTGTATAAAGTTTGCTAAATACAGTTAGCTCTATTCCCCTGAAAATACACTGCTCCATGTCTTCTTGGCAATTCACAACTCTCATTAGCATAGTCCATCATATCTTAACAGTAAATGATTCATGTAACTTTGTTTAAACCAGCATTTCCAACCATTGAATGGGATGTCTTTCCCTTTTATTTTTTAATATTTATTTCTGTTCACTTGTGAAATGTTGAAAGCCAAAAGAAATTACTCTATAAAGGTAGCAGTCCCACACACCATTGCCAGTCAGTGGGTGGGAAGGGTGTGAGCCTAACTGTTAATACTTACTCATAGTTCTTACTGAGCATTTCACCAAGAAAGAAAACAAAGGGGTCAGTCCATTGATGGCACAGGTTGTGACCGTAATTTCTCAGAATTCCAAAAATGTGTTGACTATATTTACGCCAAGCTGCTTTGTTTCGTGGGGTGTGCCTTTGTCCCCAAGGAATGGACTGTTTTGCCTAGTGATTTTATAAAATAAAAGAGGAAGCGTAATTGACATAAGGAAAGCTCTCATGTTTATATTTTTCACTTCTACATCTTGTCCCTTTCTTCATCAAAGTATGCACTTTGAAAAGGTACAGATACCAGTAATGAGAATCTGCACTGTGGAAGCATAACTCATTTTCTTATACTTGTGACTGGGTTTGAGGAAGGGCAGAAAATACAAGTGTTACTTAATATAACTTAGTATCATACACTTCATATTATGTAATACACTTACCTCCAAAAGGACTGTGGTATTTTAAACTATTTTAATTTCTTATTATAAAGGCATTTAAACCTCATAAATATCAGGATCTTTTGCATTCATAGGAAAGAGTAAAAATATTGATAATATAATAGCTTGTTTGCTTTACCTTGTTTTCCCTTCATGCTTTTTCTGTGTTGATCCCGGCAGTCCCAATGACTTTGCCTTTTCAGTTTCTCTGCACTCGTGCCCACCTGTCCATTTCTGTAGCTGCTGTCTAATTTAGAACCTCATCTTCCCCCGCCCCCACTTTACTGCAGAGATCTTTTTCCAATCTCCCTGCCTCTAGTCTCGCTCCCGTCTGATCCACCCTACACACTGAAGAGAAAGGAAACAAATCCAGATATGGCAGGTGAGTGGAAATTTTACAATGGAACTCCGCAAGATTAAAGTGTAGTTTTTTTCAAAGCACTGAAAATCTATTATAATTTTGTTTCCGCTCATTTTACACCGTCAAGCCTAATATACGTTCTGGTGACACTTAGGGTTTCCTGAAAATACCAGCATTCTCTCCCATCTCTGTGCTGGCTCATGCCGCGTTCTCTTTGGAGCACACACGGTTCCTACCCTAGTCTACTCAGTAATTTCCTCAGCTCCTCACTCAGATGTCACTCTTCAATGAAACTTTTCTTCTTTAATTCCCACCAGCAGCCTTCGGTACCATTTCTTCTATGCTCCCAGAAATATATTTTAATTATAAACATTGTCATACTGCAGTATAATTATATCTCTGAACTCCAGGTACCTAACCTGTAAAATGAAAGAATTAGTTGATGGGAATTGAGTACATTTTTTGGTTCTAATTAGTTCAGTCTACTGGTTATGTCAGGGCACTTGCCAACATGACAAAAATAAATATTCTTTGTGATGTGATTCCATGTTCTTCCTCTTTCACAGTGCTTTGAAAGTATGTTTTATTTTCCAGTTAATGGTTTTCCTACCAACCTCATCTTGTGTCTCAGTTTTTTAAGTTAAAGAGATATGCTAATTCATTTATAATGAAATATAAATTAATACTTTTTTAATAGTATGGTTAAAAGTTTTGAGGCAAAATTTAGAAGTCTTTGGAATGTGAACATATAGACGTATCAGTAGTTGATGACTCAAAATTTCCTCATCTGTTTTCGCTTGACTCACCTCGCATTCATCCAACCTAAAATAGAGTTCCCGCGACTACTCACGGCTTCCTGAAAACAGCAGCGCAGTATTCCCGCACATCCCCGTGCCAGCACATGCTGTGTTCTTTTTTTGGAACACCGTTCCTACTCTAACCTACTTCCACCATTTCTCCTCTTGTCTATTAAACTGTTAATTACATCCTTTTGTGTTCTGCTTCATCAGCTGCAAGGCCACTTACGCCAAATCCAAGTTCCTTCATAACTGCTAAGCCATTATATAGTAAATCTATTCAGTATTCATCTATGTAAAATGTAAGCAAGAGGTATTTTGGTAGGAAGTATGGCTTATAAAATTAAGAATTTATTAATTTTTAGACTACATATACAATGCCAATGGCTTTTTTAAATGAAGAAAATTCAAAGCTGATCTTAAAATTCATATGGAAATCAAAGAGGTCCTAAAGAACCAAAAAAATCTTTTTTAAAAATGGCAAGATTGGAGGATTCACATTTCTTGATACCAAAATTTACTACAAAGTTATGAAAATAGTGTGGTTAGGTTGATAAGTTTAAACAAATAAAGTAGTGGATAAATGTCCAGAAATAAATCCTTAATTTATGCTCATAGTGAAAGAGTATTCTTTTCAACAATGTTGCTAGAAACACTGGATATGCAAAGAATGTATTTGGACTCTTTCCGTATACCGTACACAAAAATTAGCTCAAAATAAACCAAAGATCTCAATGTAAAAGCTACAGCTATGAACTCTTGCGAGGATATGTAGGAGAAAATTCTGATGACCTTAATTTGGGCAATTTTATATTTCTAAGATATGATATCAAGAGAAAAATATAAAGTGGACGTCATCAAAATTAAAAAACCATTTGTGCTTCAGTTCAATTACCAATAAAATAAAAAAGATAACCCACATAAGATAGAAAATATTTGCAATTCATGAATCTCGTTAACATCTTGTATCTAGAATATATAAAAAACTTTTACAACTCAACAACCATCCTTAATGTTGTTTATTATATTATTTATTTTGTGTTTTAATAAACATTTAATTAATACAAAAACATTAAAATATTTAATAAAAATGTGTTGTTCATTATAGTACACTTTTTAAACATGAATGCATTGGGTAATTTTTTTCTGTTCTTTAGGTTATTTTTTTTTCCAAATTTTGTTCTCTTTCTCTCCTCTCTTTTTTGTCCTTTCTTCTTCCTTTCTTTTTCTTTTCTTAGCATAAGGTTATTTCCATAATTTCCATGCCTTTAATTTTTTTCTGATCACTGCCATAATGCATGGTGTAAGGAGACCAAATTCCTTTCTCCCTTCCTTCCTTCCTTCCTTCCTTCCTTCCTTCCTTCCTTCCTTCCTTCCTTCCTTCCTTCCTTTCCTCTCTTTCTTTCTTTCTTTCTTTCTTTCTTTCTTTCTTTCTTTCTTTCTTTCCTTCCTTCCTTCTTTCTTTCTTCTTTCTTTCTTTTTTAAAGTGAGACAGACAGGGAAAGACAGGAAAGGAGAAAGAAGGATCACTAACTTGGAGTTGTGGCACTATAGTTGTTCATTGATTGCTTTCTCATACATGCTTTGACAGGGAGCTACACAGAACCAGTGACCCCTTGCTCAGGCCAGCAACTTTGGGCTCAAGCCAGCAACCATGAGGTCATGTCTATGATCCCAAGCTCAAGCCGGCGACCCTGCTCAGGATTTCAAACCTGGGTCCTTAGCCTCCCAGGGTGGGACTCTGTCCACTGTGACACTGTCTGGTCAGGTGGGAGACTAAATTCTTGATTCCCTTTTTACTTTTCTAAAACTTATTTTCCAGGAGGAACCATTATATTGTTTAGATTTTTGTTACCTTGGAGGAAGGAGTTGGAGAGCAATTTTAAGAATGTTCAACCTTTGATAAAAGAATTCTGCTCAGCTCTTTTGCAAAATGTCTTTTGCTGGGATTCACTCTGATAGAAGCATGTATCGAATCTTCATGGAGTAGGAGAAAGGGACAGATAAAATAGGTTTTAGATCTGACACATAACTCAGTATGAAGACCTTGGACCTGTACTTTCATTTCAGGCCATCAGTCTCCACTTTTCAATTTCCACATTTCATTAAAATCTCCCCAGAAGCCATTTTCCCTTGCCCCTGTACTCACAACAGACAAAAGATAATGCTATCTCCTCTGCTTCTCTTCAGCGTTAGCCATATTAGTGAGGAGGCTTAGAATTTTATTTCAATAGTACATTTGGAAATAAAAGTGAGAATGGGGCCTGACCTGTGGTGGTGCAGTGGATAAAGCGTCGACCTGAAAATGCTGAGGTAACCGGTTCGAAATCCTGGGCTTGCCTGGTCAAGGCACATGTGGGAGTTGATGCTTCCAGCTCCTCCCCCCTTCTCTCTCTCTCTGTCTCTCTTTCCTCTCTCTCCCTCTCTTTCTCTCTCTCTCTTTCCTCTCTAAAAATGAATATATAAAATTTAAAAAAAATTTAAATAAAAACATTTGTAATATTAAAAAAAAAAGTGAGAATGGGAATTATCCCAAGCCTCACTCTGAGGTATTCTTTATTCCTAAACTCTCAGCCTCCAAAGTTCATAGTATAAAGTATATCCCTTCCATTAGATGTTATTAGCAAATAAACTTCATGTTGAAATTTTGTTTCTGAGATTTAGTTCCCCTTCACTGTTATATCCTGATATTAAAAACTATTTAATATTATAAATTTTATAAATTGTTATTCTAACAATTTAAATTTTGCTTAAATGTTTATTTTTTGCTACTAAAATAAGCTATTTCCATTTTATACTTACAAACTAAATATTTATGGCCCTATAAAAGCTTTTGTTAAATCTTTTTATAGATTCAATGTAAAAAGTTGTTAACACTATCCAGTAATAGGTGAGTTGCAGATATTCTGCCCATTTGTAGAGAAATCTTAGAGCTCACGCTGTTCTCATTCATTTGCAGAACTTAAGTAGAGAGTACAATAATTGTTCAAGCTAAATTTAAAATAATTTTGTAAAAGTATTTTCATCTGAATAAAATAATATATTATAAATTTTGTAATGTTTTTACATTTATTCAATAATAATTTACTAAGAAGTACAAAATTTAACTCTATTTAAAAATCTTAGCCTGAGCAGACAAGTGGTACAATGGATAGAGTGTGGCGGAGGACCCAGATGCGAACCCCGATGTCACTGACTTGAGTGCAGGCTCATCTGGTTTGAGCAAGGCTCACCAGCTTGAGCCCAAAGTCACAGGCTTGAGCAAGATCACTTGGTCTGCACCCTGGTCAAGGCACATATGAGAAAGTAATCAATGAACAACTAAGGTACCGCAATGAAGAATTGATGCTTCTCATCTTTCTCCTTCCTATCTGTCTGCTCCTATTTGTCCCTCTCTCTGTCTCCCTCCCCACAAATAGCTTAGTATTACTCTCTTAAGTGATACCTCTTAATATAAATCAAATTCATGACAACCCTCTACACACTACAGGATGCCCTCGAGTTACGACACTGTTCCAGTCCTTGGGATAGTGACATAACCTGAGTTTTGGTGTAAGTTGAAACATAGCCTAGCCTAACACAAACGGAACACTTGCACTTTTAACAGTACAAAATGGCGTAGGTTAGCATACTGGGGGACGCCAATTCCCTCATATGCTGCATATGTATTCTTCCAATGCATGCCACCAAACTAGTTCACCCATGTAGTTCGTAAGTATGACACTAACAGCGTAAGCCGAAACACTCGCATCTCAATTTTTTAAAGTTTTTATGGGAGTGAGCATCATAAACTCATAACATCATATGTCGAGACTGTCATAACCCGAGGACTCCCTGTATTTGAATTTCCTGTTAACCAAAGAGATCATAGAGAAAAATGATCAGTTTAACACAGCTCTTCAGAGAAGTTCTTGATGGACCTACTGATTGACAACCAGCTCCAATGACATCATCAGATAGACACGTGCGTACAAAATATTTTAGTATAAAATGACCTAGTTTGACATAAATAAATGTCTATGTATTTAATAATAATAAAACAATAAGCAGATTTAGAGAATCAATCCCTCCCAAAATATAAAAAATAAGATTGTATTTTCTATTGTTTTATATTTAATTTGAACAAGGAATACAATCAATATCTCCTTATCCAGATGCTTTCTTTTTTTAAGATTGTATCAAATGGTGATGACCAGGGGCTTGACTTGGGGTGGTCAACAGGCAATAATAATACAGTGTGAAGTGATGTAGAATTGTGCCCTTGAAACCTGTATAATTTTTTAAACCAGTGTCACAAAATACATACAAAAAATAAGCAAACAAACAAAAATATCAATGAAGATAGCACCCACGGTAGTGCTATCTTCCAAATGTCCAGACTGGCAGTTTTCATTTCAAATGATTATTCACAGATCAGCAACTAGGTATTATATGTATCTATTAAAAGGAGAATAAGAATTACATGAATAATTTGACTAGAATTTGTTTTGTTTTATGTCCTAAAGCTGTGATTTAAAAACTTGATTTGTCAGAATTTGAACAGAAGAATCAGGGAAGGAACTGAGTATACTTCTTTCGTTTTAGCTTATCAAAGCCCCGGAGCCTGAGGAGTGGAGTTACTGTGCTTCACCACTATGAGAAGAAACAAATCTTAAGTGAAAAATATAAACAAAGTGCCTAAACTGAACAATTCTGTGTTGAATATCTTTAGGAGTCTTCCAGAAGACATAATATGTCAACTATTGAATTTTGAGTCTCATTATCTATTTTGATGGCTTAATGTGAATGCTTTGCTAAATCAAAATATTACTGTGTTCCATAAGGCTCATCTGTTTATTGTGCCATCATTGTGGAATAAAGGCAGGCAAATTGTGTTAACAAGATTTAAGTCTTGTTGCAGTCTTAACCGGTATGGTAATAAATCATAGTGATTTGTTTTTCAACTGTCTTTTTTTCCCAAAGAAATTTAAATTCTTTGTAATGATTACTTTTGTGGGAAGTTTTTCATCTTAATTATTGCAGCTGAAGATTGAGTCAGGAAGTGGGAATGTGACATGACTGAATAATCACACACAGACATGTAAAAACATTTGCAGAAATCATGAGGTTCATATTTGGTTTCTTTTCATAAGAGAAGGCAAACTATTTTGCATACATGCATCTATTTTTAACATTAGCCTATGGAAAAACAAAGCTTATGTTCTTCTTTCTATAAAGCAACCATCATTTTTTTTTTCATCTTGAACTGTATCAAAGGTCTTTCCCAATATCTATTTTGGAAAACCTAGACTGTGGATTCTCAGCCAAATCCTGGAATCAAAATAGGTCATGAAATCCTTTACCCTCCAGCTCCAAAGTAGCTTTTTCTATCAGGCACAATGGGGGAAACAGGTCAGTTTGTCACCTTGCAGTTAAAAGCGATCAACTTTAGGTTCCAAGATTACTTAAATACTCTGACAAGAAATGGCTTGATCCTTTCAGCCCACCCTCTCTCCTCCTCAAGTTTACAGCTTGTCCTCAGTTCTATGCTTGTCCTGTAGATGTATATTCAGCAATAACTAGCCTAAGATCTCCCATCCAGGAATTTTGCACAAATAAATGTTAAGCTGATATCCCAATTACTCTTCTAAGGCTTCTAGAGATTTGCTGGTCAATGAAATGATTTGTAGCTCTTTAATTATGTGCAACCCAAGGGTAAGTACCTGGATAGTGTTCTGATATTATCATAGATGCAAATTCCTTATATGTCTCAGAAACCTACGGTACTTCTGTGGGAGAAAAAAACACTAAATATTTTTTACTATAACATTGATCCCTAAAATCAAGATTTGTATATAATTACTCTAGTTTATACATGTAAATGATAATTGGAGTAAAATGGCAGTCATCAAGTCTTTAATACAATAGCCAGTTTTACATATAAACTTTATTAGTGAGTAGTTTAAACTAGATGATCTCTGAGATTTCTCCTAGCACTAACATTTTAAAAAAATTTATTGATTGCTTTTAAAGAGAGAGAAAGGGGGAAGAGAGAGAGAGAGAGACACAGAGAGAGGAATATCAATTAGTTCCTGTATGTGCCCTGACCAAGGATCAAACCAGCAACCTCTGCACATTGCGAGGACATTCTAACCAACTGCGCTATCTGCCCAGCGCTTCCAGCACTGACTTTTAAAGCTTTGTATGAACATTCACAGAGAGGGAAGACACAGTTCAATGGATCATCTGCTGTCCTATAACTTGCATTCATCAGTCCAGGTTCTGACCTGTGCAACAGTTAAGATTATTTCCTTCAAATATTAAAAGACAACTTAACATTCTTCCTATGTGTTGCCTTCTGTAAGTAAAACTTAACAATACTCATACCAAACTATGTCATGGCTTCATAACTGTGTTATGTATGTTGACCACTTCTCTTTAAATTGCATCACAAATCATGAAGAACATTGGAACTAGAGCCTTCTTTGATCTGGATGTGGTGCTCTTATTAAAGCAGCCTATGTTTGCATTAGCTGGTCTACCGCCTTATAATAAAAGTGAGGTTCGGTTCACACATTTGTATCAACATCACCAATGTTTGTTAGCTATGCAAAATTTGAGCTCCATCACATATCAGCTGAATCAGAAGCTGAATTTAACAAGCCTCCTAATGATTCATGTCCATATTAAAGTTTGATAAACATTGATGGGTTAGTTACCCAAATGTTGGTGTACATTGAGCTTATGGTCAATTATAACCACTAGCTATTTAAAAACCAGAGCAATAAACTCCTTTGCTGTCTTCTGGAAAAGAAATGTATGATATTACATTGTATGGCTGTCAGTAAATATGTGTGCTGCTGCTAGCCACCCTTTCTTGAAGCTCTTTCATTTTTTCCCCCCAGTAAGCCTGTCTCCTTGATTGTCTTCCATAATTTGAGCATTTCCTCTCAGTCTCCTGTGTTGACTTATGTCTACCTATTCTTGGTTTTTTATGTGCTTTTCCTGACTCAAGCACTTCCACGGCTTCAACAACCACTCATATACTGGTCCTTTCACACTCCGTAACTCCAAGCCTGCTCTTCTTTCTTAGTTCCAGTTCAGTTCAACTGAACATCTACCTGAATGTTTTGTAAATGAAAGTTGAATGGAACCTACTCCCTCTCTCATACCTCTGTTAGTTAATAGTATCTACCAAGTTAGTAACTTGGGAATAATCCTAAAATTCTGTCTCCCACCCCATTATACATCTTATCAACCACCTAACTATCAATTTCATTGTTGAGTTGACACTTTCTGTGTCCACTCTCACTGCCTCAGTTCAGATCAGCATTGTTTCTCAAGCTTAATTATTAATCTCTTGATTGATCTTTTTTTTTTTGGGGGGGGGTAGTGCTATTATCATTTTTTTACAAAAGTTTATTAAATATACAACAAGTTTCAAGACAACACTACATTCTAACTAGAGGTGGCAAGAGATGTTATGACAGGAAATCCAGATGTTCAAACAGGAATGGAATTAAGGATCACCATTGCCCCAGGCTCAAGGAACAGTTCATTTTTTGCCCGATTTCTTAATTCCACCTGTGGCTAGGGGGCCCTTCCCCACAGCCTTCGCTTTTAGCTCCTCAAATTTCTTTTGCTCCTCTTTTTGCTTCTGCTTGAATGCTTTATCTTCTTCGTCCATCTCCTTGGCCTGTTTCTTGGGCAGCTTCACGGGCTTCTTCTTGCCACCTTTGTGGCCAACCATGGCGCCTGCTGCTCCTTCCCTCTTAATTGATCTTTCCTTTTGCCCATTATTACTCTCTCTGCACTACCGCTCTCCCTTCTGTAGCCCGTTCTCCTAACTTACACAGAAGACTTATTTCTATAAAGATACACATAAAACACATCTTTTCTCTCACTTTCTCAAAAAACTCCCATGTCACATCCTGATCACACAGCGCTATGGTGATCCTGGTCCTGGCACTCTACTGAATGTACCTTTTTAGTTGCTTTGTCCCCCATGCAGTCCCTCAGTTTAGTCCCTTCAACAATTGCCATTTATTCTGACTTAAAAGCTTTTCTTTTCCTTTATTGCAAAAACCTACTCACCCTTCTGGGCCTTGCTGAACTGTCACTTCTCCTGTAATGCTTTCACAGCTTTTTAATACTTTTATTAAGTGTATGCTTTATACACGGCCTTACACAACAGTTGTATTGTTTTGCAGGATTCTGGCATCAGCTCTCGGTTCTGGCACTGATGGCACGACCATTGGCTATTTATTACTCATGCTGATTCTCCACTTTTCTCAAGTGTAATCCAGGAGAGCAGAGGACCACTGCTGAGATTAGTTTACAGAAATAAGGTGTTAAGTGGAGTGACTGGTACACAGTAACTGTTAACTAATCTTTGTGCCTCAGAGGCACCTGCAACTATTATATTAGACATATTCTCCCCTTAGCAGATTGTGGCCAACCTCAAAGAGGTATGGTCTTACTTTATGCATAACATTTGCAGCTAGTAATTAGCCTACCATAGTTTAGGCACTATGTTTGTTGAGGTCAGATCCTCCTCAAACATTATGTTGTGCCTTGGCGCCTATTTAGAATCTACATAAGTAAAACATTTCCAGACCCCTTAGATACCATAGTCATGTATAGCATGGTTCAGGAGTGTGTTCCTTTTGATCTTTTTTTCTTTATCCAAATCATCCCTTTCTCTTATGGTTCTTTAAACTCAATATACCCTTGCATTTCCACGCTCTCTCTTCAGTATCATTGTACTCATTTTTGTCAGTCATCAATTGTTTCTCAATGCTCCACTAATTCAATACTCGTTTTGTTTCTTATTCACATTCTGTGTATTTAAGTATAGGTATTTCAGTCATAAAGATGCCGTGTTCCTGGGCACTTGACCCACTGAACTTTTTTCTAAGCCATACTTATACCTTTCAAGGTTTTCTGTTAAATCTCGTGCTTCCTCACATTGCAGCTCTTCACCAGTGTTGCCAGACCACCTGCCAAAGATCCCTTCCAGTACTTATAAAAGGTACATATATCCACATGTAGCTTGAGATAGATTTCCTAAGAACTATTAAGATGAAGATCGAAGAAACTCAATTTCTCCATGGAGATAAATTACCCATCCTACATCTCAACAGGATTTTTTTTTAAATTTTTTTTTTTTTTTAGATTTTATTTATTCATTATAGAGAGGAAGAGAGAGAGAGAGAGAAGGGGGCAGGAGCAGGAAGCATCAACTCCCATATGCGCCTTGACCAGGCAAGCCCAGGGTTTCGAACCGGCAACCTCAGTGTTTCCAGGTTGACGCTTTATCCACTGCGCCACCACAGGTCAGGCCACAACAGGATTTTTTATTTCAGACTTTATTTTTTATTGATAATGTGATATTGAAAAGGTACTGTTTCAAAACTGCTTCTTTCTGAGTATCATTTTATTATATCTTTCCATAAAAATAAGTTGGTTTGGTAAGTATCTTTGAAATTGCAATGTAAATTAATGGAAAAATAGGGTTCAATTATAGATTTTTCTCAGAAAATCAACATAGCTCTCAATAGAATGTGACCCTCTTCTAAAATTGTAGTACAGAAATCTGCTTGTGTATGTTAGTACTTTAGAGCAAGGGCTCTTAGACTCAGGTCTCTAGATGCACTTGAAATTATCTGTCAACTTTACGATGCTGTATGTGGACAGTTTATAAACACAAATATTGGTTCTTTTGACCTTGTGACAAAAAACAGTGTGACTTTTGTCACACTGTCAAAAGACTTGATACAAAAAACATTTTAAGAATTAGTGACACCATATATAGAGAAAACTAGAAGGCAAACAATGAGGTAATGATTTTTACAATTCTGAATTTCTGAAGAATAGTGATAGGAACAAGCCTAAATCTGTGGTTACAGCATCTGGTCGGCTTGGTATGCCAGACAAGGCCACACAGCGGGGAGTAGGATGTTTTACTTAGAGATCATCTCTTTTATCAGCTCTGTGGTCATTAGCTTGTATTTTTAGTTTCAGTGAAAGCAGTCCCTCCAAACCAGAGCCTGTGGGAATCAGGCAAGCAGCCTAACTACATGTAAAATGTAAAGTTCAAGCCTGCTTCGACGCAAGGTGAATTTGACTTACAGAACTACAGGAAGATTCTCATGGATTAAGTTGCCAGATGTATGTCAGTGATAATTACTCAGAAAGAAAACAGAACCTTCTTTGATGAAATTATGGGAGAGATGACAGAGAGTACAACAAAAGCTTAAGCACATTAACCTCTGGTCAATTTTGGACTCACCTCCAACATTGCGACCACCTAAATTTTACATACTGAGACTCTTTCCTTCCAGCTTCTCCAAATCCTAAGAAAGTAACCATGTGCTCAGAGAAAAACCATATGGCTCAGGCAACATTGTCCAGATTGAGAATAGCATAAAATAGGAAAAGAATTCTTGCCTGGAACATGACCTCTATAGTTTTTTTAACTTCTTAGTAAGTTGTGTCCCTGATGTTGTGTTTTTAACTTAGAATTTGGCTTCTCATTTGTTCCAAAGAGTACACTCACATCCTTCATATCATTCAAACACAAACTTTACCTGTGATATTTCATTTTCCAACATATGAAGCATATGTGACAACAGCAAGAAGAGTCTACTTTGATCAAGCCAACCACTAAGTGCAAATTTCAGACTTTTGATTAGATTTTATTCAATAAAATATTTTTCCTAATGTTAACTCTTGGCATAATTCTTTCCTATATCTCTTATGAATTTGGCTTCATTATGTTAAAACATTCCCTTTACTTTTTTTCCCTTTACTTTTTGTTATTAATGCTGTATAATGAACATATTTCCATGTTATTATATTTTTATAATTTAATTGGTTTTATCATATTCCAATGCATGGATATACCATGTTTGGTTAAAGTTTTATTTCTTTTTTTAAAGTTTTATTTATAACTTTCTGTTATTATGTGAACACTTTTGACACATGAATATCAGTATATTTTTATAATTTAATTGGTTTTATCATATTCCAATGCATGAATATACCATATTTGATTAAAGTTTTATTTCTTTTTTTAAAGTTTTATTTATAACTTTCTGTTATTATGTGAACACTTTTGACACATGACACTCTATTGATGAATTAATTCTTATAATGAGTATAATGGTGGTTGATTAATATTTATTATAAATTTTAGCAAAACATATGTATTATTGCAGCAAAACATATGTATTATTCACTGGTAATAATAATGATACAAAAATGCAGGTAGTTTTTTCAAAAAACAAGATGTCTTTATTTTACTGAGTATTTTATCAGTCCAAGCTATTTTCTTTTTTTTTTTTTCTTTTAATTTATTGATTTCAGGAAGACAGGAAGGGAAAGAGAAAGAAAGAGAGACAAAAATATCGATCTCTTCCTGTATGTGCTCTGACTGGGGATTGAACTTGCAACCTCTGTGCTTCAAGATGATACTCTTACTAACTGAGCTATCCAGCTAGAGCCAGGCTATGTTCTTTATAGGCAGAAACCCCTTTTCGACAGCTTGACTTGTACACAAAGTCAGGACAATATCAAGGAGGCAGTAAAAGTTGTTTGAACTTTCTGAGGGTCTTAATTACACAAAGATTCAATCTATGTCATAAGTTTATTTTTAAAATAAATTTATAATAAGTGCATAATCCACGTTTCTTGTATGCAGAATGTCAGCTGAGATACATGATTGTCTGTTTTGTCTCATAATAATGCTTTAGTTCAAGTATATAACTTACTATGCTTCAGGTTTATTTTGCTAATTGTTAAATTGACAGTTTTTATTATTGTTTTAATAAAATTGGATCAATTGTTTGATGATATGTGTCACTTTTGTCATATGCAATAGTCCCCCCCTTATTCGCAGGGCATACATCCCAAGACCCCTATGGATATCTAAACCATGCATAGTATCGAACGCTATATACACATTTTTTTCCAATACATACATACCTATGACAAAGTATAATTTATAAATTAAGCACAGTAAGAGATTAACAACAATAACTAATAGTAAAATAGAACAATTATAAAAATACACCATAATAAAAGTTAGGTAAACATGGAATTAGGAAAATAAAGGTCACTTGCCCACAACTGTTGATTTGATAATCAAAATGACTGATTTGTAACTAATGGACAGAAAGCATATATGACATAAAGGTGCTAAACAAAGGGATTATTCATGTGTCAGGCAGGATAGAGAGGGATGATGCAAGATTTTATCACACTTCTCACAATCCTGTGCAATTTAAAATTTGTGAGCTGTTTATTTCTGGAATTTTCCATATAATATTTTAAAGATTGTGTGTTGACCGCAGGTAACTAAAACTATAGAAAACAAAATCATGGATAAGGTGGAAAACTATAGTAGTAAATACTTAGCATTATTATAGGAGCAAAACTACATGTAATTTCTTTAAAGTTCATTGAAATTATTTTCTTTTTCTATGTCATGTAAAAAATTAATTCTGTGATTTTGTAGCTTTTGTAGACCTAATCTACAGAGTCATACTAAAGACTCACAACATAAACTTAAAGAAGCTATCATAGCTTAACAGAGGAGAATTGTAAAAGCTCAAAGAGAATGAGGAAAATGATGGTTTAAATCACAATGAGAAACAGACACTGGCTGTGAAATATTCTCTTCTAAATCTTGACAAATTTGAATTCATAGTTTTTGTTTGTTTGTTTGTTTTTACAGAGACAGCGAGAGAGTCAGAGAGAGGGATAGACAGAGACAGACAGACAGGAACGGAGAGATGAGAAGCATCAATCGTTAGTTTTTTGTTGCGCATTGCGACACCTTACTTGTTCATTGATTACTTTCTCATATGTGCCTTGACCGGGGGCCTTCAGCAAACCGAGTAATCCCTTGCTCGAGCCAGTGCCCTGAGTCCAAGCTGGTGAGCTTTTTGCTCAAACCAGATGAGCTTGCGCTCAAGCTGTAGACTTCGGGGTCTCAAACCTGGGTCCTCAGCATCCCAGTCTGATGCTCTGTCCACTGCGCCACCGCCTGATCAGACTGTTATGTTTTTAATGCCAAGGAAATCTCAGTATTTTTCACAGGTTGCAGTGAGGAATGCAGGCTATATTATGATCTTGTGGATTTACTAACATTCCTTTCATAGAAACAGACCAGGTACACATACATGGGCATGCATGCACAAACATACGCTCTCATACATACACACAACATGCATATATATACGTATGCTCACCCTATTAAATGTGCATAGTGTGAAGTCTAGAAAGCAGAAATTTAATATAGAATATGCTTTCTAAAAGTACTAAATACGTTTTGGAATTGTGTCTGACATTTGAACATTCAATACATGTTATTGACTGGATGAATAAATATTTGAATAATTAAAATAGTAACAAAAAACTGAAAATGTTATGAGAGTTTAGAATTTTAAATACTCAAGTAGATAAAGTATATACTCTAAAAACATTCACATTCTTAAAAAATGGAGAAGCAGGAAGATTCTTCTTGAGCTGATGGGTATGCTTATTGGTTAAGTTGTGGTGATGGTATCTGATGTTTGCATGTGTTCAATCCCATCAAAGTATATATATTCAATATGTGTAGTTTGTATATCAGTTACAAAAAGGCTGTTTACAAAATAAAAATTTAAGTACTCTCAGTAAATAAATTTTATGCTCTAAAACATTCATGCTTTAATGTTTCCTTGACAAAATCCTCTGGAACTTGGCTAAATCTTAAATAATCAAATTGATCTAAGCTTTGGATCAAACATACTGCTTAGATCAAATATTAGGATACACTTTGCATCAAGATTTTAGCTCTTTGGCATTTTTCATGTTCCTCTCTCCCACAACACCCAATATTCTTTCCTGTGATGTGTTTATATCCTATATTAAATCCTGCAAGCACATTCTAATTCTAAAACATAAAAAAAGCAATTTATAAAGTTTTGTACCCATATTTTATTCCTACTCCTCAGTGCTACAGTGTGGGGAGAGACATTTTTAATTAGAAAACCTGATATATATTTTTTCCATTATAGCAATTCATTATTAAACATTAACATAGGGAGTGAAGTGACTAATAATATATTTCTAAAAGAATTCCTTTTCCCTCCTTTGTACCTAAACAAGAAGTGGTATTGCTTCATTTCTTTTGGCAAAGTTTGGAAGCCAGAAAGAGGCTGTGTTAAATAGTTTTCAACTCTGAAATTTACATTTTATATATTAAGCTACCTTTTCAATGTGTTTTTATGAATAAATTAAGTTCACTGTCTTGCTTACATCTGTCTAATGGCTAATCAGTTCCATAGAATTGATGTCTAACATCTCTGTCTAGACTACTATCTCATTAATGTATTTCTGAGAATGTGTTTCTTGTAGTAATTTCTGCACCCAAGAAAGTATTTCTGGTGACAGTATTTAGAGCAGGGGTCTCAAACTCAACTCAGCATGTGGGCCGCAGAGCAAGATCACAGCCGTTCGGCAGGCCGCACTAGGTCTACAAAAGGCAACTGTTACGCAACACTTTTCTCAATGCAGTTGAAAACAAAAAAAAATCAGTACAAAATTGTTCGGCAGGCCGCATGCGGCCCGCAGGCCGCGAGTTTGAGACCCCTGATTTAGAGGTATTGTGGAAGGTAATAGAGCATAGTGATTTGTAGTTATGGTCTCTAGGATAAAAAAAAAAAGTTTAAATCTCAGCAAAACCAGTTATTTGCCATGCTACCTTGAAAAGTCTCTTAACGTAAGTCTCAGAGTTTTCAACTGAAAAAAGGAGAGGTACAGCAACAATACTTACCTTTTCAATTGTTTAAGGATTAAATGAGGAAATCCACAAGAAACACTTAGCCTACTCCCTAGAACACTGAGTATACACAGTAAACATAAGCTCTTTATTATTTTTATTATTAATTAGATTCAAATTGCTGTCCTTATCCTGATCCCTAACTTTGTATCTCCTTAGTGTATTTCTTATCCTTAGAACTGTAGGTTCCCATGACTGATTGCTTAATTGCGTGCTCTCCTCACTGTGAACTGCAGAATATCCTCACCAATCATTAGGGTCCTGGTGTAGGAATGCCGCTGTCTCTTCTCTCTGCACTCTTACAAGGAATTTCTTCTGATCACAAGTGATAAGCTACCAGCACTGGCTATCTACTCATATCTGCAGCATCTGATAGGGTGGTGTAAATTCAACATAACTAAAGTTTCATTTTAGGATTTTTAGAGGCTAGGTTTATAATCGTGTGCCAAATAGACATGTAGCTATATAGTCATATTGGAGTAAGACTAGCCAAGGCAGCCATTTGAAGGGAGAAATGAGGTCTGATGGATCAAGAGTATGGGTATAAGCATAATTTCTAAAGCATATTTGTTGAGAGGAAAGAAAGTAGAGGGTAGGTGAACCCAGGAGAACTAACTCTAGGGAGCTTCTTCAAGACAATTGAATGGGGAGGAGGCTGTGAGCTCAAAGAGGAGGAGGGGAAATGTGAGAGTCTACAAAACAAGGGGTTGGTAATATTACCAGGCATGCGATGCTTGGCTTCCCAGAGAATGTTTATATTCTCAGAACCCATTTGAAATATGACTGCTTTTAACATTACTTCTTATTACTTTTCTAGAATTGAAACATAGATGGCTTCTGGAACGGGGAATTTCTTTAACTAGTATACATAAAAGAAAATGTCAAAAAGGCTTATTTCTAAAACTAAGGACTCAAATTGGAAAAAGCAATCTAATTTTTTTTTTTTACTTGAGAACAGTGTTTTAATTTACCTAATCTTTCACTCTTCAAGAAGTGCATGGTCTATGTGACATCATTTTTCCCTTTAGAACATTCTGGGGCACCCAGTTGTTCGCACGATGCATCCTTTATAGACAGGGTTCAGGATCACCTCTTCCTGGTAATCCTACATAAAAAGTCTGGGACTCCAATAGGAACACTTGAGAGACTAATAATGGTGCAAGTCTACAATCTCTTTTCTAAAATACAAGGAGCTCGATATGTTTTTGGAATTCAGAATATTTTAGATTTTTTGGAAGGCAAAATGGTAGAACATTTTCTGGATATTGTATACCATCTCCATTAGCATCTGGGGCAGCACCCCAGACTCGGGCATTTTAAAATTTCTGTACCAAAAATGTTTGAATTAGCATGTAGTAAATACATTTTGTAAATACCATCATGTAAGCTCACTTTATATTTTTCTATCTATTAAGCTAAGTTTAAATCAGAATTTGTAGCCAAACGAACTCAAAAAGGCTTCTGGGTTTTGGATTTCTTTTGGATTTAGAAATTGAAGATAAAGGATTATAGACTTATAACAGCTTCTTTGCATAACTCTTTGTTTTAATAATTTTATTTCTTCCAGAATTGGTATTTCTCAGTCACAATAGAACCAGTGCCTCTTCTCTAACATAAATAATATAATATATATTCTAATAAGGCATAATTTATATGCCTTCAATAAAGCAAAGGTAATAAATCTACCTACAGGAGTAATTATAAAAACAATCAATGCAATTACCAGTACATATAGCAGAAATAAAAGGTAAAAGATGCATAATAATTAATATGGTAAAGCATATAAATGTTCAGACTCTACCCCACTAGGAAATACAGTGAAACAGCCCAATATTTGCACTATGGTTAGAACCACTCTGATCGTGCCAGCTACAAATGTAGACAAATAAATGTGTTTTATTTCCTATGACTCTATCTAAGTAGTGTTCCCAAGGGCGTGATTTCCAAAATGCTAAACAACTCTTGGTAAAATTCCTGAAAAAAAAACCAAAATGGTATATTTATAAGAACTGCTTTCCTGAAAATTTTGGTATTCCATAAACCAGTTAAAAAACAACTTTGCAATTGCTAGATGTAAAATGTTAGATGTTCTGAAGTCAGATAAATATAAACCGGCTTTCCCTCTATGTGGATGAGTGGCAGGATGTTGGACAGTGCATGAGACTTGAACAGTCTTACATCCTTCAGAAATGCTCTGCCTGGCACACTGCTCAACAGCTCTCATCCTTGGCTTTTTCCACTACGTGTCACCAGTTCTCCCCTAATCATGTGAACAACAAAAACTGCCACCACCCATTTGCTCAACGCCTTCACCCTCCCCTGAGAACCACTGACCCATCTAATCCTCACCACCACCTCATAAACTCATCTTCTTGTTCTCATTTTGTAGATGAAGTAATTAACTTGTAAAGGAAGAAATAGCAACACTGTGGAGACTTTTTTTTTTTAACCAACAGAGTGGTCATTCCTGTTTTGAGAATCTTGTCTCACTAGAAACAAGAAAAATAATGTTATTTAGACCACGCGCTGCTTGGAGAATAAAAGATTGTTTCAGTAGGAAAATAATACTACTCTTGGCTCTCCACTCAGAACCCCTCAGATCTCTTTCTCTAGTTGTGTGCACCCTTCTCCAGCTTCCATTTTGTTGCTAAAGGCCAGCATTTGCCACATTTGGATGTTTGCTCTTGGAATGCACAGCCTCACACACAAGAAAGCCAGAATACTGAGGCAGAAGTGTGGACTGAACTGGTGGTCTCTTAGAAGTTGAGTCTAAGTGAGATCTCCCTGAATGAGAAGGGAAAGAAACTATGGCCAGTAAAATTAGGTCTAATAAAAATTCAGCAAAAAAAGTTTAGCAAATGCAAAGTATTTTTATAAAATATTTTAAGAGTCATTATATTCATGCAATAGAGTAAGCCTTAACTGAATTTCGGCAGATTTGGAGGTTGAAGGTATGATGTGTCAGGAATGATGTGCAAAGCCAGCTTAAACAATAACCATATGATCACAGTACACTTGAGTTAAATCTGCATAAGTCAAAGCATGCTTTACTGATCCAAGATGAAAAGAACTTTTAATTTAAAATATTTTCTTCGGTGCTTGCCCCTTTAAAACACACTAATGCATATGCTTGCCTCTATGAAATGTTAAGCAAAATGTTTGTTTAAAGTACATTTTAATTCCCTTTACCATCATTTTAAGATGGCACTTAAAGAGGTAAGTGCAGCATTCCTTCTAGTACAAAAGCCATGAACAAGACTCATTGTATAAATATTTTGCTCTATGGCTCTAGCATTAACATATCACGGCTATAAAAACAACACTCAATCATCGTGCCAGAGTTGTGTCCTGTCTTCAATGTGGTAGCTGAGGTTTAAATGATTGTAAACACAAAAGGATTCCCTTGAATAATGTCTGGAAAGGTATACTTTCAATATACTTGCCTTCTTCATTCTCCTGACCCAGGAGGAAAGGAAGAGAAACAAGTATACGGAATACTTCTTCATGCATATCCAAGGTGGTCCTCATGCACATTCAGTGGTCAGGCCTCCGTATATTCTGAAGTCTTACAGAGGCGCTTTGTCAAAGTTCCCACTTGCAAATCATAGAATCTTTGTTGACTAGCTTAAGTAGAAAAGAATTGAATTACAGGATGTTAGGTTACTCACTAACCCTCTCTTCTCTGTTTGCTCTTTATGTCTGTCCTCCGCAGTTAGCCTGCAGTGGGGATTACTGATTATCTTTTTTTTAAAGTGCATATGAGTTATTACCTATGACACTTATTTTAATCAAATTTGAGATACTAGAACAGTTGTTTCATACAAAACTCAAGGACAATAGTATTGGAAGTATTTCCTAATACAAACACGATGTTTTGTTTTATTTGTTTATTTTGAACACATATATTTTTCAGATATATAGTACCCAGATCATTGCAATCTTAAGCATATTATGTAAAATGACAATTTTTATGTTTAGTGGATTAATTTCAGATGAACATTTTTATCATATTGTATTTCTTGTTACATATTCTGTTTTATACTAACATTGTTTTAATGTTTCTTTTGTTTTATAAAATTAGACATAAACATTTTTAAAAAGTAGAAAAATAAAAATAAAAGTCTGTCAAATTCAATCATGAATCATTGTCAATTTGTCCCGTCCTTTTATTTTCCCCCCTGGCATTGACACAAGGTATGTATATAGTTTGATGTCATTTCTATGAAAGGTGGAAATTAATGTGTTCACTATTGCAGTTAAGATAGAGAACTATTCCATCTCTTGAAGATCTCCCTCATGCTATCTTTTTATAGTAACCCGCCACCTTCCCTCCATCAGCTCTTCAACCCCTGACAACCACTAAAAATTTCTTCCCATCTATAATTTTGACATTTTGAGGTCTATTGTGTTCTCGAGTGCATATCTATGTATAGCATTTTTAGTGGTTGCTATTTTTTTTCTATGTTACTCTAGGTTATTTTCTTTCTTTCTTTCTTTTTTTTTTTTATTAAGTGAGAGGCAGGAAGGCAGAGAGACAGGCTCCCACATGTGCCCCGACTGGAATCTTCCTAACAAGCCCACCAAGGGGCGATGCTCTGCCCATCTGAAGCTATTGCTCTGTTGCTCTGCAACCAAGCTATTTTAGCTGCTGAGGTGAGGCCATGGAGCCATCCTAAGCTCCTGGAGCCAACTTTGCTCATACCAATCAAGCCATGGATGTGGGAGGGAAAGAGAGACAGAGAGAGAGAGACAGAGAGAGAGAAGGGGGAGGGGAGGATAAACAAATGGTCGCTTTTTTTGTGTGCCCTGACCAGGAATCGAACCTAGGATACCCACATGTCGGACTGACGCTCTACCACTGAGCAAACTGGTCAGTGCCACTCTAGGTTATTACATATGCATAACTTATCAGAGTCTATTGGTATCAACATTTTACTAGTTCAAGTGAAGTATAGTAACTTACTTGTCTTTATATCCTTTCACTTCCATCATTTACAATTATCTTAAGTATTTCTTTTACATACATCGAGAACCACATTAGATAATGTTACAATTTTTGCAACCATCAAATATAATGTTGAAAAATCAGAAGAATAAAATGTATGGTATTTACCCATATTTGCTCTCCTTTTGGTGTTCTTTCTCTCTTTTTGCTGTTTCAAGATTTCTTCTTTTATTATTTTATTTCTAGTTAAGAATTTCTTTTAGCTATTCTTTTAGGGGAGATGCACTGGTGATATAGTTATAGTTTCAGTTCTTGTTTCTTCTTCATCCAAGAATGTCTTGATTTACTCTTCTTTTCTGAAGCATATTGTCACTGAATATTAAATTGTCTATGGCCAGTTCTTTCAGCACTTGAAAAATGCTGTACTGCTTCCTGGTTTCCATGCCTACACATGATAAATCTGCTCTCATTCAAATTGCTTTTGCCTTGTAGTTAATGTATCATTTCTCTCTGAGTATTTTGTTTGTTTTTAGCTTTCAGAAGTTTGACTACAAAGTATTTCGGCCTATATTTCTTTGAGTTTATCTTGCTTAGAGTTTGCTCACCTTCTGAATCTGTACCTTAAGTCAAATTTGGGAAGACTTCAGTCATTATTTAATTAAATACTTTTCATTCTCATGTTCTTTCTTTTGTTTCCAGGACATAAAAGTTAGGCTTTTTGTTAAAATCCTACATGTCCTTTTTCATGGTGTGTGTCTGTGTATGTGTGTGTGTGTGTGTGTGTGTGTGTGTGTGTGTGTGTGTGAATGTTTCTCGTTTATTTGATCTCTTGCTCAGATTGAGTAATTTCTATTGTTCCTTTTTTTCTTTTTTTAAGTGAGAGGTGGGAAGGCAGAAATATACAATCCCACATGCGCCCTGACCAGGATCCACCTAGCAAGCCCACTACGGGGCAATGCTCTGCCTATCTTGGGCCACTGCTCTGTTGCTCAGCAACCAAACCATTTTAGTGCATGAGGTGAGGCCATGGAGCATCATCAGCACCCAGGGCCAACTTGCTTGAATCATTAGAGCCATGTCTGCAGGACAGAAAGAGAGAGAGAGAGAGAGAGAGAGAGAGAGAAAAGGAAGAGGTGTGGAGAAGCCGATGGTGGCTTCTCCTGGGTGCCCTGACTGGGAGCCAAACCTGAGACTTCTACACACCAGGCCAATGCTCTGCCAGGGAAATCTCTATTGTTCTGTTGAAGGTTTTTATTTTAGTATTTGTATTTTTCAATTCTAAAATTTTAGTTTGGTTGGCTCTTCTTTATATGTTCTATTTCTTTGCTAAAATTTTCTATTTTTTAAATTTGTATCAAGTATGTTTAGAATTGTTTGTGAAAATGTTTTTATGATTGTTGCTGAAAGCCTTGTCAGATAATTCTCATATCGGTGCCATTTTGGTGATGATGTTGAGTGACTGCCTTTTTTTACTCAAATTGAAATATTTGTGGTTCTTGGGATGATGAGTGATTTTTTTTTATAAATAAAGACATTTTTGGCATTACATTATATGACTCTGCAACAGTGATGGGATTCAGCTGGTTCACACTAGTTTGGCAGAACTGATACCCAATTTTTTTGTTGAATTTGGTGAACTAGTTGTTAAAATGGCACTTATAATCAGGATTCTTTCTAAGGTGGGCGCCTGGACATTCACTGAATGTGGAAGTCACAAATTTACATTCTTTATCCTTTTTTAACATTCACTTGCACAGCAGCATATTCTAAGCTCCCTTAGTAATGTTCATTCCATCTATAGGTAAAAAAAATTGACAGAATTATTCTTGTACTATTTATTCATTTCATAACACTCATTATGCCTTTGATAAAATACCCATTTTAATTCCTTCACGTTTGTTACTTTAGTAAACAAACATATAACATAAAGAGAAAAGTGCCTCTTTTATAGTTTTTATTTAAGTATTAAATGTGTGAAATAATAAACTACTTTTTAGTATATTGGGTTTTTTTATACATATAATGGTCATTAAGGCAGAGAACCAGCCGTTAAATTATTTGAGTCCCACCATGCTCTGAATCTTATTTAAAGCATATATTTTAGCAGGTTTCTATCCATCCCTCTTTGGCAAGGTAAGAGAGTACTGCCTCCTTACTGCCTGATGGGGGTGACAGTCCAGGTTCTCCACTTGCCACCATTGACAGCTAAGAAAGCAAGGGCTCCTTGATACTTCGGATAGAGGTGAGATTCAAGCTTCCCAATAAGCCTCCATTGTAACATGGCTGCCTCATGACTACTCTTCACATCTCCTGACACTGAAGTGTGTTTCCATTACTGCTGAGTTATCAGGCCTCCTGTACACCATCCTAGTGATGTTGAGGAGGTGTGCTTCATTATTATGTCAGCGTGTTGGAAGTCCCGGCTTCCCACTCGGCTTTGTCTGACACCACCCAAGAAGGGAAGAGTGTCTTCTCTTATAGCCTGGTGATGGTAAACATCTAAGCTCCCTGCTTAAATTTTGCTCACAAGAATAGGAAAGGAACAGTCTTTTCTGTGGTATTTGGCTGGAGCTGACTAGTTATGTTCTAAAAGTTCTGTTTTTCTAGGATTCCTCATTCCTATTCTTATTCCTTTAGTGAGAGAGCAGGTTGTTCTTGGGCTCTTTTGTTCTGACCTTAGAGGCATTTCAATGTTGCTTGCTTCTCCAATACCTCATATATCAAGTGTAGGCATACTAGACAAACAAACAAACAAACAAACACCCTTTTAAATCCTCTAAAATGAACAAAAACTTCAGCATACTACCATGTTGTCATTCTTCAGATCCCAAAGTCCTTATCTATTTGCCTTATTCTCTTCATCATTCAGAGTATTCTTATATTTGTTTGTTTAATTAATTAATTAATTAATTGTTTACATATAGTCTAGTGTCTCCCCAAACACACCCCCCTCTCTCGTATTCCCTTCAACATCTCCCTTACCCCCTCCAAAAGCTCCCTCTACCCTTCCCTTCAGGTTTAATTCCATTCCTGCGTTCACATTGTTCCCTGGATTCCTCAAATGAGTGCGGTCATATATTTTTCTTTTTCTGCCTGGCTTATTTCACTCAACATAATAGTTTCTAGGTCCATCCATGTTGCTGCAAAAGGTAATATTTCCTTCTTTTTCATGGTCCCATAGTATTCCATTGTATATATGTACCACTGCTTTTTAATCCACTCATCCACTGACAGACACTTGGGCTATTTCCAGAACTTCACTGTTGTGACAATGCTGCTATAAACATGGGGGTGCATTTCATTTTTTGAGTCAGTGATATGGTGTTCTTTGGATATATTTCTATAAGTGGGATGGCTGAGTCAAAAGGCAGTTTCATTTTTAATATTTTGAGGAATCTCCATACTGTTTTCCACAGTGGCTGCACCAGTCTGCATTCCTATCAGCAGTGCTGGAGGGTTCCCCTTTCTCCACATCCTCGCCAGCACTTATTATCTGTTGTTTTGTTAATATGTGCCATTCTGACTGGTCTGAGGTGGTATCTCATTGTGGTTTTAATTTGCATTTCTCTAATGATTAGTGATGTTGAGCATTTTTTCATCTGTCTATTGGCCATCTGTATGGCCTCTTTGGAGAAGAGTCTATTCATTTCTTTTGTCCACTTTTTTGATTGGATTGTCTTCCTGGTGTTGAGTTTTACAAGTTCTTTATAAATTTTTGTTATTAACCACTTATCAGATGTATTGTCAAATGTTTTTCCATTGTGTGGTTTGTCTTTTTATTCTGTTCATATTGTCTTTAGCTGTGCAAAAGCTTTTTAGTTTGATATAGTCTCATTTGTTTATCCTGTCTTTTATTTCACTTGCCCATGGAGATAATTCAGCAAATATATTGCTGCGATAGATGTCGGTGAGCTTACTGCCTATGTTTTCTTCTAGAATGTTTATGGTTTCATGACTTACATTTAAGTCTTTTATCCATTTTGAGTTTATTTTTGTGAATGGTATAAGTTGGTGGTCTAGTTTCATTTTTTTGCAGGTAGCTGCCCAGTTTTTCCAACACCCTTTTTTAAAGAGACTGCCTTACTCCATTGTATACTCTTACCTCCTTTGTCAAATATCAATTATCCATAAAGGTGTGGGTTTATTTCTGGGTTCTCTGTTCTGTTGCATTGATCTATATGCCTGTTCTTATGCCAGTACCAAGCTGTTTTGAGTACAATGGCCTTGTAGTATAACTTGATATCAGGAAGTATGATACTTCCCACTTTATTCTTCTTTTTCAAGATTGCTGAGGCTATTTATGTTTTCTTTTGGTTCCATAAAAATTTTTGGAATATGTGATCTATATCTTTGAAGTATGTCATTGGTATTTTAATTGGTATTGCATTGAATTTATAAACTGCTTTGGGTGATATGGACATTTAAATGATGTTTATTCTTCCTATCCATGAACACGGTATATGCTTTCACTCTTTCACTTGTTTGTGTCTTCTTTGATTTATTTAATCAATGTTTTATAATTTTACAAGTACAAGTCTTTAATTTCATTGGTTAAATTTACTCATAGGTACTTTATTTTTATTTTATTGTAATAGTGAAGGGGATTGTTTCCTTAATTTCTCTTACTGACATTTCATTGTTGGTGTATAAAAATGCCTCTGATTTCTGTGTATTATTTTTATATCCTGCCACCTTACTAAATTCATTTATCAGATCCAGTTGTTTTTAATTGAGACTTTAGGGTTTATATACAGATATACAGGTAAATATATAGATATACAGGTATCGATTGACTTATGACTTATGCAACCTATGACCATTCGACTTTATGACCACAATCGCTAGCCACTACTGCTCCACGTCAGGCAGCGCAAGCATTGCCCAGCTCGGCGTACGACAGTGTTGGCCAATAAAATGTTTCGTACATGTTTATATATTTTGATATGTTTTGCAATTGGGAAATGTTTCCTATGGTATTTTTTACACCTGCATTTTGTATTTTTGTATGCACCTGTATTTTGTTATTTTGTATGTTTTGCAAATATTAAACCAGTTGTACTGGTAATGCAGTGTTTTACTTAATCTTGACAAATGTAAAAATAAGAAACAAAATGGTGTAGAGATGATACAAATGGCATAAAATGAACAAAAAATTATGATATATAACAATAATGAAAGAAAATTATGATAAAATATGACTTAAAGATTTTTACAACATCATTTCACAGTACTGTACATATAGCCTACTCAACTTACTACCAAATCGTGTTACGACTGGTCTGTCGGAACCAATCGTGGTCGTAAGTCGAGCACTAGCTGTAGTATCATATCATCTGCAAATAATGATAGTTTTACTTCCTTTTTTCCAATTTGGAAGTTTTTTATTTCTTCTTCTTATTGGATTGCTGTAGCTAGGACTTCCAGTACTATGTTGAATAAGAGTGGTGAAAGGGGGCACCCTTGCCTTGGTTTTGATTTTAAAGTGATTGCTTTTAGTTTTTGCCCATTAATTATGATGCTGGCTGTGGGTTTGTCATAGACGGCTTTTATCATGTTGAGGTATGTTCCATGTATTTCCACTTTGCTGAGAGTTTTGATCATAAATTAGTGCTGAATTTTATCAAATGTTTTTTCTGCATCTATTGAAATTATCATGTGGTGTTTCTCCTTCCTTGTGTTTATGTGGTGGATCACATTGATTGTTTTACGAATGTTGTACCATCCTTGCCTCCTAAGAATAAATCCCACTTGATCATGATGTATGATTTTTTCATGTATTGCTGGATCCGGTTTGCTAATATTTTATTCAGGATTTTAACATCTAAATTCATCAGGGATATTGGCCTATAGTTTTCCTTCTTTGTGTTGTCTTTGCCTGGTTTTGGAATCAGAATTATGTTTGCTTCATAAAAGGAATTTGAAAGTGTTCCTTCCTCTTGAATTTTTTGGAATAGCTTGAGGATACAAGTTAGTTCTTCTTTATATTTGGTAGAACTCACCAGTGAAGCCATTGGGCCCCAGCATTTGTTTTTTTGGTAGGTTTTTGATAACTGTTTTGATCTCATTTGTTGTAATTGGTCTGTTTAGGTTTTCTAATTCTTCCAGACTGATTTGTGGAAGATTATATGTTTCAAGAAATTGGTCCATTTCACCTAGGTTGTTTAATTTTTTGGCATACAGTTCTTCATAGTACTTTCTTACAATAGTTTGTATTTCTGTTGTGTCAGTTGTTATTTCTCCCCTCTCATTTCTAATTTTATTTATTTGAGTCCTCTCTCTTTTTTTCTTGGTGAGTCTCACTAAAGGTTCATCAATCTTGTTTACCCTTTGAAAGAACAAGCTCTTGGTTTCATTGATCCTCTGTATTGTTTCTTTAGCCTCTATGTCATTTATTTCTGCTCTGATCTTTATTATTTCCTCCCTTCTACTACCTCTGGGCTTTACTTGCTATTCTTTTTCTAGTTCTTTTAGATCCAGGGTCAAGTTGTTTATTTGAACTTTTTCTAGCTTCTCAAGGAATGCCTGTAGTGCTATGAACTTCCCTCTCAGTACTGCTTATGCTGTGTCCCATAAATTTTGAATTGTTGTATGCTCATTATCATTTGTTTCTAGGAATTTTTTTATTTCTTCTTTGATTTCATTGTTAACCCATTCATTATTTAATAACATGGTATTTAGGTTCCATGTGTTTGATTATTTTTCAGTTTTTCTGTTGTGATTGATTTCTAGTTTCATGCCATTGTGATCAGAGAAAGTACTTGATATGATTTCAATCTTCTTAAATTTGTTGAGACCACTTTTGTGACCTAACATGTGGTCTATACTAGAGAATGTACCATAAGCACTTAAAAAGAATGTATATTATGATGCTTTAGGGTGAAAGGTTCTAAAGATATCTATTATATCGAGTTGATCTAGCGTATCCTATAAGTCTGCCCTTCCATTGTTACTTTTCTTTCTTGAGGATCTATCTAGTGATGTTAGTAGGGCATTGAAATCCTCTACTATTATAGTACTGCTGTTGATCTCACTGTTGATATCCATCAAAGTCTGCTTTATATATTTAGGTGCTCCTATATTAGGCTTGTAGATATTTATGATTGTTATATCTTCCTGGTGGATTGTTCCCTTTATCATTATGTAGTGACCTTCTTTATCTCTTACTATAGCCTTTGTTTTAAAGTTCATTTTGTCTGATATAAGTATTTCTTCCCCAGCTTTTTTTTTCATTTCCATAAAACATATTTTTTTCCATACATTTATCTTTAGTCTATGTGTATCTTTTGTTTTGAGGTGTGTCTCTTGTAGACAGCATATGTATGGGTCCTGTTTTCTTATCCACACAGCTACCCTATGTCTTTTGATTGGATCATTTAATTCACTTACATTTAAGGTTATTATTGATATGTAGTTTTTTATTGCCATTTTATTCTTTAAAGCTATATTCCTCTTTTGTTATATTTTCCCCCCTTTGTTTTGTTTATAACAGGTCCCTTAACATTTCTTGCAGCATTGGTGTGGTTGTAAGGAATTCCTTGAGATCTTTTTGTTTGGGAAGCTTTTTATTTCTTCTTCAATTTTAAAAGATAAACTTGATGGATAAAATAGTCTTGGTTGTAGGCTCTTGTTCTGCATTACTTTGAATATTTCTTGCCATTCCTTTCTGGCCTTAAGTGTTTCTGTTGAGAATTTGGATATCATCCTTATGGGGGCTCCTTTGTAGGTGATAGCCTTTTTCCCTCTAGAAGCTTTTATATTTTCTCTTTGTCACTTAGCTTTGCCATTTTAATTATAATGTGTCTTGGTGTGGATTTCTTTGGGTTTCTCTTTAATGGAATTCTCTGTGCTTTTTGAATTTGTGTGACTTTTTCCTGCATCAATTTAGGGAAGTTTTCAGCTATGATTTGATTGAACAAGGTCTCTATTCCTTGTTCTTTCTCTTTTTCTTCAGGAACTCCTATGATGAAGATGTTGTTTCTCTTTAGGTTGTCACAGAGCTCTCTTAGAGTTTCTTCAGATTTTTTCAGTCTTTATTCTTTTTGTTGTTCTACTTCCATGTTTTTGTTTATCTTGTCTTCTAAATCATTGATTCGATCTTCTGCTTCATCCAGCCTGTTTTTAATTGCTTTTAGTGTAGTCTTCATTTCTGATAAAATGCATGTCATTTCTGACTGATTCTTCTTTATTATTTCAATGTCCTTTTTGATGCTTGTTATCTCTTTATTTATGTGCTCACTGTGACCATCCATTGTTTTTCTAAGATCTTTCAGCATTCTAATAATCATTATTTTAAACTCTGCATCTGGTAGTTTGCTTATTTCAATCTCAGTTTATTTTCTGTGAGTTTTCTCTTATTGATTCATTCGAATTGCACTTCTCTGTCTTCCCATTTTTTCTGTATTGCCTTTTACTTTCCTGGCCAGGGACTGGTGCAGATCAGTGGGGGTCACTGCCTATGACTTGTTCTTATCCACCTTTTGGGAGCTACAGGTTATCCAGATCTTGTGGCTACGTCTGCTGGGTCCAGATGCAATTGTAAATATTAGCTGCACTCCTAGGCTTGCTTTTATCTACTCTTGTCCTGGGAGAGGTTACTTTAAAAGTTCAAGTTCTCCTAAAAACTGCATTCTGTTGTTGTTTATTGCTGACTACTTGGGCTCAGTACTATAATTTAGTGATTAGGTATGGTATTAGATGTGGCTTACTTCTTAGCCTTAGGTGTCATTCTATTCAGGCATTTTAGCTCCTGTTGTGTGGTCTGTCTACCAGGCCACCGCCACTGTTGTTTCCCCAGGCTTTTGGGCTCAGGTGATACTGGCTCCAGCCCACCTCTCAGACAACCGCTCCCCTGGTTGGGCTCGTGTGTGACCACGTGCCCGTTTGGACTGCTTCCGGGGCTGCCTTGGTCAGCTCAGATCTCAGAGGCTACCTTGGGGGTCACATGCATCTTCTCAGATTACTGCCAAGGTATCCCATGCTCTCATTACCACTGAGGGTGTGTCCACACCCCGAGCAGGTTTGTGTGCCACGGAGATTCCTGCAGTAGCTGGCAAAACTTGCACCCATTGCTAGAGGGCTCATGCATGACTGCACTTTCCCCCTAAGCTGAGGGTTTGCCCAGCCCCGGGCGGGTTTGCCCAGCCCGGGCAGGTTTGTGCGCCTGCTCGGATCCCTGCATAGCCAAGCAACTTCCACCATAGCTGGCAGGCTTGCGAGCACCTGCACGTTCCCCTTCTGTTGCCTCTTGGGACTCCGCCCTGCCAAGGGCGGGCCACACAGCGAGCAGTGCTGCTTGTGAGCCTGGGCTTACCCAGTGTAACGGTGGTTTCCCACTCCGCAAGCTGGCTTGCACAGCTCTATTGAATCTCCTCAGCTGCTCCCTGCTGCCTCCGGCCTGCTTGCTCCTGGTGAGCACTCAGCAGTGCAGTGGATAGTGTGGCTTAGACCTCTGCACTCCCTATTTGTGTCCCTAACATGGTGCCTGGCTCTAAGCACCTTTGTTCTGGCTAGGATAGGGGAGCCTCCAGTGGACAGGGCACTTTCTTTCCTTTGCTGGTGATGCTGATTCACTTTAAATTTGGGGTTAGGGTGTCCTCCTTCAGCTCCAGGAAGGTGGCTGTGAAGGAGGCTCTCTGTGCAGTTCCTTTATATGAAGCCTGGGTCTGAGAGTCCTGCCTTTTCTCAAACCGTGTCTATGCTTTTTTCTCAGCCAAATATAGTCCGTCAGCCCCTTCTAGGCTCCAGGGCTCTAAGCTTGGATTCTGGTTTTGGGGATGAGGACCTGCAACTTGCTAGATAGCCCTCCCCGTCTTGTGAAAGTTCCTCCCGGGCACCACTCCCTGCTCCCGGGAACAGGGCAGCCTTCTCTGCATCTCCGCTTTTCCTACCTGACTCAGTGTGTGTTCTTTGGCTGTAGAATCCACCTAGTTCAGTCCATAATTTGTCTTTCATGATGAGCGTTCTCAGATTTAAGTTGTAATCCACCTTGGTTCTGGTAAGTGGGAGTTGTTGCATCTGCCTACTCTGTGGCCATCTTGAAGCTTCATGTTTGTTTTTTATATAACATCCAAGGTCATTACCTTTATTTACTGGAAGAAATAGATAAATTATATGTACTCCATCTTTCTAGAAGTGGAAGTCCAGAAAAATTTATTAAATAAAAATGATAATAATTGGCCCTGGCTGGTTGGCTCAGTGGTAGAGTCTCGGCCTGGTGTGTAGATGTCCTAGGTTTGATTTCTGAACAGGGCACATAGGATAGGTGCCTATCTGCTTCTCTACTCTTCCCCCTTTTCTTTCTTTCTTTTCTCCTCCCACAGCCAAGGTTCCATTGGAGCAAAGCTGGCCCTGGCACTGAGGATGGCTCCATGGTCTCTGCCTCAGGCACTAGAATGGCTCTGGTTGCAACGAAGCAACGCCCAGATGGGCAGAGCATCACCCCTTAGTTGTCTTGCCAGGTCGATCCTGGTTGGGTGCATGCAGGAGCCTTTCTCTCTGCCTCCCCACTTCTCACTTCAGAAAAAATAAAAAGATAATTATCTTAACTATTTAATCATGATTACTCTAATATTTTCCTTATTTTATCCCAATTACTATTATAGTATGGATATTATGTAATAATTTTTTTTATATTTTGCATAATAAATATACATCATTTAGTCTAAAAAAACCAATGGTCCCACTGCTTTGTAATATTTAATTTTAATGTATTTGACTGCAAAAAAATCAATGGTCTCATTTGACACGTCTCTGCTTTTAGTAATGTTTGACTCCATTTTAAGTTCTCTTAATTGTGCTTTACAAAGAGTTTAGTTAGCATTATTCTGTTTTACAATGCGTAAATAATCTAAAACATAGCTTCTAGTTTTTTATCAAGAGCTCCATCCAGAATTATACTCATTGGTACAATTTAATTCATTCTGAAAAGTGATATTCATGAATCTATTGCAACTCTTGAATGCACGAAACTCTTCTATTGTTCTTCAGCTAGTATATATTTTGATTATTTAGTATCCCAATTCTGTCTAAATAAGCCTTACAAATGCATTATTAAAATGCAGTATTTTAAAACTAAGCTTTAACCATTCTAAGAATAAGTTGGCATTGATATGATGAGCGTGATATTAGCACTTGGACAACCAGAGTAATGAAATGGAGAATGTCCATAAATGAATGGAAAGAATTATAATAGTATTAACCTGTTTTTTGAAGAAATTGGCTCCATCCTTCATTTTCTGATTATTTTTCTAGTGTTTGTGTAAGCTTTCATGTACAAACTTTATATTTTTGCATTTTGTTTTATTTTTACTACCAAAGTAGAGCCATCTTTGAGGTAAGTTATGCTTTTAATTTTCTAGTAATCTGAATCTGTTTCCTTTTATTAGTGTAACAGTAAGCTATTTATTAGAGAATAAGCTCCCAGAAGATCTCCTGATAAGGTAAACAATGCATCATATTTGGTGACAGTGATGAAGGAGGGAACAAATTCAACAACATATCCTGAAAAGTATTTTAATAAGAAATGGATTTTACTTTTTACATGTTTCATTCAAATATGGTTGTCAATTCTTTAATGAATTAGTATAAAATTCCAGCTAAATATTACCTACCACTTATTCAACTAATTTATAGCAATGGCTTATGACAGGCCAAGCATTGCATTTTACAATGTTTAGGGTAAGAGCACACACATAGAAAAATGTGATCTAAACTTTATTATTTATAAAATAAAATAAAAATAATTATATTGTTAGCAGTAAATAATTATATATCAGCAGTAAAAGGCTTTAAATGGATGGGTAAGTATCAGAGACTCTTATACTTTATTTTAAAAAATTGTAGCTCAACCTGATTAACAAGAAGCTATGCCTTTTTTTTAAGATTTTATTTATTGAAGTTAGAGAGAGAAGGGAGAGAAAGAAGGAGAGGGAAGCATTAACTCATAGTACTTGCTTCTCAAACGTACCTTGAGCAGGCAAGCCTAACATTTCGAACCAGCAACCTCAGCATTATAAGTTGACACTTTATCCACTCTGCCACCACAGGTCAGGCAAGAAGCTATGACTTTTGGCACTCCAGTCCAACAATCTCTTGTTCACTCATCAGTGCTACGTAATTACTTAGCTGAGTATGCAAATGACAATACCGATCTCATTGATTTTAGTATCCAAGTAGTTTCAGAGAGACAGCCAAGGTAGAAATAAATTATGAACCTAAGGAAGAAAATAATGACCCAAACTTCCTACGCTGGTCTCAAGGAAATGATAAATTTGGATCTAGAGGCAAAATATACACTTATGACAAAGATCACAAGAAGACATTTTTAAAATGTCAAATGGATTGCAATCACCAAATGTCAGGAGACTCGCTGTATGAAATTCTGAGGTAAGATTTCTCAGAGGAAACAGAATTGAATGGGAAGTGAGGGTGGCAGAGGGGATGAACGACAGCAGAAACAATAGTAAAACACAAAGCACTTATGGGTGCAAACACTAGACCAGGAAGAGTAAAGCCTACCACTGGATATGGAAATCAAGAAGGCAGAACACTTTAAGAAAAGAGGGGTGGAAGGAAATGAGAGGTGACTTGGAGTCAGATTTTGTACTTTGACAGCTTTGGATAGTTAATGGAGGAGTTTCTACATTATCCTGAGACCACAAGAATGTTTGATAAGTTCAAAGAAAAGATAGATAAAAGGACAAGTGTTATTTTAGGATGTTACATTTTATAGATATCTTATTTTATATATTGGGAAATTGAAAGACTAGCCACAGACATACCTTAAAGATTAAGATGGCAAAATCAGTTTTGAATCCATCAAGACTAGTAATTCCAGGCCTGACCAGGTGGTTGCACAGCAGATAGAGTATCAGACTGGGACGCAGAGGACCCAGGTTCGAAACCCCAAGGTCACCAGCTTGAGTGCAGGCTTATCTGGTTTGAGCAAGTCTCACCAGCTTAAGCCCAAGGTCACTAGATTGAGTAAGGGGTTACTTGGTTTGCTGTAGCCCCCCCCCCCCCCCCCCCGTCAAGGCACATGTGAGAAAGCAATCAGTGAAGAATTAAGGTGCAGCAACAAAGAATTGATGCTTCTCATCTCTATTCCTTCCTATCTGTCTGTCCCTATGTGTCCCTCTCTCTATTTCTGTAACACACACACACACACACACACACACAGAGAGAGAGAGAGAGAGAGAGAGAGAGAGAGACTAGTAATCACAGTATAAGTACAGGGTAAACATGATTATGAAAAAAAGAAATGGCAACATTCCTGCTTGAGTACTGCATGTGGGAAAGGTGACCAGTAGATGAATGACCAGGGATCAGGAATAAACAACAAGGACTCAAGTCTTATTTGTTGCTACTGTTGGAAAACAATTGGCAAATGGTTTCAACTGTTTGGTGGTAAAAGAGAGATTAGATTTTTAGAATGCTTATTCAAGAAAATGTTAAAGGAAAAAATAAGAACTAATGTGTTTGTAAGCAATATGGAGGTCAGTGAATGTTTGTTGGTCAAGTGGATGGGTAAAATAAAGCAGGGAGGAGAAAGCTGTTTGATATGATTAATTGGACATATTGACTCAATATTATAGCGTGAGGAACAGAAACTGAAGAGATACAGGATCAATATCCTGTTGTAGGTAGAATGGATAGGATAGAGAGCAAAGATGCCCATTGGAAAAGTAATAGTTAACTTCTTTCCCTTCGAGTTAGGAGAAGGTAAAGAAATATTTGAGAGGTAGTTTGTGTAATGGTCAGTGTCACCAATTTGGGACTTAAGTTCTTTTGCTTTCTTACAAGTTCTGAGACTTTAGGCAAAATACTTATTTTTGTAAGTTTTAGAGCTTCCCAAATCTGTATATAATACTAAATATCTAGTTGGGTTGTTGTAAAGAATAACTAAAATAAATTACATAAAACATTAGCAACACTATTGGGCACATTTGCAACTTAATAAATGATATTGTTATTTCAAATAACTAATTTTTTTTGTGTGTGTGGCAGAGACAGAGATAGAGAGTCAGAGAGAGGCACAGATAGGTACAGACAGACAGGAAGAGAGATGAGAAACATCAATTCTTCATTGCGGTTCCTTAGTTGTTCATTGATTGATTTTTCACATGTGCCTTGACTGCGGGGCTGGGGGGGGGGGGGGGCTACAGCAGACCTTGCTCAAGTCAGAGAGTCCTTGGGCTCAAGCTAGTGAGCCTTGCTCAAACCAGATGAGCCTGTGCTCAAGCTGGCGACCTTGGGGTCTCGAACCTGAGTCCTCCGCGTCCCAGTCCGATGCTCTATCCACTGCTCCACTGCCTGGTCAGGCTCAAATAATTAATTTTGAAGTGAAGATGAGCTCATGAAATTTTCTGCTTGAAATAGTATATAGGAAATTCAGCCAGCTTGTTTTTCTTTGCTCCCAGGCTCTTCTGAGAAAGTTAATCCACTCAGAGAATATTTGCATTTTGATAAGGGTCTTTAAGCCTGAGGGAGAGTAGTAGCTTTTCTACTCCTCCGATAACATCCCATAAATGAACACCTTTATGCCTTTGTTTAAACTTATCCTGTTTTATACTATATTTGTAATAAGAATTTTGAATAATTTTCTGGTTAGTCTCACCTAGTTAATTTAATAATATGTTTAGCTTTAAACCATTTCTAAATTCTCAAAAAGTGACAGTGCCGTTGGGTTGCATTTCATCACAGCAAGAGAATAAACTGTCATGTTGGGGCACTGAGCAGCGCACCTGTCACTTCCTTTGTTGTCCCTGGTTTGCAGTTCTAAAGAGCACACTTGATGCACCTATGTTTAGATGATAGAATTCTCTGGAAAATTATAGCTTTTTAAAAGGGGATGATCAAATCAGAGAATGTTTTATTGACTTGCTTGGTGCTTTCTTGGTGCCAAAGATTATTTGTGAGGAAGAATAGTTGCCAAAATTAGTAATTAAGTTTTGAGCTTTCTATAGTATTACCTCCTTGACATAAACATATATTTCAATTTATAATTATGTATGAATTTGTGCTAAAATGGCAAATACTAAAGATTATTTGATTTTTTACTTTGGGACTTTAAAATATTTTCTGACATGTAAAATATAGGTTTTAAACTGGTTGTAAAAATAAAAAAATAAAATTAAGGGAGAGATGGACTCTTCTTGGACCAAAATAACTTATAGGAGTTTATTTACTTAATTTCCTTACATGAATGCTGAGAACAATTATTCGGAAATCTTAATGAGAATAGTAAAGATTCCGCTGACTACTGTATCAGAATTTAAAAATTTGAATTGCTTATCTTTGTGGTTGATTTCTTTCATAAGAGTTAAATTTAAGAAATGGAAAATTATGTAAATTGTTGTGTAGCGACAAATCAGTTTACTCTAGTGCATTTTAGGACAGTGTTCTGCAACTGAGACAAGTGAAAACAGGAAGGATTTGGCACAGTCACTACCAAGAATCATGTAATGCTCGTGTACTTAATAAATGAGCTCACGCTTGGTTCCCATCCATCGCTAGACTCCCAGTCACGAGTGCTCCTGTGATTCTGCAAATGTATCGTGTTTTAACTGAAACATGGAACACATCTTATTCCTCAGTGATAACAGATCGGTTACCATCAAAGACAAGACTGGTATTTTGCATGGCGATATTTCATATCCTGCTTCTCCCGAAGCACAGACATCCAAGTATGGATTTTTTTTAATTGATAACATCTTTTTTTCTGTCTTTTACAATCCATTTTTTAAAAGAATACTTTAATATCAAGGTTTTGTTTTTAAATATCAACCTCGTTTATTCTTTTCTTTAAAGAATGTTGATTATAAAAATGAAAACTTTTTTGTGCATTTTAAATTTTGGCTATTGGAAACTAAATTATCTCTTTGATCAGAACTTTCTTAAATCTGCCAAGTCTGTGACTATTGATTACATAATTTAAATAAGTAAGCCTGATTTTCTGATTAAACTACTTCCTTTTTACAGGTTTTGTGAATGCTTTTGAAAATGATAGTATCTTTTCCACCCGGATAATGTACCAGCAGATTTATCATTTACTGATACTTTAGATTGGAATAGAACTGGTTTCCGGAGGTGCAGACTTTGAGATCAAGATTAGCAGATAGTTTAGCAGGCAGCGTTCTGGGGCTCAGTATGTGTGGGGGAAGGAAAGGAAGATTGGGCAAGGGGAGACGGTGGACTTCCGTGCAATCCCAGCAAGGACCTCAGACAATTCTGTGGGGAGCTCGAAGTTGGGATGGCCCTTCGGAGTAGTTCTAAATCTAGAATCTAGAGGGGAAGAGCTAATATTCCCCTTTATTGAACAATCAACCATTGGATGTGGGCTGCTCTCAGGAAGTAATGGCCTATGCAGCAGAGGGCAGTTTCTGCAGAGGGCTGTGCCTGGACTCTGCCTCCATTTCATTCCCACCAGTTGGTTGAAAAGGTTCTTTATTTCTGTGGGAAAGGGGACTGGGTATCTTTATCCTGATATCCACCATAAAGTGTTAACGTTATTAATAAATGTGGAGCCTAGAAGATCCCAGGCTTTGTCAACATCTTAGAAAAATGAATTTAGTAAGTTTTAGGTTTTTTTTAGTTTTTGTTTTGTTTTGTTTCTTTTTTTACAGGAACAGAGAGTCAGAGAGAGGGATAGATAGGGACAGGCAGACAGGCACGGAGAGAGAAGTAAGTTTTAGTTTTAAAAAACATAAATTGGGACTGACCTGTGGTGCGGCAGTGGATCAAGCGTGGACCTGGAATGCTGAGGTCGCCGGGTCAAAACCGTGGGCTTGCCTGGTCAAGGCACATATGGGAGTTGATGCTTCCTGCTCCTCCCCCCCTTCTCTCTCTCTGTCTCTCTTCTCTCTCTCTCTCTCTCTCTCTCTCTCTCTCTCTCTCCCTCTCCTCTCTAAAATGAATAAATAAAATTAAAAAAACTAAAAAAAAAACAAAAACAAACAAAAAACCCCATAAATTGCTAAAAAACCTAAAGTCAATTATAATTGTTGAAATTATCCTAAATTCTACCACTTAAACAGGTTGTTATATTAGTTGCACTCTCTGCCCACCTTCCTCTAGTCTTCTTTTTAAAAACAGTTTTAAGAAACAAAGTTATAAAAAGACAAATAACATGGACTTTGGCGTTAAATTTGACAGTGTTTAAACTTAGACTTTACTACTTACTAGCTAGACCATAACATCTTAGAATGTCTCCTTCCTGTTCTTATAAGTGAGAAAAATCATGAGGTGAAAATTGAGTCAGATGCACTTTTTAATAGAGTTTCCCTTAATGCCTTTGACTTAGAGATAGCTAGTGTTTGTTTTATTTTCCCAACAATTACAAATCAAAACCCATAGCATTAACATTTATAGCAATATTAAGAACTTTCGGTTCTCCTGTCAACTTAGAAATTATTTTTTGTTTCTAGTAGTGTCATTCTCCTTTGATGAAGTTAGCCAATTCAAGGAGAAAGTGGAGTGTACAGGCAGGGAGTTCTACTAATGCTGCACATGGACTGGTTACTTACACCACACTGAAGCAATCACTTCTTAAATGGTTAGTTAGAAAACAACATTTAGAACCAAAAATTATTAATAACTATTTTATTAATTATTATTTTAATGGCCATGGACTTTTAACCTTTTCCAATTAATAATATGTAAATTCTTAAAGACTTCACAAAACTAAAGTGAATATTTTTCCTTCCATCCTTCCTTTTTCCTTTCTCCCTCCCTCCCTCCCTCCCTCCCTCCCTCCTTCCTTTCTTCCTTTCCTTCCTTCTTTCCTTCCTTCCATCTTTCTTCTTATGCAATTCAGTTTCTTTCTATATTTAACTAGATCTACACTGTCAATATATTGTCAACAATTTCTATAAACACGTGCCACCTACACTCTTCATATAATGGAAGCCAGCTCATCTTTCTGTCTCCCAGCTTCACCGCTTCTAACTTTACCTGTTATATTGTATTTCCAATCATTCATAGAGCCCTTGACTCTGCAAAATAAATCTCAAATATTTGCCCTTTTTTTCTTCATTTTTATTATACTGGTTCAGGTCCTTATCATTTTAATTCTGAAATGTTGAAATAGCCCCTTGAGCCTGACTCTCTAATTTTCTTATCTTTCCAATGCACTCATCATGCTGCCATCATTATTATCTCTCTACAATGTCGCTTTGATCATGTCGCCCCTACAGAGATCCTTCTTTTGTCCCATAGGATCCAGTCCAAAGTTTAGCATTCAAAGTCAGTCACAATCTACCCACATTCATTCTCCAGCAAGGTCTCAGGAAAGGGACTCTGAGCATTTAGGAGTAAATTGAAGAGGAAAGTAAAAGTCTGACTGGAGGAGGAAAAGGTAAAGCTGCTTTGTGGTAACCTGTTCTGAGGACAGAAAGAAGAGACTGGTTATCTCAGAGCTGGTGCAAACTGGTGTCAGACAAAGGGGTCCCTTAAGATACACCAAGTTAAGCATGTAGGGAGCAGTCACTCAGGTATCTGAAAACAGTGGCGCAGACAATAAAGCAGCTACTTCAAATCGCTGATGGCAAAGCTCTGATAGGACATTTTGGGAGGAGGCAAAGTGATGGCTGGGCAGATTAGAAAAAAGAATGACTGGAATCTTGTGGCCAGAATCCTAGAGAAAAATAATTCTTTGGGAGACATGCCTATGAATTCCCTGTCCACCAAGAAAGCTAGTGAGTAGTTTCACAAATTGAGTTAACTGGCTTGCTGCGAGCCAGAATTTAGACTTGGCATGGCTTCAAAGGAATGGCCTTCAACATTCTGCTGGCCTCATCTCCCATGATGTGCTCTCTCTCTTTCACAAAGACTGCACAACCTCTCCTGAGTCACGGTGTATTCACTGGTGCCTTCATGCAACTCTGGGCTCTTGCACAACTGGTTTTCTCATCTAGAAAGTCCCATTAAGGAGCAAGCCCCAAGCACCAGAGTATTCTTATCCTTAGTGCACCCATGGGTAAGGAGTATCTGTCCATGCATTTAGCTAAATCCATATAATCTCCAACATGAGATCACACTTTTTACATTTATATGCTAATTTACAACTGATCTCCCCCATGCAAATCTTTTTCTGACATTCACTATTTTACTTAGCAAAATGTGTAATATTACTTGAGATATGAATAGCAAAACACTTGTAGTAGATGGTTCTGAAATGTGCCCTTTCTGACACAATGCTGGCAGAACACCCTAGAGCAGCTGTAAAGCCAGTAGCCACGACCACCATTACAGCCGCCTGGTCCATGCAGGTTCACATTTGATTTAGACAGACAGTAATGAGACAATGGAGCCAAAAACTATTGGGCCATCATCTGTAATCCTAGCTTGCACCCAGCGGGCAAGTAAAAACACACACTGGGTTCCAAAACCCACTCATGCAGTGCTCACAAAGCTACTGACTTATCCGAGTTTCCTAGAATCAAAGGTTTCTAGCTCACCAGACTTATTCACCTCTGTTCCCCATCTCCTTCTCCTGCACAAACTCTGCACAAACTGGCTTCTCCTTAAGCACTCCACCATCTTGGCTGCCTCTCCTCTTCTCCATGTGGCCTTTCTCTGCTCTTCTTTCTTTGCTCTCTTCTCTAATGCTAATCTCAGGAACCAAGAGAGGAAGCTCCCGGTCTGCCTCACTTTATAGTGTAGAAATCAAAACCTTTAATCCAATATACAAACAAGGAAGTCTCTGATACAAAGTCACTTATCTGAGGTGTAATGGGATTTCTCATGAGAGTGCACCACCCCACATCATGCAATAGTCAACGGTGTGGGGAAAAGCTTAGTTTTAAAACTAAGCCTTAGGCCCATGATGGCGAACCTTTTTATAAAAACTGCCCAATTTTGCAGTGCCGGTCAACCTGATCCCTCCCGCCCACTAGTGGGTGTTCCAGCTTTCATGGTGGGCCAATTGTGGCACTGTTTGTTTGCTTCACTACCACCCACTATGAAAGCTGGAACGCCCACTAGTGGGCGGGAGGGACCAGGTTCACCAGCACTGCAAAAGTGGGCGGTTTTTATAAAAAGGTTCACTGTCACCACCCTGCCTGCTTACAGCCTGTCCCCACACCCAATGCAAACTATAAGTGAGCAAACATAGATATCATATTTATAAACTTATTTGACCAACAGCAGCCATCTCCCCCTGTTTATATCACTTTGGTATGTGCTTTAAAGTGTACACATTGTACCAATCTGGATCATAGTATGAAGTGAAAAGAGCACTTTCTTGGAGTGACCCTCCAGTGGCCAGAATTCTAGGACAAAATAACTCTTTTGGTAAACAGCCTCATGAATTTTTAGACCACCAAAATCTTTGAAAATCAGACATATCTGGATTAAATCTAACTTCCACAATTTAGTTCTTGAATGACCTTGGAGAAGATACTTAACTTTTCTGATCCTCTCATTCCGCATCCATAAATTAGGGTAAAGATTCAGGCAGGTGGGTATAAACATATGTCCAGTAACATGTCAAGCTGCCGTGGACCCAAAGTGATAATTGATGTGATGGAGCCAATGATAAATTGTCAGGCATTTTTGAGACAGTTATTAACACCACCATTAAAAAAATCAAATTATATAAACTTGCACTTAAAGAGGTTATAAACACACACACATACAAACACACACACACACACACAGGAAAGCAATAATTAAACATCACACTTCCTAATCATTTTACTATTTTCTATATTCTTATGCTGCCATGTCTATAGTGTAAATGCTGCACAACTTCACTGACATGGAACATGGTCACTTAAAATGAGACATGGTAAGAGTATTTACACCATGGGAATCAGCAAGCACTAAAAAATAGTTTGCTTTATCATTTTGTTGCTTGTCTTTAGACTTAAAAAAGTAATGAAAAAATGTCTTTAATGTGCATTAAATGTAAAAATATGTGATCTTTGTGGTTTTTACATAGTGAACAGCACAAAAAATAAAATAAATATTTTCAGCCTTCAAGAAATACTTTCAATTGTGCAACATTGCTCATATTATGTATTATTACTTTTCTAAGGTGAGGAAACTGAGTACCAGTAGTTTAAATAACTGATTTGAGATCATACAGCTAGTGAAGGGAAGAGCTGGAATTGGAACCCAGGCAGTAGAACCTCGGAGTCCAATTGGCTGAAGCAGTTTTGATGGCCTAGGAAGAGGCTGCCTTTTGAGAGAAAATCAAACATTTTGTGTGCTAAGAGATTAGGAGGCTGAAGGAACCAGAGCATGGCGTTTGTCTATAATCCACACACTTTGGAGGAGTTCATGCTAATATAAGAGGTAGATTTCCTCCCAAAAGGAGATAAAAATTTTACTATCTGGGAGAGGAAAGAAGAACAAGAGGAAAGCTAAACACATCAGGGTTACAGATTGGTGTGGCCTCAGGAAAAATATGATTATTTTTCAATAATAATATAAATCAATATGGTCAGGTCTGCCATGTTGATAAAGAAGAGGGGTGATACCCCCAGTAGTTATGGGAGGACCAAGAGCAGAGAGGACCTGTATCTCACTCTTAGGGCAGCATCTTGTGGAGAGGCAAATCTCCTGAAGAAGTCCCTACCAGATCTGCTCCTAGCTGTGAGAAGTGACAGCCTGGATGGTCTAAGATAAAGGGGACCTGCAAAACCTCCATGAGATTCTGGGGTCCTTGGGGTCATAGAAGAGCAATTCAATAGTTTCTCATAACAAGAGAGGGGAGAGGTGAGAGGTTTGAAAAGGTCCTACGAGTCTCAATGAAGCTGTCAGCAAACCTCCGACAGGTACTGACACGAATGCTGAAACACCAGACAGAAGGCATGATGGCCCCACATGAGCAATGTGGTATGTAGCACTCTACAGATTTAAATGCTGGGTCAACTGATTTTTTTAACCTGGGGTTATGAGATAATTTATAATTTCACCAAGTTTACCTGAGGGACGATTGAGAAAAGCTTTATGCAATAGAAGGAATAGGGATTTAGAGAAGTTATGAAATTGAATTACAGAAATTAAATTTAGGATTCTAGAGAACTAGTTAGAAACTGAAAAATTCGAACTAGTTGTATACCCTCTTAAACAGTTTTACATGTCTATTGAGAAAGTAATAACTGTAAAATATAATAAAGAAATAATATCTTAGTGGACATGTATTTATTTTATATGTATGTATGTATATATGTATGGGCACATACACATACACAGACTCTCACACACACCCTTTGACTGACTGATTTAGTGATTATTTATTTATCCACTTGACCATTTGTTTATGGAACACCGTACTTTTTAAAGATGCCAAAGTAGTTAAGAGTGTAGGGTTGAGACCAGATTCCCACAGTTAAATTCTGAAACTGCTTCATACTTTCCATGTGACCTTGTCTAAGATATTTAACCTTTCTGCGATGCAGTTTCCTCATCTTTAAATCTTCAAAGGGTTATTGGGAAATTCAAATGTGTTAACATTTTTAACATACATTAAATGTGTGTGTGCCATTGTAATTCCTCAGAAATGTTCCCTGTGGGTATTCCATGTGGCCTTCATCTTACTGAATGGCATGGTCAACCTTCTTTCTTTGTCTTCATTTTGGTGACTCGGGACGAGTAGCCGTTGACAGTGGGTATGACCCTGTGCTCTGCGGATTCTTCCGGAGTCTGGAATATCACATTTGAAGAAGTTTGGCGCAGTTGTTTTGAATATTACCACAGTCTGACATCTCTCACTCTAACCTCTCCATTTTCTTATCTACCTTGTTTATTTTTTTGGCTTTTTACAGGAAAGTAGTCTTTGAACACAGTGAAAGAAGAATTATGAATAATGATTCCCGAAATATCACCTTTTAAAAAATTATTATCATTAAAGAAAAAAAATGAGTGTTGAAGAAAATAAGTCGTGGAATGCTTTCTGTCTGAAACTTGCGTTGCCTTTGTGTTCATTTTAATTGATGTCATAGACGGTATTGTGTTTTCTGTCTTTCATCATGTTCTCCAGTTTCCATATCACAGATCGTTGCTTCTAATGAATGACATTGCTGCTAATGCTTTGAAGTCATGAATCTATTTTCTGATCTACCAGTTTTAGCATTTCATTTTTTTTAAAGAAATAGCTTTTGCCCTTAGTATTTAGATTCCTATAGAAATTTGTTAGCACTTAGTGAGTATTCACTTTGATATTTTTTTATAAAGTAAGTTATCAGTATTTGGGTAATTGTTTCTGTTTATCAACATGTCACCACCTGAGGCCTCTGGTTTCAGGAATCACTTTAATAGAGAGTCCAGCAAACCAAACATTGTGAACAATGCTTTTAAGAGAATAGGCCTATGTAGTTTCCTAGTACTGCCAGCTAAAAGAAGGGCACTGAAGAGCTTGTGTTTCTTGCCCTTGGATTCTGTAGTACTGAGTTATTAAAAGAATATTGATCAGAATTTGAATCTAAATTGAGGTCAAGCTATGCAATAAAGAAAATCAATCTGGAGTTAAGTCTTTTGAAGATAACAACTGAAGATCTAGGATTTGTTAATTCATTTGACAGAGGTTCCGAATAGTTATGAAAGTATTGTGAACCTGTGTCGTGAAACTTATAGAGTAATTTCAAATCTGAAGTGGAGAGTACATGAAAATAGTTTAATAGTCTCACACTCTTTTATTACTGAGAAACTTTAAAAGTTGAGTCAAAGACTATACATTCTGAAATATTCCAGAGAAGTAAAATTTGAGATGAACTGACAAAAAGTATATTTTAATAGGAAATTTCAGAACATAGGTTAATGTGATGAATTAATTTTTCTAAAACCAAAGAAATTGCTTTACTTTTTCTTCTCTGAGAGTTCAGTTACTTACAATTAAAAAGGAATAGAAGATTGAAATGTAAAATTTGCATATATATATATACACACACACATATATATTATTTTTAATTTTTAAGTTTATTTTTAATATTTTTAATTGAATTTATTGGGGTACAGGTTTAGATGTGCAACTCACTAACACATCATCTGCATACTGCATTGTGCTCCCGCAGCCCCAAGGAAAGTCTCTTTTGTCCCCATTTTCCCCCATCTTTGCTCACCTCAACCCCACCCTCCTTTGCTGTAGCTATCACCACACTGTTGTCTGGGTTTTTTGTTTGTTTTTTTGTTTTGTTTTGTTTTTGCTTACTCCCTCCACCTTCTATCATTTAGTCCTCCAACCCCCTGACCCCCACCCACGGTCTGTTCCACATAATCCCTGTCCAGATAGCTCAGTTGGTTAGAGAATTGTTTTAATACACCAAAGTTATGGATTCAAAACCTGGTCAGGGCACATACAAGAATCAACCAATAAATGCATAAATAAGTAGAAAAGACAGATTGAAGCTTCTCTCTCTTTTTCCTTACTCTCTTTCAAATCAATAAACAAAAACTAAAAAAAAAAAAAAGGTTGTATATTTAGTGGCACACATTTCAATATTTGTCCTTTAATATTTGGATTTATGATTTTTTCCAGTGAACCATTATTTTTAAAAGTAGTTTCTAAAAAAATAGGTCACTTCCCCCTCCCTTACTCTTTACTTAAGAATAAGTATTTAGGCTGACATTAAATGACATTCTGAAATTTTCAGAAAATTGTGACATGGTTTCTTGGGAAATTTGAGAATTCATTAAAAACATGCTATAGTGTAATGAAGTCATTTAACTTCTAACTTAACAAAAGGTCAATTTCACATCTTTTCAAGAAAGAAGAAATTGCATACCTTACTGGGAATAATGAACCTTTTCAAGGGACACATGATTTAAAGAACACCTTGGGGCCCCAGTTTTGTCAAATCTAAGAAGAAACTTATTAGATTAGCCACCTATTCTAATATTAGTATTTCTCATAAAACCTCTAAGTAAAAAATAAGCAAACATGATTCAAAAATTAACTATTTATCAAAGATACTTCTAATAATTTTTCTACTCATATTTTCCACCAGAACAATTACAGAATTAATGTAAAACAACTCTGTAATAGAAGCTACTTAGCTTGTAGCTACCTGATTAATTTCAGACCACTGCATTCCATGACAGAACTTTAGAGTTGTGTGGCCTTCACCATATGGTCCCCGTTGGTATTGGCGATGTGTACTTGAAATTTAGGAAAACACAAGGGAGTATAGCCCACCTGGAATAATCTAATAGTAGTTGCCATGGGGTAAAGAAAAAATGACCTAAGTGACCTCATCAGTTTCTAATTCCCATTGTGCCCCAATTGCATTGCCCAAGACAAATGCTACATTTTATTTCATCCACTGTCTATGGTGTTTGATATCATTATTGGTATTTGCATATGTGTATTCATTTCAAGAATATCTCAGCTCTTGCCATATCCTATCATTTCCTACTTTTGTGCAGATTCCCCAGGACACCTGAGAACTTAAAAAAGTTTAGTAGAAGGAAATGATTCTCCATAAAATGCTGTAGCTCTCTTAGCAATAGAAGACCTACATGCATTTCAAATGATTAAGACCGGGAGACAACATAGTTACATGCTCTCTACTGTTGAGCAATATTATTTTTTCTCCAAATGTTATTATTCTGCTTTAAACCAGAAGTCTCAATGGGATCAGGCTTTCTTGGATACATTTTCTTTTTTAAGAAATAAATCAGCCACAGATGACATCAGCATCACTGAGAAGTTCAGTAATGTCTGTCCTTGTCTAAGCCAGGGCTGACAGCCGAATGTGTGGTCAAAGAATGGGGCTCCATTTCAGCCACGCTGATAACAGGGTTCCACAGTAATGAAGCCAGGTGGTGGTGCAGGATATGTGTAATTGTCACAATTAGTAGCAAAACTGGAATGGCAGCCAAAGAGCCTCAACCTTCAGCAAAATATGGAGATGGTATTTCTAGAGGTGAGAATGAAGAGTACTGTTTAATTTATACAATAAAAAAGAAATCAGGATAGATCAACAGGAGACTGAAGGCAGCTTCCCCTTAAAAATAATCCGTACCCAGTTTCTGTTTGTGAGCCAGTTCTCAGACCTAAAAGCCATTATCCAAAGGGGAAGCCTAGTGAGGTATCCTGGAACACTACTGTATGATCAGTAGAAATTTCCCGTTCTTAAAGTGATTTATAAAAAACATTAACACCTGTATACATGCATTAGAAAGAGGCAAATACACCCTTAAAGGGATTACTGAAAAAAGGGTATAAATTAGTATAATATTATTAGCCAGGGACCCAAAATACCAACATGATTCTCTTGTCAGTGTGGGGGTAAGTAACAGCCAGGTAATAAATGAAATCCCAACCCAGGTTCTGCTCCCAGTGGGACCACTGTGTCCACAAACCTACCCTGTGGTCATTTCTCCAGCCTATAATTGGAATGGGCATCAGTTGTTGACAGAACCCTCGACTGGTTATTGATTTCTGGGGTAAGAGCTATTGTAGTGGGACAGGCATCCTTCTTTGTAAGACAGTAAATCAATACTACATCTTGGGAGTGAAAGGCAGAGATTAGTGTCATGACCCCAGAATTCAGGGTGGTCTCAACTATATTCCATGAACTTAAGCAGTTTTGTCTCTACAGAAATATGATGGATTGTGATAGAAGACAGTAGAATTCCACAAACTTCATCAAGGAGTGGCCTTAATTGCAGCTGTTTTTCTGGATGTGGTTTCTGTGCCAATACCAACTAACACAAGTTCTGACATGTGACATGCTGTCATCGATCTAACAGATGACTTCCTTTCTGTCTTATCTGAAAAGAGAATCAGACATTGTTTGTGTTTACTTGGGACAGACAGTGTTATACACTTGCTATGCTACCCCAGGTCTATGTTACATCACCTATTTTCTGCCATAATATAGTCAAAAGGGGCCTGGATGGGACAATCAGTGCTACATCACATTGGTCTACTATATTAAAGACCTTATGCAAATAGGACCAGATGAGCACAAAGTGTGTGTGCTGCAGTAAGACACATACATTCCATAAAGGGGAGACAAACACTATGAAGATTCAGGGACCTAACATATCAATCAAGTGTTTAGGGGGTTAGTGGCCTGGAGTGCTAAGACATTCACTACAAAGTAAAGGACAAATCTGAGCAAATCTTACTTCCCAGCACTGAAAAAGAAATACAATTCATGGTAGATATTTTTCAGGTTCTGAAGACAACATATTCTACATTTGGAAATACCCTTCTAACCCATATAATGGTTACATGAACGACTGCCAGCTTTGAGTGGAGCCCCAAGCAGGAAAGAGGGCAGCAGCCAACCCAGACAGTAACAACAACAAACTATATATCATTCAGAAAGCAGAAACTGGAATGTTCTTTGTCCTCTGTAGAGATCTGAGCATGCAACAACAAGTAACTCACTTTATAAGGTCAGAGTTGCCCATCTTGAGCAAGATTCTCCTGGCCCACAAGTCTCATACATAAGCTGGTCCAGATGGCACAAGTAAGCTATGCAAGCATGAGGTGTAATCCCCCTTTCTATCTCACCTACTACCACTACTCAACTCTTGCACCTGTGCATGTCTAGGTCCCTTCTGACCATCTGACAGAGGGGGAAAAGGCTAGCATGGTTCATTAATGTATTTGCTCTATTAGTAACATCTAAAGATGAACTGTTGCTCACTGCAATCACATGAAGTATGGCCCTGGAAAAAGTAGTGTGGAGAAATTCTCCCACTGGGAAGAGTTCTAGGTGGTGCACTTAGGTATCTACCTAATCTGAACAACAACAAAAAAGTAAGACTATAGATAAACTTACAGGCGTTGGCACTGTGAAAAAAACAGGGGCCTGAAAAAAAAAAGATTGGAATATATAAATGAGAAGATATGGGAAAAATGCATGGGGATGAATCTATAGGGATACATATGCAATAAGGGGTTTTTGTCTTGCTGCTTGTGCTGGAATCAGACATAAACACCCACTGGAAAACACTCACCACTAAAAAGACACAATAAACTAGCAGACAGAACGACTTGGCTAGTAGAGCTCAGTTAGCCTCTGTTATTAGCTACCCCAGGGCTGGCATAATGATTGAATATTTGGAGAATAGTCAAGGAGGTGGAGATGCAGCCTATGGATGGGGCCAGTAGCATGCATTCTCACACATCAAATGTGACCTAGCTATTGTCACTGCTGAATAAACTGCTAGCAGTAGAGACCAATACTAAATCCCTATTCAAAACCATCTGAGCCCAATCAACCACTTGGAGCAAATTGACTATACTGGACCTTTCATCTTGAGGGATCAGTAAGCATCTTGATTGGGATTGGCAGCTATTCTGAAGATGAGCTTGCCTTTTTTGCACACAAGACCTCAGCCAATGTCAGTACCAGATGGCTTGTAGATTCTTTGATCTGTCAACAGAAGATCCCAAATGACCTTGCATCATACCAAAGGAGATGCTTCAAGGCAAACGAAGTATAGCAATAGGTACCGGAACCTATCATGCACCGCTCCACCTGAGTTACTGGCCTGAGGGAGAAACAGAATGACCTGTGAAAGATGAACCTGTCACCAGGTCTGAGAGGAGATACCAAAGGGAGAGACACTTCTATGATGCTGTGCCCCCAGAAGTAGAATGCATACATACAAAAATCGGAAGTGGAAGTATGAATGGTGCCACTGCTTTTAGTGACTCATCTTGTGCCTCTCTTATTCCTGAGGCTCTGTGGGTAGAAAGATCCTGGTTCTCAAGAAGTAAATACTTCTACCAGGAGACATGGTAAGAGTCTCATTGAACTTTCAGCAAAGTATGTTTCCTGAACACCTTGGGCTCCCCATGCCAAGAGACTGGTAGACAAAGAAATGAATCCTCATACTGGGACTGATAATTGAAATAGACTATCAAAAGACAAGGAGGTCATTGTTATACAGCGGGGCATTTGAGGATGTGAGAACGTTTGGAGTCAGGGGGTCAATGGGGCACCTTTTGGTATTTTACGTCTTCTTGGATGGTGAATGGACACACAGCAGCCTGAGAAGTGGTTACGATTCATTGAGAATGAGGATCAGGGTTATCCCTCCAGGCAAAACGACTGGAATTCAAAATGTGGCTCGAATAGAGGGCTGATACATAACAGTTATAACCTTGAAATCAATTGCAGGATCAGGGCTCCCATTTGTTCTACTGAACCTTTTCTAATAAGCGCCTCTGGAAGCTCTTCCAAAGCAGGCCAAACTTAGTCTAACTTACACTAAGAAGCAGGTAAATATTAGGGGATACAAACATAGATTGTAGGGAATACAATAGGGCTCTCCCAAGACCTCTTATTCCAGCTTTACTGAGGTGTAATTGACTCCGATTCATTGTTTAGGGCTAATCTACTTGTGGGTATGTCATCAGCTGCTGACTTCTCAGAATGAGTTTTTCTCCCCTAGAACTGCCCTCGGCTCCAAGGAACTGCCTCACTTCAAATCAGTCTACCTTTGTGGCAGGTGGGAGGAAATGTCTGGCTACCGGCTGATGTGGGCATACAAAACCTGGACTCCTTGCCTCAACTTGGGGCAACTCAGAAGGACCATTAAAGCTTCACAGCTCCTGGTAGAATTATCAGAGTTCTCAGTTAAAAGTGCTGTGCATTCAATTTTTCCCTCTGCCAATTCTGCCTTCCACACTTTTATAGGTATTTCACAAAGTTTTCTCTAGTAAAATTTCTGCACACCACTCTTCATCTCACGGTCTGTTTCCACCGAACCCAATCTAAGACAGATGGAGATAACATTCAGGTCATTTATAAACCATAATAACTTGGGGAATGCTTTTGGTATTAAATTAAGAACCACATATTTTGTAGTGGAAAGAAAATTCTCCCCACCTATTCTTTAACAAGTTCGTGTAAATTTGAACAAGGTATAATATGTGTATTATGCTGAAGTGAATTAATGTAACTTTAGAAGATAGATTTTATAGTAGCAATTTCAGAAACTATTTTCTTCACTGTCTAAATTCCTTCTGCTCTTAGAGGTTGGCATACTACATTATTTAGCATGTAAAATCATATGGGATCACTAACTCGGTCATCACAAAATTAAAGTATGAATTTTCTTTCTCCTTTAGAGGTATATATTTTTTATTTAATCCAAATTTTAAAACTTTTTTGACACAAATTCATGTGAATTCGACTTCTCTAAAATGTATAGCATAATCCATACACTCTTAACAGCCCACCACACAAAAAACAAAATATTATTATCAAGTACATTATCTGTGGCTTAAATTTCTGACTAAGAATTTTAGTAAATTCTTTCTGGTAATATTATCTCTGTCACAAAGTAATTCAGTGCTGTAATGATAATTATGTGCCATGAACATGCTTTTGCATGGAGATTCTGAACTAGTGTGTGAGGCCCATATCCTTTTTGCTACTCACATAACATCTACAGTTCCTGTTTTGTCTGACTACATCGACTTAATGTCTTACTGTGCCATTTCTTTTTTGTAAATTTGATGGTGAAAGGGAAGTCATAGTTTTAAATTCTCAATACACCCTACTCAAATTGAAGTAAAAGGCATTCTTTTACATTGACCAACATTTTCTACATCTTAAAACACCAAGATGTTTGACATCCACATTTCAAGCCAGTATATATCAAAGTGTTACTGGGGAAAAAAAAATTGAAAGGAAGTTCTGCTTATTTTCCAGAAAAAATATTAAAACTAAAACATACATATTTTTCTTAAACCTTTTACACACACACACACACACACACACACACACACACACACACACACACGTGTAGAGGTATACCATCTTTTTCAATAGTTTATGCAATTGCTGTCACTCTCAAACTTTGACAGCTTCAAATTCACTTGGAGCACTTAGAAAATGACTCATGTTCCAGAGATTCTGATTCAGTAGGGTTGACATAAGGCTTGGGCATTTAGATCTTTCTCCAAAACTCAGAGTGATTCTATGTTATACCAAGTTTGGGCCCAAATGAAATAAAAGAGAATTAAATGACATACACTAGCTGTTAATATTTTATGTACAAATTTTATATGAGAAATTTAATGTTCACTTCTGGTAATATAAATTCTGTTATCTATCTATCTACAAGTATTTTTTAAAAATCACTTTGGTGATAAAGTCACTGTGATTATCCATATTAGAATATTTTTTCACTTTTGTCAAAATTAAGTGTTCCTAGGAACAATTTGGTATAATAATTGGTGTTTCCCAGACTCTGTCAGTATAAGAGCTTTTACAATAGTGAAAACATCATCAACACCTAATTTTGTGACCCAGCACCTTCACACAAGGATTTCTCTTATAATGGAGGTTAAGTTTAAATCAGTGGCTCAAGAAATATATTTTTATATTCATGTTGGTATTTTGATTTCAAGAATTTCTTTCTTCTAGAGAATATTTAGAATGAATTTAAGTGGTTAGTTGTCATCTTCTGTCACTGAGCTGGGTAATCTAAACAGACTCACTTCACTTGGCTGTTTTTATGCTTTTCTCATTTGATGAAGAAATGATCCTGAAGCTTCTTTACTGAGCTACCTGTATAAATTATACACTTTAGAAAAGGCAAGGGATATACCTTCCTCAATAGCAACAAAAAGAATATTATTAAAATAAATAGCTCAGCTTGCTGGAAGTTAGGAAGTTAGCAAAGTAAAAACCAACTGTGTTTTATCTTTGGAAGCTCAACTTTCCAGGTTATTTAAGTATCTGGCCCTGTCACATTTGGAATCCGATCTCCTTTCTGGAACAGAGAAAACTGAGATGACAAATGTACATTATTTCAATTCTCTAAACTTTACATGATAAAATTGTTTGGGAAAAAATAAAATCTTAATAGAAAGTTTTATCAAAAAATTGAAGAGGCCCTGGCCGGTTGGCTCAGCGGTAGAGCGTCGGCCTGGCGTGCGGGGGACCAGGGTTCGATTCCCGGCCAGGGCACATAGGAGAGGCGCCCATTTGCTTCTCCACCCCCCGCCCTTCCTCTCTGTCTCTCTCTTCGCCTCCCGCAGCCGAGGCTCCATTGGAGCAAAGATGGCCTGGGCGCTGGGGATGGCTCCTTGGCCTCTGCCCCAGGCGCTAGAGTGGCTCTGGTCACGGCAGAGCGACGCCCCGGAGGGGCAGAGCATCGCCCCCTGGTGGGCAGAGCATCGCCCCTGGTGGGCGTGCCGGGTGGATCCCGGTCCGGCGCATGCGGGAGTCTGTCTGACTGTCTCTCCCCGTTTCCAGCTTCAGAAAAATACAAAAAAAAAAAAAAAAAAAAAAAAAAAATTGAAGATTTAAATTTGTCATTTTTTCCTAATTAACTGCAGAAAATGGACCGTTCTTTGGGCTAAATGGTATTTCTACCTCTGCCTTGGTGTTCTCTTCTTTATAACTATGAGGGAAGCATCTTGCCTAAGAAGAGAATGAACCGAAGATAAAATATACCTTTTTTTTGCCCCTGCATAAATCTGACATCTATAATTAAATCTTACTCAAAAAGACTCTCATTTTTTAATAGATGAGATTACCTAGAAGATTCCACATTGGTTTTCAGTATTGTATTTGGGTACTTCCTTTAGGACATTTTCTGTGGGTTGCCTATAATGGATTTGTTGTTTCTTTCTTAGAAGATTAATGATAATTTTTACTACCCTATCGGCAAAGGAAAATTTGATAATTTCAACAAGTTTAATAAGGACAACATTTTCTTTCTCTATATCACTCAGAAAATTATTGTGAGTAGAATTTTTGAAATGGAAAATACTAATTGCATAACATTAAAGGATAATTGCATCAGTGAAAGAGTAAACATTAAGTAGATTTAGGATTGAAGGAGAGAATAAGATACAGTAATACAATCGTTTTCATAGTATTAAAGGATAAGTGAAAACTAAAGCGAACCATTTCCTCCAGGCACTTCTGTCAAGGAAAGAAAAAAGTAAAAGCAAAAATAATGGTAACAAAGGCACATGAAGGGCAGGGCTCAACATTGCCTTGGTGAGGTTAACTATACTAGTTGCCAATGACCCATATGTTCTTTTCTTTATTCCACTGAAGATTGTTTGTTTACCCAAACACTATCCACAGTGTTCTTCTCACACTCTCTGTCTTAAATAAGTTTCATTTACTTCATGTTGAAAAAAATCCTCTAATGCCATATGGTATCAAGGGCCTCATGTAACTGGTTTTCACTCTTATCTACTGATTATGAGATGTAAAATTGGTGGTTTCTGGCCAGGGATCCAGGTGAAAGAAAATGTGGTAGAAGTCACCAGTGGATGATTCAGAAGGACTGATTATCAGAATGCAGATAATCAGGCTAGATGACCAGTACACAGTGAATAAGCCAGCAGAGCACAGGTCCAAGATCAGTTAGGAAATTAGAAATCTTGCCCAAAACACAGTGCTTCTCAAACTTTCATGTACATAGGTAGATTTTGTTAAAAGTGGAGATCTTGTTTCATGGGGTCTGGAGCAGGGTTTGGGATTCTTCTTATCTAAGAAGCTCCTAGAAAACGCTGCCATCACTGCTTCTGGTTCATAAACCACCTTTGAGTAGCAAGTCTCTCCAAAGGCTTATGAGATCTGTCTGGATGAAAGAGAGAATGCAGTGAAGTCTCTTTACAGGATTATTAGATATAAATGATATAAATACAAATCAGAGCCTCTTTGCTTTCCCACAGTGTAGTCAGAGAGTCAATTTTAAGATGTTTGATCTGTGTTTGAAGGGCAATGATCCTCATTCAACAAAAAAATTTGAACAGTGGAAAGGCACCAAATCCTTCTTCATAATGCGACATGTGGAATGGAGGAAAGAAAGAATGAAGGCAGGCAATCCGGTGAGATGCCACTCATATAATATAGTTTTCAGGAACAAAGAGTCTGAGCAGAAGGGATGGCAGTAAGAATGTAAAGAATAAAATTGATCAGGTTTGACTTTAATGATGGAAGACAGTGGGGAAAGAATAAAAATTAGACTGTAAAATGGAATTTAATAGAAAATACAATATAGAACCATAAGACACTAATGTTATGGGATATCTGCTTATAGTAATCATGGATACATTCCTTTATTTTTTTTTATTTTACTACCCTTTCTCTTTATCTCTTTATTCTATCAAGTGGAGATAGACCTAGTGTTCTCGGGGCCAAGTTCACCTTTTCCTTCACTTTGTGCTTTAATAATTGTGAATAACAAATAAGTAGAAACTATAGCTATTGGGGGAGGGACAAAAAGGCCAAAAATATGAAGGTTCGAATTTATCAGGTTCGGTCAGTTTCTTTTACCAAAGAGAAAAAAGAAAACTTATTTTGTTGTCCTAGCAAAACCTCATGATCAGTTTTTAAGCAACTACCTTTGGTAGACTACCTTGAAACCTCAGAAACTTAGACGTATAATAAATGGGAAATGTAGTACAGATAAAACCTGATTTCAGCTGGAAAATAAAGGGAAATTCAATACCCTAATAGTGTTAGCATTGAATTTACAGCTGTTGCTGCTGCCCACATGAATAAATGCTCCCCGTGGACCCAGATCAAAGGTGTAGTCATGGTGTGACAGAGCATGGGAGCATACTATATAATTTTACAGATTTAGCAGAATGTTTCAAATGAAAGTGCATGTAATATAAGTTGCAGGTGTTCATAAACATGATGCAGGGTTCAAGCTGCTGTTGGCTTGCGGCTGGGTTACTCTCCTCACCACTTTGTTCTGAAATTATGCCTGAATGGATCAATCATAACCATGGCTGACTCCCTTTTGGGAGTGACATTTTAGCTTTGTTTATGTCTGTGCGTGTATGCATGTGCACTTGGTACATTTAATTTACTGTGTCCATTCTGGGATTAATGCTCCATTTCTAGTGGAAATATTATCTATATGAGTTTTAAAATTTTTTAATTGCACCTCACTTGCCATTATATTTACATTTTATTTAAATGTTGTATAATAATTTATAATATATATACATACATATATATTAAGATATATGAATATATCTTTTAAAGGGCTGTCTAAATGCTAGACTGCATACATTTTTTGAAATCTTGCTCACTCCCTGGCCTTTAAGGCTGAGACTTTAATGAGAGTTAAAACATTAATGCTCCTCATATCAGAGTGATTGATGGATCCCATTTGAATTGCACTCTCCTACTTTCCAAACACTTAACAACTCTATTAATTTGCCGTCTTCCTTATTATCATATAACTTTTAGTTATTTCCAATTAGATAAATAATACTTAGGCCCTAGCAAATGGCTCTAGCCACATAACTTCTGGCTCCGTCTCAGTTTTAAACTGTGAATCAAGAAAATGACCAGTAGCTTGTAGAACAAATTGTTTTATTTTTATTTTTGGCCTATTGTTGTTTGGTTCCAAGAGCATCCCATTAGGCACCTGAAACTATGCTGGAAGACAGCTGTATAGCATTTATATGGTAACTCCATTTAGAATTTTCTCTAGAAAGAATAAAAAATCTTGACCCTGACTGACTTAACAGTTGAAAATGTATGTTAATTCTACATTTTGCAATTTTATAAATATATGTAGATAATATATGAGAAGTTAGAAGTGATATATAAGTATATTATAACTATATGGCTATTATTGCTAGTGTTTCAAGAACTGCCATAGTCATATCATTTAATTTGATCTATGTGCCTCTTTTAAAACAAACTATATCCCACAGTCATGTCTAATATGTTTCATTGCCTATAATATTTCTGAAGTTAAAAACAGTGAGCTGTGGGAGTTTTTATTCCTATAGACACTGTTAATAAAATTCTTATCATTTTTACTTACAAAAAGATATAGAAGGAAATTATTAGAATTAATATGTTATGTGTTTTATTGGGCAGGCTATTTTTATGGGCTTAACAAAGACTTTTAAAAAATAAACTAATAAAAGGACATGCAATTTGAGGCATTTCTCAGCCCCAACTAGCAGTGTGTACACACGGGACTTTTTGAACTCCTACACAAGGGAAGTTACATTTGTCTTATTCTAGTTGCTACTGTTATGTGATCCCCCCCCCCCATATAAGATGATGTCTAGTTTTAAATATTGTGAATCCATATATTTATTTGCTTTTACTTTTCTCTTTGGTTTTACTCACATTAACCTCACAACAGTCCTTTTCTGTGAATTGTCATCTAAAGAGGGTGTATTTTTTGGTTTGTTTCCTTGTTTTTTGAAATTTCTACAAAACAACAGTAGTTTCCTTTAAACAAAATTGATACATGTCCTGTTATTTCCTGGTAAGTTTTTAAGTTTATATTAAAAAAATTAAAACTGTATAAAATAGCTAACTATAATAAAATACCTGACATTTTATGTTGTGCCTGAATAACTACAATATGCTTAAATGGCAAAATAAACAATAATTGTATTTATTTACTTTTACAATGAAATATTTCACAAATGACTGAATTCATCTAATATAATAAAGTTATAACCATTTCCTAATTTCAGAGCTAATAGGGTACACGACTATTTAAATATTTACCTGGCCACATAAAATAATTTACTAGTTTATATTTTTTACTGAATTAATATATGAAGAAAACCAAACATGCGGTGTTTTCACTGATATATGGAGCAAGCATTAAAAAACTTCTGAGAATTAAGAGGGTGATACATTTAGATAATTTTTTCTTAATTATACCTTTTTATATAAAAATAAAAAAGAAATATCCTTGATAACAATTTTAAAACAATCTAATTTACCAACTATTATTATTTGTAGCCTTTATTAAAGTAGAAAACCTGGTAAACATGAGATCTCTATAAATTATGAAGTTTAAAAATCACCCGTCACCCCAAGAAAAGTCTGAACCTATGTACAATCTCATTCTGGCCACCCACAATTTCTTGGAAATTTATTTTAACAAGATTATCCTTCAATATTTTTTTTAGAAATTTGATATGCTTTCAAAGCATACTTTTGCTTATTATTTTCACAAAAATTTTGAAAGACAATTAAAATTTTTACTTTATTTAATCAAATAGGTACCCTCAGAATTTTATACAAATGGGATGGTGAAGAAATGACAATTTAATCTTCAGTTTCTGACAAACGTACCTCAGGACTTTTAAAAATGCTAAATAATTAATCTATATTTGTCAATAAATGTTGGTCCAAAAGCATTTTAAACAAATTCCATTAAGATAACATCTCTCCTTTACAAATATTTTACCATTAGTGTTGCCTTACTTCCTCCTGACTAGATGTGAGCTTCTTGTTGGTCCTCAAGGTCTTTCTTCTTCAAGACCTACCTGGCCCCTTTGCACCTGTTTCCATCCGGCAGCAGCCAGAGTGAACTGCTTCACCTTGCTTCTGTGCTTAAAGCCCCTCAAAGTCTTCACATCTCTCCCAGAGGAAACCAAAGCCCTTCATTTCCTATTTTCAAAATGTACATATGTAATTTGTGACACAATTGACCATTAGAAAGTAACTTTTTACGTTTTTCTTATTTATAAGGGAAAAAAGAGCTTTGAGAATAATTAACGAGCTTGTTTTGGAGTCAGCACAAGTCTGCCCTACAGAACCACTGGGGTGTCCAAAAGGCAGGTGTTTCAAGCTGCACAGTATCGGGGTGATGAGCAGGTTACTGAACTCTAGGGGCGGCAACCCCAGTGTGTGAAGAAGACACAGGTTTTCTCCTTAGTGGTTGAATATGTAATTTCAACCCAGAGAGATTTTGAATTAGAGATAGAGACATAATAAACAAACTCTGATATTTATAATTTTGTGTTGTTTTACAATAATTTTTATATTTTGAACATTATAAGCACTGTAATGCATATTTGGGTATCTCTTGTCCAGTTTTAAAATATGTAATAGAAAAATTAACTTGTGACTTTAAGTAAAATATAAGTTTACAATTTAAAACATTTGAGAGAACTGAATAATTACATTTATAAATTAATTTATTAGATTTATAAGATTTTTTAAGCATGTGGAAAGGCTTTTTGTTCATTATATCATACAATTGCAGTATTTTTATATTTGTAAGAAAATGGATTATGTTTAGTTTATAAATACATGTTGAAATAACTTAGAGAATTTAATTGATTGAAGATTAAAAGTCTCTATGTAATTATATTTACAAGCTCAATTTAAAACTTCCAGGGAAACTTCACTCTTGACTTTGTAATTTTTATAAATTTAATATTAATTAAAGGTACAAAATCATTTCTGCACATCTTTTCTATGTAAAACAGCTGAAGCTTATCTCATATATAAAGAACTCACACAGCTTAATATAAAAAATTTAATTAAAAATGGTCAGAAGACATAAATGGACATTTCTGAATTGCTTCTCAGCCATTTGGCTATGATCAAATGTAGTAGGAATAGACATTTCTACAAAGAAGACATAATAGATGGTCAACAGATATATGAAAAGATGCTCAATGTCACTAATCATCAGAGGCATGCAAATTAATACTACAATCAGATATCGCCTCACACCTGCAGGAATAGCTATCATCAATAAATCATCAAACAACTTTAGGTGAGGGTGTGGAAAAAAGGGAGCCCTCATTCACTGTTGGTGGTATTGTAAATTGGTGCAGCCATTGTGTAAAACAGTATAGTGGTTCTTGAAAAAATTAAAAATGGAACTAACACATGACTCAGCAATTCCACATCAACTCTAATTGAAAAAATATATTATAAAAAGCTAATATCAAGAATACAAAAAGTACATTGCTAGTTTAAAGGGTATTATAAATATTTCAGCTAAGTATTAATGAAAATATGATGACGGGGTGGGAAAATGGTGCTGAATTATTAAAGGGAGAATTTTCAATGTTCTGAACTGTGAGTAATTTGATACTTATTCTAACAGTATTCTCTGAGTATTTACTCATTTTTTGGTGGGACTGAAGAGAAACTAATTCGAAGATATTGTATGTACAGATCCATGTAGCCATTCTTTCCCGCTGAGGAAGGCAGAGTCAGTGTTGTCATTTCTTTTCAAAGCATATTCTGTTTCTCTGTGAATGCACTTTAGTTTTGTTTATTGGTTGGTTGTTATTTTAGTGGATGTGTGCTATTTTTGAGCCCATTTCTTAAAAAACATTTCTAATGGTTTCAAGTTGCCATTAAACATTTAAATTACTACTTTCTTGTCTACAACAGAATATGTTACTGGCTTCCAAAGTTTCACCTGCTTGCCAACTGCAGTTGGATATGCATATTGCAAAAACAGTTGGTGAAGACGGGCTGGCATTTAATTTCCTTTCTAGGTTATGGCTGTTTAAGAGGAGTTGGAACAGGATGAATTTACACTCACAGTCACATAGAGGATTACCTGGGAGGCATTACTTAACTTTGCAGCCCTTTAAAAGGGCTCTGAAACAAATTTATCAAATTGTCAACACAGATGTTACAAGAGAGGACTCAAATTTTCCATAATTTTCCAACTTAGGTGATAAGGGGAGTGATGGTGCCCTTAATAGAGAAAGAAACTTTCGAGGAGTGTGGAAGGTAATTCGTTCACTCAGAGGCATAGTGAGTTTGAAATTACAGCTAGTTCATTGCTGGAAATGTTGGACTAAAACAAAGAATAACAAAAAAGAAGGATTCAAAAGCTAGTAATTTCTTAGAGTTGATATTGAAGCCTTGGTATTGCCCAGAAAAAAACGTGTGGGGAGAAGAGGTCCTGGGAACACCCCTGTGTGAGGACTGACTGCTGGTGAGGGGAAGCCCTACAGGGGCGACGCCCAGCTGGACTTGGATTGGCAGGACTATGGGCTAGATCCTGCTGATGGATGCATGGCTCACATTGTGTGTCTGTGTGTGGGGAGGCGGGCGTTTTATGTGTTTCCTATGAACCTATATTTAGTATGGGAAAGTATACATAAAAATAGAGGTTTCATATACAGTAGTCTTGAGTGATTTTCTTTATGACATCAATTGGTAAGAGCTGAGAAGCTGTTTGCTCTTAGGATGGGGCATGCCAGGTCATGCTTGACTGCAGCCCACGTGTCCACACTGTTTATGTTTATTCACTTTAGCAATGAGCATTTTAGTCAAGATGAGGTGTGTAATTGAGAGGGGGTATTTAGTAAGGCTGTGGCCACACTGGAGTGACCATGTCCTTATAAAAAGGGGAAATGTGGACACAGGCCGGAGCACAGGGAGAACGCTACGGGAAGATGAGCAGTAGAGTTTCTCCAAGCCAAGGAACACCACAGACTGCCTGCCATGCCAGGAAACCTCCAGAGCTGGAAGAGAGGTATAGAGCCGATCTTTCCTCACACCTTTCAGAAAGCCAGCCCTACGGATGTCTTGATCTGAGACTTCTGGCTTTCAGAGAAGTAGGACAGTAAGCTTTTGTCATTAAAGCCACCAAATGATGGTTTTTTGTTAAGGTAACCTTAACAAACTAACACATATGGAAAGAATATTCTTTCTGAAGACAACTTTCTGCCACTTTTAAAGGTCACAAGGAAACGTTATTTTTCCAATGACTATGAATAATAAAAGGGCTAAAAGAGCGCTAAGAAGAACATTTGGCATATTTATAAAACAGCATCCTATTAGTTGACTGTGTGAACAAATCACGCAGCTGAGAGACGGTCAAGCCCAGTTTGGAAGTCTGTTCCTCCCAGAATTGATGTGGATTTGGGGATGCAGTACTTAATTTCTTTTAGCTTCAGTTTCATCTCTAAATATTAATCTAAGTCATAGCTATGTCATAGCAGCGTTTTAAAAAATAAGTTGGAAAAATATAAAGAGACTAGCTTAGTGCTTACTCAGAATAAGCATTCAACAAACTGTGACTCATATTATTACAAGGAATGATCACTCTCTTACTATTTCATGATAAGAACTACATATCAGAATATCAAAGTTGTGCTAAAATGCTTGAAAATGCTTGAGACTGTATACAACTTTATTTTTATAAGTCAATATTATGTTTCTAAAGACTGTTGTTGTTTTTTTACTTTTTGGTGTACAAATATGGATTGAGTATAAGGAAAAATATGAATTAGCCCAACATAATAATAGTGGAATACTCTGAAAAAGTTAGTGTGTCATTCAAAAGTGCTTGTTATAGAACCAGTGTGGAGTTCAAGTCCTCAGAGTATATTGCACGTTTGGATCCTAATAGTACTTACTGTACGGCATCTTAGCATGTTCAGTATCATAAGTGATTTATGAATGCATTTAAACCACTGGAAAATGAACCCCTTGAAGGCAGGGACCTTGTTTCCGTCTTCTATTTCGCTAGCCCCCAGCTACACTGGCATATCTAATGCTTGCTGAGTAAGTGGAGAGCAGTCCTCAGTAAACAACAACAAAAAAAGAGAGGCAATACCACTTAAAAGATGGTGTGATTGTTGCAGTTTCTCGGTCTAATGAAATTAAAATTATATTGCAGGAAATGTTGGTTAGGATGAAGTTATGGAAAATCATTTCTTTAACACTGATTTTGCTTTTGTACATTAATAAAACTATTCTTTAAGAGCAAAAGAAAAATTTTCGATGATTTATGTTTAAAGGAGACATTATTCTGGGCTATTTTCCAGGCCTTTTTTATAATTACTACTGTTACAATTTTTGGAAATGCTTGGCTACAGTCATGCCTGCTGAATGTATTATTCAGTCTGAAAAGACTACAGTGACAGTTTTGCATGTATTAAAGTTAAAAAGTAGCTTTTTACGTGTAGTTTTATTATTTTTGAACCACTCTATAAATTTTATCTTTCTCATTCATTTTTAAAAGCAAGCTGTCCTGCAAAGACATTTTTATAAACAAAACGTACATGGGTAAATCAATAGAAAATAGGATACCTTTTGAAACAGAATATTATTATTAGGTTTTACTAAACACACTGCTATTCCCTTTCACTGTGTTATTCTTTAAAGTACAAACCAGGAATTAGATAACTCGTTTGAATACAAGATCAAGAGCAAAAAAAAAATAGTTAATTCCAAATTTTACAGAAAAATGTGTGCATTTTATAATCTGACAAATGTGAAAATGTATACTATATATACTATGGCAAAGTGATACAGGACTTTATTTTAATGTATCAACCAAGAACAGCCAGTATTTTGTCTCAAGCTTTAGTGGTTTTTCTCACTTTAAAGATGGTTGATATTCATAATGATAGAAATATGTAGCTTTCTTGTGTTTTTAGTATCCTATGGAGAATGAGATCACCTCAATTCAGTCCTAAAGAATAGCTGACAATGCTGGAAAAATACCTAATCCATGTTTTACTTATAAGTGAAGAACTGAAGAAGCACAAAAACCCTTTCCTTTTATCACTGAACTAATTTGGTTGATTTGGGAATATGTAGTATGTGTGGGTTGGTTACTTCAAAGTTTTCATTTCAGTTTAAGTCAGTGTAAAAGCTGTGTGTGTGTGTGTGTGTGTGTGTGTGTGTGTGTGTGTGTGGTAATGAGAATATGAATAGATTTTTCTTGGAATAAAAAAATCACTCTCGATCTGGAAATCTTTGAATCAAAATTTCACTCACATATCAGTTGGGAGAGGTAAACTTCCATGCATGCTGAGTGTTCCTGTGTTCACAGCAATAACATCTCTTTGTTCAGTGTCTCTGCATTCAATGCGATTTCATTACACATTATAACGTTGATGCGTAAAAAAAATGGATTAAGGCCTGGCTGAATAGCTCAACTGGTTAGAGTATTCTCCCCATATGCCAAAGTTTGATTTTTGTTAGCACACACAAGAATCAACCAATGAATGCATAAATAAGTGGAGCAATAAATCAATATTTCTCTGTCTCTGTTTCTTCCTTGCTCTAAAATCAATCAATAAACTTTAAAAAAGTGGATTACCTGCTAGAACCTCTGTCTGTGCAGAGTGTGCACATCTCCCCATGTCTGCAGGGTTCTCCCAAAAGACTCTGGTTTCCTCCCACATCCCCAAGGTGTGCACACGGGTGAGCTGGTGTGACTACATTGTCCCTGTCTGAGGGAGTGTGCGTGTGTGTGATGCACCCTGCCATGGATGGCTGGCCTGCTAGTGTGGATCCTGCCTTGTGTCCCAAGACCTTAACCTGGAATGAGTAGGTTGGAAAATAATTCTCTTGGTTTTTTTTTAATGTTTCTGAAATGCATGAATAGCTTACATTTATAAGTGTTTTGGATCTTTATTTAGAAGTTTGGTAATGTTTTGATGACGAGAAATATGCCATAACTACTTAACTCTTGTTTACATCATCCAGGCGGTGGTAAATTGGTTTCCTTCTGTGCCCTTTCTCTTCAGGTTGCAGATTTCAAGAACCTATCCACGACGTTAAGTGAGGACTTCCTGTACTCCTGGGTATGCCAAGAGTGCAAGGCCCTGGCCACCCTTAGCTCAGGCCTTTCTCCAGTTGCGTTTGCCCAGCAGGCACAGAGAGCAGGCTCACCTTGTGCTCAGATCTGTTAAGCTGTGTTTGGCAGCTGTCACGCACACCCACGCAGGCCTCGCCTCTCACTTGCCCTCTGTGTTCCCGGGTGGAACCTGGCTGATGTGGGGAGTCAGTGCAAACTTGGTACTCATTCTGGTGACTCTGCTGCTTTCCTGTCTCTGACGCAGGGGATCCTGTCTTCTGCCAGCATACATGAAACACTGATAGACTAACTTCCTTGCTTATAAGTAGGACAGGATCCCACACCCAGCAGTACCTCAGAACTCAAATTAGAAATTGCATTCAGTAAGAAAGAGAGGGTAAAAGATGATTTTGTGTTAAGAATACTCTTGATGATTTCAAAATATAGCTAATATTTCTTTCAATTCACCAGTGTGGACATTCAAATCTCAGTGGAATCAAAATTAGTTACAAACCACATTCAACATAATTAGATGTAACAGAAGCAAATTCTTCTTGTGCTGAGGTGACTTCTTTAATGTTAGTCTCAGTTCAGAGAAAATATCTTAGAGCTAATTAGGCCGCAGTTCAGAAAAAAAGAGACTTGGAAAGTATATAATATGAACCAAATAATGGCAGATTTTGAGTTAGCTCACAGGAAAATAATAAAAATGATATTTATGATTTGGTTGTTCTGAGCAGAATTTATTTGAAGTTTGGACTGTCTTCTTATTGACTACAATGTGGAATAATGAAACACCTGTAATGTAATTTTGACAATCCAGTTTCTCTTTTATGAACAGTTTTGGAGACAGCAGGCTTGGGTTGGAAGCTTTGGGTTGCAGGTACTCAGCGTAGAACCTGAAGTATCTCCAAGAAGTGCAATTAAAATGTGTTTATATTTGGAGATAGGAGATTCTGATTCCTTTAGGGCCTCTTAAATTAGGTGCAAAATGATATGTTCATGTTTGAATTAAAAAAAAAAAAACCCAGCTGTCAGAGCTGCTTAACATCTGGCAAAACAATCTTTTCATTTAGAACAGAGATCACTGTACATTGATGGCTGTCGCCAGAATTATGCCACCCCCAATGCATGCAACTTTATGAATAGGGAAAGAGAAGAAGCTTTATATAAAGGAAAGTATATACCTTACATGTATAAGTAACACTTGAAATAAAAATAAAAAGAGTCTTTTGGCCCCTTATTTTATATTTTTCAGCTATGACTATTTGTGAGTTTTTGTGGCTCAGAACTCTGATTTCATCATGAAAAAGTGCTTTGCTGGGCACCCAATAATGGCTTTTCCTTCCATATGCATTTTCCTCTTCAGAATTCTCTCTCCCTTTGTCATGTTTCTTAAGGCACATAGCTTAATGTCAATTTTACCTATTTTCTTTGTTTAGTGTGCCTTTCTGGTTTTGCCTAAAAAAAATAAAGACTGGGTTTAGGAGTTGAGGGGTATGTGAGTGTGTGTGTGTGTGTGTGAGTGTGTGTGTGTGTGTGTGTGTGTGTGTGTTTCAGATTGGTAGGAATGAAGGAGTAAGGAAGAGAAGTAAATGCTTCTTTGATAAAATATACTGATGAGCCCTGGGGATGGAACAACTTGTCTGTTTGTGAAGGTTCTTTGGATTGTGTACTTTAGTATGGAATGTTTCTTGTCATTTTGTGCATTAAACAGCCCCACGCTGTCAAGACTGGGCTGTAGCATACTCACTCCCACGGAGGAGTCAAGTCTGTCTCCATGTATGCAGCTTTCATCGATGGAAGAGTTTTTCTTTCGGTAGTTGGGCTTCAAAGTTTGCACAAAAGATCCTCCTCATAAACCAAAAATAACTCTATCACAATATGCTTGTTTCTCTAATATTCTTCTGAGAAAACTTTTGAGGTGGCAGAGAAAAACAATACATGAAATAATAGCTAATTCTGTGCCAGTTTTCCAGGCAAAAGCCCCACTTTCAGAGACATACTATTTTTTATACCACTAAAAGCATAGCCACCTCATCAACAATTGTTTAAAAATAAAATAGATTTTCCTCTAATCTCTAAATAAAAATTTTAATGATTCTAAAGATTAAATGAAAGTACCCCAGCCCTGGTTCTTTGGCTCAGCAGTACAGTGTTGGCCTGGTGTGTGAAAGTCCTGGGTTTGATTTTTGCTCATGGCACACAGAAGAAACAACTATCTGCTTCCCATCCCCCTTCTCCCTCTCTCTCTCTCTCTCTCTCTCTCTCTCTCTCTCTCTCTCTCTCTCTCCCTCTCCAACAGCTATGGCTTGAATGGTTTGAGCAAGTTGACACTGAGGATGGCTCCATGGCCTTCCTCAGACACTAGAATAGCTTGGTTGTTGAGCAACGGAGCAGTAGCCCCAGATGGGCAGAGCATCGTCCCATAGGGGGCTTGTTGGGTGGATCCTGATTGGAGCTCATGTGGGAGTCTATCACTCTGCTTCCCCACCTCTCATTTAATAAAAAGTAAATAAAATAAAAGAACCCCCGTCATTCAATCACCATTCATTTCCATACTGGTTTCTTTGATGGTCCTGGGAAAAGCCAACCAGATTTCCTCTTGAGTCATTCATAGCCATCTTCCCAGGGAAATTGCCACCCTCATGCAACCCCTAACACTTCTCATCCACCTTTTCTGCTTTATCCTGTTAGCAGTCATCACAGTCTAAAATAATGCGTGTTTTACATACCCGTTTACTGTATATCTTACCCCTTGGCAAATAAGCCCTATGAGGGGAGTTGGTCTGTTTTGTTCCATGCTATTTTTGAAATGTCTTTCATGGCACCGGACATCCTATAAGAAAGTGCTCAAAAATACTCTTTGAATGAGTGATACAATGTGGCTCGGTAATGCCATCGTTTGAGGCAAAATGACAATTTTTTTTTAAAAAGTAGACATTCTGATTTAATTGACTACGACAGAAGAGGTTTGTTGTTGTTTGTTTTGTTGTAAGCTTAAAGGTGTGGTGTTATGTGCCAGGTTTTCCTTTTTTATTTCAGTCTCAGGAAACCTTGCGTGCCCTCATTTTCTTTAAAGGATTATGCAGCCGGGGCCGTTCTTACACAGCTGTGTGGCTGCCAGAAGACTGAGAGGGATATAAATGGGAAGGTCATCCAGAGACAATACCTGTGCCCTTGAATCCTGCTGCCGGGGCTGCTGTTCTCAAAGGGCCTGCTTCTTAGAATCAATTATCACTCCGGGAAAATCAATGAAACTGTTGTTATATCTGCTTAAAATGTATAAATGCATGTGCTTCTTTTGCACATGGAAAAGGCTTTTTTTTTTTAATAGAGTAATTGGATTCTGCTTTTTCTCACCAAATGTTGCTAAAAATAAACACATATTTCTTCTTATCTTCCATTCCATAAATCTTCCCACGCAAAAATTCCATTAACTTAAACACAGATAGTGATCTTTTTCTTGCTAAGTTAAAGAAAAATTGTATAAAAGCACAGCAGTTAACCAATCACATAATTCACACCATAAAGTGGCACAAAGATTTATATCATTGTAATCCACATGAGGGTAACTCTTCCACCAGGTCCTGCTCAGTTGTGTCTACAAAGGGTAATGGGATCACCTCCATTTATTCTGCAAAGAGGTACTCTCAGGTGGATGAAAAAGTACTTTAACAGGATAAGTGAAGGCATTTTTTTTTATTATTTCCTCACAGATATGTAAACCTAATAATGCACATACTTAAGTTTATCACCTTATACACCTATATGGATAAGATTTAACAGATCAGAGCTATGACCATGTATTATAGCATTACAAATATCTTTATTTTTAAAACTTGTCATGGCATTTAAAAAAAATATTTGTGGGATGATCTTAAGAAAAAAGACAAATTAAAACATGCTTGTCAAATTTATGAGGCACATTTAGAAAGAGCAAACCATTTTCACTTTTAAAAATGCAGCAAATTTCTTATTCTACATGGTGTTACACGTATGCACTTGGTGCTTTTTGTAAGTGTTAATATGTAGTTTACTAATGATTGGGACTAAATCAGTGTCTATTCTGTAGCAACTAGAGCTTGTTGCATCTCACATCTTTTTATTTTAAGATTTTATTTATTCATTTTAGGTAATGGGAGTGAGAGAAGAGAGGGAATAAAAGAGGAGGAGGAGCGGGAAGCATCAACTCTCATATGTGCCTTGACCAGGCAAGCACAGAATTTCAAATCAGCAACCTCAGCATTTCCAGGTCAGTGCTTTATCTACTGTGCCACCACAGGCCAGGCACATCTCACATTTTGATACACAATCACCACCTTTACACTTGCTACACATATCTGCACACACACTATTATTAATGTCCACATGGCCAACTACTGTATAAACACACAGTTTTCATTCTATTAGAAATAATGACGTTAGACAAATTTTGATACTTTCTAATGCCTAAAAATGTGAAAACAATACAACCCAACATGTTTCCCATGCTTTGGCTTTGCATTCAAAAGCCTTACAGACGAATTTATTGCCTGAGTATGGTAATCTACTCAACTCAGATGTCTTAGAGCAGTTATTTCAATATCCTTCAGGAAACTTTGTTACATTTGTCCCTAAATGATTTATCTCATGCTGTGCTTTAGTTTGTAATCTGCTTCAAAGTCTTTCATTATGTGAAACAATCAAGTTGAAACAATCGAAAGTTTGTATTTCCATTATGAATAAACATGTATCGACCATTAATTCCAACAGTGAATAAAATTTGAATTTCATTGGTTATAACAAGAGACAGAGTATCCTGAATGCCTTCCATGTAAGAATATATTTTCATTAAATCTATTGCTTTTGGTAGATCAGTACTCAGAATGTCTTTTCACCACTGAGCTCTTCATTAGAGAGTTTTTTTTTTTATCTTAAGAGCCAGTTATCTTAATGTTTTATAGCATGTGTATGATTCAGACATTTTCACTGGGCCCCTATTTTTTTGTAAATTCACTTATTTAAAAAATAACACTGACATATATGCAGAATAATCTACTCAGTGGTCGACTAGCAAAAACCTGCAATTTTCATGAGTTTAATAATACCACGTCAACCTGTAGCTCTGGTTCAACACATTATGAAATCATCAGCATGAGGCTTTTATTTTCCTTCCCAGCCAAAATGGATTTCTTTGTAAATTTTATGATTTCCCATGAATCTATGAATTTTGAAACTACTGAGCCCCATAAGCAGTGCCCTACTCTAAGGATTAGTGAGAAAATATTTGGGGTTTTCTAGCTCTGACTGAAGGCTGGGTGAAATCAATTATTTAAGCACTATAACGCAAGGGCTTGTGTCTCAGACAACGATTACAAAGCAGACACACTTTAACACCCAGAACAACCATGTGGATCTTGTTGACTCGTTTACCATGGCCAAAGGGTGAATGAAATATCATTCCTGCCTGCTGATGCCATGGAGATTCCTTCAAGCTAAGAGCAGCTGTAGCTTCCATTTACACACACACACACACACACACACACACACACACACACACACACACTTCTCTTTAGTTGTACAGATGTTAAATATAAAGAATTTCTGCAGTTTTTATTAAAGCAATCAGAAAAAGCAATTGGTTTTTTTCCTACTATATCTGCAGTGACCTTCTGGGTCTCAAGCACTCAATTTCAGCAAAGTAATAAATGTCAGTGCTTTAAAAAGAAAAATATTATGCTTCTTACCATGCTCTAGAAATAGTCAAATGCTATGAAAAAATTTATTGAAGACTTGATATAATTTTATAGATAGAAAGATTTTGAAATGCTTAGAAGAGACATGTTTTTACCATGCCTAGGAACTACCCAACGTTTCACACTATTGTTAGATGAATTGTTACAAATAAATGGTTGCTTAAACTTCTGATTCAATACATATTTTAGATGGGATTGAAGAAAATTGGGAGAGATGAGGTAGAGAGAAATCCTCAGAAGAAGAAAAGAAGGTGTTACATGCTATCATGTTTAGAACTCATATGTGGAATATTAGCACAAGCTTAGTGGTTTTGAAATTTAATAATCACATAAAATTCCACTCAAGCAGTTGCAGCCTTTAGTGCCAGATTTTTTTTTTAAAGATCAACCTGAAGTGATATTTCAAGATCAAGGTACATTTCAAAGAGAAATTTTTTAAAAACTAATCATGGTAATTGCTAATTCATCATTCAAATCATAAATCTTGTGTGGTGAGTTAACAGTGACCAGACATCATCCTTGAACTGAAAAAAAAATTATTTTTCTCCTTGTTTGAAGTGATCAGTGTGAGGTTTTAAAATCAAATATGGGGGAGGGGGAATGCATTTGGGGTGACCCTAGAATCTATGTAAACACAATTAATTAAATAAAAAAAGAAAGAAAAGCTGGCTGGAGTGAATTCATGAGACTTTTCTATGTGTTGATTGACATCTGCATCCCTGTATTTGTATATTTATATTCAGATGGGAGATGTTCACTTGAGGAGATGTGTTTGAACTCTTTCTTCATTCCGCCCTTGTCATATAATTATTGATAGTCTGCCATAAAAAAAAAAGAAATAAGAATGTAAGTAATGATATACTCATATTGTGAAGGACTTGCCAGAGAGGTCCACCTGGGCATCAGTTCTAGTTTCTGTTTGTTTTGTTTGGGATCTCTGATCATACTACATGCAAGGTTCGTCCATCACAATGCTCTACCTTTTTCAACCAAGTCTAAAGATTTTGTTTTTACCACACTACAGCACCATGGTTTAGTGGGTTACTGTCATTACACCAGTCATTTAATATAAAAAAAATCCTGTAAATAAGGTTGTTCTAAAGGAATAAGAACAGTAAAATCATTTTGCCCCCATTGTTTCTCTAGCTATCATGAACTAATTCAAATAGAAGTGAGCTGTACAGTTTGAAGAAGTTATGCAATAAAAGTAAGTCAGATTGAACTCTCTTCACAAAGGTGTGTCCAGAGTTATAGTATGAAGTTTCTTTTCAAGATTGTCAAATAATATGATGCCCCTTTGCAAGAGAGAACTTCTAATACATAGCTGAAGCTGAAATTGTCTTAGGTGAACCATCTGCCAGCTGCTCCGGGACTAGTCTGCATTCTGGATGCTCTTCTCTACCACCTTACTCAGAAGCTTAATTCATTGATTATTCCCTCTCCACTATGAGTTTGAAATATTCTAATGGCTCTTTATCTAGACAAGAGGCTAAGACCGTGATGGTGAACCTATGACACGTGTGTCAGCACTGACACACGTAGCCATTTTCAATGACATGCTGCGGCATGTGGCCGCATACCAGAGAAGTATGGGGCCACATGCCAAGAAGGACATTTCATCCTCGGCTTCTGCGTGGCCAGGTGCAGTAGCCAATGATAAAACACTTGCTGTAGTGTAGACACTCTGTGCCAGACGTCTGTAGGCCAAAACAACAGAACCCCAGCACAGAGCATCTAGTTCTGGGACTTCAGGTTAGGGCCTTCCGCGGGAGCAGGGAGCAGCGGAATGTCACAGGGGACACATCTCTGGGGGCCCTGTGATCGTCATTACCAGCAGCCACATAACCACAGCAACCATCATCCAATCTACTGTTCTGGGATGTCGTAGATTTCTAATTGACCATCATTACTGAGATAAGTGAGGGGGAGGCTGGGAGAGGCGAGGGCCTGTGCTAGGGATGCCGTTTCCCGCCATTAGAAATAGCGGCAGCCATCTTAATTTACAGAAGATACAACTTGCAGAATTTCAAGACAGCATCTGGGCTCAGATGTTTGTCAACTTGAGGTCAAAGCTTGAGAATCTGGAAAGGTGCTGCTTGGAGAATTAAGAGGAGTGCCACTACAAACAGGAAATTTGGAGTGCCTGGAACCGATTACCAGACACTTTTAGCACCCTGAAAAATATAGCAATGGCTTTACTCACAAATTTTCCCTCTACATACTTTTGTGAGACCTTATTCTTAGCGTTAAATAATATCAAAATCAACAAAAGAAACAGATTGACAGATGAAGTTAATAGCGCTTTCTTTGGGTTGAAATGTACAAAATACCAACCTTCAACTGAAGGTTTAGCCAATGAAATTCAGCAACAAGAAAATCACTAATAGGCAGGTTAGTTAAAGAATTCCCTCTCCCCTTCACTTATCTTCGTTCACGGCACCCCACACAAGCTAAATAACAACAAAAGAACACCACACAACAAAAGAAACCGACTGACAGATGAACAAAGAAGTCACTAAGCAGATAAGTTAAATAATTAGTTTTTGGTTTATTAAATACAGTTAAATATTACAACTATACATTTTTGTTACTTAAACTATAAATATCATGGAATTATGGTTTTTTTCTTGAAGTGACACACCACCCGAGTTATGCTCGGTTTTTTTGGCAAATTTTGACACACCAAGCTCAAAAGATTGCCCACTACTGGGTTAAGGCATACTCAAGGACCTCCTAGTTAAAAAACAAATATAAACCTCTTTTAACTTTACGCCTCTTTCTAGCTACAAATTTCTCTTGTTTTCTTCAGACTCAAACTTATAGAAAAAAATGGTTGTATTCTTTCCTCTTCCTCTCCACTCAAACCACAATATTATTTCAGGACCACTCCCCATCCCTAAATTTTGTTGAAGGCACTGTATTACCAAATCATATTGACATCTTTTCATCTTTGTCATACTTATCTTCCTTCCTGAGTTATAATTCCACAAGTTTCAACCTAAACGATTCATGTCTTTATTTGCTGAATGTCATGTGAAATGTAATAAAAAGACTATGGATGAAAGAGAAAAAAAATAAAATCAGCAAAATCTCAATTACCTTGTGGTGTCTATGATTCAGCTTGGAGCACAAGATTTCAAACTTTTAATTTATTTTACTCCTAAAATATTTTTGTAAAACTATGAGTAACTACATGCATTAGATGAACCATTTTAAAGGTTTTATTATAAATATAATTATTGCAAGTCAGAAACGATCTTCCATTATACTGTAAATGATCACAACTAAATTAAAACTGTTAACTTTTTTTGTGTGTGTGTGTGTGATGTTAACTTTCTTTGAAATGTAGCTTACAGAATTTAACTACTACAGAAAACTTATATGTATCATTATCAATTTTTAAAAATATATGAAATATATATAGTTTGAATACCTTCTGTTGCTTATTCTATTATAATTTGTGCAATAAAAAACATGTACATATAATGTAAAATTGAAATCTAAACATTTTCAAATTTCTTGTCATTGCAACTTTTGATAAGATTTTTTCTTTGGATTGAATTTTCATTATAGTTAAAATTCCATGTCATTGATAAACACTATATATTTTAAATTTTTAGAAATAATAATTAAATACAAAAGTGAAATTAAGAAAGTATGTCTTTTTAAAATAATTACTTTTTAAACATATTTAACATCATATTATATTACTTTCAGGTGTACAGCATGATTTGACATTTTTATACTTCATGAAGTGATCGCCACAGTAAGTGTACTAATCATGTGCTGCCAAACAGTTATTATTATATTATTGACTATATTTTTATGCTGTGCATTACATCCTTGTGATTTTATTTATTTATTAAGTGATTTATTTTATAACTGGAAGTTTTATCTCTTAATTCTCTTCACATTTTTTCCCATTTTCCTACATTCCTTTCTTCTGACAACTCAGTTTGTTTTCTGTATAAGTCTATTTCTGTATTTTTTGTTTGTTTGTTTGTTTGTTTGTCATGTTTTTGGGGTTCCACATACAAGGGATATTATATGGGGTAGTGCATCTTTCAATAATTTTTTGTAGATGGAATTTTTAAAAAATTAATCTATATATCCAAATATTATTTGTTGCTCAATTTAGAGAGTGTTCAAACAGAATTCTATCTTTTGTGTGCTTAGATGTATATGGTCAGAAACCTTGTCATGTAGGTAAGTAAGTAGAAATAGAAGTTTTAATATTAGAATTTGACATAATTCTTTGAAATCCTTTCTAGTTATCATTCTAAATCACATAGATTATTAAAAATAATCTTGATAATAGATTATTACCAGTTAAATTTTTCTTCAATTTTATTTAAAACAAAAATTATAAGCTACCTAACTTATGAAAAGATTTGCTTCCTGTCATTAGTCATTTTCTTTCCCAGCACTAACATTCCAACATTGATACTTTTATATCTCTGTTGACTTCCCAGAAATTTTTATACCCTGGAAAGGTAACTTTAAGATGGGCATGAGTCTATCTTGAGAGGAATATTGGAAAGAAGGTCTTGAACCTTAATCAAAACTGTATTTTCAGGAAGATCAATTTAAGACAGTGTACATTTGAAAGTTTAAAGACATGAGCCTGACCTGTGGTGGCACAGTAGATAAAGCATCAACTTGGAACCCTGAGATCGCCAGTCAAAACTCTGAGCTTGACTGGTCAAGGCACATATGAGAGTTGATGCTTTCTGTTCCTCCCCTATCTCTCTCTCTCTCCTTCTCTCCCCCCCCTTCTAAAATGAATAAATAAAGTCTTAAAAAAAAGATGTGAAAGTTGTTAAGCTAAAAATTTATGCCTACATACTCCTTGAAAAGTCTTTATAATGTGTATATAAAGATATATACACATATCAAAGACTAGAGACAGCTGATTCAAAGCGTTTTAACTTATCATGAAGAATTTCTCTTTTTCAATTCAGAATAAGTAATTGTGTGGTCATAATCAAGGTTTAGGTGTTTTTTAATTTCTATAATTTACATGAATAACCACTTTTGAGTGAGGTAAAAGAAACTAGAACAATATAAAATATCATGGACAGGATATTGTGGTACAATAAAGGGTTAAATTTTCTTTTTTTAAAAAAGGACTTTTTATTGATTGACTGATTGATTTTAGTCAGAGAGAAAGGGAGAGAGAGACACACACACACAGAAACACTGATCCATTCCTGTATGTGCCCTGACCAGGGATCAAACCAGCAACCTATGTGCTTTGGGCCAATGCTCTAACCCAGTGATTTTCAACCTTTGTTTCTCACGCACTCATAAACTAATTACTAAAGAAAAAGGGGTCCTGACCTCTTCTTCCTTAGTTACTAATTTATTTGTGCCATAAGATGAAAATGGTTGTATTTAGTCAGGGACACTGACCTTAGTAATTAGTGTGTGTTTGTGCCATGAAAAAAAAAGGTTGAAAATCACTGTTAAGCAATGGAGCTATCCCACTAGGGTAGGGTTAAATTTTCTTGCATAGTCTTATAACATATGCCTAAATTCTTTGATATTAAAGGCAGTATTATATACAAAAAAATTTAAATAACTTTAATTTGTAAAGAAATAAATAAGATATATTCAAAGATTTATGTATTATCCTTCATTAAAATACAGAAGATATGAGAAAATATTTAACTTTTAATTCACCATTATATTAGTATGTTATTTATATGGAAAATACAAGGTAATCAAACCCCATTTATTTTTACTATGCTCTTTATTTTGACCATGTCTTCTTCAGTCTTCATCTCGCTAGACTAAATAACTTTTTCTTTACCTCTACTCCAATTAGAAATCTATCCATATCTCTGAATTTTGGTTGCTAAAACATTTCCTATTTCTTTGAAGTCTTTGTTGCCTGGAAACTAAAACTCCTGACATATTTATAATGATAGCATGTTATTTTTATACTATGGTTGGCTGTTAACATTTCCATTTAAAATAGACTTTCAATGATATTTAATTTACTTTTTCTTTTTCTTTCTTTCTTTCTTTTATTATTTTTTTCTTTCTTTCTCTCTCTTTTTTCAGCTCCTAAGGCACACAGAAATATATATATATTTTTGGAAATGACAATAATAGCTAACTTCTTTTTATAATTTTGAAATAAAAAAATAATGACTTCTTATTAAAAATAATAAACAAATAACAAACTTATAGTCATGCTCTTAGGTATGCACTACTGTATTTTATTTTTCACTGGAATACCAATTTCTTCTTGATTATTTCTCTAGCATTGCTCCCTCTGTCTTCCTGGAATTCCATGTTTCACCTGCTAACTCTCTCTTTGGCCCTCATAATTAGATTTTTTTTTGCCTCTTAGTATCTGCTTTACCTAATTATCATATATTATTGTTGTCTGTATATTTAGGTAGGTAATATGTCCAAATTTGTGAAAAAGTAAAGGGAGGATGATAAATTCACAGGAGCTTTCAATTCAGAAATGGTCGAATATATGAATTGGTATTCTGAAAGAGGTACAAAAAAATCACTGAAGAGGTTCAAAGACAGGTGGCATCTGGTTAGGTATTACAATGTCTACAATTTTACTTTAAATACTTAAGCATAGTTGGGGTAGTATCACATGTTTCTTATTCTGAGGAGGTTATGTTCAGTTGCTGACTTATGAATTCTAAGGCGGATTTGAACTCCAGGTGCTGTCCGCCAGTGCTCTCATGAGGTGCCCGAGCATGTGCTCTTGTCTCTATCTTAGTCAACACCTTAGACTTTTCTCATCACACAGTGAATGTCAGACATAGTTTTAATTTGTGAGTTAGAATTTTTTTACTACCATAGTAAATGTTGAAATGAGTGCTCCTGGGTGAAATGAAAGATACTCAGGTTATGTGGATCAGTTTGTTTCCCAGACATGTTCACCCTTTCCAGAGCAACATAAAAAACCCAGTAAGGCTGATAGTCTTTATTCTTAGAGATGATGACCTTGCTCAGCAGTATATGATCTTCTTGGTCTCAGAATCTTCAAATGCTCTTTAAATTTATTTAAAACCCCATAAGAATGTATATTATGAAATTGAATAGAATTAAAATATTAATTTAAAAACAGTGATAAGCACTTTGTGCTAAGCATATATACTTATGAAAAATAACTTTATTCTTAAAAACAAAAATGGGGAGAGTGGATTTTTGATGCTTTCGAAAACCTTTTTAGTGTTTGGATTATTAGATGACACCCAGATTCTCATGTTTCTGCTTTCAAACTGTTGAGATAATTTGCTTTGGTTGAAGTATGTGAAGAGAATTCAACCTCATACCTCATTTGATTTATGCAGCTATAAAATATAAAGTAGTTTAATATTCTAGGCAGATAATTTTTGATGGGGTTTTTTTTGGTATTTATTACAATGCAATAAATGAAAGCTTACTGAACAATGTGGAATCCAAAATGATATCCATGAACATTTTGTATTTTGTTCTACTAAACATCAGCCTATCCTGCACTTTGAATGGGTTTTTACCCATGCAGAATTTTGTAATGTAAGGTATTGGTTATTACAAAACATTGTTATACTGATATATGCAGAACTTGCATATCTTAACATATTTTATTTTACAATATAAAAACAATCACGGTCATTCATGTAACTAATAATCTCATGAAAAAAGTTTCTAAATATTGGGAAACTGCACTATGGTGAAGAAAACATTCTAAATTTCTAAATTTTGCTTGAAAGCTTCAATTTTATCACTGGCAACAAATATTGTCAATGCTTTCTTTGAAGTAAGAGGCTCACTTCATTCATTTTTGAGATGACGACTGCCAAATACCCAAGATTGAATAACCATATTTTGTCTTTTAATTCCTCTTCCAAGTAAAAATAGTATTCGATGATAAAAACATCTGACTCAGCTCCAACTCAACCGTACAAGTGGTTTACCTGAGACTACTATCATAATTTGATATTCAGCATACACATTTTGCACACAAAACATCAAAAAGACATGTTCTCATAGGTCTAGATTTAAGAAATTAATACATTTTATGCTTTCTCATGGACATTCTTTATTGAAATTCTTTCCCCTTCTAAATGCATGGCAGAGAAGAACACAAGACTCATGGTAAAGTTTGGAGCCACTGCTTTTGTACCATTGGTATAAATGTTGAAACACTGATAAAGGCAAATAATATCTTCATATTATTACAGAATAGTTTGACCTTTCTAATTCCCTTAAAGTATTTTTGGTGTCACTTTCTAAGAACCTCTAACCTAGCTAAATTAAAAAAAAATTAATTGTATTTAACTACCAATACAGAGATTTCAAGTTGCCCTTTGCTGACATCAAGGTAAGCAATCTTACTTCTGGAATTTTCTTTGGTTAAAGTGAAGCTTCATAACTTATATATATATATCCATATGGATATATATATTCGATATATATAATTTGTACAAATTAAACTCTGATTTTATTGTTAAACTCACATGTGTGGAAAATTAAATTGACTATATATTCTGTCCATTTAATTTTACAATAATCTTGCCACTTATTTTTGTACCGTGTATTTCAATGGACTCTTAAGTGAAAATAAAGAGACCTGTGATTTTTGGCTTGTCTTTTATTTAAATTTTATCATTGAATTCAAGACCCTATCATAAAATATGTTGCCAACAACCACATGCTAAACCCCTAAGTAAAGAATGTTTTGGCTGTTACTTCAACCCCAAGGAAATAGTCTTTGATTTTTATCACTTTAAAATGCCAGTGCTAGCAAAACATTTTTGTTTCCCTCAATAAGATAGCAGACAGAAAGCTGGGCTTCACTGAGTTTGTGCAACAGCAGCGCGAACAATTTCTTGCTTATTGGCTAAAACTTGTTGGTGACTACAATTACTACCAAAAACAGCCTAATAGTTTTCTTGACAAATCTGGATAACGTCTGTTCATAATCAGAAAATGCTCATGAAAATGATGGCATTTGCTATTTGGACTCTTCTACATATAAGATGTGGGGTTATGAACAAGTTGTTCACCATTACATCTCAGTTTCTCATGAAAAACAGAACCTACCATTTAAGGTTGTCAAGAGGAATCAATGGAATACTGCACATAAAAAATGCTCAGTTCAATGCCTGACACATAATCAGCCCTAGCTAATGCCCACTGCTACTATTATCACTATTATTATCATCGTTGTTTTTTAGAAGTGATTAAATGGAATTTGGATTGCTCAGTGGTAGTTTTTGGAAGGTGTCAGAGTCACATAGAGAAAGGCATGGGAAATATTCAAAGAAGCAAAAAAGTAATTCAGTTAGGTTGGAACATAGGAATGCACAAAAGGGAATAAAAGGAGGTAAAGATGGAGATGTTGAGTGAAGAGAACTTTGCGTGTTAAGATAAGACTTTAGAATTTAATTTTGTAGGTAATTGGGAAGCTTTTGAGTGATATGATTGGAGGTCTGCTTTGTTTGTCTAATCTTGTGGTGATATGCATATTAGAGTTCCCAGAGGTAACTGAAGATAGATATACCACCTGGACTAATGAAATGTACTTTGTCATTTTGACCCAGTTGTCTATTAGATTTTAATTTTAAAAACATAGCATGAGTCAAAGTTTTGAAAAAGTGAGCCACAGATTAAGGAATGTTGCCACTATAAAATGGATAATGTAGTTGAAACTTCTTTGGGTCAGAATTAGTTTTAGAGCAAGAAAAAAAAAGAAAGGAAAATATTTTTGAATATTGTGCTTGCACAAGCTCTTTTGAATTCTATTTTATTATACTGGAAGAGGGTTAATGTTGGTCACAAAATTATTTTTTATGCTTGTTATAAAAGCTGAGTAGAAATTTCTTTTGTACTATGGCATCCTTAGAGTTATCTGATTTCTAAAATAAACAGTTGCACTACATAAAAGCAGAAGAAGAAATCTGCTTTACTTTGCCCCCTTCCACTCATAGAAATTTAGTTACTAGTTCCCTATACTTATTGTCTGGAACCTGAGAATACAGTGATAGTAAAATTCTAATGTATTGCTATGGAAAGGTAATAAAGTCATGATACAAAAAATAGCCATGTGGTCTTGGTCACTATAATTGGGTGAAAAAATAAACAAAATGAAAGAATAACCCTTAAACTCTCTTATTTCACCACTGCAATCCCCCAAGCATCCTTTTTTAGATATCGCCTCTCAGTCAGGAAGACAATAGTTGGAAATGATCAGGTGATACATTCATTTCTTTTCCACACAAAGTAGAATGAGCTATGTAATTACAAAATGAGTGTTGCTCTTTCCCTAACATTCATATTTAAATGATATGTGTTCATCATGTGTGGCTGACAATACTGCTATTTCCTAATTCAACTGAGGCTAACGTGGTTAGAATATCCACAGAATACAAATAAGTACCTTAAATGTGACTGAACAATTAAGTTTGGTATTCCAGTATGAAGCAAAAATGTTCTCCCCGGGGGTGCTCCATGTGTTGGCACCGCCCAGCTGTTTGAAGAATTTGCTTGGTGAAAGCAAAAACCAAGGGAGAACAGGGAAAGACAGGTGGTGTGTCAAGAGCAGGGTTTCAGTGTGACATCTGCAGGTGGCTCTGTGAATCTCAGATCAGATTGACTCACTTCAGAAGTCCTTTGTGGGGTGCACTCAAAGTCTGCTAAAACTAGACGAAGGCTGAAAGTGTTAAAAGAATCTTAAAAATAGAAAAAGAGGGAAAGATGGCCTATGAAGACATCCAAAATCTTATGAAAGGATTGATTCTGTTGAAATACAAGTACTATATATCTTAAACTGTATTAATATATACCTAAAATACATATTGCTATTGTTTTAGTAGAATATTAAAATTATGACATACTGTGTATTCTTTGTCTACAATTTTTTTAAAACCCATAAAAACAACAAAAAATACCTCCGAGACCTTCTATTGTCTTTTATTGTTGTCTCACACCAAACCAGTAGGGTGTGCTCATGGCTCAAATTCTATCTGGGACAGCCCACCCTGACCCTGTGGGGCTTTCATTAAAGGTTAACAAAAATAGCATCCATGTACGAGGTAAAGTGACCTGTTCGCACATTGATCTTACAGACACTTTCATGCCCCATTAAAATGACGTGTTAAGATATATTTCACTTGCTTTGGTCCCTCTGCTGAAATGTTGATCTATCTCTTTTCTGATTCTTTTCTTCAGTTCTCCTAGGGAGTAATCCCTCAATCTAGGTCTCATTACAAAAGCTTTCTGCCTTGTCTCTTGAGTCTCTCTTTGGATAGCTAGCATTCTTCAGAATTAGATACAGGAATCCTTCTGGTAAATAAACACTTTTGCAGAATGGAGACAAACTAAATTATGTGCTAAATCATGTCTACAGTTAGTCCCTTGGTACCTAAAAGAACAGTGCAGAAGCCTTATGGTCATCTATTTTGTTGCTTTCAACTTTTAGAAGGAGACCTCATTTCTCTTGCTGCAAAATAGAAAATCACAATTTGGCACTGTGACTCAGAGTAGAACAGAGAGATAAAAATTAAGTATGAATACAAACAGTCCTTTCCAGGATAAAAATAAACAGCAGAACATTGCACTGAGTTTCCCTTAGACCTTCTTTTAATTTGTGGAGGTAGAATATACTTAGTGGCCTTCACTAGCTGTACATGTGAAAGTATCTAAAGGTTCCTGACCAAATAGATAGTATTAGAGCTCAGCTGCTTCTAAATACTGTTTGGTTAATGACTGTGTGGACTACTATGCACCTGGCAGAGCTGAAAGTGACTGAACACAAACATTTCAAACCAATCCAAATTTAGAGTGACCAACAGTACATTTACTCATATTGCTGTTCTAGGTCTAAGTTCATTCTTCTACTTTTAAGGTAGAATATTCTAAGCATATTATATGATTTCCTAGGGGGAGTCTCATCAATGTGTCTTCATTTGGAGTATTAATATGCCTTTTTAATATGGTAAAATCATAGCATATAATTAAAAGTTTATTTCACTCACTCATCTGTGGTCAAAGGCTTCTGCTGGGCTTGACAGAGATATATGGACCACGTATCTCTCATCCTCCAGCCAGCTAGACTGAACATATTCTCACACTGATGTCAAAAAGAAAGAGAGAGCAAACCCAGTTGGGCAAATGCTTTCCTAAGCCTCTGCTTGCGTCCCACTTCTCACAGGTTATTTGGCCAAAGCAAATCACGTAGCTGAGACCTATGTTAAGGTAGGTGGCAGCTATAGAGTTTCTTGCAAAAGAGCACAAATATAGAGAAGGGTGAAGAACGGCAAACATTTGAACACGATAAGAAATAATGCCTCCTAGGGAGAAATGCTAATTAATAAATTATAATGAATGCCAAAAGAATAGAAGACTAAAAGAAGAAGAAAGAAAGCCTCATGGAGTGAGAGTGGAGGGAGACTTTTTTCCTCTTGGGCAGGGATGGAACATGGATGAGAAAGAAACCTGTGAAGAGAGGAACCCGTGCAAGGAAAGTGAAAGATACTTTAATGGGTGTTTCTAAAGACTTTAAAGTATTTCAGTCACTTTAATATCATCCAAGAGGTCATAGAATAAAATTCCTCAGAAATCACTTTTGGCTCTCATGCTGTAATTTGTATGTGTCACAGCTCCATGATTAAACGGTATTGGTCTCCATATTCATGAATGTTTATCCCAGACACCATAGTTTGCATGCTCCTCAACATACTCTTCTTTCATTTTTTAAGTGGTATGTCTTAAACTGCAGAGTCCTCTGAAAGGGAAGTTGAATGTCTCTTCAAGTGTGCTGGTTATAAGTATTGCCTCGCATCTCCAAACACATTACTCTGTGTTCGCTTTGTCATAGTGAGGCTGGGATTCTGCAAGCCATAGATTACCTTTGCCAAATGAGTCCTTGCTAGGTTCTGCCAATAGGAGGCACTAAATTGAGTCTGGAGGAAGAAGAGGGGGATGCTCCTTCCTTATTGCTCATTCTATTGTACCAATGGCTCTTAATTCCAGCATTTGGTTTGAGTTATAGCAGGTGATACCAGTTTCCAGTTTCTACTACACACCAAGAACTATCTTTATTATGCTGCCTCAGAGGTATCAGCACCAGCTGCTTGATGCTTCCCAGGGAGCTTTGAGTCCTAGCCCTGCAGGACGCTTCCTCTGAGCTCTCAAAGCACTAACACCAGTAGCAAACTTTTTTGTTTTAGGCTTGAACTAATGTATCACCTAAACCAATTTAATTAACCTCAAGGGTTAAAGTTAGAGATTCGAAGATTATAATCACTTTTGGTATTATGCTAATATATATTTTCTATACAATGCACTTATGCTCCACAAACATAAAACTTGCTAAAAAGTAAAACAATTTCAAGTGTTTAATTTACAAGCCATATCTTTTGTGTAAATTATTCTAGACAACTGATCTAATAGACATCTGAGATTCACTGTATTATCAGGTTGCTAATAAGAACTCCTTAATAGAAGGTACATATAAAAGTGAGATGACCAACTAAAGTGCACTAAAAAGCCTTGTTTGAAATGAGCAGAGCTTACCTCTGTGAAAGTATATTGGAAATTACAGAGAACACACATGCCAGAAGAAAAATTCTGATGGACACTAAAATCAGTCCTTCAGATTGCAAGCAAGCCTCTCTTTTCTGATTTGAGAAGTTCCTAAGAGTTTAACTTTGAACTTTTTATTTTGAATGTTTCTACTTAACTGTGAATCTCTTTTTATTGATTGTTTTCCATTTGTATAATTCTCTGAGAAAATGTACTTACAATTGTAAATGTATATTTACAGTAATATATCCTGATAATATATACCCCTGATTAATGTGGCTAATGCTGAATTTTGGTATTTAAATTAAAACAAAAATTTTTTTCCTAGTACTTATTGGTAGTCCCCCTTTCCTCAGTGTGGGGTAAACAGCTGTCTTAAGCTTGCTCGCTGCATTACTGGCTGCAGCACTTTGTCTGAGGAGCGTGTCTATGTAAGGCTATGGGTGCTTTTGCTAAGGGGCAGTTCTCGCAGATCGCTCTCCCACCACTGTGAGGTGCGGTTTTCCTGATCCCTTGCCCTTTCACTGCAGAAAGTAGGTTTTCCTTGGTATATTTGCTTGCCTGTCTTTGCGAGCCTCCGATAAACAAGCAATGGCCTGACACTGTCTAGCTCCTCCACTCCTCTACCATCTGCCCGGATTCAGTGCGAACCTGTATGGCCTCAACCACCAGCATTACACATAACTATTAACATAAATTTTTAGTGAACAAAAGAGCTTATGGAAAAAGAATAGACAACAGGTAGATCTGCTTGCTTTTCTAGAATGGCATAGGGATATGAAAGAAATAATGTGGCTTTGTCTTATCTTTGACTTATTCATGATGCTGTGTTATCTATGAGCCTGGAGAAAAATGGCACACACATTTTGATAAGTGAAACAGTATACTTTATGCTGGCAATGCTGTCATGCATCCTGCAAACTCTCTGCTGTATTTCCATTAGCAATTTTCAATATATATTTTATTTAAAATATCAGGGTTAGAATGGCATACAAGGTTTCAAGTAATTGAAAAATAGTTTTTTAAAAAAACAAACTAAGCCCTGGCCGGTTGGCTCAGCGGTAGAGCGTCGGCCTAGCGTGCGGAGGACCTGGGTTCGATTCCCGGCCAGGGCACATAGGAGAGGCACCCATTTGCTTCTCCACCCCTCCGCCGCGCCTTCCTCTCTGTCTCTCTCTTCCCCTCCCGCAGCCAAGGCTCCATTGGAGCAAAGATGGCCCGGGCGCTGGGGATGGCTCTGTGGCCTCTGCCCCAGGTGCTAGAGTGGCTCTGGTTGCAGCATGGCGAAGCCCAGGATGGGCAGAGCATCGCCCCCTGGTGGGCAGAGCGTCGCCCCTGGTGGGCGTGCCGGGTGGATCCTGGTCTGGTGCATGCGGGAGTCTGTCTGACTGTCTCTCCCTGTTTTCAGAAAAATGCAAAAACAAACAAACAAACAAACAAAAAAACCCCAAACTAATCAATAATATAACCAAAAGTTTTGAGGACAAGAAAAACCTTGCTTATTTCTATTTCAAATAAATGTTTTCAAAAATTAAAGGTGAATTTTAAGTCATATCATTCCATTATCTGATTAAGAAATTTAAGGCCTCAAATGTGTTGAATTCCCAAACAGTACTAAGGCAGAGTTTCTTGTCTATAGTTTCTGCTTTTGTTACCCAACTAACCCTCCCCAAATTAATTTAAAATATTTTCATTTATCAGATAAGTTAAAAAATTTAATTGTTTATGTTTGTATGTATTTATATTGTGATAATAACACTTAACATGAGATCGATCCTCTTAACGAAATTTTAAGTTTACAGTACTGTTAACTATAGGTACTATGTATGTTATACAGAAGATCTCTAGAACTATTCATCCTGCATAACTGAAACTTTATACAGTTAAACACCAACTTCCTCTTCTCCCTCTCACCATCCCCTGGCAATAATCATTCTACACTCTGTCTTTATGAATTTGACTATTTTAAATATCTGTTTAAGTCCCCCTGTGACTGGTTTAGTCTACTTAGCATATTGTTCTTTCAGAACTTGATTCATTTTGTCAAATATATGGCAAGATTTTCTTCTTTTTAAAGGCTGAATAATATTCGTGTGTGTGTGTGTGTGTGTGTGTGTATGCCACATTTTCTTTATCCATTCATCCACTGATGTACATTTAGACATTTAGGTCATTTTCATATCTTGGCTATTGTAAATAATATCAGATGTGTTCGTGCTAGTTAACATTAACTAAAGGAAATGCTAAAGTGATCTTTTGGACAGAAGATAATGATTACAAATGAAAACCTGGATGAATTGCCAGATAGAATGATAGCAAAGGGAAAGGTAAATATAAGAGAACAACTATACATGATTTTGTGTATTAACAATAAACACTAATGTCACATAGGGCTTCATATGTGCAGGATTAAAACATACAGCAAAGTAGCATGAATCTGAGCATCAGGGTAACCACAGTGAAAGTGTTACAGAGTCTGTTATGGACTAACTGTGTCCATCCAAAATTCCTATATAGAAGCCCTAAACTCCAATGTGACTGTATTTGGAAATAGGGCCTTTAAAGAGAGAATTAAAGATAAGTGAGGTAATAAAGGTGAGGCCCTACTCAGATAGGACATGTGTGTCTGTGAGGAAGGAAGGGGACTTGAGAGCTCCTCTCTCCCTCTGCATGCACAAAGGCTAGGCCATGCGAAGACACAGAGAGAAAGCATTATATGCAAGTGAGAAAAGAAGCCACAGCAGTAACTAACTTTGCTGGCACCTTGACCTTTGACTTCCAGTCTCCAGAACTTTGAGAAAATAAATTTCTTGTTTAAGCCACTCAGTCTGTTATGTTATGGCAGCCTGAGCAAAGAAACACAGTTTGTGCATTGTCTGGGAAGGGATAAAAGTACTAACTTAAAATATACTGTAATAGATTAATAATGCTAATTATAATATCCAGGCTAACTAAAAACAGTTCTAAAAGGAATGTAATAACAATATGTTACTTGGGGAGATAAATTAAATAATGCTAAATCTTAATTGCTCTCAAAGAAGGTAAGCAAAGGGTAAAAAATCAAAGAATAGATTAACTGATATATTTACATGAACAATAAACAGTTTCAATATGTCAATTAAAGACAGTGATTATCAGATTGGATTACAAGTAAATGATGTTTATCTAATCTGTAAGTACACAGAAAAGTTGAAACTAAAGTGATAGAACAAGGTATATCATGCAAATACTATCTAAAACAGTGGTTGGGAAGTTTTTTTGTAATGGCCCAGGATATAAATATGTATGTATATAGTATGTATGCATGTGTATATATATAAATATATATATATGTATATATAGATGGTTTTGTGGAAGACATGTGGTCTCTGTCATATTATTCTTATGTTGTTGTTACATCTCTTAAAAATATAAAAAACATTCTTTGCTTCATATAGTGGTACACTGATTTGGGGTAAATACACATTTTAAATATGTCTTCCTGGTAAATGAACCCTTTTATACTTTTGTAATGCCCATCTGTGCCTCTCATAACAGTTTCTGACTTAAAATCCTTTTCTTCTGATGTAAGTATGGCCACCCATGCTCTCTTTTGGTTACCTTGTAGCATTTGCATGGAATTGTCCTTTTTTATACTTTCTATTTTAGCCTGTTTGTCTTTCAATCTAAAGTTTATCTCTTAGAGACAACAAATAGTTGTACCTTGTTTCTAATTCATTTACCCACTCCATATGCCTTTTGTTTGGGGAGTTTAATCCATTTACATTTAAAGTAGTTTTTGATAGTGAAGGACTTACTATTACCATTCTGTCTCTGGAGGGAGAGACCACTGAGCAGCACTGGCTCTGTCTGCATACTGTGGGGCCTCCGGAAGAAGGGCATGTGACCCAGCTCTCCTAGGTTCTCAGCTCCTCCCTGCAACCAGAGCATGCTGAGTCTCATCAGTGCTCTGAGCCTGGGAGACAGAAGCCAGTCCCCTGGACAGCCCCTCACCAAAAAGTTGGAATGTTGGGTATACGGTATATCTCAGTCTTCTCTTTTTCTCCCCAGGGAGAAGGTGGGAGCTGGAAGCTTTCTCCCAGTCAGGACACACTGAGCTTGGGGGAAGGACTATGGCAAGTGAGCACCATGAATTCTTCTACCAGCTTTCATGGCCAGCTCTGCATTTACCTGGGTTCAGAAGCCTCTTAACTGGCTTTAGGATTCCTCACAAAGGAATCTGGTCCATGTACTGTTTTTGAGTCAGTGTCTTTGGGGGAAATAAGGTCTAAGGCTTTCTATTTCTCCACCTTGATAACTTCATCTCAGTTTTATTCTGTTTTTAACTGACAATGTTAGCATGCTACATCTTCATGAAGGCTGGTAGAAGTGAAGTTCCTGAATCAGAAACATTGGGTTTTATTCCTCATGTTATAACACAGGCATCTGGATATTTGGTGCCAGTTCTCCAAGCTACAATTCAAGCAGGGTGATTTATGGAAGGTCAGGTAATATATGCACATGTAGTGAGTTGTGTTATAGGAAATAGATGGGCTTAGAAACCTGAATTTTTTATTCTGGATAATAAGCATACCTGCCTGCTTTTCCAGAGAGGGATTGTCTTCCAGATCTGTAAGAACACACGTCCTTTTTTGTTTCAGAAGGGAGACACTCTATCTTCCAAAGTTGATTATTGTCTTCCAAAATTGATCACTGTACAACCCTCTTTCAAAATATAATCCAAAATAAGTAAAGTCAGTCCTCTGCTTGAAGATGTGCAGAACTATAGGAGACTCCGAGAGTTGTCCCTTTATGATATTAGCTAAAATAGATCATATGCTGTCCTATAAAGCAAATCATAACTAAATTCAAAAGTTTGAACATACTAATAGAATATTCTCTGGCCACAGGAGAATTAGCTTAAAAGTCAGTGAAAAAAGTAATAATATATAATCTGATAAATGTTTAAAAATTAAAATCTACTCTTCAGAATGATACATGTCAGAAATTAATCACAATTGCAATTAGAAAATATTATTTTCATTAAGTTAAAAATACTAAAACTTGTGGAATGCAACTAAACAAAAGCTGAAGAAAAAATCACAGCATTAAGTGTATACATTAATAATCAAGAAAATTTAAAAAAACTATTACCTAAGCATTCTTCTCAAGGTCCAACGGAATCCACAGCAAATTAAAGTTAAAATGATAAAAGAAAATAAATAAAGAACAAAAACCAATAAAACCCACAAATGGAGCAAATAGAAAAACCAACAAAATAAAATTTAGTTATTTGAAAAGATTTATAAAATTGCTAAACACTCTAGCAATACAGACTGTGAAAAAGGGAAGAAAATGAACACACATTACAATATAAGAAACAAAGATAATGTTATTATGGATTCATAGACTTGAAATTATAGGCAAATGACATTAAATTTAAAAGACATCTTGAAATACACAACAGTAAAATTGACACAAGACAAATCATATAACCTCAATGCTCTTGTACTTTTTCTTTTTGTGAAAGAGAAAGAGAGACAGACAGAAAGAAAGAGAAGGACCAATAGAGATAGAGAGGAAGGGAGAGAGATGAGAAGCATCAATTAGGAGTTGCGGCATTTAGGTTATCCATTGATTGCTTTCTCATATGTTCCTTGACCAGGGGACTGCAGCAGAGAGAGTGACCCCTTGCTCAAGCCAGTGACCTTGGGCTCAAGCCAGCAACCTTGAGCTTCAAGCCAGTGACCTTTGGGCTCAAGCCAGCGACCATGGAGTTTCAATCCTGAGTTCTCTAAGTTCGGTCTGATGCTTTATTTACAGAACCACTGCGTGGTCAGGCTCCTGTACTTATTAAAGTAATTAAAACTTCTCATATAATGCAGCTTTATAAAACAAAAGAAGAGAATGAACTTGCTATACATTAGATGGGTAAATCTCACAGACATAATGACAAGAGAAAACGTTGAGTACCTATCAGTACAAAATGTATGACGACATTCATATTAAGTTCAAAAATAGCCAAAACTTATCTATGGTGATAAGAGTAGTTATGGTGGTTACTTTTGTATATAGGATAATAATTGGATAGGGACATATGCAAAGTTTCTGGGTAGCTGGTAATATTCATTGTCTTGATTGGGATGTATGTGATAACCCTGTAAAAATCCATCAACGTACACATTTAAGATTTGAGTTCTCTCCTGTATGCATACTTATTGCAATAAGCATTAACGTTAATACAAAAACTACCAAGAGTGAAGAGATAAAATGGTCTCATTGCTTTAAGTTAATACCTGAGATTGCAAACATAATGTCCTGCCCTCCTCTCTTTGTACTTTTTACATCAACATTACATTAGTCTTTTGGGAAAAATTATAAAATGGATAATTGTTATTACTCTACATGTGGGATTTGATTATGTTGGTAAAGAATTATAAAACAAGTTTATTTTTAGTATTGAGGGCATCTAAATTCACTAACTGACTTCAAGAAGGGAATAAAATGAGGGTTTATGAGGAGTCTCAGTGGGGAGTGTTTATATTAGATACTTAACGGTGCAGGATGCTGTGAGTTGGAAAACGTAGGCAGATCCAATTAACAGATTCTGCACTGTGGAAACAACCAGATTAGGCTTTTGGACAGCTTGATGTGTGAATGTGAGACCATACTTACAAGAAATGTTATCATTTTGTCTCATATAAGTTCATGAGAATCTTTCTATAGCCTAAGATTTTGAGATAAAAACAGAGACGTGTTGGCTCCTCGTTTGTGGAACACTTTAAGAAAATTTTTTGAGAATCATTAATTTAAGGGAATAATAGTGGTTTTGAAGGATGAGAACCAGTATATCTGCCTGTATGAGACTAGGAAATAGAACAAATTCTCTCACCACTAGTTTGTCCTAATGATTTGGACCCTCGATACAATGAAAGGGCTTGAATTTATGTGAGCCAAATGAACGGAGATTGTTGCCTCTGACCAGCTGCTTTGTAGTGAACATTCCAGCCACCCATCTTGACTTTTCTAAGTAATGCATTGTTTTAAAAAGACTCATTCATCATGTCAGACTATTGATTACTGCAGAAGTGTACATTTCACCAAGAAATATAATCTACTTATAACACCCAGAGTTAAAATTTATTCAGTGATCTCTTTAGAGATTAGTGGAATTGGATCACAAACCTTGTTTCTAGAAATTTATCCTGGTATCTCTAACCAAATGGACTATATGAAATGTGTAGGAACAGTGATTCTTAAATTGATGTTGGTAAGTCTCCCGAGAATCAGAGCAAATGTCAAAAAGATGGCAAAAACCAGTGCTATGGAAACCGCAAGGACTCTGGTAGCACTCAGATCCATGACAAAACCTCCTACCGAGGCATTTGCTACTTTTGTCTTTTGGCTGACATGTATTCAACCATCCTTGCTAATGTGTATTGTCAGGACCGAAACACATCTCTGCCTCATTTCTGTTTGTATATTGCTACCTGTTTCTAAGGTTATCAGTCAAGAAATCAAGGTGTGTGTGCATGTGTGTGTACATATGCATGTTTATTGTTCTTCTGAGTCTTGCTTTGTACTTTGGTTGAGGATAAAAGTTGAGTGCCAGCAGGAAAAACATTAAAGAGTGTTGGAAAAATTGATGGAGAATGTGGTACAAATTTTTTTTTTTTAGAATAATCATTCTTAGTAAATATGCATTGTGAAAATTCAAAATGTCAGAGCTTCTGCAAATGAATAAAACCTTTAATTATCATTTTTGAATCAAACATCACATTCAGAAAGAAGTAATTCATGGAAATTCAGTGTGTGTTGGGATAGTCATGTTTTTTTTTTCACTCATACAGTTCCACAGAAAATGATTTGCATTCATACACAAATAAAATAAAGATTATAAATAAGGCATTTAATTAAAAAATTAAAAAGTGAAGTAATTGCTGGAGGGTCTTCTATGAAGGTAAAGGTAAGAATCAGGCTTTTAAATTTTTTGCTTGGTGAAAGAAGCTAATGTTTTCAGTGGAAAGATGTTTAAATTTTATTCCCTTGAATCATAAGCATTTTCAGTAGAATGCATAGTAAAGGTTAGTGATTAAATAAAAGAAAAAAGAAGAATACAGTAGCTATATGTATTGTATATATGTACGTATAATTGTATGGTTCTCAACATTTCTTTAGGCTCAGTAAAAAGATAACTATTTTCAAAATAATATTCTTCGACTGAGATTTTTTGCTTTCAGAATCCAAATGAGTCGTTATGCTACCTAAGAAATCCTCCTTTCCCTAAAAGTTACTTTAAAAACTGTTAGTAACTTTTACTCAAGTTTGTCCTTTATTCCAGAACAGGGCTGTGAACCAATTAAAATTTTAAAGAGCTATTGAATCTGCAATATCTAAAACACCTGAGATTTAACCTACACAAAGTAATTTTTTAGAGGGGAAATAATTGGAAAAATGTTCCACATGCTACTGCTTGGTTTTTATTGGTTTAACATGTAGATTTCCATAGACATTTTGGAACTAAGACAGGGTATTTTTTTTTCTTTTTTGAAAGCAGAAAGGCTTTGTTTGCCAGGTGAATATTTCAGAGTTCTCACAACTCTGATAAAAAACAGATTTGGATAAGAGCAGTACGTGTGAAAAGTTATGATGGAACCAGAAAGGCTTTCTGTGACAGCATTGATATATACATAATATTAGACGATTATATAATCTGTTGTCAACAATTGATTCTGCAATTGTCAACTCAGCAATTTTTAAGGCGGGAAGGAATGATGACATATGGTGAATCTTCTAATTTTGAAAAATATGTACTGCTGAATAACACTGGTTAAAGAATTTTTATTATTTTATTTTATTTTATTTTGGTATTTTTCCGAAGTGAGAAGGGAGGAGGCAGACAGACTCCTGCATGTGCCCACTGGGATCCACCCACCATGCCCACCAGGGGGCGATACTCTGCCCATCCGGGCATTGCTCTGTTGCAAACCAAACCATTGCAGCGCCCCAGGTGGAGGTCATGGAGCCATCCTCAGTGCCCGGGCCAACTTTTGCTGGAGCGTTGGAGCCCTGGCTGCGGGATGGGAAGAGAGAGATAGAGAGAATGGAGAGAGGGAAGTGTGGAGAAGCAGATGGGTGCTTCTCTTGTATGCCCTGGAGAGGAATTGAACCCAGGATTCCACATGCCAGGCCGATGCTCTACCACTGTGCAAACCGGCCAGGGCCAAATTATTTTTATTTTAATGCATGCTTTCTACAAAAAAAAAAAAAAAGTCAACTTCTAACAACTCAAACTCTGAGGAAGTAAAAAAAGCTAATATCACTTGTAGCCACATCCTGATGACCCTGCAGGAAGTCTCACCAACCATTTTTGTCATTCTTATTCTCCTCTACTGTTTTTTATTTTCTTTTTCATTGTTATACTCTTTCTAAATCTTCATAGTTTATTATGTTCATTGTTTATTTTCAGCCTCCTCCTACTAAAAAAGGCAGGGATCTCCATCTATTGTGTTCACTTATATATTTCATGTTTATAATGGTTCCCAGTACATAGTTAATGCTCAGCAATTATTTATTGAAACCAATATTATATTTATATTTATATCAGACAAAGTAAAAATTATGGATAACATTTATTTAGCTATTCTTATGTATCAGGTACTATAATCTGTCTTTTAGTTTTGTTTTCTTATTTAATTCTTAAGTATAACCTCATAAAGTCGGCATTTAATTCGAGACTCCTACTACATCTTAGAGATGAGAAGCCTTAGGTTCAATGGGCCAAGTGAAGTTTAAATGACCAGTCAGAAGCAGAATTAAGTATTGAACTAAAGTCTCCCCAACACCAGAGCTTCTGCTCTTCAACACCAAATACCTTTCTTTAGGTAATAATGTCATTCTTCCTAGTGTTTGATCTTAAGTAAGTAAGTAAACATTACTTCTATTTGGAGTTGAAGGACTTTCACATTGTAATAAATCATGCTAGCAGTGATTACCAAATATGTCTATGGAAAATTGGCATTCTATGGTAAGTGAATTGTACCATTGACTTTATTTTTTTAGTCGACTTTAGAGTACGGAATTTTTGTAAGCTCTCTTTGGTGAATACACACAGAGTCAACTGTTTTGACTTGGCCAGAACTGACTCTTCCAAAGTTTGGTACCAGCATCACATCACTGTCCTTTCTTTCAGGGTATAATGCAAGTCGGATTCTGTGGATGACATCAAATTTACTTCAGCAATGGCTAAGCATGGTCTTTTTCTACACTTTCACAATTATGTTGACTAGTTTGTTAAGACAACTAAAGATAAAAGAGTCAGATTTTGTTTGTGCTCTAAGGAAAGCTCTGAGTGCCAGGGTTTGCTTCTTTTTATGTTACGGGCAACACAGTTCTCAGGGGAAAAAAATTACGGAAAATAATTTATTTCTATTTTTTTCACCCATCAAATGCAGTTGGTTCTAGATTTTGTCAATCTTTATATTGAAAAGTGAGGGATATATTGAAAACCTTGAGGTCCCCAGCTTGAGTGTGGGCTCATCTGGTTTGAGCAAGACTCATCAACTTAAGCCCAAGGTAGCAGGCTTGAGCAAGGGGTCACTCAGTCTGCTGTAGCCCCCCATTCAAGGCACATATTAGAAAGCTATCAATGAACAACTAAGGTGCTGCAACAAAGAATTGATGCTTCTCATCTCTCTCCCTTCCTTTCTGTCTGTCCCTATCTGTTCCTCTCTCTGTCTCTGTCACAAAACAAAAACAAACAAGAAAATAAATGGTTTCACAAACTCACAACTATAAACCTACTTCTTGTAAAAGAGAAAATCCAACTAGGATTCTGAATCACCTGATTTAGAGCATGTGAGAAACAAAGATATTTATTTTCACTTCTGATATGTGCTCTGATTTTTATTTTAACAATCCAATTTATTTAATAAAAGATAATATGTATATTATACTGGCAGGTTAAAAAAGACTGACTTGCCTGACCTGCTGTGGTGCAGTGGTTAAAGCATCGACCAGGAACCATCAGGTTGCTGATTCAAAACCCTGGGCTTGACTGGTCAAGGCATATATGGAAGTTGATGCTTCCTGCTCCCTCCCTCCTTTCTCTTTCTCTCTCTCTCTGTCTCCTTTCTAAAATGAATGAAGTCTTAAAAATAAATTTTAAAAGGCTGACTGCATAATGGCAAAACTCTTCTATGTACTAATAAGGCACGGTTTAGTATCATAAACTATAGAATGACATATAAACAGAATTGCTCTGATCTTTTTGGAAGAAAAAATACCCATGGATTGATAAACATCAATAACAATATCACAACTATCTATATATTTTTGGATATACTGTGGAGTTACTGTCAATGACTAATAACTCCCTTCTTTTATCAAATGAGAAGATTTTTTTTTTAAATACTTAATAACATGGGTAGTAATTCAGGCAGAAATTAAGTTCTGTCTATGGGAAGAATCAATAACATTTATTTTGAAGAAAGGCAATAATTACCAATAGAGTGCATCTTTATTATTATTTTATTACATAGCATTTGAATAAGTTTGATCATAAAAAATATTTAAGTAGACTTTATTTGCTGTGTAGGACAGAGTGCTATAACATGAAACACATGTTAACTTTAACTTCTGTCTTTTTTTAAAATTTATATATGTGCTCTGAAATAGAAAAATCTGAGTGATTATAATTTTTTTCTGTATTTATTCACTGTTTTTAGAGAGAAAGGAAAGCAGAGATAGAGGTGAGAAACATTGATTTTGTTGTTCTATCCATTCTTGCCTTCATTGGTTGGTTGTTATATATGTACTAACTGAGAATCCAACCCACAACCTTTGCATATTGACACAATACTTTAACCAACTGAGCTACCTGGCCAGGCCATTGGTTAATTTTTAAATCATTTAAAATTAGTTTTTTTTAATTTGCAACTATTTATAGTTAAAATACCAAAGGTTTTCAATAAAATATATATCCTATGTTTTTATTTGCTATTTTTTAATAGAAAAGATAAAAGGCCTGACCAGGCAGTGGTGCAGTGGATAGAGCGTTGGACTGGAACATGGAGGACTGAGGTTCGAAACCCCGAGGTCGCCACCTTGAGCATGGACTCATCTGGTTTGAGCAAGCCTCACCAGCATGAGTCCAAGGTCAGTGGCTTGAGTAAGGGGTCACTTGGTCTGCTGTAGCCCCCAAGTCAAGGCACACATGAGAAAGCAATCAATGAACAACTAAGGTGCCACAACAAAGAATTGATGCTTCTCATCTCTTCCTTCCTGTCTGTCCCTATCTATCCCTCTCTGTTTCTCTCTTTCTTTGTCACAAAAAAAATAATAATAATAAATTAAAAAAAAGAAAAGATAAAGTCTTCTAATTAGGGCACAGGAAAAGATCTAAAATCCTTAGAAAGTGTCTAGGGAATTAGTCATTTCTTACAAATGTGAAATAATGATCAGAAGTCTTGGTTTGCACTGTGCAGAGTGTGTGTAAGTATGTCTTTGTGGCTCCCTTCTAGGGTTTCTCATACCCACATAAGTCTGGTTCAGACACATCCATGATTGTTTCAGAATTTTTGTACATGCTCTGGATATACAATGAGATGACTGTAAAATGCTATCTGTCTTACATCAATTGAAGCAAACGTAGAATTTTAGTACATTGGTGGTGGATTTAGTGTAGGAAAATGAGAAGGACTTGAGATTCAGACAGATTTGACTATTTACTAACTCGTTACTTAACTATTTACTAGAAATGTGACTGTAAGCAAGTAACCTACTCTCTCCAAGCCTTAGTGTCCTCATGTGTAAGGATTAGGATTGCAGTTTCTGCCATTTTGTATTGTAAAGATGAAATGAAATGATGTCTCTATTTGTTCATCAAGGCTATTTATTGAGGGTCTACCTTGTGCTAGTCTACATGCTAGATTCTCTGATGAATGTAGTGTTGAATCTGCTCATATGTAGCTTTAAAAGTAGTATATTAAAATATGTATTAGAAAGAATATAATATTATAAGTGTCCGGTAAATGCACCCATGGTTAGTGTGCTGTGTCTTCAGATGGATATTTTTGTGCATTTCTGGGACCCTGATGCCATTATAAAATAGCTTCTTTCAGAATGCAAACCAAAATAGTAATAAATATGGGAAAAGTTAACCTTAATAGATATAAAAAAGGACCCCAAGCACTTAGGTTATAGCATGTGATTAATTATTCAAAATTTGGGAAAATTATGAGAAGTGAAATTAAAAAGTAGTTCAATGTAGGCTCTTGATATAGTATGTGGCTAACCATCCTCTGCTTTCCCCCTCTTTCTCCACCTTCCCCATCTTCCAAAAGCTTTAATGATAAGAAATTCCACTATTTGTTTGGGAAACTAATTGTGAAATAAAGCCAATGAACAGATTTACTTATAAGGCCTATTATACTCAAATCATAACCAGATGGTATCTCAAACTATGACCAACTTGATACATTGGCAGAAGGAGTGGGGTAAAATATATCTGAATCCTGGAGCCATCACAAAAGATTTAGTGTGTCACCCTCACTGAAAAAGAGAGATGCCAAGTGATATGGAACTCCAAAGAGAAATTTCAGAGAAAGGGTAAGATGTGGAGGTCTTGGAAGAACAGAAACACAGATGCTCACTTGGGCTGTATTCCATTAAACAATATAACAAGAAGCCACAAAACCCAAATATGAGCTGGAGGGAGACCGAGGTGTTTTAAACCACCCCCAAGAGTTCAAGAAGAAAAGGCATAGATGACTTCTTGTTACTTGGGAAAAGAAACATGTTTCTAAGAAACCAGAAGAAAAGAAAGAATTCTGGGACAAGCCAAAGAATGAATAAAAGATTGAACTAAATTACTTGGCTTATATTTCTTTCCTTCGCTATGGCGTTTGAACGAATAGAGAATGATACTAGGTGAAGATGTAAATGTAGAAGAGGGATCCAAAATATTATTATTATTTGAGGTTTGGCCCACTCGTATGTTTTACTATTCTTCCACACACTCATGCCTGTATGTAGATTAGCATGTAGGAGAACCAAGATAATTTGATGCTGAAAGAGAGCCCCATGATCACCATTTTCAAAGTTCTCAATTAATGGTGGAGAAGGGACAGTCAGTGCAGTGAGATGATTTGCTCAAGGTCACCCAGCAGAAAAGGACAGACCAAGAGTGCAGGTCTCCTGCCATGTACACTTGTGTTCTGTCTGCAAATTATTTTACTTCTCATAATTTATTCTAAGGTTCAACTTCTAGAAAACTCAACTATTTGGTAATTTGTGTTTTCTTAGGAAACCATACATTTCATTAAGAATTTCAATTGAATTACCACAGAATTGTATATACCACTAGCTTTTAAATATTTTACCATACCTATGATCAATTGTCTTGTTTTAAATTTTATATACCTTTCATCATTTCTCTTGATTTGAGTGCCTCTTATAATTTATATTTTTCAATTACCTTAAAATATCTATTCTAACATCTCTAACTTCATTGTTTTCCTCTTTCTTCACCACTTTATCTTGTCTAGTTTTTTCCTACTGTGAGTGGTTATTTATTGTTTTTCTCTCTTGTTAATATCAAGAAAGCATGTAAAGAAATATATTTAGGCTGACTACAGCTTTGATCACATCCCATATGTTTAAATAAGCTTATATTCATTTTACTTCCTAAATAAACTACATTTGGAGTTTTAGCTTACTCTTTGACTCAATCACGCTATGTGATTGAATTGAAGAGAAACCCAGACAGGTAACAGTCAGAAATGTGGGCTATATAATCTCTGCTTTAAACAATGTCTTGATATGTTTTTTATGTACTAATATTAACCCAGACACTTGTATTGATATAGACATGTATGTATTTATTTATGTTTTGTGTATGTATGTATTTATTTATTTTAAATGAGAGGACAGGAGATAGAGAGACTGATTCCTTCATGTACCCCATCCGGATCCACTCGGCAACCCTGTCTGGACCAATGCTAGAATCAACTAAGCTATCCTCGATGCCCAGGGCCACATTCAAACCGAGACCCTGGCTGCGGGAGTAGAAGAAGGAAAGAAGGGAGAGACGAAGAGGTGTAGACCTATGGTGGTTTCTCCTGTGTGCCCTGACCAGGAATTGAACCTGGGACATCCACATGCAGGACCGATGCTTTATCCACTGTTCTACCAGCCAGGGAAATCCATTTAAAAGGTCATTACTTTCAAAATTTGTATCTTTATTAATTTTTCCTTATATTGGAATTGTTTACAACATTGTCTTATTCTGTGTTTAAAGCTCACTAAATTGTATTTCAACATAATCTGCTTTGCTTTATTTCCTGCATTTTACATCGCAGCTCTACTAAGTTTTGTAACACTTTTGTCCACTCCTGCTTTCCTTTCAGTGGTATTTGTGTGACAAGTTATTGACCACCATTTTATTTTTAACCCTTTACAGTCGTTTTGAATGTAGCCATCAGCAGACAGTCTGCACAGCATGACCTTGCTTTCTACCAATAGTTTGCTGGCTTTAGCTTATCCAATCATTTAAAACTTTAGAACTTTGCTACTGTATTTTTGTCCCAAAGCACTTATAACTTTATGTATTACTAATTTGCTAATCCAATCTTTCTTTGGATTTCCTTTTATTTAAAAAAGTGACACTTCTCTATACCCCAAACCTCCCATCTATAATCTCTTGTTTTTTATTTATCTTTGTAATTCTTAAACTTTCCAATTTTTTATATAATGCCTAAGTTAAAACATGGTTAGCAATGGCTCAAATCTCAAACACATGTTTTGTTTGGCACCTTCCAGTGTTTTTTTTTTTTCCAATAGTTGGACTGTGTATATATTTTTTTTAATTTTAGTGTTACATATAGATTTCTGGCTTCTCTTGAAATTTCCTGATCTAGCCTGTATTGCATGGTTGTAAAGTGAGGAAGTCGAGTAGCTTCTGCTGTTTTTGGATGACCTACGTGCTCTCTAGTCAGGCACTGTCCCATTACTCTCTGTTTATTAAGGTTAGACTTCTTTACTCATCTTCCACACATCCCAGGCCCCAAGATCACTTAAAATTGTGATCTATGTCTAGACATAGTCACCAAATTATTCTTAAAATATTATTTTTGTATATACCTTGTTTTTAGATAAACTTTACTTATTTCAAATGTACATATCCACCATTGAACTGTCTTTAATATTCACTGTTGGCCTTTGTATATGGTGATTTCTCTATTTTAAAATTATATTTGATACTTTAGATCTGTTAAGATACTCTTTTCTACTAATTTTTTCGAGGTACACATGTCAGCACTACGTCTTCTGAGTTTTTACATAAACTTGGCAGAATATGCAATTTGGGTTTTTTTTTTTTTGCTTTAAAACTCTAGAAATTTAACTGTTATTTTTCTGTCAATACCATTTGAAGAAAGTACTTAACTGATTTTTATTAGAATAAAAAATGTTTGGATGCTTTTATTATTTTTGTTTATCATTTTAACTTCATATTCCTTATATATACACTAACATGACATTCTATAATATCTATGCTCAAAGATATATTTTTGTCATTCATTTATATAGGAACATTTTATTTCATTAATTTTTTTATTATTGCTTCTGTGTTAGACATTATGCTTTTTTTTGTTTGTTTTTGACTGCTTTCTCATATATTTCTTGACAAGGGGACTCCAGCTGAGCTAGTGACCCCTTGCTCAAGCCAGCAACCTTGGGTTGAACCCAGCAACTTTGGGCTTCAAGCCAGTGATCTTGAGCTCAAGCCAGCAACCATGAGGTCATATCTATAATCCCATGCTCAAGCCAGTGTCCTCATGCTCAAGCTGGTGAGCCCGTGCTCAAGCTAGTGACCTCGGGGCTCAAACTTGGGCCCTCTGTGTTCCAGGTGGATGCTTCATCCATTTTGCCACTCCTGGTTAGGCTAGACATCATGCTTTCTTCCACAGTAACTTCTATTAATTTGGTCATAATGTCCTTCTCTGTCTTCTACGATTTTGAATTTTTACTTATACTTTTCCTTGCCATTTTTCCTCTGCAGTATTCAGAAATTTATATAGCTTGCTTTCTACATTAGGATTTTAGTTGTATTCTTTCTCAATTTTATTGTTTATTACTTCCAATAGGCATTTTATTATAATCTTTTCCCATCTAATTCATCTCACTCCCATAAATAAGTTGGGCATCTTTTAAAATGCCAGATCTTTTATAACAACAGCCTATTAAAGAACTTTTACACCTTCATATACACTGTTCATATGGGCCTTATCTTTGTCTTTTTTGTATTAGCCTGAGAATCCCTTACTTCCATGAACAATTTTCCTGGCCCCTCAGCTGCTCAGGCTTCTGAAAGAGGGTCTCTTTCTCTTACTCTGCAATATTTTTCAAAACCCTTATGGTTTTCCTTTCTTTTTACTGTCATGAGTGAAGATCTCTTCAGAACTAGTGTTTTCCCACAGACAGGCTGTACTAACTGCTCCTGTCCTTATTTCACATGGATTTATTCCAACTCTGCCATTGTGTTGCTGTGCACAGCTCCTAACCCAGTTCTCAGTGTTTTAACATCTTATTTTTAAATATAGCCATTAGGTTGCAAAGGAATGGAATATATACAAATTATAATCATCATGGTTTTTAAATTTATTTCTTGCCATCTACAATTCTTAATTTAGTTGGCAATGTTTTCCAAAATGACATCAAGTCCCGTGATCCTTCTTCTTCAAGTCCATTTTACTCTCTTTTATGCTTGTTTCCTTTAAGTTTTAGTTTCTAAAAAGATGAAGAAGTTATTATGAGTGTGTGTGTATGTTGGGGTGTTGGGATGAAGGGTAGGTTGAGGTTCAGGTTAAACAAAAAGAGCACTCTGGATTAATCAAAATATGATATCCATTCCATAGTGAGCAATTGCTTTGTTTTCTTGTTTGTATGTAAGTATCTTCTAGCTAGCTGCTCCATTAGGAAGATTTTAAAAGGTAGCCAAAGGATTTTTTCACCTTCTTTTAAGTGGGTTTTCAGTTTAATCCAATCTGCCTGTAGTCCATAGTATCTCTTGTGACTTGATTGTCCTTGTTTTCATTGTGGGTTTTATATTTTTTTAAATCTTTCTAGAAATTGTGTTGGGAAGTTGAAAGGAACTGCCTTTAGGATGACTAGCTTGGTGGTGTTTTTTTTTTTTAATTTGAAATTCCCCTTAAGTGACACTTTTCAAGAAAATTAAATTTTTAGGGGTACCATTGGTTAATAAGATTATAAAGGTTTTAAGTATACATTTCTTTGATTTATGATCTGTAGGTTACATTGGGTGCCCACCACCCAAAGTCAAATCATCTTCCATATATATTCCATATAAATCAACCATATATTTTGCCGCCTTTACCCCTTATTACACTTGTATCCACTCCCCTCTGGTAACTGTTGTCTATGTCTATAAGTTTTGGTTTTATATCCCACAGATAAGTGAAATTATATGGTTCTTAGTTTTTTCTAAGTGACATTCTGAACTAACTTGATGATCTTGTTTATTATCTCATGCACTAAGTGGAGCTAGGGAGTGTGTCCAGAGTGGGCACAGTGATAATAAAACATTTGAAGTTACAGCAACACAATTAATTATGAATAACAGTGGAGAACACACAAGTATACTGAAAACTATTTCTAGGTCTTTAAATGTATTTTAAAACCATTCTGTCATTAAGAAAATTTTAAATTATTAAAATGTTTTTTCAACATGGTGATGTACATTGTGTTTTAGCTATAAAAGGGAAAACATTAAAAATTCTTGATACTTGAAGAGGTTCAATTTTATTATCTAAGATATTTACTTAAGTTGAATAACCATCCTTCAATATTTTTCACTCTATTAGATATTATTATGCATACATCCATTCTACACACACACATTCACACACATTTGTCTGAAACTATTTGTTGTTCCACTTTAGTTTTGTTGGGAATATATGGCTGGTAATTAAGATGTATAAATATAGTTAAAAAATATGACAGCACTATCCCATAATAAAATGGGAGAACATATAATATGCTCTTTACTTAGCATTCCTCATACCATCTGAAAAGTGTACTTCGACTTCTTCTTTTAGGATTTTTAGTCAAGGTGACATCTTCGCACAAAGTGATTAGGAAGTTACCTTAAAGCTACCTGAAGATGTTCTGGCAGTTGCTGTGGTTTCTAACCACCCATTTTCTGCCTTGTTGTTTGAAGCAATGTCCCAGTGACTCTTTTAAAGTTACGATCTGCCTCATTTCAACTTGCTGTACAGCAGCTGCCAGGACTTCTTGCTTTTATCTATGCTATGCACATGGTCAAATATTTTTATGGACAATCTAGGGCTGAACACTGCCACAGCATTCTTTCACCTGGGCTCTTTGACAACTATGTAGAGAATGGAAGACTAAAGAACAATATAACAACCTTGGGAAGCTTCACAAAGAGTTCTGAACCAATGTGACATCAAGACCTAGGTCTGATTCAGAGTCACTCAGGGGATTGGTGCTTAAGTCTTACATGGTATGAAGGGATTTTTCACTAAATAAAACAGAGATTCAATTTTGCATAGGCCAGCATTAGTGGTTATGTGTGTGTGTGTGTGTGTGTGTGTGTGTGTGTGTTTATACATAGAGAAAGGTTGAGAGGGAGAGAAACAGAGAAGCTGAAAGCATGTGTGTTTCTAAATGAATTGGGGGTGTTGCAACACTACATCCCCACTACATTTTTGAGGACATTTCAAAAAGATTAGTTTTTGAAATGATAAATGGACAATTTTTAAATACACAGAATTTGCAGAATACTGAGAAATTTTAGTATTCTGTATTTATTCAAGTTACAAATATAGTAATACAATCTGTTGAAATATTTTAACTGTATTATCTTACAATGCATTCTTAATACTGCTTCCTGTGCAATGGTAATTCATCATTCCCAGAATATTTCTATGATGATTGATCAGTAAACTATTTAGCTACCAATAACACCTTTTAAGCCAAGCTTACATACATACTCGATGAGCAAATTTATGGTGAAGAAGTATTTTTTGTTTTGTTTATGTATTTAGTTAGTTTTTCAGTTAGCATTTGCATTTAATATTATTTTGTATTAGTTTCAGGTGCACATATCTGAAGAAACCCAAAATACTAGTTTGAAAGAATATGTGGATGTTTATTGTATGTTTACTTACAATTGCCAAGATATGGAAGCAACCCACATGCCCATCAATAGACAAGTGGATAAAAAACCTGTAGTACATATATACAATGGAATATTACTTGAGTTTAGAAAAACAAAATTTTACCATTTGTGGCAGCATGGATGGACCTAACAGGCATTATGCTAAGTGAAATAAGTCATTCAGAGAAAGACAAATACCATATGATTTTACTTAGTTGTAGATCCTAAAGAACAATATCAACAAACTAAACATGAACAGACTCATAGATAGAAACAGACAGATGGTTGCTGGTGAGGAGAGGGTGGGAGGATTGAGTGAAAAATGGGAAGGAGCTGAGAAGTACAGATCAGAATTGAGAAATATTTTTAAAAACAAAATATAGGAGTCTAAATAATTTTATGCCAGATTTTACAATTTTTGAGGAAAAAATTAAACAAGATTTTACCTGATGTCATATGTCTGCAAGCTATAATTTTTTGTCAGGAATTCATTATCTCTAGTAAAGAGCAGGTGTCAAATGAATAAATACAGTATAAACCATATCACATTCAAAGAGGCCTTGAGGGTAGTTTTGGGTGAGGTAATTCCAAGATACTAATTTATAACAAAGTAAGTAAAGATGATCTTTCACCAGTGGTATCTGAGCTGAGGTTGAAAATTATGTTTTGAGGGGAAAAATATACCTTCCATAATTTTTTCTTAAAACTTAATTACTTCAAAAATAATACAATTTTACATTTCTTGAGAATGGCTTCATTTATAACAATGCTTCAAAAAATACTGGAGCCAAACTTCTCAGTATATTTGCCTGTACAATTTAGATGAGAAGTACATATATATTTTGGTTCTTTGACTGTTGGTTTACTTCTCAAGTGTCTTTACAAAAGGTTAAGTGTATGTACTTTTTAGAGTGCAACAAACTTTGGAAATTAAGTCATCTTGAATGTAAGATCAAAGCAAATTCAGGTGAACCATCCTCAAAGCGATTCCGGAAATCTCCTTTAAGTAAAATAATTTTTTCAACATTCCAGTCATATTATCAGCAATCCTACTATTAAAAAATGCTGTTAGAATGAAAACATCTCTAATACAATAAATTCAATCCTTGGTAGGACACAAGGTAGTTCCTTTTGGAAACTTCTCACTCAGATGGTAGATTATCAGTCATGACACCTTTTCCCTGGCCTCAGGACTGGGATCTTGCTGACTCATCACAGTCCCATCTCACTGAGCTTGGTGACTTTCTAGCTTGGCCAAAAAAAGTCCAAGCAAAACCAATTAAGACCCTTTTAGAGAAAATGATATGCCAAATGATATGCTAAAAGAGAAGGGGCTTTTTTCCTTCTGTGGTTATAGAACACTCCAGCTTTTCAGACCTATTTTTGTTGTTTTTGCTCTTCATGGACAGAACCTGCCTAAAAATAAATGATATATATGAAAAAGAGAAGTGAAAAATACTTGACAATATTTGAAATTCTGTATTTAGTTGTGCATAAAGCTTATATAACCACTTGGCTTTCCCAATTACAGCAGCCAATAAATTATCTTTTTGCCTAAACTCGTTGACTAGAACATTTCTCCTTTAAAAAGAAAAAAAAATTCTTACTATTTTACATATTTTATCACAAATAAATGCTGGCCCAGATCCAGAGAGGATCAGTGATTGGAAAGACCAGAAGAATTGGAGGGAAAGGTGACCCATTCATGTCAAGGCAAGTATTTCTGAAGAGTTCAATGAATTGAGAACATGAAAGAAACCAGGTGGACCAAGGAGACACTTGTTGGATCTGAGACACTGGGAGGGTAGAGAAGTGCAGGATGAAACAGAGACAGGAAAAAACAACAACAGCATTGCTATGACTAGCATGTTGCTAGAAAGAGCCCCAGAAGAATCCTTTGTGTTTTGGTTTCACTGAAGTTTAGACATTTATCATATATAGTAAATAAGAGCCCTCACTAACTTGTGAATTTAAAATTCTATTCTTCCTTCAATTTTGACAGTAGGAAAATCAAGAATTACAGAACATGATTGGTAACACTGTTCTTCAGAATTTTTGTTGATTTAACTCTTTTGAAACCTGCACAATTTTGACAAAGTAATTGAGTCAATTCCATTGGCTTTCCTGTTCAATTAAATGCAACTCTTAGTATTGCAATCAACCCTGACAGTTTCCTTTCAGCTGAAGACATATCAAAATGATAACAAATTTTAACTCAAGGTATTATGTCTCCATCGTTCAGAAATAATTTTAGTAATAAAGAGATTTAAGGATTATGCTCACATAAATAGTCACTTTTATTATAGATGCATATTCTGAAGCCAATTTTAAACTAGGGGCATCTGATAAGAAAAAGCTGTCTCTTACACCCTTTTTTTTTTTTTTTTACCAGAATATAATTTGGTGAAAACCATAGAACTGATTTTTTTTTCTAATTATAATAAATTCCAAAAATATCAGTAGCCATTAAAACCTACCTTTTGTTATTATGCACTATGTATGGTGCCTTTAATTGGCTAGATGTTAAGCAGAATACATTGCTTCTTGGAGCGTTGATAAATGGGCTGACTGGATCAAGGCTGAGATTTCATAGGGAGTATTAGCGTTTGTGAGAAAACTAACTGTGAGGGAGTGGAAGATAATTAAACCAGAGCTAACAGCAACAGACTTGAATTTCAGAGGGCCACCTGGATATCTTGTTCTCAGTCACTTTCTCTCATGTTTCATTTTCCTCATTTGAACAGGTCAACAGTCATTAAAATTTTTCATAACATCTGAGACAAATCATTGCATTAATTTATTTGTAAGGTGTTTAGAAACGGCATATTTTATTTTTAGCATTCAAAAACATTCAGCTTCTGCCATTTTCCCCCCTTTTTCTTCTTTATTTTCCTTTAAGTTGAAATAGTCTGGGAATCATTAAGTGCCAAGTGCTTTCATCAGGCCCATAAACAATACAAGATTCCATAGTAAATGCAGTTACTTCTTGGGAAGTTTCAACAAAACACATTTTCACTCATTCAAAGCTAGGGGGAATAAATCTTGAGGTCTTTTAAGAAAGGCTCGCTTTAGACCCTAGGAGGCTGACACAGTACTGGATTTCACACAAAAAAATCACAAAAGCTATCCTGCAAGCTCAGTAAATTCTGGAGGTTCTTGGAGGATTTGACATATATCTCAGTACTTGGAACCATTCTTCTTTGTCTCTGTTTATCTCTTGACCTAGCAACTAAGATAAAATATGAGATCAGAGAATAAGCTTTCAAGAAGCTACCTACTTTTAATCAAACAGAATAAAATTGAGGTCAGGTTATCATCTAAGGGAAAAGACAAATATCCTTGTTTTTTAGTGTCTTATGATTTTAAGCTTATTTTTCTTCTTGACATATATGTTTGCTATGTATTTTTATTTGCAGTTTATTCTATATGGTTGGTGACAATTCCTTGGGCTTTAAATATGCAAGTGAATGAATGCCCTTTAAAATTTTTACGTGTTGGGAAATGACTTAATGGTAAGCATAATTAAGCAGTAACTATAAAATTAGAAAGTAAATACCAGTAAATATGTTATTGCTTGTATATATAATGATGGGACAAAGAGCAGAGAAATGTTCTTTAAAGAAGGATTCTGCTCCACATTCCATTATGGCTACTTAAAAAAAAAAAAGCTCTATTTTGTTTTTACTCATAGTCTCTACTGATCTCCTTAATACACAGAAATAATAAAGTGAAACTAACCAAACATGAAGGCATGCAACACAGATGAAAGGCCAGTAGCTTTCACAGTATTATAATCTAAAGAACACCTGTCTCAAAGTAACATGGGGTATTTGTTAAAAATTTAGAATCCTTGTCATCATTTCAAACCATTTGACTTGATACCTCTGGTGGTGTGTGCCAGGAATCTGCATTTAACTGTTTCCCATGTGATTCTGATTGTCCTTAAAGATTAAAAGCTATTGGTATGTGTTGAGGATAGAGTTATCAAGTTTGGTTGGAATTGTCATGTCACTGAGCTGAGGAAGAGGTGGGTCAGAGAGCAGTTGGTTTCAAAGAGCCACAAGTCAGTGGCTTGTTCAGACATGTCTTTGCTGGTAGTCCTGGATATCCTCTGTGGCATCCAGGTGACCTTATGATACACTCACCCAGAAAAGGACACCAGTGCCTCTGCTCATAGTCACTTCTCAGAAGTGCTTTTGAATCCTCTTTCCTCCAGGGATAATTTGGTGGCAGGTATAGCATGGGCTGATACACAATCAGAAAACCCAGACTACAAGAGAAACTAAAAGTCTAGAAAAATATATGTACAGATTTTTTCCCAAATAGCCCAATCAGAAGATACATGCTATTAAAAAGTAAATGATTGAGATTAATGGTCCTGGGTTGCAGCCAAAAAAGTCTCAGAGAGCAGCTGAAGACACAAAGAAATTTATTATTCAATACATCCTCACCAGACCAGACACATAAAACAAGAAGTCTTTGTAGAAGCAATAGCACATTGAACTAGTGCTTAAGTTTATTTCATCCTGTAACTATTTGTAGAAAATACCTAGCCTTGTTTCAGGCAAAGAATTGGTGTCAAGGGCAATGCATTGGCAAGTTCATTAATTTAAAAATGCAAGTGAAGAACTTTCACCAAATATGTGTGGACATGCATGGGAAGGAGGTAAGAGAGAGACATCACAGAAGTTTGTAATTGTGGAGAGAATAGCTGTTGGAAAAAATGAATCTGTAGCATATATATTTATTTCAAGATTTTGACAGGACTTAAAACTCTGTATTAGAGAAACCTTCATATCTGTGAATCCATTGCAAGTACACCTGGTTATTGCTGGATTTTATTATTATATTTTTTATAGTGTGTATTTTCTTCACTGGTTGCTGATGCCATTCTTGGATATAAAGATTTTGGTTTTGCTTTTCTAAGGTGTCAACCTCAAGTGGTGTGCTTGCCAAATGTTAGATAATGGGTTATAACAGTGGTCCCCAATCTTATTTGGGCCACGGACCAGTTTAATGTCAGAAAATATTTTTATGGACCGGCCTTTAGGGTGGGATGGATAAATGTATCATGTGACCGAGACAAGCATCAAGAGTGAGTCTTAGACAGATGTAAAATAAAACATCGTTCAGACTTAAATATAAATAAAATGAAAATAATGTAAGTTATTTACTCTTTCTCTGCAGACCGGTACCAAATGGCCCACGGACCAGTACCGGCCCGTGGCCCGGGGGTTGGGGACAACTGGGTTATAAGGTCATTTATATTGAAGATTATTACTATCACACTTTGGAAATAGATATTCAATGGAATGCAAATGACTATACCATCCCAATGCAATAGCAGACTTTAATGAGACAATTTATGGACAGGACAGAGATCATGTTAAAAATCCCGCTTCGGGCCCTGGCTGGTTGGCTCAGCGGTAGAGCGTCGGCCTGGCGTGCGGGGGAACCAGGTTCGATTCCCGGCCAGGGCACATAGGAGAAGTGTCCATTTGCTTCTCCACCCCCCCTTCCTTCCTCTCTGTCTCTCTCTTCCCCTCCCGCAGCGAGGCTCCATTGGAGCAAAGATGGCCCGGGCGCTGGGGATGGCTCCTTGGCCTCTGCCCCAGGCGCTAGAGTGGCTCTGGTCGCTGCAGAGCGACGCCCCGGAGGGGCAGAGCATCGCCCCCTGGTGGGCAGAGTGTAGCCCCTGGTGGGCGTGCCGGGTGGATCCCAGTCGGGCGCATGCGGGAGTCTGTCTGACTGTCTCTCCCCGTTTCCAGCTTCAGAAAAATACAAAAAAAAAAAAAAAAAATCCCGCTTCGGAGATCATTTGGAATCTTGTTCCCCAGCATATGTTATCAGTTTGGCCCAAATAAACTCTTATAAAAGTATTCTATAGTCTTACAGTCAAGATAGTGGTATAGTTAACATAGTATTCAAATCCTCCTACAATCACATCAAAATACTAAAAAACAACTGTCATTAAGAACCACCTGAAATCTAGCATAATGAAGCCACGTTGAGACTGGTAGGAGGGGTAGAGACACGAAAAGGGCTGGTCCCACCCACACCCAAGTATAGTTGTTTAAAATCAGGAGGGATAGCTTGACTGCCAAGGTCTCCCCTAAGGAGTGAAGAGTCCCAGCCTCACACCAGGCCTCCTAACCCAGGGTTCCAATGCCAGGAAGAGAAATACCCATAACTTCTGGTTGTAAAAACTAGTGGGGATTGAGGCTGAAGGAGACAGAGATCTGTGAAGGTCCCAGGCAACTCCTCTTAAAGGGCCCATGCACGGATTTAACTCAGACTCATTCTCTCTGAGCTACACAGCACTGGGGCAGCAGCTTGAAAGCAACCAAGGATGTATGGGAGAAACTGGCTTGTCTGGCATCAGAACAAGACCTGTGGGAAGACCAGATGAAAGTGCTGGCAGAAGCCATTGTTTCTATATCTGGCAGGTGGGCGCCATATCTGAGTTTCCATAATCTTGGCTTACTCTGTTCACTCTGCCCAGGTAATACCCTGAGGCCCCATCCCACCCTACATGTGGGCCCACTCAAGCCATTTCCAGTAGTGTTTCCATACAAATGGCCCTCTCTTGCCTCATGCTTTAGGCTTTTCTAAAATCTCTCAAACAAGCAGCCTCTGGCCTCTTATATCCTTCCTCTGTATACCTCTTGCTAAGTGGCTTCAAGCCTGGCACTAGTAACAGCCAGCCTTGGTTCACAGTTTGGCCTCTCCTGGATACCTCCAAGCCCAGCACAAGTAGCAGCCATTTGCACGTTGCCCTGGAGTTCATGCTGGGTGACCTCAGGCAGAGCACTGACAGTGGCTGACCTGGTACACTCTGGAGGCCCCAGAGCCAACCCACCCAATGAAGAGCTTCAGACAATGCCAGATTACAGCCCTATCGTCTCCACAAACAACACACTCAAGGGCGGACTGGCTGAACACCAAAACACCATTGAAGCAAGTCCTGTTCCGTAGGGTCAGCTCCTGCACTAGCAACTCCTCTGCTGTAGTCACAGCTGGTCCTTGCAACCGACCAGCCTGCTAAAATTACTTGTATGATGATGGTCTAGCCATTTTGTCACTTCAGGAGTGTGTTCACTCCCTATAAGAGGAGGAAGATTTGAATGACTCTATTCCATTAAAATAAACAAGAACTTCCTGAATAGCAGGTCATAAAAACAAAAAGGCAGAATGTTTCCTCCAGGGAATCTGAGATCCACTAAAGAGGTAAACATAAAAATAAATGTAGCTCATGTATCTCCTGAGGAATATCCTATCTTTTGGAAATAATATTAAATCGTTATAAGCCCTTCTAACATATCCCATGGGAAATCTACTGCCTCTCAAATTCTGAAAATCCCTGGGAGATATATGTTTACATGGTCAACTTTGGCTTTAAGTTTAGAGTCTGAGCTTCTATTCTTGCTCCACACTTGATTTAATTTAAATCTCCTGTATCTATTCAGTCTACTACAGGTACACATGGAAGTGAAGCCCTTTGTTTCTAGAGAGGCTGCAGAGCATGGAGGTTGCTTGGTGACAGTCTCTATGCTTAGGATAGAAGTCTAGCGATGATGCTACCTTTTTAAATTGGGTAGGTCTTTTTTTTTTTTTTTTTTCCTGAAGCTGGAAACGGGGAGAGACAGACTCCCGCATGCGCCCGACCGGGCGGGATCCACCCGGCACGCCCACCAGGGGCGATGCTCTGCCCACCAGGGAGCGATGCTCTGCCCCTCCGGGGGGTCGCTCTGCCACGACCAGAGCCACTCTAGAGCCTGGGGCAGAGGCCAAGGAGCCATCCCCAGCGCCCGGGCCATCTTTGCTCCAATGGAGCCTTGGCTGCGGGAGGGGAAGAGAGAGACAGAGAGGAAGGAGGGGGTGGGGGTGGAGAAGCAAATGGGCGCTTCTCCTATGTGCCCTGGCCAGGAATCGAACCTGGGTCCCCCGCACGCCAGGCCGACACTCTACCGCTGAGCCAACCGGCCAGGGCCTTGGGTAGGTCTTTTAACATCAATTTTCTCATTTGTAAAATGGGATAACAGTGTTTTAGTTAATAATATTTTGAGAAAAGTACATGCAATAATTTAAACAAATACTTAACATAGAGTGTGACATTAATACTCAATATATTGTTTGCTATCATTTTTAAAAGTCACTTTTACTGGTATTTATGTGCATAGTGCTTACTGTAGGAGGCCTGGATACATTGGGGAAGGTTCATTACTTTGCAGAAAACACAAACCCTTGATTATTAGATATCCTTGTTTGCTAAAACCACATCTATTGAAACAAATTTTTTACTACATTACAAATGTCAATTGTATATGTGGTAATAAATGCAATATTACAAGATAAAAAAGTAGATAGGAGATGGAAGAATTCAGGAGATACTTGAATTAGGTTTGGTTTTAGTGGGTGAATTGGGGTTTATAAAGTCAAGTTATAAGAGGGCATTACAAGTAGAGGTAAAAAAATGTTACAAATGCCATAATTTTTTATTTCTTTAATCATTTCATAGAATATTCACTTGGCATCCATTGCATGGAAGGTATTATCTTAGGATGTGGGATTACAGGACAAGATAAAACTGGTACAAAGACAAACACTGAAAAGGTACAACGTGTTTATAAGAACAGGTGTCAGGTATACCAGGAGGTCCTTACCTAGTCTGACATCAGGTTTCCTTGATGATGTCACATTTAAACTGACACTCTGTCAAGTTCTACTTTCAAAACATCCAGAACCTTGTACTGTCTCATCATCACCACTGCCACCATCCTGCTCCATCATCTTTCACATGGAAAGATCACATATCTTCTCCCCTTCTTCCCTAGAGTCTGTTCTCATCACAGCAGACCGAGTGATCCTAGGGAGAGCAGGCACCAGTTTATGACAGTGTTTAACCCTCTGTCGACTCCAATCTTGCTCAGACTGAAGACTGGAATCAGAGTGTTTATAATGTCTGTGAGAGTCTTCCATGGGCTGTCTCGACCTATTATCTCTCCGACTGTCCCCTTTACATTCTCTCTCTTGTTCCCTTGCTCCAGCCATTCTGACATTCTTGCTAATCCTCTTCTTCATAGTCCTCATGACAGCTATTCTCTGTTTAGAACAGTCCTCTCCCAAACATACATGACTCACCCTCATTTCCTTCAGGTGCTTTCTTGAATGCTATTTTGAGAAACTGTACATTGACCACACTCTATAATATAGAGTCATCTCTACTCTCTCATGACTCCATTCCCCTTCACCCTGAATTATTGCTGCCCAATAGTATTTGTTACCATCAAATATATTTCATATTATTTATTTATTTATTTATTTATTTCCTCAATCCCTTATTATTTTTTTTTAAATAAATTTTTATTAATGGTAATGGGATGACATTAATAAATCAGGGTACATATATTCAAAGAAAACATGTCTAGGTTATTTTGTCATTAAATTATGTTGCATACCCCTCACCCAAAGTCAGATTGTCCTCCGCCACCCTCTATCTAGTTCTCTGTGCCCCTCCCCCTCCCCCTAACTCTCTCCCTCCCTCCCTCCCATGTCCTCCCTCCCCCCACCCCTGGTAACCACCACACTCTTGTCCATGTCTCTTAGTCTCGTTTTTATGTTCCACCAATGTATGGAATCATATAGTTCTTGTTTTTTTCTGATTTACTTATTTCACTCCGTATAATGTTATCAAGTTCCCATCATTTTGCTGTAAATGATCTGATGTCATCATTTCTTATGGCTGAGTAGTATTCCATAGTGTATATGTGCCACATCTTCTTTATCCAGTCTTCTATTGAAGGGCTTTTTGGTTGTTTCCATGTCTTGGCCACTGTGAACAATGCTGCAATGAACATGGGGCTACATGTGTCTTCACGTATCAATGTTTCTGAAGTTTTGGGGTATATACCCAGTAGAGGGATTGCTGGGTCATAAGGTAGTTCTATTTGCAGTTTTTTGAGGAACCACCATACTTTCCTCCATAATGGTTGTACTACTTTACAGTCCCACCAACAGTGAATGAGGGTTCCTTTTTCTCCACAGCCTCTCCAACATTTGCTATTACCTGTCTTGTTGATAATAGCTAATCTAACAGGGGTGAGGTGGTATCTCATTGTAGTTTTGATTTGCATTTCTCTAATAACTAATGAATCTGAGCATCTTTTCATATATCTGTTGGCCATTTGTATCTCTTCCTGGGAGAAGTGTCTGTTCATGTCCTCTTCCCATTTTTTTATTGGATTGTTTGTTTGTTTGTTGTTGAGTTTTATGAGTTCTTTGTAAATTTTGGATATTAGGCCCTTATCTAATCAAAATGGCCATATTACCCAAAGCAATATACAAATTTAATGCAATTCCCATCAAACTTCCTATGAGATTTTTTAAAGAAATGGAACAAAAAATCATCAGATTTATATGGAACTATAAAAAACCCAGAATAGCCAAAACAATCCTAAGGAAAAAGAATGAAGCTGGGGGCATTACAATACCTGACTTTAAACTATATTATAGGGCCACGATAATCAAAACAGCATGGTATTGGCAGAAAAATAGACACTCAGACCAATGGAACAGAATAGAAAGCCCAGAAATAAAACCACATATATATGGTCAAATAATCTTTGATAAAGGGGCCAACAACACACAATGGAGAAAAGAAAGCCTCTTCAACAAATGGTGTTGGGAAAACTGGAAAGCCACATGCCAAAGAATGAAACTCGACTACAGCCTGTCCCCGTGTACTAAAATTAATTCAAAATGGATCAAAGACCTAAATATAAGACCTGAAACAATAAAGTACATAGAAGAAGACATAGGTACTAAACTCATGGACCTGGGTTTTAAAGAACATTTTATGAACTTGACTCCAATGGCAAGAGAAGTGAAGGCAAAGATAAATGAATGGGACTACATCAGAATAAAAAGTTTTTGCTCAGCAAGAGAAACTGATATCAAAATAAACAGACAGCCAACTAAATGGGAAATGATATTTTCAAACAACAGATCAATCCCTTATTTTCCATGAGCTCACTGGTGTTCAACTTATGTCTCTGACAATGCTGGGCATATGGAAGACTCACCATAAATGTTTGCTGAGTGGATAAATATAGGTAAGGCAGATGGCTGCTTCTGCTGGCTTCCAGGCAGAGGAGCAGAAAATCCATTGGCTCTGAGCTGGAAAAGGCACACTGAGTGGGAAGAAATAAAAGAATTTCAATGTGGATGGAGTATAGGAAGCAGAGAAAACAAGAACTCGATGATCTTTTCCATTATACTCTATGGTTCTAGGGCAATGATCAAAAGTGAGATTCACTATGATTTAGACTTTGTGGTGGGTACTGGAAGAAGCCTTGGTTATAAAATGCTGAGAGTATAGTTATGCAGTGCAGTAGAATGTTTTGCTTGTAAAAAGTTTCTGCCTTATTGTGCTGGAATACTTTAATATTCTTATTTGATGGAGAATAATCTGTGGGGACAAATCTTTTAGGTTGCTAAAGTACAAAAATGTGGCTTTCTTATTCTGCTTTTTTACTTCTGACCAATTTTAGAGTCTTCTTCACATTTTTGTAGTTAATGTCTGCAAGATATTTTTCTCTCTTCTCACTTTGTAGTCAAAAGTCAATGTCTGTAAGACATTTTTTAAATCCTTTAAAATATATTCTTTTTCCTTGGCTATGAGATTCTTTCCTTGGCTGTTTTTTGGGGGGAGGTTGTTTGTTTTTTTCAAGAAGCCTGAGGGGTTTCTTTCTGGCTGATGGTCAGTTGTACTGAGTGGTGACTGCATTTCATCTGTTCTGAGCTCTGCCTGGCAGTCTTGGACATTTGACTGCCACTGTCATCTACAATACAAAGTGAAAAGTTTGCTTCTGCAAAGCACAGATGATGAAAGAAAAAGTTTTTTTAATTTTAATTTGGGAATAAAATATAAAAGGAAATGTATTTCCCTAAATGAGAACTCTGCTGAAATGGTTGAACTAGGGGGAAAATAAATGAATAAATTTACTTATAAAGCTAGAGATTGTTGTTGAAAGAAAGTATATTGAAAACATTTGCATTCTATTATGTTAATTACTTAAAAATGCTTACTAGCTCCATTTTCTTAAGCTTAAATAATTTCTTCATGAGTCAAAAAATTTCCTTTGAGTTGAGCTAATTACAATCTAGTTAGGAGGAGCCGGAGGACACAAGAAATTGAACATTAAGTGGTAATTTGTATGTTTATTCCTGTGGCCTGCAGGGGTCTTACCATCATGGAAGCTCCTGCAGCTGGAGGGAAGGTATATGTGGAAGAACAAGTATTCAGCAGGGGCAATGATCAGGGAAAAGAACTGAAATCTGGCCTTAGGGAAGGGGTCAAACGTTTGTTTTATATACTTTAACTCAAAGATATGGCAAATCTGACTTCCCTTCTGACAGATTTGCTATTATATATATATATATATATATATATATATACACACACACACACACACACACACACACACACACACACACACACACATCAAAAATTACATACAGCACACAGTATCATAATATGCTAGATAACTAACTTGTGGATGGTTAAGTAGAGTTTTCAGCTGTGAAATTCATATACTGGTGAATAGAGTCTGTCCACAGTGTGAGGGTGTAGTTCTCGGCAAGTTGGCCAGTGCTTCAGATGAGTTCTAAGATTAGTACAGAATGACATTGCAAAGTAAATTAGGTACCAAGGTCTAAGGTGGGAGGGTTGGAGTGAAGAAAGAGGTTCATATGGATTACAATATGATGGAAATACAGAAAACCAAATATTTTAGAGAAAACTAGCAGCCATTGAAAGTGAATGTCATGATCAAACCTCCATTTTGTTTATTTCTATTTCATGAGCAATTTGAGCATAGGTAATTTAGACATTACAAAGATATAGAACAAAAAATGTAAATCTTGTAACCTCTTCCACTCTTAAAAATAATAATTTCATATTTCTCTTCTTACATCATAAGGGTTTAAGAAGAACTCTTTAAAGCTGCTTCATATATAGAAATTTACATGTTGCATATAATAAAAAAGTAGCAAAGAAAAATTATTATCATAATAATATTAGTAATAATAATATTAGCAACAAAGAGGAGAGAGATGGTGTGTGTGGGTGGGAAGTGTCTGATTGTGCCAATACAGAGCAATAAGTCCATAGATAGAATTTAGAGTGTAAAGACTGAGACTTAGAGGTGAAATTTACTTATGTGATTACATGGAAATTATTTTAAAGTTGTATTTCGAAATGAAGGTGGAGAATGGACAGAAGAAAGGAGTAGAAAACAGGAATTAAGGAGCTGATTTAGAAGCAATGATAATAAGGTAAATTGACACACATTGGAGAAAATAAAGTCTCTTTAATAAGTGGTGCTGGGCTCTTAGTTCCTGAGATTAGCATTAGAGGAGAGAGCAGAGAGCAGAGAAAAGCCACATGGAGGAGGCCTGGAAAAGCAGCCAAGATGGCAGAGTGCTGAAGGAAAAGCCAGTTTGTGCAGGGAGAAGGAAAGGGATGGGGATCAGAAGTAAGTCTGATGAGCTAGAAACCTTTGATTCTAGGAAACTTGGATAAAGTCAGTAGCTTTGTGAGCACTGAATGAGTGGGTTTTGGAGCCCAGTGTGTATTTTTACTTGCCCGCCAGGTGCAAGCTAGGATTAAAGATGATGGCCCACCAAAATAAATAAATAAATAAATAAATAAATAAATGGTGCTGGGAAAATTGGAAGGCCTCATGGTACAGAATGAAATTGACTACAGTCTGTCCTCATGTAAAAAATTAATTGAAAATGGACCTAAAGCCTAAAACTAATATCTGAAACAATATATTATATAGATGAAAACATAGGTACTAAACTTATGGACCCTGGCCATAGAGAAAAATTTATCAATTTGACCCCAAAGGTAAAGGAAGTAAAGGCAATAATAAATGAATAAAACTATATCAAATTAAAAAGCTTCTGTACATCAAGGAAACTGACAACAAAACAAAAAGTCAGCCAGCCTAATGGGAGATGATATTTGCAAACAATAGCTCTAATGAGGGATTAATATCCATAATATATAAAGAACTCACAAAGCTCAGCAACAAACAAACAATCCCACTAAAAAATGGAGAGAGGGCTTGATCAGACACTTCTCCCAAAAATATATACAACTGGCCAAAGATATATGAGAAATTGCTCATCTTCACTAGCTATTCAAGAAATGCAAATCAAAACTACAGTGAGACACCACCTCACTCCTGTTATATTGGTTATTATCAACAACACAGGTAAAAACAAGCATTGGAGAGGCTGTGGAAAGAAAGGAACCCTCCTTCACTATTGGTGGAAATGTAAGATGGTACAGTTATTATGAAAGAAAGTATGGAGCTTCCTCAAAAATCTAAGAATAAAACTATCATATGACCCGGCAATCTCTCTACTGGATATCTACCAAAAAAAACCTCAAAAACATTGGTGTGTAAAGACCAAAGCACCCATGTTCATTGCAGCACTATTTATAGTGACCAAAGCATAGAGGAATGTGCCCTTCAATAGAGGAATAGATAAAGATGTGATACATATATACTATGGAATACTATTCAGCCATAAGAAATTATGACGTATTGCCATTTATGACAACATGAACGGACCTTGAGAACATTATACTGAGTGAAATAAGTAAATCAGAAAAAGCTAAAAAAAAATAGTTGAATTGAAAATGAAGAGATCTTTGTGTATGATGAAGTAATGTGAATCAAAGGAGGGGGCAGGTAATGATGAAATGACATAAATAAAATTTTATTAAGATGTTGAAACTGGAAAACCAGGGCACTGATGATCATCCATACAAATGATAATGTGACTCAAGATGTTAGGAAAAGTGGATGAGGAAAAGAACAACTTTGAGTCTCATTCCTAATATGTTATAGGATATAAATAAGTGACTTCTAGTCAAAAGGATGCAAAAAAATGAAGGACAGTGATAAAGATAGAAAGCTAGTGTCAAAGTGCTAAATATGGGAACTGGGGAAGCAAACTAGTGCTTTCACTAAGTATCTCAGAGACAAGACAAATACTGATGACAATGCTTCCATTTGAAAGTTGTGGGTCACCTAGAATAATACAGTAGAGGATGCTTATAAATTGATACATGGGGTTTTCTGAAATCATAGTTTTGGAGTAGAAGAAGAAGCTGTTTACATATCTGGAAGTGAGACCAAAATGGGATAGGATGGAGTAGGTTTGGATTAACCTGGAGTAAGAAGGGAGCACAGACTACTTGTAATATGTATAAACAGAAAATTTGATTAGTAATACAAACATAATCCCGGTGCTTTGTTAAAAATATTTGCACATACAATAACACTCACTTATATTTAATATTATTCAAGTCTTATTAATTTAGTGATTTCCTGATTTTTAAGCTCTTAATAATCTTATTTTTAATATTGTAATATACCTCTTCATTTAATTTCCATATGCTCCAGTAGAGAGAGAGGGAGAGATAGGGAGAGAGGCATTGGAAAGAAAGAGCTCATGCATGCAGACATACACTATAGTGACCCCAAGCAATAAATTTTGTGACCTTTTATTTAGACAAGTAGACAGACATGCTTTACTAGGTATGCTCAAATAACTTTTAAGTTCTATAAATTAATAAATAAAAATACTTAGAAGATTCTCATTGACTTCAGCCACATTTTCTTTCCTCAATGGGATTGAAATCTTTCCAAGTCCAAAATTTATGTCTTTGGCCCAGTGTGATATACATGAACAAAAAGAACAAATCTTAAGCACATTTTTTATAACTGGAGTAGCACATTTCTTCTGTTTTCACATAATTCACAAATAGCTGGACAGATTTTACTTAAGCCTTCAAAAGAAATTCCATTTTAGACTAGACACTAATGTGGAAAATTTGAGGCCAAAAGATTTAACTTTTTAAAGTCTTTCAAGTAGGCAAGAGAGTGACTGAGCGACAAAGGCTGAGAGACAGCAAAGAGTGAGAGAGAGAAAGAAGGAGGCGATGCAGAGAGAGACAGAAACAGAAGTAACTTATGAATTAATTGGAATACCATTTCTCTAAAGTTTATATATATTTAAAATTTACTTTCTAATCTTATGCAATGCTTATTGTGCCAATATAAGCACTAGTTGTTTAATGCATAGTGTATATTTTTATATTTAGCCAAAAAATTATTTCTGTTTCTGGATAACATACAGGTCCATATTTTCTCTAAATGATATAATTTAAATGCAACTTAAAAATTTAAATATGACCCTGGGTGGTTGGCTCAGTAGTAGAGCATCGGCCCGGTATGGAAGTCCCAGGTTCGAATCCAGCCAGGGCACACAGGAGAAGTGCCCATCTGCTTCTCCACCCTTCCCCCTCTCCTTTCTCTCTCGCAGCCAAGGCTCCATTGGAGCAAAGTTGGCCCCAGTGCTGAGGATGGCTCCATAGCCTCCACCTCAGGCACTAGAATGTCTCTAATTGCAGTAGAGCAACACTCCAGTGGGGCAAGCATCACCCCCTGGTGGGCATGCCGGTTGAATTCCAGTAGGGCGCATGCGGGAGTCTGTCTGACTGCCTCGCCGCTTCTAACTTCGGAAAAAATACAAAACAAAACAAATCAAAAACAATTTTAATGCAATTTTTATATTATGAAAAAAAGCAGAAGATGCTGTGTGAATATACATCAGTTTAACACTAAACATTTACAAAATGTGGGGAGAAGCAAAAAAGCAAAGACCAGATTCACCAGACAGTTTCCGGTGCATGTTGAATGCCCACCGACTTCAAAGGGTTTACTACTCACGATACAGGCTCACAATATGGGATGGGGAATAAAAATCTGCCAACAACTGCCACTTGTAGAGTCTCAGCCAATTTTCACAAACTTGGGAGTTGTTCTCTTTGAATTTTTATCAGTGAAAAAAGTCTGGAATGACTGAAGACACTTCTCAAGATTTTTGTTTCTTTACATTCGTACAGACTAGATTGAGTTGGAAAAAAATTAGCTTTTCATTAAACATGTCCAAAGACTTAGTGTGTTAATCTCTATTTTTTCTTCAGAAACAACAAAAAGTTTTAAAATTTCAATATATTTAATAGAATCATAGTGTTTCAGGCTTTGAAATCTTTCGGCAGTAATAGTGTCAAGTTTATTTGTTTTATGTGAAAAGGCGTTTTGAGGTACATTTTTAGTTGGGATTTTAGATTTTGTCCCTTCTTCCTGCCCCAGGTGTGATGCATTTCCTGCTCACCATCTGCTTTCCACCCATGAAACAGTTTTCAAAACCGTTGCTCTTTTCAGCCATTTACTCGACCACATTAGGAAAAGAAAGGTACATTTGAGCTACAGACCATAGAGACCAATGTTAGTCTTGATGGAAACTATTGCCAAAGAAATATAGCACAACCCAATCATTTTTCGGTTTTGTTCTTTTCAAAATACATACCTATGAAAAAAACAAAGAAATAAATGATAAAACCAAGCAGTCCTAAATAGCAAGAATAAACATCATCACTGCCAAGTGGTTGTTTTACATGTAGCATGAAATTTGCTGGATGAAAGGTGTTTGAGCGAAACATTTTTTTGAGCAATTCATCAATAAATCGGTTAAATGTAAATATGTGTCTTGCTGTCTTTTATTGGAAAGTGCTGCTGTATGTGTGTTGGCAGGTGTGTATTTATGTGTAAGATTTATAGGAACTCAAAAGTTGTGATTCGTGGTTATGGCTGTTGCCCGTGAACCTAGAACCCAGTATTATGCAAAATCAATGAGTAAGCATGACAAGGAGATTTGTCTCTACTTTTTATGGTGCCAAAGCAATTTTTTTTGGAGCATAATGAACTATTTATTAGTTTTCCCCATACACTGCAAAAGAATTGTCTGATTTTGTTTTTGTCCTTTGAATTGAGGACTTGTTTCTTGAATACAATGCAAAATATTTTTGTTTCAGTGTAGAAACAGTTTGAGGAGAGTTTTACTGCTCCTCCTACTGTAGCCTGACAGCTGCATTGAGCACACACATCTGCCTTATTGATGTCAAGTGGTACACAGTCATCTATCAAAACAGCTGTTGTTGGCAGATCATTTCAAGTATCCTGTGGGTGGATGGAATATGGATGATCGCTGTACAAAGTATATAAAGCTGGGTTTATTGGTTTTGACACTGGTTTCTTACCAAACTACTCTGTGTTTTCATCTTAGTACCTCTCTAATGCTAAAAATTAGGTTACAACATAAAAAACAAGTGATTTCTTATCTAATTATCCAAATATTCAAGAATGTTGAAAACGTTGCTGGTCTTATAGATTAGTGGAAGAAAAAGGTTTGCTAAAAGAAAAATTTTTGTGAATGGTTACTGCTTGAAATATCTCACAACCTAAACTTAAAATATATTTATATATACAAATATAATAATACATTATATATTTTATGTAATGTAATAGGATATGTAAAAATATACAAAATATATTGAACTGAGTACATTGGTTAAATTCTAGTGTTATATCTACAGTAAGCCTAACATTGCTCTAATATTATTTATGAAGTTGCTATATATCTTTATCTCTCTATCACTATCTCTATTAGACCCAATGTCACTTCTCCTACACAGTCACCCTGGAATATTAGGTCTCTTATGTGCTATGTGTGTGTGGTCACTGTTTTGCTTCAACAAAATTAACACTTTCTTTAACAAAATAAAAAGAGCCTTTGAGAAGTTAGTATTAAAATGGAAATGCATTAAAACATATAAAATCATAGGATTTGTAAGTAGACTTGTTTAATCTGGTTAGAACTAAAGAAAGCAACTTTAGTAAAAATAAGTTACTGATTATATGGAGGAATTACAAAGATAGTTTTGGGTAATTATTGATCAGGGAAAGATTGTTGGAGGCTATTATATGGTTTGACATTGTATAATTTTATTTTTCATTATTTAGTATTCTTTTTTTGTCTGACATCATAAAAATCAACTATTAATTTGTCAAAAATGTTCCCATGAATAGGATTTGTCAGGACTCAGAATTATTTTGCAAACTGCATTTTAGACACAAATGAGGAAGAGATAACCTCTATGACAATATGATGCCAAGTTTAATTTGTTGTGTATCAATTCTACAAGAATAGAGTATTAGAATTCATATGAAAGTCATGGCTGTGGAGGTTTCCTTTGAACGTGCACCTTAATAGGGCTCATTCTATTCAAAGTTGCTTTTTTGTTTTCTCTATCCACATTCCTGTTATTACACTGATCCAATGCTATGGCTTTAGATGCTATCTCTATATGCTGAAGGCCTAGATGCTGATCGCCAGCTCAGACTTTCCTTTAAACTTCAAACTCCTTCATCCATCTATTGTACTTATGAGATGTTTCCCTTGGGTATCTAAATGTAGCTAATCAAACCATTCATGTCTTCACCCAGCCCGCTATTCCTATGGTCTTCCCTAGCTTAAAAAGAAAAAAAAAAACAAACTAACCTTATCTTACCAATTCTTGGGCAAAACAATTTGAGTCCTTTTTTTCCCTTTCCTTTTTTAAGGTTAGCCCAGTTGGTTAAGAGTATTGTCCTAAAACAACAAGATTGCAGGTTCAATCCCCAGTCAAGGCACACCAAAAAATGCACAACTGAGTGGATCAACAAATGCTTCCCTTCCCCCTCCCCCCTCTCTCCTTCCCTCTCTTTGTCTCTCTAAGAATCAATCTGGCTGGATAGCTCTGTTGATTGGAGCGTGGTCCTGGAGCACAGAGGTTACCAGTTCAATTACTAGTCAGGGCACATACAGGAACAGGTTGATGTTCCTGTCTTTCTCTCCCCTCTCTCTCTCCCCCCTGCCTTTCTCAAAAAAGAAAGAAAAAAAAAAAAACATATACCACCCATCCATTCCATCAGCAAACCCTGTTGACCATTCCATCAAAATATATTCAGCATCAAATCACTTCTCAACTCTGACTAGCACTTCTCCCCAGAATTATAGCTTCTTAATAACTTTCTCCTTTTAACCCCTTACAATACAGGCTCAACATAGCAGCCAGATTTTAGAAAAGTTTGAATTTTAAAACTTTTAGTCAGATTGTATCATTCCTCAACTTAAAACCTTATACTAAACTTCTGTTTCATCCCAAGAAAAATTCTAAATTCTTATAGACTCCCAGGTCCTACCATGATCTCATTCTCTATTCCTCTAAAACCTTGTCTTTTAAAATTTCTCTTGTCTCAGTGGTTTCTTGCTGCTCCTCAAATATGTTGGGCATATTTCTGCCTCATATTTTTTTCACTTGCACTCCTGCCATGGATATTCTTTATTCTAGTTGTGAATAGATCTATGCATGACTAACTTACTCATTTAGGGGAAGGGATTCCAGTAAGCAAGGTTTTTTTTACCACTCTATTTTAAATCATTCTTGTCTCCATTATCATACTCTATCTTTTTATCTGACTTTAATCTTTTTAAAACATCTTTTTATCACCATCTGGTATTTTATAGTCTGTATTTCTTCACTAAAATAAAAGTCCCATGACAATGTGGATTTGTTTTCTCTAATACAACTTCAGACTTCTTGAGGTTTGGCCTGGCATAGAGTAGCCATTCAGTAAATATTTGCTGAACTGAATATACTACTTTCATGTCATTTGTAAAGTCTTATTGAGTACTAAATGTATTCAAAAGATTGTTATAGAACAAGATAAAATAAATAGCTTTTCCAATTTAGTTTCTACAATAAAACAGATGTGGACTATTTTTCCAATAAAGATAATAATGGTCTTAATTCAATCAACACTGTTCTTGTTGGCAAAGAAAAGCTTTCTGTGCAGAACTCAATTTGACTTCTAAATAATCTCTCCCCCTCACCTTTGAAGACAAAAAGAAAATGTAACAAAAATAATTTTTTTAAGATTATGCATAGTTGAATCAAAATCTCCAATGGGAAATTGAGATAAAATGTGTTAAAAATACCAAGATGAGTCAATATATTTCCACATGTTCTTTGAGTTAGTTTTTCTATTAGTATCAGGTAATTTATGATTATTTTATTAAATGCATTACTTTAAATTAAGATCATAAAGAAACACTTCATAGAAGGAATGAGAAAGAGAATAAACATATCATATTATTATGTGCCAAGATAAATTTAAATATTATATTTTATAGCCAAAAATAAACACATTTTTTTCTCCTCCATTCTCTTCAGTGGGAAATATCTGAGAAAAACCCAGGAATAAAATATGTCTGAAGTGTGAGGTCACACTAACCTCATTTAGGGCATGAAAGTGAACGATCTAATAAAAAATGTTTTTTTGACGATCCAAATTTTGTTTTTTTTCAGACCAGAAATATACTTTTCTTTTCAGACACCTTCATATGCATGCTGTGGGATGTTTGGGATTTTGTTGCAGACTGATGTAACCATTGTTGGGCAGGTTACCCATGACTTCATCCAGAGTACAAATTACAGGAGATTTAGTATGCATATGTAATGATTTGCCACATATGCATAGAATTAAATGTCCCAGGCTGCTCTGATGTTCCATGTAGAATCTGTTGTTTTGCTTGGTATTTGACTGTAGAAAGTAGCAGAGTTAAGAGATTTTGAGAACATGTAGAAATAATTCTAATGGTTTCCATATGTGAAGACATAGTCTCAACAAGTGACTGATAAATGTGTGAATGAACACTGGTTTAGGAATCTGAAGATCTGGATTCTGGGGGCCCAGACCCATTACTTCCCAATGACATGGGTGGGTGGACTCATTTTTGAGCCTAAGATGACTTACTTTCAAAGTGGGGTGAAAACCATTGTTTTGCTTATGCAGAGGTTGTTGTGAATATTAAAAAGCACAATAAAACAGTTGGCAAATACTAAGAAGAGTTCATACCTTTTTTACATGGAAAAAAATGAGTATTTACCGTGGATACTATGGGAACAAGATCAATAAAACATCAAATTCCACATTAAATTAAAAAGCCAACATATAACTGACAAAGTTAGACATGCACAAAAGGCAACATAAACATGAAATGTTTCTAATGCTGGAAGCAAGAAGAGTAAGCCAGTTCTGTCCAATTTAGCATGCTTAAAGCCAATCAAGAGCAATTCCTTCCAAATAGAGATCTACAAAAACAATAAAATACAATTAATAAAATGGCGATACTGTACCTACATCTCTAGCAATAATTAATTTAAATGTAAATAGATAAATTCTCCAATCAAATGATGAATGGATAAAGAAGATTAGGTACATATATGCAATGGAATATTACTTGCCTATAAAAAAGAATATAGTCTTACCACTTGCAAAATGGGTGAACCTAGAAGGTCAGATAGAGAAAGACAAGTACCATATGATTTTACTTACATGTGGAACCTAAAAACAAAGTAAATGAGCAAGCAAGTCATAAGCAAACTCATAGGTACAGAGAACAAACTGATGGGGGGGCCTGGGATGACTATGGGATTAAGAAGTACAAATTGACAGCTATAAAATAATCATGGGGATGTAAAATACAGTTTAGGAGACAGTCTATAACACTGTCATGACTATACATGGTGTCTGGTGGGTGCAAGACTTATCAAGGGGGTCACTTTGTAAGTTATGTAAATGTCTAACTACTAGACCGAACACATGGAATTAATATGATATTGAATTTCAACTTTAATTGAAAAATTAAAATTAAAAAAGGGCCATTCTTTTCAGAATGTTAAAAGAGAGAATGTGTTCTTAGATGTCTGACGTCTTAAGGGGGATCTATAAAAGCAGACCCTGAAATAAGTCTTCATGTACAAGTTATCCTATTAGAAAAAAATTCTCAGGAAGGAAGTGGGGAACTGAGATGCAAGGAAAAGGAGACAATGGCACACTAACAACTTAAGTCCCGTAAAGAGTCACTGTGGCTGAATCCCATAGAAGAGGTCTTCAAATCCTGTCGGTCACACCTAGAACTTGAGGGAAGTAGGCAGAATACAAGAACAATCTTGTCAGTGTGCATCATTAAAACTCTTTCCCAAAGGGACACAGATATATGAATCTGATAAATTAATGGAGACCCTATTTGTAGATGAATGAACAGTTTTGAATATCAATTTATTTAGACATCCATACATTCTACAGAATCTATATAGATATCTATTAAGTGCCATGTTCTGAGTGAGGCACCAAAAAGTATCTCAAGGAGATTACCATAAGGTGCAGAAGACAATATCAAAGAATAGCCAAGGATGAGTGTTACGGCTTTACCTGGTTCCTGACATGAATTACTGAAGCGAGAGCAAAGCAGAGAATAAGCAGTAGTGCTATCCTGGTTTCAAGTTCTGGCTCTGTCAGTCATCACTGTGTGATCCTGGGACAGTGACCTCATCTCTCTATATCAGTGTTCTCTTCTACAGCATTGTGATGACAACTCTAGCCAACTGCTAGTGTGTTTTGGTAAAGATTGAGACCATATGTTCAAAGCAAAACAAAACAAAACTTAGATGTTAGAAAGTTAATATTTATTTCTAATGAATATTCATTTCATGCAAGTAATTTCCACTTTTCCGATTCTGGGTTTACCATGAATCCCGAATATAATTTGGCTTTTCATTTACATCTACATGGAGGAGGAAGTACTGGCAAAAGGACGGGAATGGCTCAGTCTCCTGGCAGTTACGCCTCACGGTGTAAATCAAGCTTCAGTTTTATAGACCAAAGGAAAAATAACATGTTTACTGCAACTTAAAGTAGGAGGAATCTGTGACGGGAGGATCCTTTTCTCCTTGTCCTCACAAAGTCTTCTTCACTATCACTGCCTTCCTCATTCTTAAAGGGAGCATGAGGCACTACCCAAGTGGAATGCACATTTGGAGTTTAGAGGGAACAGAGCCTAATTTACATGCTCAAGAAAGGCTGGAATTCAGAACCTTTGAAGTGGATGAGCCGAAAGGAGAGTGGTTTGTTGCCTTCTTTGCATCCCAGTGGCAAGGGCAGGATTTCTGTCCTGGACTGATAGGGCTGGCTGAACAGAAGAGATTGACAGCAATATCTCTGTCACAGATACTCACAGCTAAAGGAGAAGGACACTGCATGTCATGCAGGATCACATGGGAGTTGCCCTCAGGAACAGTGAACAACCAGGGGCTTTGGGATTCAGGCTTTGTAGTTCAGAGGGTGTGTGATCTCTGGTTCTGGAGGGAGATTGTAAATAAATTGTTAATAATTCATACTGGCAAAAAACTGAGCACTACTACTCAGGGTTGGACAGGAACTGTACCTGGTCCATTTGATAAAGAGGGTTGTGTGACTAGAGGACCTCATCTGCTGAAGCAGAGTGGGAAGTAAAACTTATAATTAGACTATTCCAGGCCCTCTGAATTTCAACAGTTGTCAAAGTAGCACATGCTCTTGAGCCTTAATTTTAGGTTTTACACCACTGATAAGAAAGGCAATCATGGTAAAGAGAATATTGGGGAGAATTGTATGTATGCTGGAGACATTGTACAGTAATTATTACAAGTGTCTAATGTAAAGCTTACTCCTACATCTCATATCTAAAATCTTTAATAGCATCTACTTTATTATGCAAGATTTGATGCAAATAAAGCATGAAGGTGACTGCAAAGCACTTTTGAGTCTGGTTCCGAGGTTGGCATTAGTTTAATGTAGAGGCTGCCTGTGGGAATAGTGGTTACTTTTATCAGTATTTTCTGATCTTTGTTTTCTGAGTCTATTATCTGTTTCCCAATTTTGTCATCACCCTTAACCTTAAACCCTGGTCTTAAGTCATTTGCTAAAGTAAATGCCAATCAATGAGCATTCTTGGCTGATATCTTTAATGAACCATGTACTTTTTGAATCTGACCTGCTCATTCTAAGTGAAATCTGCTAATACTGAAATATACTTGTTACATTGCTTCTCTGGTATTTTTGCTGGTTCAGATTTTTTCTTTTATTTGTAACTTCTTTACAGATCACACAGCAGGAAACAAATATTTTAGAAAATCAATTATCTAACTTTTCTAGTAACTATTATTGCAGAACTTATAACTTTGAGCAAAATTTTATACTTAAACTGATTTTTATCTTTCAAATAATATATATATCTTTGACTTTGTGTCAGAACATTCTCTTAAAAGAACATCATTAACATTTCCAAGATATGCAGTTATATGTGCATTGAAGTAAACAAGAAAGAAAATGAGGGGCAGAATATCATTCTAATTCCTATTCACTTCAAAAATTTTTAGACAGGTAAGAGAGAGTGCACAGATCTAAGGTCAGACTGACAATTTCATGTATATTGACATAATTATATAAAATCCTCTTGAAAAAACTGCAGATGTCCCTAGGCTATGGATGTATCTTTAAAACATATTGAATGGTAGATGAAGTAGTAGAAGGAAGTGGAAAATGGATGTAGAACTAGAAATTCTAAAGCATAGATGTTAGAGGAAATTCAGGGCAGAATCTCAGAAAAATGTGGGTTTTCTGATTGTCTCTTTTCACTCCCTTCACCTTTTGTGCTAAATTGCCGAAGAGACTTTTTCAAGTTTGACTCAGCAACATTTTTTAACTTCCCAGAAACTCAATAAGTGGTGAAATTTGTGGTGTATAACTGATCCACAGTATAATTTAAAAATCTGTTGATCATAACCTTGACCTACTTTGACCTTTCCTCATTTTCATTTTCTGAGAATGTGGTGGATATTTGTTATTTACATATCTTAACCTCTCCTCTTTGTGGCAACATTACCTCATTTGCCTTGGATGAATGATCTCTCACTAATTTTACCCAGTATGCTGACCCTTTCCTTACACTTCCAGAATGAAGTATATAACTTAGGAATAGTCATTCCATTGGGTAGTTATTGATTAAAAGGATATCTCATTCCATTGGGTAGTTATTGATTCAAAAATGAAATCACAACTAAAGTAATTTCTTCTAGTTAGATACAGATTGGGCTATTGTTTTGTGCCAGTTAAAAGTGAGCCTTTCTCTATGCTAGATTGAGTCTTGTGGTCTAGCTATAAACCTGTAGCTTCTGGGAGCCACCATGTAGACCCTATAATGGAGGAACCCAAAGGAAAGAGAGCAGAAAGATCAGCCTTGGGGATACTGCCTGGGATCTTTGAATTATATAAACAAATAATGAACTTTTTTGTTTCATTAAATTTGCTTGACAACACACTTTTAATTTTTTCATTTAAAAGTATTTTTAAATTAATGATTTTAGAGATAGAGAAAGAGAAACATCGATTTGTTTTTTCAGTTATTTTATGTACTCACTGGTTGATTCTTGCATGAGCCTTACCTAGGGATTGAATCCACAACTTTGGCATATCAGGATGATGCTCTGACTAACCAAGCTACCTGGCCAGAGCACATTGTTTCAATTTTAGAATGGGGATGTCTAATCGTGCTATGAGTCATTTACATGTACATAATCCCATGAATCTTGTATTAGTTGTGTTATACTATTTTATAAATTATATTGTAAAGGTGAACTAAATACTTTGTCCCATTAATACATTTTTTTTATTCAGTGAGAGGAGAGGAGGCAGAGACAGACTCTCTGCATGCACCCCAACTGGGATCCACCTAGCAAGTACACTTGGGAGCGATATTCTGCCCCCACAGGGGGCATTGCTCTGTTGCTCAGCAATTGAGCTTTTCTTAGCACCTGAGGTAGAGGCCATGGAGCCATCCTAAGCACCTGAGGCCAACTTGCTCCAATTGAACCATGGCTGCAGGAAGAGAAGTGATAAAGAGAGAGAGAGAGAGAGAGAGAGAGAAGCGAGAAGCAAGAGGGGGAGGGGTGGAGAAGCAAATGGGCACTTTTCTTGTGCACCTTCTTGGAATTGAACCTGGGACATCCATACACAGGGCTGACATTCTACCAGTGAGCCAACCAGCCAGGACCATTAATACATTTTAGTATTAAGTGACTTGGAGGATAGAGTTAAAGCATATATAATGTTATAAAGCAATTTATCAAAATGAGGTTCTTATAATTTTATTATTGAATGAGGCCTACAGATCACCAACAAAACCATTGTGGCAAGGATTACTAGAGTCCATAATAGCATGCTGGGCCATCCAAGCAAGATCTGGAAAAGAAGTGAAGAAAACTGAGTTGTAATGTATAGCTCTTTACTGATTTTTAGAATGTATCAAGTTGGAATTGAAAATTCTGAGGCTATTAGAAATCAAATTTTTCTTTTGAGAATATTGAGATACTATGAATTCCCATGGGAAAGGTCTTCATCTTAAGCTGAGTGAGAAGGGCTTCACAGAAACTGTCAAAGGTTGGGAATCAACTGAACAAACATATCTCTGAAGTGGCAGAGGATTGAAAGAGAGAGAGATCTGAGTGAGTAGAAGTCTTATTTCCAGGTCAGTGTTCTGAAAAAGTTCTTGAGACCAAATGTGGCCTCTGGAGAGAAAGAGAGAGAGAGAGAGAGAGAGAGAGAGAGAGAGAGCTTGCCTGCAGCCACTTTAAGCCTTCTGAAGTATTGGCGGTCAATAGGTAGATATACTGTTGGAATCCTGGGGGTCTGAGGAGAGGAGCATATCTGGTAACTCAGGAAATTGTGTTTCTGTGTCATAGGAATTGCCTTCAAATGCTGGATAAGATGTGGCCCTTTGAAAAACACATGATATGATGTACAACATTCAGATTTTCTTGTGATGATGGTATTTCAATATCTTCTGAGAAGAATACAAAAACATAACATCCTCTCAACTTCAAGATAAGAAGGCATTTCTCCACATATCTAATTCATTTCTTGGCTAAATATATGTCTATTAATTTAAATCATTTTATTTCAATTTTATTTAGATGAGAGAAAGAGAGAGAAAAGCATCAATTTGTTTTCCATTTATTTATACATTTAATGGTTGATTCCTGTAATGACCCTGACCAGGGATCAGGATGATGCTCTAACCAACTGGGCAAACTTGCCAGCGCCAATATAAAATTTAAAAATAAGTGCATCTTAAATAAATGTTTGCTATTTCCAAGGCAATTCCTGAGGGCCTGAAATAGAAAGCAAGGTAATTTGTTTTTAATGTGGAAAGAAGTTCCACACTAATTGTGGAAAAAAGATGAGGAAAAGATTGATAAGGAGGAGGAAAATAAAGGAGCACCGATGAATCCTGGAGAAGAAAGACATTGAAAATGCTTCCTTTTGTGTCCAGAGTTCACAATATAGAAAAGCAAAGTTTTAAAAAAATATATGTTCTGATGCATATGAAAAGTAACATTTTATTTTCTAATCAATTACATTAATTATACCTTTACTTTGCAGCCAGAAAGAATCACATAAACCTTAGAGTAAAATATATGTAGATTATTTAAGTTAAATAAAGAAAAAAATTACAAAGACAGAAAGAATAGCCTTCATGTTGAGTTTTACTGATCTCTAGAACAGTAGCTCCACTTGAACAGAGAACCCTAGGAGAATTAAAGAAAGATATTTCCATTCCAGAGCCCAGATGTTTGGAGAGCAGCCATTGTGAGTAGAAAACATGAACCTGGCCAAGTATTTTATTTCTTATTGGATTCTTGACGATTTCTGACTCGGGTCATTTAGTGAGTCATGACTGACAGTGTATATGTGCATCTGTAGTCATTGATTCTCCAGGGATTCCTGCTTCTTTGTTTAGAACATATCATAAGGGAACATTTTTTCAGTCCCAGAAGCAGAGCTGTAGAACCCCAGAATGTAGGGCTGATTTCACCTTGCATGTTTAAGAGTCAAGATTGGTTCTAGGTCAGGGTCTAATGAAGAAAAATCTGATATTGGGTGTTTGTGATAACTCTAGAATTGTCTTGGAATGCACATTTGCGATCTCTAAAGCTTCATGGGAAACAGAATGGAAATATGTAAAGGACACAGTCTTGTATTAAGTAGTCAGGGTTTCAGTCCAGGGTCAGACCCTTCCTAGCTGTATTATGGAGCAAGTCATAAATTCTTCAACCTCAGCCTCTCTTTTGGCAAATGAAAAACAGTAATATAAACCAGTATAGCCAGATTAGTGGACATTTCAAGGACAGCTGGATTTTTATGTGCAACCATCCAATTTTAAACGCTCTATTAAATTTTATTTTTAAAATTGTATAGACAAGAATTTTAAAAAAAAGGGGGGAACTGGATGAGATTTCATCTTTAGGACAGGCCAAGCCTGATTCCAGCTTTCTTCTGGGGATTTCACTGATCTCAAAGAAATGTTTGCTTCTAATTTTTCTTTTTCTCTGTTTTTCAGTCTTAACACCATACAGCCCAATTCTGACTTCTGCTCCATCTCCTCATGAAAAAGGGGGATAAACACCCTCAGGAACCCATGTCATTAAACACAATAGACATTTTTCAGTCTGTATCTTACCTGACCTCTAGCCTTTGAAAAGCCCAGGCAACCTTTTTCCTTTTTCAAATTCTCTTTCTTTGGCTTCCTTAACATATAATTCTACTTTTCTCTTATGTCTCATACGCTCATTCTCAGTGTCTTTTTAGAAAGATATTTTCCTCCTTCTCTTGATTTTTAAATATTATATTTTTAAGACTTCTTTCCAGTCTTTTACTTTTTATACTCTCCATTCTCTTTCCACAGGTAAATTGTATCCATGCTCATGGCTTCATATACCTTTTAAACAAATGATTCCCAAATGTGTACCTCTAGCCCAAATCTTCCTGTGGGCTTCTAGAGTCAATTGCTTTCTAAATATCTCACTTTAAGGCAATTCAAACTCAATGTGCTTAAAAAGTATGATTCCCCCCTAAGTCCTGGTTTTCTTCCAGTATTTCTTATCTGAGTGCTATTGTTATTAACATATATTCAGTTGTGCAAACTAGAAATGGAGGCAAAAACTAACTACCACTATTTCTCCCTTTCTTACCTGGAATTTCCAATGCATATGCTGCCAATGCTCTTAAATCTTCTATTCTTCTCCACCTACACTCCTATTACCTGGGTTTAAACAACAATCTACACTCTTTTTCCCTTCTAATGTATTCAACAGACAGATTGGTTTATTAAACAAAAATCTCATTATATTCAATTTCAACTCAATGCCATTCACGGATTGCTAGCGTTTTAGGAAGAAGACTTTTTCAATGTTACAGTCCAAATCCTGTTTAACTATATGACTTGTCCCTTCTTCCTCTCACTAGCTCTACCATGAATTGCTTTCTATCTTACACTCTACCCTCTGGCCTTCTTTCAGTTCCTAGAATTCACCAGGGTTTTTCCTGCTCTGGTCTTTGACCTGAACCACACATGCTGTTTATGACACTCCTCCAAATTCTAGAACTCATCATACAGATGTCAGTGCAAGCATTACTTCCACTGGAAAGACTTACTGATCCTCCAGACTTGGTAAGAGTCTCTCTTGGTTTGCACACTCATCATATTCTACATTTCCCCTTAAAGGCACTTGGTAAAGTGTATATTCACATTTATGTCATTATTTGGTGACTGTGGTCTCTCAACAAATCTGGAAGCTCCCCCCAAAATGGTAATATTTTTTTTTTCAAAGCTATATTCCAAAGCTATTTCAAAGCTTAGTATGATTCCTGTGTCAATAAACACTGAATGAAAAAAATGAGTTTTACTTTAATATTTTAATATTTTATATATTTTTTAAAAATACAAAAGTATTTTTGGCAATACATAGTACTACATGTTCTTTCTCTTATTCACGCCTTGTAATACAACATCATCAAATCCATTCTGCTGTTTACAAGAAGCATACCACCTAGGTAGGTGTTTATTAAAACATCGTTCTTTGATAAGTTAGATCATCATTTATTTCTTTTTTATGAAGGCATTTGACCTGGAAAAAAGTGTTTAACTCTGTAATTTCAGAATCTGGAGTAAATGTCATTGCTTAGAAAAGAGTCATGGGGTGCTATTTATTTCCATCATTTGTGTTTCAAATAAGCTACTTTCAAATTTCAATTTTAGCTTCCCTGCTCTCTGTCCTCTATTCCTTCATTGTCTTCTTTCCTCCAAATGATTTCTGCTCTGTCTTCTTCTTTAGCTATGTATATGAAGCATATATTTCTATACACATGTTTTTGCATAGAAATTTCCAGGTTCTTGTAACCCTCTTATTCTCTAGTAACTCTCTTAGGTCACTTTCTCACAAACCCAGCCTAAATCTTCAGCCCATTACTTAGAAAAATCCTCTGATTGCAGTCTCAAAGATTCTTTTTTTTTTTTGCTTTCATATTTATATGGCACATTCTTTATGTAACTCCAACATGTTTATTATGATGATCATTATATTTGAGATTATAGGACTCCTAGAAGAATCTTTAGACTCAGGTGTCTGCCTTAGCTAGCCTCTCAGAGCAGCTGGGAAATGCCTGTGCATGGCCATTGTGGATGCCCTTCTGACTGCTCCTGGAATGTCTTGCAAATCTTCCTGTTATTCCAGACCCACTCATTCCGACCTCAGAAATCATTTCTTCTCACAAATAAAATCACATATAATTTGATCAGATTTCTTATTTTTTATATTGATTTTTAGAGGGGTAAGGGGAGAAGCAGGAAAAATCTACTTATAGTTGTTGCTTCCCATATGTGCCTTGACCAGGCAAGCCCGGCGTTCCAGGGTGATGCTTTATCCGCTGTGCCATAAGAGGTCAGGCAGATTTCTTACATATTAAAAGAACTCCTCCTGCAATCTTTGTCTATATCTAGATGTTCTTTATTCCTATTTTACCTTCTGCTAAGGCAGTTTGTAATGGTTGACAGCATTTATTCATTTCACATTTTCTTCCTTATCAGTTGCAATCTGGCCTTCCCTCTAACTTCACTTTTCAGTGGAGGTTGCCTATATCTATCCATACAGCTCACAATCATTAGGGGATATTTCAAAATGAATATGAAGCTATAAAAAAAGATGCATTTGATTTTTTTAATTAAACAAGAACATCAGAAAAGCAAACAGCAAGTCAAAGAATGTTGTTTGTACAAATGAGATGCAAAACCAACTTTTATTTCATTGGTGAAAATGCACTATACAAAAGGCTGAAAGTGCTGGAGTATCTGCAAGTTCCCTGATCCCCTAACTTTTGTGAGCAGTGTAATTGCTGTCTCCTAAGCATGGATATATATATATATATATGCTTATTATATATATATAAATTATATATATAATTTTCTTTTCTTTCCAGATTTCTGAACTATTGCTAACACCTATTCCAAGCTTTTAAAAATATATATTTTCCTTTACTTAAGATTTCTGACACCCATTGTCTCCTATTTTTCTTCTTAATTCTCTGTCCATCTCCTTTAAGAGTGTCTCTTCTCCTACATTATGAAATATAAAATGGCCATTGCATCATTGTCAGCTGTCTTCTTGTCTTACATTTTTATGCAATCCTAGCACTTTCATTTGCACCCATGTGTTTGACCACCATCTCTATCCTATGGCTCTGCTGAGTGGTCGAGGACAGCTTGAGCTCAGGGAATAGGCTGCTTCATTAGAATCCTATTAGTTCTATCTCTTAGCTGAATGCCCAGAAGCAAGTCACATTACATAATTAAAACTTGGTCATTTTATTTATCTTCCCAGCACGAAGTCTACAGTTCCTCAGGGTGGAATCCAGAAAATAGCTCTTCTAGTATTTTTTAATAACTGAGGGTAGAATATATACTCCAGATTTTGCCAGTCTGACTATTTGTTTAAGCCCCTAATTTGGAAGCTAGTGCCCAGAGAAGCAGGGACATCTGGTACTGGTGGGTTTAGGAATATCCAATTTCCAGAGGCAGTAGCGAAGTTTTAGCAGTTGCCTTCATGGTCTGGCTTTGGCAAGAGTTTGGGTGTTTACACAGAGGTTTGTCTTGGTGTCTATAGGGTCATCTCAAGGGGAATTTTGTTTCTAGAGAATTTGGGGCTTTTGAGCTTGTGATTTGCTATATGGATTTCCAGTGTTACCAGAACAGTGATAAACTAACAGCTTCTAACAGGTTCTTTTGCTGCTAAAATTGCTAAAGTGGTTTGTCACAGGAAACTGCCCTTCTCTTGTCTATTGAGACTGTTCTTGCATTCATGAATCTAGAATGACCTTTGCAAAAGCAATAACCTTGAAAGAGGAAAGAGGATTTTCCCAATGATACTATTTCCCTAAAACCACTTCAGCATTTCAAGATATAAATTAGAATCAGTGTTCTGGGGTGGGTATAGAGGTATTTTTAAGATCAAACCTAGAAGGACAAGGATTACTCATTTAAGAATTGTACAGGTTTGTTGATTTATACAACAAGAACCTGGAGTTGATGAATAGATTCTGTGGGTATTAGACTAAAAAAAGAAGCATAATCTTAGATAAGATCTAATTTACTGATAAAGGTTCATATACCTGTAACTTGGAGTGATTCTAATTTTTTGCCTAGCTCACTGATTGAAATCTGGATTTGATGACTAATGCAGAAATAATTTAATGTGCAAAATATTCCTGGTACAACTTAAACTAGGTCAGCCAATTTTTGCCCTGGGAGCCAAACTGATCAGTGGTCTATATCTGTGTATTATATTTATTTATTTTTAAATGTCCCATGAGTTAAGATTGTTTTTTGGCCATGTTTTTTTTTTATTTTATTTTTTTTATTCTTTTTAGAGAGAAATAAAATCTCTCTCTCTCTCTCCACCTTTTTAGGGGCAGAGAGAGAGAGGAAGAGAGAGAAGGGGGAGGAGCTAGAAGCATCAACTCCCATATGTGCCTTGACCAGGCAAGCCAGTGTTTTGAACCAGCAACCTCAGTGTTTCCAGGTTGACGCTTTATCCACTACGCCACCACAGGTCACACCTGTTTTTTATGTTTTTAAATAGTATTAAGTGTTGATATATGTACTCACATTATAGCTTTGATTTTACTGTTAGTCTATAACATTTGTCATCTTGGCCTTGCCATTTAGGCTCCAAAGGAAGTAATTTCCATTTTATGGAAATAAGAATAATGCAGTAGCTTTGTTCTGTATTCCCTAATTATTAGCTGGCAAATTTGTTCCCCCAAAAGGGCCTTCTTTCACGTATGACTAGTGTGGGTGTTATATAATGGGGCAGGAGGAGCCTAGAATGCAGGGCATAGCATAAGATTGTTATGTGAAATAATAAAAACTAATAAAAGACTATAGCATCAGGTAGAATCACTGGACTCAAATCTTTGAGAAATAAAGATTTAGATGATCATACTTTAAAGAACCTTAACAAATTTAACAGCTAACTGAGGGAAATGGAAGCATGGTTCAGAGAATGAAGAAATGTTATAGTCTAAATGCAACCTTATGACCACTTTCAGTATTTATACATTTTCTTTTTTCATGTATCATGTGTGTATTTGAAAATTATAATAAATCTTCCCTTTGTTGTCTTCCTCTTTGAAATAGGATGTTCTGATAGTGGAAAACATTACATTCGGTCCCATAGTTTATAAACTATTAGGCAACAAGACAGATGCATGGCAGAACTGGAAGAGTAATGACACCATCCTGAGAGCTATTGGTGCTATTTTCTCTATTGATGAAATTCTGTGATGTCTCCCTTTGGGAGTGTAAGGAAGTTTTCATGTGAATAGTGATGATTAAATTATATTAGAGGGAATATATATGTTCTTGTTTGCATGTTTAAGTAGGAAAGAAATGTGTAAATATGAAGGATTAGACTGTAACAAATTTTTATAAATTATGTTCAGCTGCTCATCATCATTGAATAATATGCTTTAGGGCATTTCCTAATTTATAAGCCAATTCTTTCACAAAGTCAAAGTTACAAATTTACCCCTCACTGCTCTATTATTGGAGGGCAGGTGTACTTCCCAACTTGGGAAACCATACAGATCTACTGGGGACTTTAATTTGGAAGCTAGTGATGCAAATAAAGAAGTGACATATGTGATGTATCATAATGAGGGAGCAGCAGTTAGTTACATCAAGTCTCCAAAAGTTGCAGGGGTCCTACTAATAGTATCTGGTGCTCAGTGTCTAAATTGAGAGATGCAATTTTGTGCGGCTGACCCTGTGGTGGAGGCAGTGTTGTATCCAGCAGAAAGCTTCTGCATTGTTATTTGGACTTTCTTCTGGCTTCAAAGTCTAATCATCTGGCCTTCCTGGAGAGTCTATGAACTGTTTAATATTTTATTTAATGGGATCTTTCCTTGTTATATAAGCTAGAGTCAGTTATATATATTTTTTGGTACTGTATTTAAGCACATTGACTGACACACTCTTCTGTAACATCTCAGCTCTCAAAACTATCAAAAATTAGCTTTTGTGGTGTAACTAAACAAACTCAAAAGTGGGTGTCTTAAGAGAGCAATAATTTTTTTAGCTCACCATCCTGCGAGTCAGAACTATTTGTTAGTTTTACCTGGGCTCATCTATGTGGTTGCAGTGACCTGGCTGGTCAACTCGGGACTTGTTGGTTTGTGATGGCCTCATTCACATGACTGGTAGTGGTGTTGGCTGTCAGCAAGTGATGAGCTTGACTCAGGCGTTTACCCAGTGGAAGCCCTCTCAGGCTTATTCCTGTGTTGAAAGCACAAGCGCTTTCTAACTTCTGCTTGTAACACAATCGATAATGTCTTATTGGCCATGCTGAAATTTAATGAAAAATAAATAAAATCTACCTCTTGCAAAGTCACATTGTAAACGGATGTGCAAACAGGGATGGGAAAATTTCAGCCTCTTTTGTAATCTCCCTAACCAACATAGCATGTTTTTGTCTTATTTGAATTTCAGAATTTTGAACAAACTCTCTGCGAAGTTTCTATACCTTTGAACATACTATTTTCTCTTTGAGATTATAATTTCTTCTTAGTCTTCTGGGAGAAAATGCCAAGCAGTCTTGTTCTTAGAGTTTAAGACTTCATTTTTTTCAGGCTGAAGGAGTTGGTTTTTATCTCAATTCCCACAAAATGTGGATCTACTACTTGCAGTTCTTTTTACCCTGCATTCCATCATGAAAGACCCATTTGACACCAATTACTCAGGGGATGGCGATCTCCCAGGGTCCAACACAATGATTAGAAAATGGTAGCTGCTCATTTGCTAAACTGTTACTGAATAAAGTTATGTTCACAGTGTTGAGTTTCTGTTTCCTCTGGGACTCATTAGCAATGAGCATGTCCTGGAAACATCTATTTTCGGAGCTGATGGATTTTTATGTTTCTTACGAAATCTTACTACATAGGAATATTATAGCCACCCAAGGCTTAGACCTTTATTGTGCCCCTCATTGTTAATCCAGAGTCTTCGTAGCTCTCCATGAGCTAGAGGTTTGGACTCTAGAATATTTTCAAAGCAGCACCAGATGTTCTAACCACTATAATCCCTGGTTCTCCTTCTTTTTAATAAATCAAAAGCTAATTTAAAGGGCAATTCCAGTGGCATACATTAATCTTGTTTATTTAGGTAGACATGGCTTAAATTTAATTTCTTTTTTACATAGATGGATTTCAATGTTTTATATATTTCTTCTCCTCTTAGAAGAGTGGAAAATAAATCACTACTTTCATCCAATTTATTTCCTCTAATGAGCAGGACAGCATGCTCATAAGATGTCTATTTATTTATTCTTTATCCTTTCGTTGAACTTATTGAGGTTGGTGAAATTCAACTCTTTCCAAAGACTTGGACTAAAAATAAAATTGCATATATTCTGGCATTTCTGTTACCCCAAACAGATGAGAAAACATTCAGAACTCAGAGGCTATTTGGGGACTTTCCCATTATCCTAGCATAGCCAAAATATCTTGTTCTTTTTCTTTCCCCTCCCCCCAACTTTCCTCCAGTTCTGAGCCAGATCAGATAGTCCTGAACAGGGAAGATCTTTCCTCACCCTCTCTGTGGTAGGAGAATGGAAAATACTCTGTTGGTCAGGTTTGAGCTCCTGGCAGCTGCTGTGTTGGCAACAATTAGGGAAGATTTTTAAACTAAACGTCTGACTGCTGAAAGTTTTTGGATTTGGGAGCTTGATGTTATCAAAAAAATTCATCTGGTCAGATGCAGAAACATATTGTTTAATCTAGCAGGAATGCAAGCAGGTTGTCCTTCACAGTGTATTGCAGAGCGCTCTGTCTCTCTCTCTCTCTCTCTCTCTCTCTCTCTCTCTCTTTCTTTTTTCTTGGTAGTGAAGTCTACAGTAGTTGCTCTGAGTAATCTGAGAAGGGTATGTCTGGGGACGAAGCACTTCACCACATTGCAGTTGAGTCTGTTTCAACCCTTAAGGCAGATTCCAAGACTTCTTAAATGAATGAAGCAGGTTAAGTTTCCTTGTTTCTTCTGCAATGTTTGAATTATTATATTGATCTTAAGCTAATTCTTTCTTGTAATAAAATTTCAAATTATTTAGTTTAGAATTATGTTCACACACATACAAATTATTTTAATAAAAAAATTGATTTCATCTGCTCAGGCCAAGTATTTTTATTGGTTTAAAAGTATTATTTCTGATAATAAAAATATTTTTTACCTAAATTTACCAAACTCTTTGTCTGTTTTGTTATTTAATTGTATCATTATAATTGTTGGTGAATATATAATTGAGAACTCATTTAAAATATACTGTCTTGAAATTCTTAAATATTAAGATTATAGTGATTTGGACAAATGTCTTTCTGTAATGTCAAAACACATCTTAATTTTAGGGTCTTTGTTAAGGAAAAGAATATAGATAAACTTATTTGCAGGGGAAATATCTCACCTAGATTGGCAGGGGTAATATCTCGCCTAGATTGAGATATCTTTAGACATGCAATGTGTTTAGTAGGGACCACCAGACAACCTATTACAGTGTGAAGAAAGGTCTGCGAAAACAGGACTATATTTAATCCTTGATCTCCTGAACACAGATTGCTTATCTACATTTTCTATTACCTCCTTTACTTTTTTTTACCATTAAAGTCATATCACTGGGTAATTGGTTCATTTTAATTTCTATGAGCAAGTTATTTTATTGGACAGCATTAGCCTTCAAGTGTTTATGTTTGGTTTTATTTGTAGTTAAAGGCACAGACTAGATAATACCTTTAAACTTATTAAAGTCATTTAATTATGGCCTAAAGAATGGAATTAAGTTATTTTTTTAAGAGAGTGTGAAGAGAGAGAGAGAGAGAGAAAGGGGAGCAGGAAGTATCAATTCTTAGTAGTAGTTGCTTCTCTTATGTGCCTTGACTGAGCAAACCCAGGGTTTCGAACCCGCAACCCCAGCATTCCAGCTTGAGGCCTTCCTTACACACTGTGCCACCAGAGGTCAGACTAAAAAAATCTTTAATAAAAAAATTTCCCTCTTACGTTTAACTCTATATCGTTCTCACTGATTATTTTCTAATAATCTGCTATTCGATAGTTTTATTTGGTTTATTCATTAAACAACCTAAATTGGTTTGCCCTTTATATGACTGTCTGTGTTGGTTCATGTTACTGAAACAGTAAGATCAAAGTTATCTGACATTTTTTCTTGAAGTAAGTAACATTCACTTGGCCAAAGATGTTTTTAAATTCATTAGTGTTGGGTCTTCAATACCAATAGCCAAAATCAGCATTGTGAAATGACCTGAGAATCCATTTCACCTGTGACTAAAATAGCTGGTTCTTATATGAGCACAGGGTTAAACATAAAAAAACTAGTCCAGTGCTATTCTTTGATCTCTCTACTCCTGCTCTAGTAGTGTGCAACAAGACTAAAAACATAAGCTAATGGTTACTCAAAATATTTAAAAGTATCAAATATCTAGAGAGTTTCCAGAAGCTTAAAAAGTAAAATGAAAGGCTTTATGTGTCTTTTTATACAGTATAATCGTAAAAAAGAATGTGTTATGAGTGTAAAAATAACTGTAGGAGTACTTGATTGAGATTAATTGTGGCTGTGTTGTGTCACTCGGCAAGCTTGATTTTGAATTTATTTTTCTCTTATTTTAAAACAAACTTTTCCTTATAGTAAATTTCTTCACGCCGTTTATAGTACATTTTCTTACTCCAGCTTTTATGAAGATGTGACATGGATTCTGTAACTTATGTTTATTATATTTATTACAATGTCAATTCTTAACTGTTCTGAAATATTTTAGATTCTCCCTTCTCTTCCTATGCCAGCCATTCTTTCGAATTCTTCTCAATTTAAGCATTCATTAGTATGTCTTCATTAGTTTATCATGCTGTTTTCATTACTAGGTTCTTTATGATCACGTTGTTTGTACGCTTCCTCCAGTTTAATCTTCTGTTGACGTTACTTTTGACTCTTTCCTGCCTCCCTTCCTTGCCTGTTAGTTGTTAAGCTTCATCAATTTTACTTGACTCACGCACATCTTCTGTCAGGTCAGCCATTTATATTTCACACCACACAGCACTGTCAGCTTAGTGTTTTCAATCACGGTTATGATAATATGCTTTTCCAGCTAACAAACCTAAACTGCATCCCATTAGCTGATGCATAAAGGTCGTATGTAAAGGAGATGGGGACCTGACCTTACCTCTCTAAGTTTACGGTCCGCGGCTGCCCTTTGTAGCTGAAGCACTGCGGTTGAATGAAACTTCAAATGTGATCTCTGCTTTCCCACCTCAGCACTTTTGCTGGGCTGTTTCCTCCAACAGGAATGAACTTTTTTCCAGGTCCAGATCTATTTCTTTCTTTTAAATCCTATAAAATGTCACTCTTGATAAAGTGTCCCCCTATCATCTTTTTAAACATTTTTTATTTTATTATTTATTTATTTTAGAGAGAGATAAAGGGGGAGAGAAACATTGATTTGTTGTTCCACTTATTTATGCATTCATTGGTGTATTCTTTTTTTTTTTTAATTTCCCATTAACTTTCAGAAAGAGGGAGACAAGAAGGGAGAAGGGAACGAGGGGAGAGAGAGAGAGAGAGAGAGAGAGAGAGAGAGAGTGAGAATGAGAAAGAGAACATCACTTAATTGTTCTATTTAGTTGTGTACTCGTTGATTGGTTCTCCTACATGTCCTGACCAGGGGTCAAACCAGTGACCTCTGGTGTGCAGGGTTGACACTTTATCCACTGAGTCACCCAGCCAGAGCTATTGGTAGAGTCTTGTATGTACTCTGACTGGGGATCGAGCTTGTAACCTTGACTTGTAACCTTGGCTCATTGGGATGATGCTGTAACCAACTGAGCTAGCTGGCCATGCCCACACCCCCATGATCTTTAACAATCATTTCTTTTCTCTGAAATCCCATGAAATTTATTTTTATGATAATTGTTTTATCTTCTATTAATAATATTTGTGATTAAGGTATATATTCCTTATAAACTCCTAGTTCTTAAGGTTTTTTGTTTTCATCTGCTCTCTTTCCATAATTCTTATCATAATACCTTGATTATTATTGGTGTAAAATATATTTGATAAATTTTTTAATTACTATTTCACAATGCTGTTCCACTGCCCAAAATGCTGATTTTATTCTTTATTCCATTTGAATCTTATCTTAAATCACCTCATCGACTTTGTTTTGTTCTCTCAGGCAGACGTGATTTGCTACAATTAGTAGTTTTACTAATCTCATCATTCCCTTCATTTTCCACTTTTACTCCTGTTTGAAAGTTTGTATAGGCCCTGGCCGGTTGGCTCAGCGGTAGAGCGTTGGCCTAGCGTGCGGAGGACCCGGGTTCGATTCCAGGGCACACAGGAGAAGCGCCCATTTGCTTCTCCACCCCTCCGCCACACTTTCCTCTCTGTCTCTCTCTTCCCCTCCCGCAGCCAAGGCTCCATTGGAGCGAGGATGGCCCGAGCGCTGGGGATGGCTCTGTGGCCTCTACCTCAGGCGCTAGAGTGGCTCTGGTCACAACATGGCGACGCCCAGGATGGGCAGAGCATCGCCCCCTGGTGGGCAGAGCGTCGCCCCTGGTGGGCGTGCCGGGTGGATCCCGGTCGGGCGCATGCGGGAGTCTGTCTGACTGTCTCTCCCTGTTTCCAGCTTCAGAAAAATGAAAGAAAAAAAAAAAAGTTTGTATAAAATGCATGTAAAGTGCTAGTAGCCTATGTTCTCTTTGGAACCATGTGATAAATGGTGATTAGGGTACCTGGTATCGAGGTACCTGGGTTCAGTTCCACCCTTGATGCTTGGAAGCTGGTTAATAACTACATAACAGCACGAAACTGTGAAGTCTCCTTTATTAACAGGAGAAATCAACATTATTCACATATTACAAGGAAAAACCGTTTAGTATAGTGGCTTGCATATATTAATAATAAATACTGTTAACTATCCTCTTGGTTCTTTTTCTTCTCTCTATTTTCTTCTCTATCTTAATGAGAAAGAAATATTTAAAAGATATATATTGGTACTATGTCCCAAGTCTTATTTTATCTCTGCCCTCATTCCTCCCCTCTATTTTCAGGGGCTTATAGCCTCAGCAAAAGATGGGAATCTAAATAATTTGTAAAGGATGGGTTAAATTTTAATATTTATAGTTGGGGGAATGAAATATAGGAAATGGAAAGAATTTCTATTTTCTTTGTGTTGTAGGACACAGAAAGTTTATTTTATGCATGCACTGAAAGTAATAGAGATGAGGTCGGACAGAAGCATTGACAACCGCAGAGGTGAGCTGGAATAGCTTCTTACAAACAGGAATATGATATGACTAATAACTAAGAAAGACCACAGGTCAATGCTGAGACCATAGCAGGACTGGACATGACTACACCAATCCATGTGCAGAATATCTCTGACGGGAACAGAAAGAAAGTGGGTGGTCTGTGTTTAAACATGACAGAATAAAGGAAAGATTATTGAGAGGGAGTTGTAGGCTTGATGAAAGTTATGGAGATTGGCTCCACATGTCATAGAAACACTGCTATGTTAGAAAAGAAATATGGCTTTAGTTCAACGGACATTTCTTGAGTAAGCTCTGTGTTCTAGGTACTGCATACTAAAATGTGACACTTGCTGTATTAATGTGTAGATATGGTGATGTGGGGCCTCAGAGGAGGGAACTCAGTGAAGTCTAATGGTTTAGGGAAGCCATCCTGGAAGAGATAGTTTTTGAACTGAGTGTTCAATATGTCTGGAGTAACAGGAGGATTTAACTGGTGTCAGAGCAACCTTGACAATGGCAAAGTTCCAGGCACATCTTTCTTTTTTTTTTTTTTAAATGAATTTTTATTAATGGTAATGGGATGACATTAATAAATCAGGGTACATATATTCAAAGAAAACATGTCTAGGTTATTTTGTCATTAGATTATGTTGCATACCCCTCGCCCAAAGTCAGATTGTCCTTCGCCATCCTCTATCTAGTTCTCTGTGCCCCTCCCCCTCCCCCTAACTCTCCCCCTGTCCTCCCTCCCCCCACCCCTGGTAACCACCACACTCTTGTCCATGTCTCTTAGTCTCATTTTTATGTTCCACCAATGTATGGAATCATGTAGTTCTTGTTTTTTTCTGATTTACTTATTTCACTCCGTATAATGTTATCAAGATCCCACCATTTTGCTGTAAATGATCTGATGTCATCATTTCTTATGGCTGAGTAGTATTCCATAGTGTATATGTGCCACATCTTCTTTATCCAGTCTTCTATTGAAGGGCTTTTTGGTTGTTTCCATGTCTTGGCCACTGTGAACAGTGCTGCAATGAACATGGGGCTACATGTGTCTTCACGTATCAATGTTCCTGAGGTTTTGGGGTATATACCCAGTAGAGGGATTGCTGGGTCATAAGGTAGTTCTATTTGCAGTTTTTTGAGGAACCACCATACTTTCCTCCATAATGGTTGTACTACTTTACAGTCCCACCAACAGTGAATGAGGGTTCCTTTTTCTCCACAGCCTCTCCAACATTTGCTATTACCCGTCTTGTTGATAATGGCTAATCTAACAGGGGTGAGGTGGTATCTCATTGTAGTTTTGATTTGCATTTCCCTAATAACTAATGAAGCTGAGCATCTTTTCATATATCTGTTGGCCATTTGTATCTCTTCCTGGGAGAAGTGTCTATTCATGTCCTCTTCCCATTTTTTTTATTGGATTGTTTGTTTGTTTGTTGTTGAGTTTTATGAGTTCTTTGTAAATTTTGGATATTAGGCCCTTATCTGAGCTGTTGTTTGAAAATATCATTTCCCATTTAGTTGGCTGTCTGTTTATTTTGATATCAGTTTCTCTTGCTGAGCAAAAACTTTTTATTCTGATGTAGTCCCATTCATTTATCTTTGCCTTCACTTCTCTTGCCATTGGAGTCAAGTTCATAAAATGTTCTTTAAAACCCAGGTCCATGAGTTTAGTACCTATGTCTTCTTCTATGTACTTTATTGTTTCAGGTCTTATATTTAGGTCTTTGATCCATTTTGAATTAATTTTAGTACACGGGGACAGGCTGTAGTCGAGTTTCATTCTTTGGCATGTGGCTTTCCAGTTTTCCCAACACCATTTGTTGAAGAGGCTTTCTTTTCTCCATTGTGTGTTGTTGGCCCCTTTATCAAAGATTATTTGACCATATATATGTGGTTTTATTTCTGGGCTTTCTATTCTGTTCCATTGGTCTGAGTGTCTATTTTTCTGCCAATACCATGCTGTTTTGATTATCATGGCCCTATAATATAGTTTAAAGTCAGGTATTGTAATGCCCCCAGCTTCTTTCTTTTTCCTTAGGATTGTTTTGGCTCTTCGGGGTTTTTTATAGTTCCATATAAATCTGATGATTTTTTGTTCCATTTCTTTAAAAAATCTCATAGGGATTTTGATGGGAATTGCATTAAATTTGTATATTGCTTTGGGTAATATGGCCATTTTGATTATATTTATTCTTCCTATCCAAGAACAAGGAATATTTTTCCATCTCATTGTATCTTTTTCGATTTCCCTTAACAATGCTTTGTAATTTTCATTATATAGGTCCTTTACATTCTTTGTTATGTTTATTCCTAGGTATTTTATTTTTTTTGTTGCAATCGTGAAGGGGATTATTTTTTTGAGTTCGTTTTCTAATATTTCATTGTTGGCATAGAGAAAGGCTATGGACTTCTGTATGTTAATTTTGTATCCTGCGACCTTACTGTATTGGTTTATTGTTTCTAATAATCTTTTTGTGGAGTCCTTCGGGTTTTCGATGTATAGGATCATATCATCAGCAAAAAGTGATACCTTTACTTCTTCTTTTCCAATATGGATGCCTTTTATTTCTTTGTCTTGTCTGATTGCTCTGGCCAGAACTTCTAGCACCACGTTAAATAAGAGTGGAGAGAGTGGACAACCCTGTCTTGTTCCTGATTTAAGGTAGAAAGTCCTCAGTTTTATGCCGTTTAAAATGATGTTGGCTGATGGTTTATCATATATGGCCTTTATCATGTTGAGATATTTTCCTTCTATACCCATTTTGTTGAGAGTCTTAAACATAAAATTGTGTTGTATTTTATCAAAAGCCTTTTCTGCATCTATTGATAAGATCATGTGGTTTTTGTTCTTTGTTTTGTTGATATGGTGTATTACGTTAACCGTTTTGCGTATGTTGAACCATCCTTGAGATTCTGGGATGAATCCCACTTGATCATGATGTATTATTTTTTTAATATGTTGTTGTATTCGGTTTGCCAGTATTTTGTTTAGAATTTTAGCATCTGTATTCATTAGAGATATTGGTCTGTAGTTTTCTTTCTTTGTCAGGCACATCTTTCAAAGTGGGTTCTTGAATAAGAGCAGAGATTTCTGAAGTGAGTGATGCACAATCCTCAAAGACGCTAAAGTTTTATAGTTGAGTAAAATATAGTTTGTGAATCAGATGAAGTCCCTAATAAAAAAGGAACTAAGAATTTGAGTAGGAAGAATAACAAATAGTAGAATATGGTCAAATAGCATGAGCCTCAATAGAGGGGCTATTGTAGAGACTGTGGTGATAATTGACTTTTAGTTTTTAGATTGTCTTTTTTCTTGTAATGACTAAGTATAGTAACTCAGTGTTGCTCTGGGGAACTACCTCCTCCTCTATTGGCAGGCTTTGTGCTTCTGTTGCTGTTTGTTCCATGTCAGATTCTGTGGGTTGACATGCATTCAGATCCAGCTACTCTTGTTTGACTTTGTCATCATTGATCATTCCTCTTCACAAAACCAGGCCTTGGCCAGTTGGCTCAGTGGTAGAGTGTTGGCCTGGTGTGTGGATGTCCCGGGTTGGACTCCGATCAGGGCACACAAAAGAAGTAACCATCTGCTTCTCCACTCCTCCTCTTCCTTTCTCTCTCTTTCAGTCCCCCCTACCCCCCACAGTCATGGTTCAACTGGCTTGAGTGAGTGGCCCTGTGTGCTGAGGATGGCTCCATGGCCTCTGCCTCAGGCTATAAAAATAGCTAGATTGCTCATGGAGAACACCCCAGATGGGCAGAGCTTCCCCCCATAGGGGGCTTGTGGGATGGATCCCAGTCCTGGTGCACGTGGGAGTCTTCCTCTCTGCCTCCCTTGCTCTCATTTAGTTAAAAACAAATAAACAAACAAACAAACACACAAAAAAACTCTGTTACCTTCACTAGACATTTAGGCATTTTATTCTATCGAATATCTTTACTGCTTATGTTTTATACTGCAACTTCATGATTTCTAATAGTTAAAAGAGTGCTTGTAACGAAGTGAGCAATCAGAAGTAGATGAAAAATAAAACTGAGAAGCTGAGAAAAAGAATTTAACTAGAAATTAGGTAAGAACAGAAAGTGAAAGGGATAAATTCTCAGAGAAGGTTACAGAGTTGCTGAGTAGGAAAGAAGCCCAGACAGGCTTTTCTGGCAAAGTTAACAATTCTAGGATCTTGAGTGGTAAGGTATGCAATTACTGAGGTGACATATGATTTTTAAAAAAGTTTGCAAATTTTGTCAGATATACTTGGCTCTGAAATGGGCTCATCAGGAGTATTGTGGTATTGTCTTTCATGGAGATATGTGAGGTTTAAATAGGTAACTATTAGAGTTAATTGGATGTTCTCATCTAAGACAGTGAGAAATAAACTAGATGTTCTCTTGAATCCATTAACATTTTATTGCAAATAAATATACGAACACAGGATGTATCATTCACTTTACTATCTCTGTGTTTTCCAAAGAGTATTTGCCATCTTCCTTTTTATTTTTCTGAGATAATTCTAGATTTATTGCCTCTTTAAAGCATTGATCTTCTGGTATGAAAATTGAGACTGCCTCATAGCCAGATGAAGTAATTGCCATTTATTACAATAACTGGATGAATTATATGAAAGTTCTACCCTTTTAAAATAATAGCAGGTTGTCCTAAAAAATATTCCTTCCACTCCTCATAATTCCTTCTGAAGGCTAAACTAATATATCTTGCTCATTTGGCTATTAAAATGCTCTTGATTGCATTGTAATGACTGATTTTATATATATATATATATATATATATATATATATATATATATATATATATATATATATATATATATATATAAATAAAGTGTGTATATATATACATTTTATTTTTCAAAGGATGACCTTAATTAATTATTGTTTCTCATTTGTACATCTTAGAAATCAAGTTTATGGAATCATCATTTACTAATTAAAGAGAAGTTCTTAGTATATTTTAACCTGAGCTCGCTAGTTCTGAGGGAATCTAGACAGGTCTTATTACACTTTCTCCTTAAATCAAATTTACCTCCAAACGCTTTAAAGAATAACATGGAGTTTACCGAATGTTTCATGGAAAGGAGAAGAGGTTTATTTTTCACACTGCCTATTAAAACATCCTCCCTTAAATCATCTTTAAATATTTCTTTTCTCAAAGCTCTCTCACTGGCAGGTATCTCACCACAGTGGCTCCTTCTTCCCACAAGTCTCTTCTGCCATTTCAGTCATAACACATGTTAGTATTTACATTCCTGAACTTGACTACTATTTCATACAAAAAGTTAAACAAAGGCTTCTTATTTTTCTTTAAGTATGCTATTGAAGGCCTTTATTCCAAAAATTTATATTTTAAAAAAATATTTTTTGCCTGATCAGATGGTAATACAGTGGATAGAACATCGGCCTAGGATGCTGAGGACCCAGGTTCAAAACCCTGAGGTTGCTGGCTTGAGTGTGGGTTCATCAAACTTGAGCATGAGCTCACCAGCTTGATTGTAGGGTTGCCGGCTTGAGCATGGGATTCGTAGACATGACTCCATGCTCTCTGGCTTGAGCCCAAGGTTGTTGGCTTGAGCAAAGGGTCACTGGTTCAGTTAGAGGCCACTGCCCTTCCTCCAAGGCACATATGAGAAAGCAATCAATGAACAACTAAGGTGCCATAACTATGAGCTGATGCTTCTCATCCTTCTCTCTCTGTTTGTCCCTTTATCTCTCTCTAAAAAGAAAAAAAAATTCTTTCATTTTTTTTCTTTTTAGTTATTTATTGCTTCACAGCAATCTGTACCAAAAAATTAGTGCTTTAAAGCCACATTAATTATCACATAGTTTCTGTGGATCAAGAATCTGGGCATGGTTTAGCTGGGCACCTGAGGCTGGGGTCTCTCACAGGCCATAGCGGGAGTGCAGTCATCTCAAGGCTCAAATGGAAGAGGATCCACTTCCATGCTTGCTCAGGTGGTTTCTGGAAGGATTCATGTTTTCAAGGGCGTGTGGACTGGGAGCCTCAGTTTCTTGTAGGTTGTTGTAAGGAACAGACAGTGTCTTGGAACCTTCAGTTTCTTGCTAAGCAGACCTCTCCAGGAGGCAACTCATGATAGGACAGTTTTCTTTGTTAATGCAAGCAAGCAAAAAGAGATGGAGAGAGTGCAAGTAAGACAGAAGTCACATGCTTTTATAACCTAATGCTAAAAGTGACAATTCATCACTTCTGCTGTATTCTGTTCCTTAGAAGCAAGTCATTCAGTTCAGCCCACACACACATTGAGGGAATTACAGAAAAGTGTGACTACAAGGAAGTGGAGATCATTGGGGACCACTTTAGAATACCACCCCACCCCCAGATAAATCCCCCCCAGAAATCTTGATAACAAGTGCCTGTTTATAAATTAATTTACAAAAGTCATATACCTAATAATGCTGGTTTAATTGTCATCATTCTTTCATCATTATGCTTCATGCTGCAGAGAGAAATAATTATGTCTGTCAGCTCACTTTATACAGCTCTTATCACAACTCCATCAATTATATTAAAGGAGGAAGTTGATGATTTCTCCTCTTGTCACTATAACTATGAGTGTTGAAAACTGTAACTTTGAGGAACATACATGGAAATGCTTACATGCTGAACCAAAATTAAATGATGTTCAACTAAGGGGGAATAAAAACATCTGGATGGCCCTGGCCAGTTGGCTCAGCAGTAGAGCCTCAGCCTGGAGTGTGGATGTCCCAGGTGCAATTCCTGGTCAGGGCACACAGGAGAAGTGACCATCTCTTCTCTACCCCTCCCCTTTTCCCTGTTTCTCTCTATCTCTCTCTTCCTCTCCCACATCCATGGTTCAGTTGGAGCAATTTGGCCACCCCAGGCTGAGGATGGCTCTGTAGCATTGCCTCAGTCACTAAAATAGCTCAGTTGCCAAGCAATGGAGCAATGGCTCCAGATGGGCAGAACATAGCTTGGTAGGAGGCTTGCCAGGTGGACCCCAGTTGGGACACACATGGGAGTCTATCTCTCTGCATTACTGCTTCTCAGTTAAAAAATAAAATAAAATAAAATAAAAAATAAAAAACAGAGAATAAAACCATCTGGGGAACAATGTATTGGTTAATGTCCTCTGTTTCAAACAATAGAACCCACTTCTGAATGATTTTAGCAGAAAATAACATGTCCTATTAGAGTTTATTCCCAGGATAACCAGAGAGCCAGATTTCAAAAATACAGATAAGACCCTACTCAACTTCAATTCAAATGCTTCTCAAATAAAAATGTGATGTCTACATCCATGGATATCCATGCACATCACAAAATATGCTCCTGCAAACCCTGAGGAACTGGCTATCTCCAAAAAGCACTTGTTGGAAGATGAAACTTCTTACATCATGTCACTCTTGAATTCAAGTGTCTCCTCGGTAAGTTTGATTGGTAAGACTTGGATATGGTGCAACAAAGGGGCCAGAGGACATGAATTTTCTGTTTTGACCTTAGAAAGATGAAACTCATAATGTGGAAACAGTCTAATATCTAAGGATAGTATATTTTAAATATATTGAACATATTTAATAGTATACATCCAATGATGAATGCAATGCTATCAAGAGAAACAGGAAGTGGTTAAAAAAACTTTCATGCTTTCCTCTCCCCGTATTCACACATACACATGTGGGAATGTCACTACTTTGGTGTTCCACAGTCTTAGGGAAGGCTGTTCCCTGATCGCCAGTGCCAAACCCTTTTGGTCTACTGTAACTTTGTACTATAGAGACTCTTCCCTAGTTCCCTTATTCTCTAACACAAACTGTCCACTGTTGGTGTATTTTGGTTGGAAATCTGATGATTTTTTGTTGGAAAGTACTTCTGCTAAGACTAGGTAAGAATGCAGCATGCTTTGAAGGAGTGAAAGTGCTCTTGACCTCCGAGCAACCATAATACATAAATAATATGCAAAGGTGAACCAACGTGCTTCCTAAAATTATGTAAAGAAAAGAAAATATGTGTGAAGTGCGATGGAACATCTCTACCAGCGATATGAAAAAATGTTGGTAAAATTAGAATCTATGTGATTCCTTTTAGGTTCCTAGGCTTAGAAATCAGAACTACTTTGTCCAGGCATCAGCTGGGAGCTCAACTACTGTAGGTGAAAGACACAAAAGGAATATTTTGTAGACCATTTTAAGCATTACATCACAGATCAAATACATGCTTTCTTTCCCACCCCCACCCTTTTCTTTCTTTCTTTTCCTCTGCAGAGGTAGGTAGCGGCCTGTTAAACATCATTCAGTATGTCTTGACTTTACAGAATTTCCACTGGGATGTTAAATTCCTCATCCAAGCACATTTTTTTCATTGTTTATTTTTTTCCCTTTTACTTTCATGATGAGCTAGGGAAAAGCCTGCTAATCATCTCCCACAGCCCCTAAATTTTCCAAAGTCGTATATCAAATACATCATTTTCTAAGCAGACATTTTTCTCTGAAAGAAATGATTTAACCATAGAATAATTGTATTACATGAAAGATTTTACTATGTTCTTAATAAAAGAAAAATGGCTCTGCCGTGACCACAGCGTCCAAATATGGACAGGAATGCTGGGAAGAGAATTAGTAATTCACTGAGATATCACATTATCAGGTGTTCTCTTTCCAGTAGAAATTTCCAAGGTGGACTGAGCTGAATCTATTATGACTCATAAAGGAGCGGTAGAAGCAATTACAGTTGAGGGCAAGCAGTTCAGGCATCAAGATTGAAGAGTGAGCAGATAAACTGTAGAGAGAATTTAAGGAGCAGAAGACATCATTTATCATTGCAGGGAGGCTCTGCCCTAAAACCTTAACCATTTTGTCTGCAGCAGCTTTTATTTCTTTCTCAGCCCTCTTTCAGCTCCCGTCAGAATTAGTTCCTTTGATAATGTGTCTGATCTCTTAGAGGGTTCTGGATATCTCCTGGAAGAAATATGGATGTGATCTAGTTTTGTGTGACTCAGTTTAATTTGCTGAAATTGCTGAAGGGTAATTAAAAAAAGAAATGGTTCTACAATGGTGGGTATTTCAGATTCTATGGCAAATGAGAGGAAAAGCTATCTGGGTACTGTGGCTTTTTTCCTGATACTCTCAATCACATCTCGTAGAAATGGATTATTCTAGAAGACAAGTAAAGAGAGCCATAGTTCAGTGGATGGGTCAGAGGATGATGTGAACAGGAGCTGTTAGGAAACAAGAAGAAAGGCTTGATTTTAAGACATTTAGTCATCTGATTAAAGCTGCTGGTGGTGGTGATGTGGGAGTTGTTCCTTCCAATAGTACAAGTAGCTGATCTACTGACTCTCTGACAGTGGGTATCGGTGACATGGTCTTCTATCTTCTGTTAGGTAATTCTTTTTCCACTTCTAGTTCAATGTTAATATTTCTTAATAGGAAGAAGAAGCTTTCCAGGTTGAAAAACTGAAATTGTCTGCTTTTCTGAACAGTACAAGCTTATGAATTTAAATATTCTATTCTTTCAGAAATCCATTGCTTTTATTTTTTTCTTTGAGGTCCATGAACAGTCAAGGCTGATGTGATTTGGCTGCAGAAGGCTTAATATTTACATTCTAGAAATGACACAACCAGGTTTCCTAAGTGTGAGTCTATAGTGCTCCTGTTCTATTACAGTTTTTTTATCATTTAGATGACTTGGGGAAACTCAAACTCAGAAGAGGTAAGTGTGTACAATTGGAAAATGTGCTCATATTATGGAAGGAGTTTTTTTTTTAACTTTTGCAAGTTAGGACATAATTAAGAAAGATAAAAAGGTAAATACTTTAATATGTAAAATTTTGAGAAAAAATGATATCGGTGAAATGTCCTTGCTCTAATTTTTAAAAAATAATTAAATGTTTAAATTAAATTTTATTTGGTAGCTAAAAATGATTTATTCTCAAATATAAATTATTAATGAATTAATTATTAATAATAAATGTTATATAATTAATAGTTTTATTAATGTCTCATGTGAACTATCTTCAATATAGGGGGAGTGCTAATAAACTGTTATTACTGTTATGGTTTTATAATTAATAGTAATCAAAATCTAGTCACCTTGTAGACTTCTATCATTGTAGGATCCACCACTCCTACTTTTTAAATGTTGATTTTCTTCCTGATAATCTGGCTGAATTCTTAAATCATAGGACAGAAACAGGTTTGTTTTTTTTTTCTTCTGTATTTGGAAGTTTCTTTTCCCGTCACAAGTTGAGACAGGAAGTGCTGAAGCCCATGGAAAAATGGGGAAGAAAAACAAAAACAGAATGTCTCTGAATTTCTGGAACATTTGCAAATATTTAGTTTATGTCAAGGTTTAGCTATTGGGCAGACTATTTATATGGACCAAACTTTCTTAAATATATTTCCTTGAATATAAGAAAATAAATTTTCAATGAAATGGGAGTTATAAATCACTTTAGCTTTTAATTTTGTTAATATTAGATCAATTAAAAACCTCAGTTATGGGTGCATACTTTCCATATCAGATGTTTTTGTTGAAAATTCAGAATAATAATTTAAATGTAAACTAAAAGTTTGTAGAAATAACCAGCCTAAAAACTAATGGCAATTAGTAATAATAGCACCTGGATATTTTGGTATTTAGATATTACAATCATTTTACCAAGCCTCAAGTTTTTTTTGTTTTGTTTTGTTTTTTGATTTGTTTATAACCTGACATTACCTAATAGACATTCAAGAGAAAAAGATCAATATATTTCTTCTAGCTTTCTGATTCTGTCTAATGTTCTTGATTGAACTGATCTTCTTTCATTCTCAGAGGATGATTCTTGGACCCTGTCTTTATTATTGAAACTGAACAAAAGAATGAAAAGCTTTAGATATAATTGCAACTCCATTTGACATTCCATTTCCCTTATTGCACTTATTTTTGAATTGGGCCATTTCCTCAGTATGATATGAATACCTAAGATGAGTTTCCTATTCTTTTTAAGAGTAAGAATTTTCCCTTTATAGCTCAACTCTAGCTTTCTCATCTGGAAAATTATCTGCTCATATCTAGACTTAGACATTTCCTATTCAAATTATCTTTATAACATTAGGCATATCAATATGACAGAATGAACTGAAGAAAGGGTAACTTTTGTTTGGCTAAACAATGTCTCTAAGTAGACTCCTAAGTGGAATCAGAGAGGGACAGAGAGGTCAAGGGAAGCACAAGTGCTACTTGAAACAAGCAGTGACCTTTTGATGGTGGCTTGGGCACTTGTTGAGATCCAGACACACTGCAATCAGAAAACCAACATTAGCCCAGACAGGATGTATGAGTCAAGGATATCTAAAGGAGATGGAAAACGTGGCATCCAAACATTTGCAACTTTCCAACTGCCCGGCTCGACTTGCGGTCCCTGCTCCTGGTGGGAGCATACTGGAAAGGAAACATAAACAGTTTAAATTGAGTATCAGAGTTAACAGCTCTCATGTGACCTTCTGCAAAGATGAGGCACGGACCTATCAGAACTGCTGGAGTCCTAAGTTTGGTGGAGCAGGGAATAGAAAAGGGAGTCTTGGCACAAATGAATTGAGAGCACAAGGATGCTGCCATATATGGGTAAGAAGTGAGACTTTTCAAGCAAAATTCCTGTGATCTCAAAACTCATGCTACTCAGACAGCTGCATCAAATTCCATTCAATGTCAAAGTAGTACCTTAAGCTAGTTTATCTGGTTTGGCTTTGAAGTGGCAATAAAATCCAGGAAGCCTCCTGACCGGGGTCATTTCTAAAAAGAGTTGTTTTCTTTTAGGTTTAAGAACAGCTACTCTTACAGGTATGTATGCCTGTGAGAGTGCAATAAGGAGGCCATTTGCTAACACAGGAAATGTGAACATAGTCTAGAAATCTTCCAAATTTATTGTTTTGGGCTTTAAGCAGCAACAGGATAAAAAGTGGACACAATACAGTAAAGCAAACACTATTTTCAATTAGGTACCATAGGCCAGCATTAGAGAAACCCCATTGATTTTATTCTCTAGTGACTGTTCCATTCAAATGACATCTGGGATTAGAAATTGCATTACATGGAAAGAGGGTAAACAGGGCATGCCACATCTCATTTGGCAAACAAATGTCTTTTGACATTTTGGCAAGTAGTTTCTTAATTGGGTACATTCTACTCCAACTAGTTCTTTTAGAAAACCTAAAGTGTCAAGAGTTACCTTCATGGGAAGTTTTAAGGAAGGAATCATTTTTGAGATGGTTGAAAGTCATCTTTATTCAACAGTAGTAGTTTTGGAAAATGTAGCAGCCAGTACTTCTGTTTGTGGGATCAACATTCCACTTCATATAGGGTTTTTTTTCTTCATTTAGTTTTATTTCTGATAAAAGTGTCTTGGCTAAGCCACTACTCATTATAAGTAGTAGGCAAAAGAGTGTTATTAAAACCAAATAAGTTTTTAGGTTTTTATTAACGTTAAGGAAAAAAATCACCATGAAATACATTAAATCAATTAATTTAAATAAATTCTTTGGAATTTAACTAAGAAATATAATGCCCAAAGATGCTTATGGAACTCTCCCACATGGTAAACTTTACCTGGAAGAGCAAGTCCTGTGCTTATGCAAATTGAAGCTGTCCCGGCATTCATCCTGTTTCTCTGAGACTCTTAAAAGATAATTTTACAAGGTAATTTCATGAGATGCGCTATGCTGCTCAAAGTAAAAGTCTTTAAAATGGAAATCTTTGGGTGCTATAACTGAAGAAAAGATAAGATTTAAGGCATTTCCAGCACCCTGACAGTTAGTGGAATATATTTGATTGGTTTAGTAGAGCTCTGTAATGAACCTTGTTGATTTATTTATTTATTTTCTAAAAGAAGAGCCTAATGTTTTTGGTTATTTACTTTATTATTTACAAACAATGTAAAGTTGATTATACTTTGTTGCTTTCCATTTTACATTAACTTCATCAGTAATTTTTAGTACTGTATTCCCCATTTCCCTTTTCTTATCTTTCTTCTTTATATTAATAGACTAAAGAGTATAAGCATTTCCTATAATATTTAGAAGTATTTTCATCTAGTATTTCTCTTCCAAAATTACACCAAAATAGACATTAAAATCACCAGCATAGTATATTAAATTCCCTTTAGGATTATATTCATCAGGCTGATTCTAAGTTCTTTGAAGTTCTAAGGATGAGAGCCATTTACTATTTTTGTGGTTTTACACACAGGCCTGCTGGATAGGTAGATGAATGACAAGTTTAGATGCTGACTTTCTCTATAATTATGTAGAAAGTAAGAAAATCATGCTGACCTAAAAATAAAATATAAAATCTGTGACAGATTCCTACAGAAGGCATCAAATGGGAAAGTCTAAGTAAAACTCCCTTTCTCAAAAGTTATTTACTTCAATTATAATTACATTGCCAAGAGTTTTTCTTCAGGGTTACTAATTTTTAAACATCATTTTGATTTTTCCTGATGGTGTCATTGAGCAGAAAGGTTTTTTTCCATATATATACTAGTTTTATAGTTTGAAGTAAATTAGAATTCATTGCAGAAGACAGTATTTTGGGAGTTTTCAGTGAGTTACTATTTTGGCAAAAAGTGCATGAGAAACTTTTTCATGGGTATTTCTGATTCCACTAGGGAGATTACCAGAAATGTGCCTTAATTCATTCTTAAAAGGCTTTAAGTTTGAAATTCACACACCCACAAGAATTACATAGAAGCCTACTCAGATTCTGGTTCTTCTGTATGCTTCTCCCAGTCCTAAGAGGGCTTCCAATTTTGGTCAGTCTCCTCTTCCATCTGTTCCCATATCTGGACCATACAACCCTTGTTTGTTCAATGAGAAGAGGAAGAATGATAGCGATAGAAGAAAAATCAATGAAAGGCACACCTTGTTTTGCACATGAATAAAAAAAGAAATGTTCATTTGACAATGTCACTATGCAACAGATATAACTTCCATTGACTTGATTCACTTTTTATTTTATGAGAGAGTACATATAATATCATTCAGGGAGAGAGTTTCTACATGTAGATTTTGAATCCTATTTTTCTCATGAGAGTTTTCTTATGTGTCTTTCTTCTCTTTTCTTTTACTTCATCAATTATGTAAAATCCTTCTCTAATTTCTCTTTCAATAAGAGAGTGCTTCAAAAAAAACAATCACATGCTTAGATTGTCTAGAAGATACAATTAAGCTCTGAATTGATCTGAGCAGACTTTTAGATAAAAATGATTTAATTCAGAATTTTCTAAAAGATATATTGAGTTTACAAAATGAAATAAGTTTTAGCTTAAAACTACTTACTTAGTGAATCAATTGTATCAGGTTGATCAGATGTAGATGTCGGAGAGACTTATGTTTATTGAGCTACATGTCAGGCACAATGCTAGGTGTCAAAACAATGAGACTATCTGAGTGTTATTTTGCAATTATAATGTACATGGTCATGTTCTAAACAGATTACTCATCCCTACTATTCAGATAAAATATTGCTGCTATTATTTTCATTTTGTAGATGAGGAAACAGAAGAAAGATTAAAAATATTTTTACCAGATCAGACAATTATAAGTGATGGTGTAGTGATGTAAGCATTACATTCTAGCTCCAGAATTTATACTCTTAACCACTATTCTGTATTTTTTGTGTGTGTATATTCCAGATAATTCTACAAATCATTGCTTGATAGAAGAAATTTACTTTTGTTCCTTTTAATTCATTTTATGTTATTAAGGGAATTGGTTACCCTGTGGTGTATAAAAATTACACCAAGACTTAGTGATTTTAAAAAATGAACATTTTATCACCTCACATATTCTATGAGCACAGCTTAACTAGGTTGTCTACTTCAAAGTCTCTTGTAAAATTGGAATTAAAGGATTGGCAGGGATGCAGTCTCATCTGAAGGCACAACTAGAAAAAGATCCCTTTCCAAGTTCCCGCTCATGGTTGCTAGCAGTCTTCAGTTCCTTGAGAAATGCTGTGCTGCTGACTTTAGCTTCTTTCAGGCTGTCAGCTAGGACTTGCCTCAGGCCCTTTCCACATGGGCCTCTCAAAGGCAGCTAACAATAGCTCAGTTAGCCACACATTTAAAATTTTTGTTGTCCAATAAAACAAGATTCTTATTCTGTGACTTTTACTCTTTTGAATATGGTTTATACATTGTAAAGCCCATGTAATCAAGAACTTATTAAGGTAAATCAGTTAGTAGCTGATTTTCAATGGCAACATACATATTTAGAAAGTCTGTTAATTCTTTTTGAGTAGAATAGGCCACAAAGCAGTTGTGTAATCAATTTTTAATCACTAATTAAATTTACCAATACAATACAACCCAACTGAATCCACTGAGTCCAGTGTATTTTAGAGAATGAAGGAATCATATTCTATAAGAATAAATAACATATACTTGTTTACATGTGCATATAGGTTAAATATATAAGGAAAAGACATATTTAAAGTTTTGTTTGACAGTCTCAAATATACAAGCATTGTTAATCTGCTTTAAGCTTATTTATTCTATGCACTGGGTAGCTTTTTTTATATCATGTATGTGCATGTGTATTTTAGAACAACACAGACCATTATAAAAAATATTTATTTTCAAAGAACATGAGTGACAGATATTGTTTGATATCTAGGTAAGGGTACCCTCAAAGAAATATTTCTTTTATTTATAGAGATTTTCTATGAGTAAAGATTTATGTACAGCTCTGTTGGGGATTAGAAGATGAATCAGATCTCTGCCTTCTTGGAATGACTTTGGGCTTTGTAATTAGAGAAGCATGAAGTAATGTACTTTTGGAACCTCAGTTTTCTCATCTACATAATCAAAAAATATTAATACTTATTTAAAGAGTTTATAAAAGACTTTAATTACACACTATATGTGGTATTTCTTGAATGCCATAAGTGTTTGATAAGTACAAAAATCTACCTTTCATCTTCATTCCCATCTCTACTTGCCACTATAGAATTTAATAGAGCAGAGAAAATAATGGCTCAAATAATTGAATCACAAAGGACAGAGTAGTAAATGCCATAAGAAGAATAGACGAACTGCTATTGGGGATTTAGAAAATAAAATTACCTTTTTAGGAATTATTTTAAGATGGTGGACTGAGCCTATTACACAGACTCTGGCTCCCCCAATAGACTCTTTAAAAACATAAAAATATATTGTTTGTAGAAAGTTTAGCTAAAATTAAGTTTAAAATAGTTGGGATAATTAGGAAAGACTGAATAGCTGGGTGGGGCAGAATACAAGCTAGATTTTCTGTCTATCCTATGGTGAGGAGTCTTTATATTGTTGTTATTTTGATTCTGCCCTGGATGACAATAAAATTCCCCTTCTATTCCTAGAAGAATAAGCATTGTAGATACCCATTAAATAAATGAAAGTTATAAGGTATAAGCATTGTAGATACCCATTAAATAAATGAAAGAAAAAAAAAGAAAGAAAAGAAGTAACCAAACACAAAACAAGTAAAAACAAAAATATAATTTTGCCTTTGGACAATTTATTACCTCAATTTAATTAGAATTTAAATAAAAACCTTTAAAACATAACCTAACAGTTCACTTTTGATACATGTGTCATATAAGACATAAAGTTAATTTTGGATTATAGTCTAAGTCAGTGCCTTAATAATAAATATAACACAAAATGTGAAAAAAAATTTTTTTTTTTGTATTTTTCTGAAGTTGGAAACAGGGTGGCAGTCAGACAGACTCCCGCATGCGCCCGACCGGGATCCACCCGGCACGCCCACCAGGGGGCGATGCTCTGCCCATCTGGGGCATCGCTCTGTTGCAACCAGAGCCATTCTAGCGCCTGAGGCAGAGGCCAAGGAGCCATCCCCAGCGCCTGGGCCAACTTTGCTCCAATGGAGCCTTGGCTGTGGTAGGGGAAGAGAGAGGCAGAGAGGAAGGAGAGGGGGAGGGGTGGAGAAGCAGATGGGCGCTTCTCCTGTGTGCCCTGGCCGGGAATTGAACCCAGGACTCCTACACGCCAAGCTGACGCTCTACCACTGAGCCAACTGGCCAGGGCTAAAGATTCTTGACTGATATTTTCTTTGTGTGGTTACAGTGTATGCAGAGATTGAAGAGTCTTTTATCCTGGAAATTGGTATAAAGGGCTTTCAAATTTTAGTCTTTTTTTTTTCTTCCCTTACAGCTATCATGTCTCAGAAATGATAGTAAAGTCTGATTGGAATTTACAATGTTGTGCTCTGGTTCTTTCCACATGTTGATGGTGAAATGATAAATACTCTGGTTTTGTTGAGTGTCAGCAATGAGATGTCATTTGAAATTTTGAACTATTGCTATCTATCTATAAACTTGAAGCTACTGAAAGATGACTTTGTACCTAGGTGATGATAATGATGGCGATGGGAATGATGATGACAATAATGGTAACTATTTTTAAAACTTGTTATATATTCTAGGCACTTTCCCAGTTGCTTTAGATGTCACTTAATCTCCATACCACCACTAGGAAGTAGTTAATATTATTGTTCTCATTTCACAGATGAGGACAATAAAACACAGAAAATTTTAGTATCTGTCTTTAAGGTACAAATTTAGTAACCAGGCTGTCTGGTTACATAGTCAAAAAATTTGGCCACTAATAAGCTCTTGACCCCTACTGCACTGCTTCTTCTGTAAGAGGTTAGATAGTAGATTAGGTGAGAACAGATCTCATTAAAAATTCTTTTGGATTTATAGTCATGTTTCTCATATTAAGGCTTCTTGTTTTCATCACTAAAGATTCATATGATTTAGTATATTTTTATATTCTAGAAGTAATGAGACAAGAGTTTGGGGTTGTCACAAAGTGATCAAGACATTTGGAGTGATATTTTGTAACCAGATGACTGACTTTAAAATCTAGCCCTATAATCTGTTAGTTGAATAACCTTAAGTAAATTGCTTCCCTTCACTTAGTCTGTTTCTCAATTTAATAATGGAGTCAATCATACTAACCACCTGATGTAAGAATTGAAAAAGACATATAATGCACTTAGTTCCTGGGAAGTGTTGGGGATTATCATTAATGTAAAATCAGTGGAAATAGAGAAAGTATGCTGCATATAGATAAAATCAAGAGGGTTTTGTGACTGATTTATGTAGAATAAGGGAAAGGAGGAATCCAGAATGAATTGAAGTTTTCAGATTTACAACACTGAATGAGAGGGGGAACAGGGAAAGTAGTTCAATTTTAGGTATTCTGAATTTGATGTGGCTTTGTACCCACCAACGGGGTGTATCTAGTAGGTAGTATATAAAGGTACATGTAAAGGTCTTATTTGTGGATAAAACTCGAGGCATGCCAGCTTATAGAGTATGGAGTGAAGACAGGAGTGATGGCTCTCCCTTCTCGCCTATAACCACTTTAAATATTTATTGTGCTATAAGCACAACTTTGTTGTAATAACCAGAACTATTGGATTATTACAAAAGAAGTTGATTTTCAACTTTACTCTAAAAAAATTAAAATTAGATAAAACTGATGCTTTTCTTTATTACTCTACAGTCTCGAAGTTTTCTCAAAGAGATAAAAATGAACATAATTAACAAATATCATGGAAGAAATTGAAATGTTACTCAAGAATTATCTCTAAAAATGCTAGAAGAAAGTTTCTTAGTCGCTTCAATGAACAAATAATTCACTTTCTACACAAACTGGTGGGGGTATATATTTACAAGCCTACTTTTGAGAACAAGGTGATGTCTTGCAAAACTGAATATGCACAAGCTCAGTCAATGATCCAGCAGTCCCATTCATAGATGTATACATCGATAACCCTTGTAGGTGTAAGCTACGGAACACATACAAGAATGGTCAAAACATCATCACTTATAAAAGTCCTACATGCCAAACAATTTGATATCTATCAATAAAAGACTAGAAATGTTATTAGTAGTAGTATTAGTAACTTGTATTTTATTGCATCAGCAAAAGGAAATCTCAAAGGCACAGTGGAGTACATGAAGCAACTTGCAGAAGACTACATTAGGTCCATAATAACATTTGGAATGTATATATAATTCCCCATATACACAGTACCTAAAGATATATGTTTATAGATACATATACGGGGGTCTTTGGGTTACAACACAGATCTGTTCCTGTGACAGTGATGTAATCCTAATTTTGGTGTAAGTCAAAATACACCCTAGCCTAAGTCACTTTCCTCTCCTACCACTGTTGTAAAATCATAACCTGGAACATAAAAGCACAGACATGCCATGCTACTGTATGTTCTTCCATAGTGCACTACCAAACTAGTTCACCCACATAGTCCATAAGTACTATACTAACAACATACGCTGAAACACGTCTCGATTTTTTAAAGTTTTTTTTGTTTGTGTTTTTTGGGGGTTTTTTCTGAAGCCGGAAACGGGGAGGCAGTCAGACAGACTCCCGCATGCACCCGACCGGGATCCACCTGGCACGCCCACCAGAGGGTGATGCTCTGCCCATCTGGGGCGATGCTCTGTCACAACCAGAGCCATTCTAGTGCCTGAGGCAGAGGCCACAGAGCCATCCTCAGCGCCCGGGTCAACTTTGCTCCAATGGAACTTTGGCTGTGGGAGGGGAAGAGAGAGGCAGAGAGGAAGGAGAAGGGGAGGGGTGGAGAAGCTCCTGTGTGCCCTAGCAGGGAATTGAACCCGGAACTCCTGCATACCAGCCTGATGCTCTACCACTGAGCCAACCGGTCAGGGCTCGATTTTTTAAAGTTTTTATGGGAGGAAGCATTGTATATCCAAAATGTTTTATATCAACAGTGTCATAACCCGAGGGCCCCCTGTATGAGTAAGAAAATAAAAATACAAAGAGTCATAAACAAGAAAATTCACAGTAGTGGTTACCCTGCAGGGGAGGAAGAGGGTTGTAATTGTTGGGATGGACAGCACACAGAGGTACCCCAGGCATTGGAAATAGTTCGTTTCTTAAGCTGATGGTAGGATCAGGGCTGTTTATTATTCTTCATCTATTATGTAAATTACAAAGTAGGCTTTTAATTTATTTTATGTAATTCTAAGAATATTACTCTCAACTCCTATAAAGCTTGATGTTCATGTGGAAAACATGCTTTGACAAGATAAAGAACTGTTTGGGCTATACCATTAAATGAGAGGGATTTATAACTCCAAAGCTCACAATATTTCCAGTAAACAGTGTCTCTAAATTTCTAATTTTAAGAAATCCCTAAATTTCTAATATCAAGAAACCCCTGAAATCAGAATGCAGGCAGAAATGTTAATATTTAAAAAATTTTTTATATTAAGAACATTAAAAAATTTGGAAATTTTAGAATTTTTACACAAAAGTTTAGAATAAAAATGAGGCTCAATGGTCATCTTGATGGAAGCCCAAGAGAAGTCAATTATCTTTCTCAAAGACAAACAGCAAAGAACTCACAGCTCACCAGTGACACAAAGGAGACGAAAAACAAAATCTCTAAACTCCCAGTCTAGGATTTTTTTAAGACATGAAAACAGGATATATGTATTTAATAACATTGCCTTCATTATTTCTTTCTATTTCAGAGTTTCGTCTGCCTTGGTGGAAGATCCAAAAATATAACATTAAACATTTTTTTCTTCAGATAGTTCTAAAACAAAGTGAAATTGACAGATGAACCTGATCACACTAAAAGGACTAAAATATCCTGTTTTTCTCAAGTTTTAATACAATGGGTCTTTCATAATTTTCGAGAGGTATGTGGAAATAGTAAAGAGTTATGCCGACCTGTTAAGGAGGAATGTTATTTCTTAGACAGATAAGGATCAGGTTAGTATTTGTGGTGCCAGAAATAAGATAAAATTTCACTTCAAAACTTGAGCTATGTTGATCTACCTATCCTCATTACACGTGGCCATTTATAGCAGTCGGGTGCAGCAAACCGATCTGCTGCAATTACTTTCCTGCCATCTTAAAAATGTGACTGTTCCTCAGCAGTGCGCGTGACACTCAACAGCACCTCAAATGAACTGATTGCACTAACAGCAACACAAATGTATCTGCTGGCACAATGCTGTATATTTTTCAAAGGAACTAGGCAATTATAAGCCTTCTTTTATAAATTTAGGTATTTGTAGTGAATGGTATTTGACCTAAGGTGAAAACCCTATATTTAATTGAAGTATGGAAACTCATTTTTCCCCCTTTGTTCTACTTATATTTATTTTTTCACAGAGTTCATGGCAAAATGGTATATTCCCATCAGCACAAACACTTTTCTCAGACCTCTGCTTTCCTTGCTTTTAACTTTAACAATCATTATTCCAAGTTTTGAAAAATGCGATGTTTTGGGGAAAGAAAAATGACATTTATTTTGGGAAAAAAAAAATTTACAGTTTATGCATATGTATGAACTTTAATGTTCGCTTGGTTAAAAATTTTCAATGAAATTTTTATAAGACAAAACTTCTTACCCAGGTCTTTCAAATTATGTAAGTTAGAATTCTCTAAGTTCAAAATGCAAAACTGGATTTTCAGATAAAGGCTCTCATAGTAAGTCAGTGTTTTGTCCATGAAATAAGATAGAAGTTATTGGATTGCATGCCATTCAACAATCTTACTAAACAGATCTGAAACCTGAAGCCTAGGGCAGGTATGAACTTCTGAAAGTCTTTGGCAACGATAGACCACACCTGTTCCAGATCCTAGTAAAATAAATCACAGTTGTAGAAAGAACTAACCATTAGCAGTAAGAGAATATCCTTCAGTGCACTTTCAACTATTCAAAGTAAAAATAAAAATATCAGCCCCCTCTGCATATCTTCAGTCACATACAAGTTTTTCTTTGCTTTTATGAGGGCTATTTCTTAAATATGACACATTGTTATACTAATTTTACATTTCTGATTGTCTTACTGGTATTGACTAAAATCCTTTAAAATATGTCAGTAGTATTTGAAGTACCTAGATATACTGAAACCAAATGCCTTATAAATGTTAAAGTGCTACATTGTCACTTGGGATACAGACTTGACCCCTATAATTCCCTCATTCAACTTTTCAGTGTTTATGATGATAAACAGATAAGAAATAGGTGGGTGTTTTTATTTTAGTAATGCCAACTATTGTGTTTCAGAGGGATCACCAACAGGGTTATACAGCTTGTTTTCCCTTTGACGTTTCTTTATGAGAGATGGTGATAGAGGCCAGAAATAATTCATGAACCATAAAACAGTTCATTTCACTCAAACCTTTGTTAGGGTAAAACACTAAACAGGATCATTCTTAAAATAAACCCCATTTTCCCATTCCAAGGAGCAATTTTATTTTTTTTTTTAAAAAGACCAAATCGTTAGCATAAATCAGTCTATCACAGTAACCATTCAGGAGCTATATCTCTCAAACACATCAAAGTTAATAAAGGCTTATTATAAAATGAAACTGTAGAAAAAATTGCACAGCTCTTTTATTATATTCATGATGAAACATTTACTTGATTACGATATAAACCATTCTTTTTAATATGTCTGTTATTATATCTGGAACATTAAAATTTTATATAAATATAATTGCATTACATCACATACCTAGATACTAAATTACACAAAAATAAATGTCAAAGGCTAACACTATCAATAAGAAAAATCTACAAAGTGAATATAGTATATTTAAATAAAGAAAAAAGTCATTTGGACCTACAGACAGTGATTAATAGGTATAATTGAAAGAAAATGTATAAACAAGGTAGGCTAATTTTTTTAATGGTTCTTCATCATTCAATTTGCTTTTACCTCTTTATATCTCTCATTCTATGGGGTAGACCATACTATTTCACTAAATAGGAAATATAATATTCATAAAATCTAGGTATGTTGTTTTGCTATAGATTATTATTTTTGTCTTAATTACTGTAAACCGTTATAAACTTTACTGCAAGGATTGAAAGTATTCTAAATTGAGTTATTTAAGCATTATAGTTGATTATGGAAACAGATTTCTTTAGGTTCATTAGCTATGATAATATCCTTGCCCTATCTATGTCTCCCAATAATTGTTATTTCAAGTGTTTGGTCTCAGGAATTTTATTGTTGGTATAATTTTCTTCTTTAAAACAAAATGGCTCATCCCCAAAACTGCAGTTTTTATATAGCATATTTCAACTGGTGAAGAAAAGTCAGAATGTCAATATATTTATTGGCAAAATGATAAAAACCTATTGCATTTTCTATAGCACTTTCATTTTCCATAAGGAATTCAGTGTGAATGTTGTTGTTTTCATTTGTTTTACAAGAGCCATTCCAAGAAAAAAATGTGTAGAATTTATAATGCTCAAAGCTTCAAACATCATTGGGTCTTTAGATATTTTTCACCAGCCTAAGTAAAATTACTGATTTATTCTTAGGAGTTACTCTACTGAGTAAGCCAGATTATGGGCCCCGTTTAAACCACAGACACTTCTGTTATACTTCCTGGTGACCTACATTTTTAGGAAGATAATTGAAGTCATATGAATTTGCTTTTGCCTGTATTTACCTAAAAGGTACTCTAAAACTTCTTTTGTTTAAAAAAAGAATTAAATAAACAGGCCTTATGTTAGGCAGTGGTGGGCAGACAGCAACAAGCAATAGAGTTCTGGCTCTGACCTCAGATTACACTGACTCTTGGGGAAAATAAAGACTATAACTAGTAAATGGAGTGGAGTACAGCTTTAACAGTGAAAGTGCAGAGTATTTTAGGAAAAGATGGTGGTGGTGGGTGGAGGGGCATATCTAACCTAGTCTAAATTTTTTTGAAAAGTTCACTAAAGAAATTACTTTTTTAAAGTATAATCTGAAAGAAGAATGTTGCGTAGAAGGTAACCAGGCAAATCAGGAAAGAGTGATAGAGAAAGAGTTATAGGCAGAGAGGAGAGACAATGCAGAGAAGCTCCGATGAAATAGAGCTTGGCAACTATAATTGAGACCAAAAAAAAAAAAAAAAAAAAATTCAGTGTGTCTGGAGAGCAACGCAAAACAGAGCTGTAAAATGCTTTACTTGCTAGGAAGACTTTGTAAATTACATCAAAGGTAGCAGGAAACCACTGAAAAGTTCAAGTGTGAAGTACTCAGGTCATTCTGGATGCAGTGTAGATAAAACAGTTGAATGATCAAACATTTTGATTATTCACTCTTGTCAGGGTGAAACTTTGAGCACCTAATTACAAGTCATTTAAAAATGTTTATTTGTAAATAATATAGCTGTATTTTATCAACCAATATCTCTATATCCAATATGCATTTAGCCTAAAGTTCATTAACAGTAATAATAATAATAATAATAATAATAGTAATAGATAATTTCAAATTTCACCTGATTTCTTGTCAGATTTCATTAGACCATCATTGTTTTTACATGGTAAAACAGCTAATAAAAGCTGGGTTTAAACTTTCATGCACTCATATTTTCCTTTTGTTTATTTTATACTATGACTATTAACTTTAATTCTAAATTTTATTCTAGGACTATTTTTATATATAACTTTACAGTTTTTTAAGATTAAAATTGACTACTATAATTATAAATTCACTTAATCAGGCATGTTTATTGCCACACATTGCAGCATACTGAAAGTGAATGAGTGAGTTTAAGGGTCACTATTATTGCTTTCTGTTGAATTCCCAGTCTTGCTTCCAAATATTTTTAGTACCCTCTGTAACATCCTAATCAATGACTTGGGGATTGATTAGAAGTATCTATGTCAGTTCCAGATGTTATATAATTGTAAAGCTTTATTTGTCCTTTTTTTAGATGAAAATAAATAAAAGATTATAATATTTTCTTCTAGAGGTGAAATAAATCATCTTGAAGTGCGTGGTTCCCATATTAAAGGTAATCACAGTAGAGAATTAAATGAGAAGCAATGCCCAACGAAAAGAATCAAATAGAAGCTGCTTTCTTGCTACAAAAGGATACTCACATGATGACAGAGGGAAGGAGAGAAATAGAAAACTTTAAAGATGAAATGGGCAGAAACAGGTTCATCTCTTCTCGAAAACTAAGCCTTAGAGAATTTCCTAGACTCAGTTTCCTTCTCTTTATGATTTCATTACTGGTACTGGCTGGTTGGCTCAGTGGTAGAACATTGGCCCCACGTGTAGATGTCTCGGGTTCGATTCCTGGTCAACCACACAGGAGAAGCAGATATCTGCTTCTCCACCCCCCCCCCTTCTCTTATTCTCTCTCTTTTCCCCTCCCACAGCCATGGCTTGACTGATTCTAGAGTGTTGGCTCTGGGTGCTAAGGATGCCTCTGTGGAGCCTTCCCTTCAGGCACTAAAAAAATAGGTCAATTGCGAGCATGGCCCCAGATGGGCAGAGCACCAGCCCTGGATTGGGGTTGCCGGGTGGATCCCAGTTGGGGTGCATGTTGGAAAAGAAGAAAAAAAAAGAGCAATGATTTCATTACTTCTAGCAGAGAATCAAAACACAAATAAGGTAAAGGGATCAGCAAAAAAACATATATACATAACATGTAATTACAGACAACAAGGTGGCAATAGCCAGTGAGGTGGGGGAAGAAGAGCAAAGTGGAGTGGGAATGGGAATGGCAAGAGACTTTGCCTGGGTGGGGAGGTGCACCATGTGGTGTGTAGATGGTGTTATATCGAGTTGTACACTTAAAACCTGTATTATGGTTTGGCAAATGATGTCATCTCAATATGTATATTGAGATGGTATATATATATATATATATATCATTTGATGTAAAACATCAAAAATAAACAAACAAACAACAAACAAAAATCTTATACACTTTGCAAAGTTTTCTGCCTGAACAAACTATAACAAAAGTGAGATAAATGCAGATTTCTCTGTCCTACTTTTAGTTTTATCCATATAGAAACTTTTAGAATAATGTACAAGAAGATGAATTTTAAATAAATAATAAAAATAAAGGCAAATTTGATGCAAAGTTTGAGAGTTACTGATCTAAACAGAACTTGGAGTAAATGATTGTAGAACCAATCTGGACTCACCGAATATTGGAGAGTTACTCGACTATGCCTTCGAGAATAAGAGTTGTTTGATCAACTTATTAATTAGTTGTTTTCTGTAAGTGACTCTTACTTTGAAGTTTTTCTTCAAACTCTAGAGAACTTGAGAAAAATTTGCCTTAGTTAGCCTTTCAATAGCCAAATAACCTCACAAAAAAGAGGCAAATATTTTAACAATTAGCTATTATTATTATTACTATTATTATTATTATTATGTAATGCAAGTTGTGTGGAATTTTGCAAAAGACTTGATTACTATCTTAACCACCTATAGATGTGTCATTAATGAAAATGAAATACTAATAGGATTGTTTCATAAAGCATGCTTAGTGCAATTACAATTCTGTATATTACAATTAAAAATCATAATTGTTCAGAAATATTTTCTAACATCTTTTTCTAACTAAGGACATTTAATTATTGTCTAGTCTCTTTTGGTTTGAGGTTTCTAAATTATAGTACCCCAATTATAAAATATGCACAACATTTAAAAATACAATAAAAATCAAAACAGAAACTTTGACTATTCCCTGGCACACTTGAACTTTAGAGAGACAAACTTTAGTAATAAAACTTATTGGCACTCGCATTTGTCCACTTGCTCCATATTTAGAGGGTTTAAGATAGAAATCCTTCATTCAATGGTGCAGATTTCTGAAGAAGGTGCAAAGAGCTTTAACAAACTTGAAAGTGTTGAGTGCAGCTCAACTTCTCTTGATTTTCTTTGGAGAACAGTGTGAATTGTTTTGGAATTAATCGTGAACTATTTAGTTGCAAATGATCAAAACACAAGCCCACTGGAGGTCCTTTGAAAGTTCAGGGCTAAATCTCTAAAGCCTTTAGCTCAATGTTACTCAGAGAATAATACCTGAAAACACAAATACCATTTTCTCAGATTGGCCTCTCAACCCATTCTTGATGGGATTAAAAAGGTCAGAGTTAAAGCAGGGATTTGAGAGTAATCGCCGCCTGGGTTTGAGACTTTCAGTACCACTTACTGCCTGTGAAATTCTGTGCAAGTTAACTGAGTTACTCTCTTATTGTCTTAGTATCACAGCTTTGAAGATGGCTGTTGTAACGATTATATTCTTATGGTTTATTATCATAATCGTCGCTACATTAAGTCTAACTCAACATAAGAATTGTTGAATGTGCAAATGGTCCAGGAAGGAGAGAGGCATAGTTAAGGATGGTGGTGACTGGAGATGGGGGATTTCTCTCCCACATGGCTCCCTCAGAAAAGACTCCCTGTGAGCCCAGGGGCCAGCACTAGAGGAATACAAAATGTATTATTCATCTTGACAATAAGAGGGAAAAAGTGATGAGGAAAGGAAGGAATTAGAAAAAAAACATGTATACAAGATACAAATCAATGAAGAGAATTTTGAAGCAAGTTTCCAGGTAGGACAGTCAGATTCTGGCACTGACTGGTTTAACAGAGGATGTGTAGTTCCTGAGACCGTATGTACCAACCTGTTCCTGTAAAATACTAGTATAGCCTTTCCTGCTTTGGCTATGATAGTCCTTGGCCAAGTTTACTTGTTCAATCTACCCCTCTATTGCTAAATATATCTGTATATGTACTCATTCTTCCTTACTTACATCCTATTTCAAAGGATACAAGAAGGTATTTCTTTCTAAATATCCTCTTACCTCCTCCCTTAGATCTACAACTATTTCTGCCTTACAGGTTTATTCCACTCAGCCTATAACTAGAGTTTTGTCTTTTTCTCTTTTCCAAAGATAACAAATTCTCTTCTCTGCTTCATCTGTTTCTTTCCTTCCTCAAATGCCTAACAACAGTTCTAGAGCCAACAGCACTGGCTTCAAGCTCCATGTCTCACCCTCATCACTCCTGTGACCACTACATTCTGACTTTCCCATGTGTTGGGCAAATGAGTTTGTAAAATTAGTGTTGAGTTTGCTCACTTGTATTGTTAAAAATAGTGCTGGTCTGCCTGACTGGGCCATGGAGCAGTGGATAGAGCGTCGGACTGGGATGCGGAAGACCCAGGTTCGAGACCCCAAGGTCTCCAGCTTGAGCAAGGGCTCATCTGGCTCATCTGGTTTGAGCAAAAGCTCACCAGTTTAAGCCCAAGGTCGCTGGCTCTAGCAAGAGGTTACTCGGTCTGCTGAAGGCCTGCGGTCAAGGCACATATGAGAAAGCAATCAATGAACAATTAAGGTGTTGCAACGCGCAAAGAAAAACTAATTAATGATTGATGCTTCTCATCTCTCCGTTCCTGTCTGTCTGTCCCTGTCTATCCCTCTATCTGACTATCTCTGTCTCTGTAAAAAAAATAAAAAATAAAAAAAGAAAGAAATTACAGGGTAGGAATAGTATTAAAAAACGAGACTAAGAGACATGGACAAGAGTGTGGTGGTTACCAGGGGTGGGGAGAGGGAGGACGCAAGAGGGAAGGAGGGAGAGGGTTAGGGGGAGGGGGAGGGGCACAAAGAAAACTAGATAGAGGGTGACGGAGGACAATCTGACTCTGGGCGAGGGGTATGCAACATAATTTAATGACAAGATAACCTAGACATGTTTTCTTTGAATATATGTACCCTGATTTATTAATGTCATCCCATTAACATTAATAAAAATTTATTTAAAAAAAAAAAGTAAAAAAAAAAAAATTAGGATTTGTCTTTTAAAAATCTTAAAGAAGAGAAAAAAAAATGGTGCTGGTCTGTGAAATTGCTAATTACCTTCTTGCTTGGGAAGGACCATTGTTATATTAATGTTTGCTGGAGGAGGAATTTCATGCCAAAAAGTTTTGAAAAGAACAGAGAAGGAGAAGGAGAAAGAAGCCAAGATGGCAGGGAAAGAGAGAAGGAGATGAGAAACAGAGGTGAGGGCTTTTGCGAGCTCCACTGAAACTGGTGGAGGCCTTTGATTCTAGGAAAAACTGGAGAAGATTCTCCTGGTTGTGGAACCGGAGAATGTGTGAGTGGCTTTGGGAGCCCGGTGTGTTTATTTGCTCATCGGCCTGTACAAGTCTTGAATAAAGGAATGGCCCACCAGTTTCTGGCTCCACTTTTTCTTTACCGTCTGCCCAAATCCAATGGGAAGCTGCAGGTGAGTGGCCATAATGGTGGTGGCTAATGGCCTTACATCATGCCAGTTTATACGCCCACCTTCTACTTGCCCAATCCAAGGGCTCCTTTTCAAATCTCATCCTGCATGACTTTGGTACAACTTTGACCCTGCTGGTTGTCTTTTTCTCCAAGCCTCCTCTTCCCTTGGTCTAATAACTTGCCTTCCTTGCATTTCTCTGTCTGCTTTTCCTCCCCGTCTCTTTTATGGCCTTCTCTGCCTTTAGAGGCTGGTGTTCTCCAGGGTCTCATCCTCTGTCCTCAAAGCATTATTTTATATCACTGCTCTAGACTCTGCCATCTATCCTAAAGTTTCATTGTCTGTTCCCAATCTACACTTTTCAGCTTATGCCCACCAATCTTTTTCTGCATCCTTCCTCCACCAACTGGACTAATTATGCCACTTTACAACATTCAACAATACTAATAAGAATATGCAAGATTTCACCTTTACCCTCTCTGTCTTTCATTGTTTCCCTCCTGCCAGAATTGTCCTTTCTTTTCTTCTTGGTGAACACTTATTTACATTTTAAGAAAACCTTCTCTAGGGCATTTAGTAGCAAGGTTTTTCCCTTGAAACCATGAAAAGAAATGTAGTATTTTTTGTTCTCTTTGCTTCCACAACCCTTTTTTTTCTACTAGTATAGCATTCATTATATCGTATTATAATTAATTATATCAGTGTACTTTCTTAGGCTAGAGTTTTAGTTCTTTGATAATAAGAGCTGCATCATATTAATCTTTTAATCCCCAGGAACTATAATAGTGCCTAGCATATGGTAGATTTATTTTAAAAATATATTTGCTTACATATTACATGTGTGTTGGAAACATGATAAGCATTAGTTTAGATACAGGAGAAATAATAGAAAAGAAATTTTACTGTTAGTCTACTTTAGGTGGATTTAATACAATTCAACAGATATTTACTGAGTGGCAACATTTAATTAGCAATGTGTCATTTATATTAGCTTTAAGAATAGAAATTTGAGCAAGAAAATAAGATTTACTTCAGGAAAAAAAGTAAGAAAGCAGATTAGATTTATAGGCTATTATTATATTTTAAAACTACATTAAATGACAAATTTTTATTAGATGTTAGATTAAATGTAGCTCATTAGATTTCTAACATGACACTAATATCTACATATCTGAACATTGTAACCACACTTTTATCAGTATCTTGTCTTTCAGAACAGTACAACACAATCCATTTCCTATGTCATGCTTAGAAATACACATATTCTAAATTTTATATCACTCATCTGGTTTACATTTTCAGTACTGAAATTGAATTTCTTTTAACTAAATAAACATACATTCAAAAGGTGTACAAATCATAAGTGCATAGCCTGATGAAATACCATAAAATAAGCACACTTACATAACCTGCACTTAGATGAAGAAATAGGACATGACCAATGCCACAGAAGCCACGTTAGTGAGCCTTCTTAACCACTAACGTTTTTCTGTTCCCTAAAGATAACCACCATCATGGCATCTCATACCAGAACTTAGTTTTGAAATTTACATAATTTGAGCCTTCCTGAGCAAAAATCATGGATATCTGCTACTTAAGCACCCTTGCAGAGAGGACTCTGTGGCAGCTGCCAGGAGTGTGGTTAGCTGACAGTGTCTAGTTATGAGCTTCTGCACGATCTGTCTCAGCTTTTGAGCCAGCGCCTCACTATTTTGGTGATTCCCCAGTCAATGACTAAGTCAGGTGGCAGTAACTTAAGGACATGCTCATCTTAGAGCAGCCCACAGGCTAAACTAAACAAGGTGGTGGCAAAAGGGCCTAGCCATTTCTACCCAAGGCAGATTGCACTAATTTCCCGTCTTTACTCCAAAATTCCCCACTTGGCTGGCAGAAACTGTCAGATTTGCAACATGCTCTGATAATGCCTTTTGCTTATTCCAGCTGCTGCTCTTTTCCTTTCCCTGGTAAATAAATTTTTTGCTGACATGGAATCTGTTTGTTTTTTTTTTGCTTTGCTTTTCCTTTTAGTTTTTTACATGAGAGGAGAGGAGACAGAGAGCCAGACTCCCGCATGTGCTCTGACCGGGATCCACCCAGCAACCCCCCTAAAAGGCAATGTTCTGCCCATCTGGGGCCACTCATTGCTCAGCAACCCAGCCATTTTTAGCACTTCAGGTGGAGGTTTCACTAAGCATCCTCAGCACCTGTGGCCAACTCACTGGAACCAATGGAGCCATGGCTGTGGGACAGAAAGAAAGAGAGGAGAGAGAGAGAGAGAAGGAGGGGGGAGAGGAATATAGAAGCAGATGGTCACTTCTTTTGTGTGCTCTGACCATGAATTGAACCCGGGACATCCATATGACAGGTTGATGTTCTACCACTCAGCCAACTGACCAGGGCTTATTTTTGCTTTTCTTATCTTATTTTTACTATTATATTAGTTTTTCTTTTCATTTGAACTATTCTGAATAACAATGCTATGAACATATGTGCAAGATTTTTGTGGACTAGTGTTCTGATATCTTTGGGCAAATTTATATTTATGAATAGAATTGTTGGGTCTAACCAACCTTAAATAAACAATATATGATGGCCTGACCTGTGGTGGCGCAGTGGATAAAGCATTGACCTGGAAATGCTGAGGTCGCCGGTTCGAAACCCTGGGCTTGCCTGGTCAAGGCACATATGGGAGTTGATGCTTCCAGCTCCTCCCCCCTTCTCTCTCTCTCTGTCTCTCTCTCTCCTCTCTCTCCCTCTCTGTCTCTTTCTCTCTCCTCTCTAAAAATGAATAAATAAATAAAAAATTTTAAAAATGGAAAACAAACAAACAAACAATATATGAGAGTTCCAGTTGCTTTTTATACCAATACTTTTTACCAATACTTTGTGTTGCCAGTCTACTGACTTTTGCTCTAGAGTGCATAACGGGATATTTTGTGGTGATTTTAATTAGCATTTCCCTAATGACTAATAACATTCAGCATCTTTTAATATGCTTATTTTTCAATTTTATCTTCTGTTCATATAATTTATTCATTTTTATGATTCTTTTTTTTTTCTTTTTACCTTCTTTTTTTTTAAAGAGACAGAGAGTTAGAGAGAGGGATAGATAAGAAAAGACAGACAGGAACAAGAGAGATGAGAAGCATTAATCATCAGTTTTTTGTTGATTGATTGCTTTCTCATATATGCCTTAATCGTGGGCCTTCAGCAGACCAAGTGACCCCTTGCTCGAGCTAATGACCCTGGGCTCAAGCTGGTGAGCCTTGCTCAAACCAGATAAGCCTGTGCTCAAGCTGGCGACTTCGGGGTCTCGAACCTGGGTCTTCCACATCCCAGTCTGACGCTCTATGCACTGTGCCACCACCTGGTCAGGCTTGACTTTTATTCTTAACTTGAAGAAGTTACTTATATATAATCAGGGAACTAGTCCTTTGTCACATATATGTACTATTAATATTTCACCAGCTTATCTTGACTATTTATTTTCCAATTATATTTTTTTTATTTATTTATGTATGTATTGTATTTTTCTGGAGTGAGAAGCAGGGAGGCAGAGAGACAGACTCCCGCATGTGCTCAACAGGGATCCCGCCCTAGCACGCTCACTAGGGCATGATGCTCTACCCATCTGGGGCATTGCTCCATTGCAGCCAGAGCCATTCTAGTGCCTGAAGTGGAAGCCATAGAGACATCCTTAGCACCTGGGCCAACTTTGCTCCAGTGGAGCCCAGGCTGCAGGAGGGGAAGAGAGAGATAGAGAGAGAAAGAAGAGGGAGAAGAGTGGAGAAGCAAATGGGCGCTTCTCCTCTGTGCCTGACCAAGAATCAAACCCGGGACTTCCACATGCCAGGCCAATGCTCTACCAGTGAGCTAACCAGCCAGGGCCTTCCAATAATATTTTTAATTTGCAGAGGCTTAAGTTTTGATAAAGTCCAGTTTATCAACTTTTCTTTTATTGTTAGTATTTTTGTGTGTGTTCTAAGATATATGTGTAAACCCAAGATCATAAAGATGTTCTCTTAGGTTTTCCTCTAGAAGATTTGTAGCTTTAATTCTTATGTTTAGGCATATTCTTTATCTCAATTTATCATTTGTGCATGGAATATGATAGGCATCAAATATCTTTTGACGAGATTAAAAAATTTTTATGGTCTTCTGAACTTCTTGAAGTATTAAATAAATATTGTATCTAATTTGATGTTAAGGGTAAAACTGAGTTGAGAGGTGAAGAGAGTACTCAACAGATTAATTCTTGTTAATATTTATATGCCTGCAAAGAAAGAGACCTACTCAGGTACACCTCCACACTCACTCATCTATATACATATTGAAAAAGAACAAATAAGTTAATTGTGCATAAGACAGAATGTAGTCAAGTAAGGTAACTGAAGAAATAACTACAATGCTGATAACTGAAGGGGATATAGAAAAGACAAAGAAAAAATGTAACAAATCTACCCTGGCTAGATAGCTCCATTGGTTAGAGCATTGTCCCAAAATGCAGGGGTCTCTGGTTTGATCCCTGGTCAGGGCACTTACAGGAACAGAATGATGTTTCTCTCTCTTTCTCCCTTCCTCTCTCTAAAATGAATTAAAAATATACATTAAGAAAAAAATGTAACAGATAATGCTAGTTTAATCAGGGGTTCAAAAAAAAAACCAGAAAAGACAAAGAAAAAAGACATTTGTAATGTCACTTTTTAAGATATAGTATTGATTTTACTTATTTTCAAACTAAAAATATATTATCAAGCTTCCAAGTTGTACAGTATCTCTAATTGGAATTCATAGATATATGAAAGTCTAAAAAAGTAGAAGTCACTTTGATTTAAAGATTTAAAGATTAGTATAAAAATCAGGCCCCATTCCTTCTGAAATTGTGCTTTTAGGGATTTCTAATTTTTCATATAGAAGTAGTTTATTTATTTTCATATTAGAACATTAAAAAATGGCTTAAAATCTATCCACTCGCCTATTCACCTTCCTACTCAAGAATTCCTCCTTAGAGACCAAAGAAAAAATGCATTTCCTGCTTTTGATGAAAAACATGCTATTGCTTTGTCATCACATAGACAAGGAACATTAGATCAAAACAATTGGGAGCAAATCCCTCTGGACAGCTATTTCAAACCTGGTGTACTCTGGCTTTGATGAGAGAGAGAGAGAGAGAAAGAGAGAGAGAGAGATACAGAGAGGAAAATCAAGTAAAGATTTATGTAAAGTATTGTCTTGATTAATCAAGATTGCTAAAAATTATATATATTTAGAGCTATCTTTTCAATTTAATTACTGATGATTTTGAAACAAGAGTTACATATATTATGGATAGAGAATGGACATTTTTCAAATCTTCACAAGAAATTATATATATATTTTTTCTTCCCCAAACTTAAAAAGGATACTGTATGATAATGCTATATGCAAATTTAATTATCTTTACCCACTTAGAAATCTAATCAATAAGTGAGCTTTTTTTAATGGCATATTGTTTAACAGTTTAAGTAGGGACACAATGTAGTGGTAATATTGTCATGTAGCAGTGTGACGTGTGGGTCCCTGGCTTCAAACATTTTTCTCTCTTTTTTCGGTGTCTATAACAAAACTGGGGAAGAAAACAAGTTAAAAAATCAAAGTTGCTGAAGTTATTGAGCTAGCTTGTTAGTAACCTTTGCTATTTAATTTACTTTTCTTCAAAGTACATTTTTTATAGCTCTGAGATTCAGAGACTATAGAATATACCATTGGAGGTAGAACAAAACCGTTTGTATTGTAAAACAATTTTTTTTAATATGAAAGAAAACCACTTTATCATTTTCCACCATGTAGTGAAATCACTTTGTAATTTATTATATATTTTTTACCTTCTTTTTCCTACAAGGAGATCAATTTTTCAAATATACTAATTCTGTTTTCTAAAATATAAAGCCATGGTCTGAGAAGAAAAAGCCTGCAGTGCAAAGAAGATGTGGGGATTTAGGTGCAAGGAATTAGCGGGACAAAAAACGATGAAGTGGAATTAGAGTAAGCAGGTAATTAAAGGCTGCTGAGGACTAAGGGGGGAGAATAGCAGGCTGGTAATTGGCAGGTGACCTCTGCAGCCACTCTGTGCAGCAACAAAAAGAATGGTTTCGAGTGGAGCTGAAAGTCAGTTATGAAAAAAAATGTGCATGTAAATAGCATTTGGAACCTGATACCTCCTTAGTTATACGTACAAAAGCAAAACGATTTTTTAAAAAATCAAGTTTCAGTTAAGTATAGTGTAAAATCTTTTGACATTAATCACAAAGTAAGTTAGGCAAAATTATTCCTTAATATTTATTTTCCGCCCTGACTGACTGGCTCAATGGTAGAGCATTGGCCCTGCCTATGGATGTTCTCGGTTCATTCTTGGTCATGCACACAGAAGTGACCATCTGCTTCTCTACTCCTCCCCCTCCCCTTGCTCTCTCTCTCTCTCTCTCTCTCTCTCTCTCTCTCTCTCTCTCTTCCTCTCCGGCAGCCATGGCTAGACTGGTTCTAGTGCATGGCCCAGGCGCTGAGGATGGCTCCGTGGATCCTCCACCTCAGATGCTAAAAATAGCTCAGTTGGGATCTAGGCCCCAGATGAGGTTGCTGAGTGGATCCGGTCAAGGCACATGTGGGAGCCTGTCTTTCTATCTCCCCTCCTCTTACTTGGAAAAGTAAATTAAAAATAAAAGATTTATTTTCTAGTTTATATATTTACTAATATTTGAATGCAAGTATTTGTGATATTTTTGGAGATATAAACAAAAGACTTTTGAAATATTTATAATATAAGCAAGATAATTTATTGTCAGTTCCATTGAACTGTTCAACAAATATTCACTGAGTGCATTTAATGTAGCAGACAGTGGTCAATACTCTGGAGGGACATGAGTGACAGAAGGGACAAAACCTTCTGCTTCAGTAAGCTCCTCTACAAACTATAATAAGTAACAGATTGAAACTGAATGCTGAACTCCTAAGAATGGGGTAATCAGGGAGAACGAGGGGAGCTATGCAAGGTTTGGGAAGAAAATGGAGGCAGCATTAAACAAGGAACTTCTCCACCCTGGCCAAAAAGCTCAGTTGGTAGATTGTTGGCTTAGCACAAAATTGCCAGTTCCATCCCCAGTCAGGGCACATGCAGGAACAGATCACTGTTCCTATCTGTCTGTTCGTCCATCTGTCTCTCTTCCTCCCTTCCTCTCTCTTTAAAATCAATAAATTTAAAATAAATAAATAAATAAACAAGGAACTCCAGAAAGAGAGTAAAAGGTGAGATGGTCAGGAAAATGTGCAGGTTGTGAATGAGTCTGCAGATAATCACGTAGGAAAAGAAGGCAGCTTTTGAAGTACATGTAGAGTTCAGCAAGTGACTCCGAAACCGATGCAAAATAAACTATAGTGAACTTTTGGTATTAATTTCCCGTAATTATAAAATACTAGAACTAATGCCATTAAAACAGCTTAAAATTAATGACATTGAAAATAACAGTGACACTAAATATTAACATATTTTAAATATAAAATATAAACTCATGTTCTCAATATTAAGTGTAAAAATACATTTGTAAAAAATATTGTATTATTATTTTCATATAGAGTAGAAAATATTAGTCTCACTCAAAAATTAAAAGTGTACATTATATAAATATAGATAATTTCAATTAAAATGTTATTTTATTAAAATATGTCTTTAAGAAGCAAAGTGTATCAGAGATGTCATGGCTGAATTTTGTGCAAGTTTTTCTAGTTTAGAAAAATACTTTAAAAACTGCTTTTTGATTTTACAGTGGTCAGAGCAATAAAGAGAACATAGTTATATGCCAAGTTGAAATAGTTTGCTTTAACTTTTGACACTTCAAATAATGTTATCTCTTTTTGTTTACTTTTGCTCAATTTCAAATTTTAAGACAGTTAATGCTGGAAAATGACTCAAGATTAAAATGGTATGTATTTTTTTATTTTTTTTATTATTTTACTTTTGGTATGTATTTTTCTAATAGCAAATTTTTGTATTTAAACATAATATGGTAAATGAGAGTGTCAAAATTATTAAAGTGCATTTACTACTGGTCTTGCTGAGGTTTTAGAATTTGCTGTTATAAAAAAATAAAGTGTAATTACAATAATATAGTTCAGAAAATAATAAAATACAGGAGTGTTTGAAGACAATCAGTTCTGAAAATCTGCAATAGCATATTGCATGAACTGGAGAGAGTAAAGGAAAACCAATCAGAAAACAAATCTGTGAACATGGGTGGTCATCTATGAAATATTTATATAAATACACATACACACACATTGGTGTTTCAGACATAGCTTAGTTGGTGTGGGTAATATTTAAAACTGCTGAAAATTCCTTTGGTAAGAATGTCCATCAAACCTTAGGCTTCTAATTATATATTATAAGCTTGACCTGTGGTGGCGCAGTGGATAAAGCGTCGACCTTGAAACTCTGAGGTCGCTGGTTCAAAACCCTGGGCTTGCCTGGTCAAGGCACATATGGGAATTGATGCTTCCTGCTCCTCCCTCCCCCTTCTCTCTCTCTCTCTCTCTCACACACTCTCTCTCTCTCTCTCTCTCTCTCTCTCTCTCTCTCTCTCCTCTCTAAAAAAAAAATAATAAATGGCAAGAAATGAAAGAATTTGTAATTATATATTATAAAATGATTATTAGATTAAGTTTCACTGGAGAAAAATGTATAGGGCAAAGGTTACTTTTTGTATATTTTGTTATGTTTTTTATTTAGTCTTTTAGTTAGTTGCCTGATAATTATAAATATAAATGAGGATGATATATCAATACATATAATGTATACCATTCACATGGGGCTTTTACTCAGCAGCTTTCACCTACCACATGACAGATACTGTGCAATGGTGCTGGGTATAAAAGAGATATAAGAAGATTGATCCTGGTCCAATCATGAGACACAGATAAAAACAAATACAATATTGACTATATATGTGTATAAATGCCAGAGGCAGAGGATGGGAGGTAGGAGAAATGGGTAAACTCTTTTGATTTTGTTGTTGTTGTTTTTTGTTTGTTTGTTTCAGTTTAAATACTTTTTTTAAAAAAGGAGACTTGTCTAACACTATTATTTCAATTTTTCCTCTTTGATTGCCTATGTTTATATACATTTAGGGCATGTAACATAATGACAGATCTGACCTCAAGCAAAGCAGTTTTATGAAGGTATGCCAAGGCACATTGCATGCTCTAAAATTCACTCCTTAAACACACCCCTTCTCTTGGGAAGTCTCTTGCCTACAGAATTTTGTACTCTCCAGCTATCAACTATGTGATTGTCAGCCCCAGGAAACTTATTTTTAAAAATGTCATTCTTGTGATATTGGAGGGGAAAAAATATATCTAATTTAAAATGTAGTGATTTTAACTTAACTCTTCTGGTTCATTTTTTAGGGTTTAAAATAGACATATATAGGAGTAGAAACACATTCTGCTTTAGTAGAAAACCTAATTATTATTAAGCTTCTTATAATTTTGTATGCATAATTAATTTTTTCTATTTAGTTCTAGAATTTTTCAATAGTATAAAGATGTGTAGCTGTGGCTTTGATTTTTTATTTTCTGTACAATAGCTTCTTTGTTTGTTTTTCATTCAGTGAGAGGAGGGGAGGCAAAAAGAGAGACTCCCACATGCACTGTAATCAGGATTCACCTGGCAAGCCCCCTAAGGGATGATGCTCTGCTCCTCTGGGGCATTTGCTCCTTTGCTCAGTAACCGAGTTCTTCTTAGTACCTGAGGTGGAAGCCATGAAGTCATCCTTTGTGCCCTGGGCCAACTCGCCCAAACAAGCCATGGCTGCAGGAAGGGAAGAGACAGAGAGAAAGAAATGAGTGGGAGAGGGGTAGAGAAGCAGATGGGTGCTTCTCCTGTGTGTCCTGATCGGAAATTGAACCTGGAACATCCACATGCCTGGCCAATGTTTTACTGCTGAGCCAAACTACTAGGGCCAGTTCTCTTTACAATAGTTTTATTTTCTATCTTATTTGACTAGCTTGAATCACCCTTTAATTTCCCATATCTATTTTCTCATTGATACAACATGATAATGTCTACTCACCTTGCAGACATATTGTGAAGTGTCATTGATTTTTTCTAAGTTCTTAAAACATTTTCCGAGTCTTGGAGAGAAATGTATAATAGAGAGATTATATTTAACTATAACTCGTTTTTCCTCCATGTGTTTTTTCCAAAGTTCAAACTGATAAATATGCTTCTTGAATCTGCAAATTTTCAATATGTTTGCTGAAACATTGAAGAAAATTTTCAGTGACTATTACTCCAAGGGAAAATATATAAAAAGCCTCACTGGCATTTATATGTGCATTGGTATAGAAACAACTAATGGTTATAAAATGTGTTTAGAAGATAAAATGTAGAAAGTTAAATTTCAACTAATTTAGTACACTGTGAATTTAACTTTATAATAGTCATCTTTTTTTATATAGTTTTTACTTTATCTCATTCCTCCCCATATGCTAATGTAACAGTCTATTAACAGGTTGAAAGTAAATTAGATAAAAGTTTTGTTGTTTTGTTTTGTTTTTACTTATATGATAATCATTCTTACTTCCTCTTAGGTTTATTATTTTTCTGGGTAGAATGGCATAAGTTTTATCAAATATAACATAAATTTCCTGAGCAGGTAGTGAAGCAGTGGATAGAGCATTGGACTGGGATGCGGAGGACCCAGGTTTGAAACCCTGAGGTCACCGGCTTAAGCGTAGGCTCATCTGGTTTGAACAAGGTTCACCAACTTGAGCCCAAGGTCACTGGCTTGAGAAAAGGGTCACTTGGTCTGCTGTAGCCCCCTGGTTAAGACATATATGAGAAAGCAATCAATGAACAACTAACGTGCCACAACTTAGAATTGATATTTCTCATCTCTCTCCTTTCCTGTCTGTCTGTTCCTCTCTCTGTCTCTATTTATCTCTATCACAAAATATATATAACATTAATTTTAAAAAAGCAACAATTGTATTTGCAAGTAAGCATGTAAACATTCTTGAATATGGCAATTCTTTGAATTTGAAAGTTAATTCTGACTTTAGGATGTATACATATAATTGTAAATTTATATACTGAAAACAATAATATTTTATAGAACTACTAAAGGATAAGGAAGGCAGCCACAAAGTGAGAAGTCAAGAGTAATGCACTACATTATTTCCAGGACAGTGTCCAATATGTCATGTACAAACAGCCAAGCTATGTGGTCCTAATTTTAGTTAATAGTCATTTCTCTCTAACAACTTATTTCAATATAACTACAAGAAAAAGGAATCAATTTGACAACATTAAATTCAAGCAAGACACAGAGAGAGAATACCTTAGTATTAAGCAGGTATTAGGGCAATATGAAAAAAGAATTCCAGGTATTAAAGCCATTGTACAAATAATATTGGCCCAAGAAAATTTAAAATATTTTGAAGTAATTCTTTTAGAGATTATAGAATATGGGAATTAGTTGATTGATAAAAAAGAAATGTTATTTTCTAATTTACTAGCATCGCCTTTCAAATTAATTTGAATAATAAGTTTTGATTTATTCACATATGTATATAAACCCTAAAGTCATTACTTTACTTTCAATAATGGTTAAAGCATCCAAACAGAGCATCAGTACAGAAACAAGGGACTTTGACAATTATAGATATATACAGAACATTCCACCCAATAGTAGCAGAGTACATATTCATATAAAGTGCACATGGGACATTTTCTAGGATAGATTTCATGTTAAGTCACAAAACAAGTTTTAACAAATTTAAGAAGATTGAAATCATGGCCAGTATTATTCTGAGCACAGGGGAATAAAATGAGAAATCAATAGAAGAAAAACTGGAAAATTCAAGAATATATGGAAATTAAGCATCCTATTCTGGAAAAACTAATGTGTCAAAAAATAAATCAAAGGACTATTAGAAAATATCTTGAGATAAATAAAAATAAAAACACAAAATATTTAAACTTACAAGATACAGCAAAAGCAATACCAAGAGAAAAATTTAGAGTATTAAGTGTCTATACTGGAAAAGATCTCAAAAAAGCAATCTAACTTTACACTTCAAGGAACCAGAAAAGGAACAAAGTAAGCCCAAAGTTAACAGAAAGAAGGAAATAATAAAAATTAGAAAAAAATTACCAAAATAGAAAAATCATAAAAAATCATCAAAACTAGGCCCTGGCTGGTTGGCTCAGTGGTAGAGCGCCGGCCTGGCGTGCAGGGGTCCTAGGTTCGATTCCTGGCCAGGGCACACAGGAGAAGTGCCCATCTGCTTCTCTGCCCCTCCCCCTCTCCTTCCTCTCTGTCTCTCCCCCTCCCGCAGCGAGGCTCCATTGGAGCAAGGATGGCCCGGGCGCGCTGGGGATGGCTCCTTGGCCTCTGCCCCAGGCGCTAGAGTGGCTCTGGTCGCGGCAGAGCGATGCCCCGGAGGGGCAGAGCATCGCCCCCTGGTGGGCGTGCCGGTTGGATCCCGGTGGGGCGCATGCAGGAGTCTGTCTGACTGTCTCTCCCCGTTTCCAGCTTCAGAAAGATAAAAAAAAAAAAAAAATCATCAAAACTAGAGTTGGTATTTGAAAATATCAACAAAATTGAGAAACCTTTACCTAGACTAAGGAAACAAGAGAGAAGACTAAAATAACACAAACAAAAAGAAAAAAAAAGAAAAAGGAGATACAACAGCTGATGTCATCACAAAAATAAATATAAGAAACTACTGGGAATAATTATATGCCAAAAAATTGGATAATGAAAGAAATGAATAAATTTCTAGAAATAAACCTATGGAGACTAAATCATAAAAAAAAATACCATCTGCATAGAACTATAACTAGTAAGGACATTGAATCAATAACCAAAAATGTCCATGACTAGATGGTTTTGCTTGAGAATCCTACCAGATATTTTAAGAATTAATGTCAATCTTTTCCAAACTCTTCCAAAAATTTGAAGAGAATGGAATGCTTCTATATTCATTTTATAAGGCCAAAGTTTACTCTAATCCAAAGCCAAATACACAAAAAAAGTTCAGGTCAGTATCCCTGATGAACATAGATGTAAATTCCTTTTCTAAATGTTAGTAAAGTGAATTCTTGAGCAAATTAAAAGGATTGTACACCACGACCAGTTGTCATTTATTCCTTCAGTGCAAAGACGGTTCAATATATGAAAATCAATCAGAACGACACCTCACATTAACAGAATGGAGAATAAAAATCACATAATTGTATCAGTAGATGAATTTTAAAAAAGCATTTAACAAAATTCATCATCCTTTCATGAATAAAAAATACACTTAAAAACTAGGAAATATGAAAAGTACTTCAACATAATGAGAATCATATATGAAAAGTCTATAGCTGACTGACTGATGAAAAACTGAAAACTTCTTTTTCAAAATCAGAAACGAGGCAATGATGTATGCCCACTCGTCCACTCTAACCACTTCTATTCAACATAGTACTGGAAGTCCTAACTAGAGCAATTAAGTGAAAAATTAAATAAATATTATAGATAATAAAAGGCTTCCACACAAGCAAGGAAAAAGTGAAGAAATCTCTTGTTACAGATGACTTGATCTGTAAACCTAGTGTAGAAAGTTCTAAAGATCCCATCAAAAAAACAAAAAACTGTTAGAACTAATAAATTAATTCAGGAAAGTTGCAGAATACAAAGTCAATATACAAAAATCAGTTGTTTTTTATAACCACTAATAACCAATCTGAAAAGAATATTAAGAAAGCAATCCCATTTACAATCATATAAAAAGGAATAAAATACCTAGAAATAAACTTAGCTACAGAGGTGAAAGTCTTGCACAATGAAAACAGAAAACGTTGCTGAAACAATGAGGTGACACAGCTAAATGGAAAGATATAATGTGTTCATGGATTGGAAGCACAATATTGTTAAAATGTCCATATGACTCAAAACAATATACATATGCATTAAAATCACCATTAAAACCTTTATGGCATTTTTTACCAAAAAAAAAAATCCTAAAATTCACATGAAACCACAAAAAGTAGAACAGACAAAGCAATCTTTTGAGAACGAACAAAGCTGGAGGCCTTACACTTCCTGACTTCAAAACATAATACAAAGTAAGGTAACAAAACAGTATGCCACTGTCACACAGACAGATATATAGGTCAGTGGAACAGACTAAAGAACTGAGAAAAAACCATGTATATATGCTCCAGTGATCTTTACAAAGAGTGCCAAAGACACATCATAGGGCACATGGTCTTTATAAAAACGGGTTGGAAAACATTCACATGATAAAGAATGAAATTATACTCTTACACCATACACAAAAATCAACTCAAAATGGATGAAAACTGAAACATTAAGACACAAAACTGTTAATATCTTTGAATAAAATATTTATGACATTGATCTTGATAGTGATTTCTTGGATATGACACTAAAAGCACAGCCAACTAAAGCAAAAAGTGACAAATGGGACCATATCAAATTAAAAGGTCTCTACTCAGCAAAGAACACATTTAACAGAGTGAAAAAGTAACTTACAGAATCGGATAAAACACAGCCAGGTGTATAAGGGGTTAATATCCCAAGTATCCTACAACTCAGGAGATAAAATGTAACTAGTAACCTGATTAAAAACCAAAGAAAGGACTTGAATAAACAATTCTCTAAAGAAGACATAAAAATAGCCAGCATTTATTTGAAAAGATGCTCAACATGGCTAATCTTCAGGAAATTGCAAATCAAAACTACAATGAGCTATTACCTCACCCCTGTTAAAATGGCCTTATCAATAATAATAATAATAATAATAATAATAATAATACCCCACAAAATACCAAGTGTTGGCAAGAAGTTGGAGAACTTGGGATCTTTATGCTCTCTTGGCTACTATAGAAAACAATGTCAAGTTTCCTCAAAAAACAAAGACACAAGTACTGTATAATCCAACAATCCCACTTCTGAGTGTTTATCCAAAAGAATAGAAAACAGGATCTTGTATAGTTATTTTCAGTTCTTTATTTATTATAACATGATTCACTTTGTCATGAGATAGAAACAATCTAAGTGTCAGGTGAATGGATAAAGGTATATGGTATATACATACAATAAAATTTTATTCATTCTTAAAACAATCATATAATATGCCACTATATGAATGAAACTTGAGGCCATTACATGAAATAAACTAGTCACAGAAAGAAAAATACTCCTGGTTCCACTCATACAGTGTATCTAAAGTGGTCCAACTCAGAAGCTGAAAGTAGACTGGTGACTGCCAGGGCCAGCAAGGAAGTTCCTGTTAAATGGGTGTAAAATTTCAGTCATGCAGTGTAAAAAAGTTCTGGAGACCTTCTGTAGGACATTGTGCCTGCAGTGAACAGTACTCTACTGCACACTTAAAAAGTTAAGAGGCTTGGTCTCATGCTATATATATTTTTTACGATAAAAATGACATAAGGACAGCAAGTTAAGAAAAAAAGATTAGCTTCCTTCTCATATTTTGTTCTGATTCCTCTTTTCCAGGCAAGTAACATTTTCCTCTAAAGAGTCAAGTATGTTTTACAAGTAATACTGGTTCACTGAGTCTGAATGCTGCATAAGAACTGTTTGCTATTGAATAAGCAAACATGTATAACTACAGTACTTATGATAATATAAAATTAGTTGGCTGCTAATATAAAAACATTAGTCACACTCTAAGGTTGCAGCTATTCTCAGTATTGAATGTAGCTATAAAGAATGACAAAGTTAAAATCTTCCTATGATCTGAAGACTGAAGTAAATTCCCAGTGAGCCAAACCATCAGTTTGACATTTATAGGTTTTATATTCAGGTCATATATGATAATAATGGATAGTTTATTCTCTAGTTTAATTTTATTCAGCCTTGCAGCTTGGTTGGCAAAATTGAGCACAAATAGACACTATTTAATCTAAATTTTTCTAATAGAACATTTAAGAGCAATTAATCTTATTTAGAAAATAATAAAACAGCATAAAAATGTGTATCAAGTTGTTTCAGACTTAACTTTGAAAATCCTAACAAGTTAGCAGTTTAATGCTTATTTTTAAGAATATAGACAAGTATTTTCTCACATTCCAAACAATATGAGGACCATCTCACTAGTTGGCATGACAACAGTAACAGCCTTTGTTTACAAGAACCACTTCTTGCATGAGGGGACAGTTATTTGTATGGCAACCACAAAATAATGCTTTTGAAGAAAGAAAAGGAGTATTAACATTGGTATTATAGTTCTGTTATAAAAATAGAGATCTAGAGACCTTGACTTTATCTACAGTTATTCTTAGAACTGACCTAGCAACACGTGAATAGGTTTTTCTTTTTGTAATCTTTAAAAAGGAGGCAGGAAGAGAAGGAAGGGAAGGTACAAGTAGGATGAAATCTTCGTGCATAAAATAAAAAATAAGGGAATTACTTCAGTGAACAACACTCATAGGCAGATATTATTTCTATTTTGAGTTACATGACAGAGCATCAATGAAGTGATTAAAAATACAAAAACAACAAAGTCAGGAAATTCTTGGTAATTGTGAAAAAACAGCATCAGATTAGAATATGATAGTAGCTCTAAATTTCAACACTTCCCTCTGTTAGCTCTATGACCTTGAGCATATTAATTAACTTGACTAAATTTGAGTTCTTCTCATCCACAAAATGGGGTAACAATAACACTGACTGATTATTATAATCATTAAATGTGATGATACATATGAGTCATAGAGTAGAGACTCAATAAATCTCAGCTTTTATGATAACATTCTATTATCTTAGGTCTCAAACTAAAAAATAAACATGAATATTAATACTGGACCTTCCTATCCACAGCCTAGTTAATTTATTTATGTATGTACTCTATCTTTCTACAAGATTAGGTGTTATTTTTGCAATTTTACATAGGTTGGAGGTTGAATAAGTTTTTGTTTTGTTTTTTTAAATTTATTCATTTTAGAGAGGAGAGAGAGTAAGAGAGAGAAAGAGAGAGAGAGAGAGAGAGAGAGAGAGAGAGAGAGAGAGAGAAGGACGGGGAAGGAGCAGGGAACATCAACACCCACATGTGCCTTGACCAGGCAAGCCCAAGCCCAGGGTTTTGAATGGGCGACCTCAGCATTCCAGGTCGACGCTTTACCCACTGCGCCACCACAGGTCAGGAAGAAGTTGGATAAGTTTTAAAAATACAATGGCACAGACTGTGGGAACAGTAATATAATTTAAATATTTAGGTAAAATTCTCCTGTGAATGCTAATGCACTTTATTTCACAGCATGTTCTTTAATTAATAACTGGGCTGTAATGTTTGGACAAAGGTAGCAATGACAATGGACATTTCCAATTCTAATAGAAGCCTTTCTGTCTTTCTTCACTTGAATTTATATCTAAATTTTGAAACAATACATGGCCCTCCTTTAGGTTCAATCCATTTACTAGCCCATAGTCCTAGGCAAAGAAGAGAAGCTGGATCAACTTCTTGAATGCTTAAGGTCCTTGTCCTTTGTCTTCTCTCCTTGTGTCACTTCTACTGTTGGAGGCAAACTCATACATAGAAATGCTATTTTGCTTACTGTTTCACAAACAAAACAAAACAAAAACCAAAATTTTAACTTTTATTTATCATCTGCCTTATACCAGGATGTATACCTATCTTGCTTTGTAGAGAAATAAATCCCTTTGACCCACTTCATTCAATTAAAAAATATTTAATCAGTGCCTTCTATGGGCGTTTGCATTAGATGCTTCAGATTACATGGTTATCTGAAGTTCCTTGCTATAAAGAGTTTACTATATAATGGCTGAGTAATACAGCCAAATATAATAATGCAAATACAAAATGTTACAGGAATATACAGGAGCAAAGCCAGGCCTCAATTTAGGAATGAAAAGAGGAGTCATTGAAATATTAGAAGAAGTAGTTTCCGAGCCAATGATTGAAGAATAAGTCAGCATGACTCAGCTAAGAAGTAGTGTGATGTGTGTTTGAGGGGCATTTGAGTTTGTAGTAGAAAGAGTCCCAGGTCAAGGATATAGAGTTTTTAGAGTCCCAGATTTGAGAGGAGATGGTGTATTCAAGGAACTGAAAGAACTAGCTTAGCTGGAGCAAACAAGGGTGAAGGGGAAGGAAGAATAAAGACACAATATCAGGCTGAGGAGGACAAGCATCAGATCATGAAAGACCATGTGTGCATTGTAAAAGAATTAGATTTTTTTTTTTTTTTTTTTACAGAGACAGAGAGAGGGATAGATAGGGACAGACAGGCAGGAACGGAGAGAGATGAGAAGCATCAATCATCAGTTTTTCATTGCGACACCTTAGTTGTTCATTGATTGCTTTCTCAATTGCCTTCAGCAGACCGAGTAACCCCTTGCTCAATTGCCTTCAGCAGACCGAGTAACCCCTTGCTCAAGCCAGCGACCTTGGGTCCAAGCTGATGAGCTTTTTGCTCAAACCAGATGAGCCTGCGCTCAGACTGGCAACCTCGGGGTCTCGAACCTGGGTCCTCCTCATCCCAGTCCAATTCTCTATCCACTGCGCCATGGCCTGGTCAGGCAAGAATTGGAATTTTATCATACCATCATACAATCAAGGGGCATGGGATTTGTAAGTTTTCATTTACTAGAGTAAAATTATCAAATATGTGTTCTCGAATATTCTGGCAGAAGAATGGAAGAGTTAACTATGGTGGGTCACAACTGAGGCAGAAAGACATGTGAGGAGGAAATAATGGTAATTTAGCTGGGCTAAATAGTACTGAAGGGTAGAGGCAGTTGTGTGTGGAGAAAAGATAGGTGTGAGAGACAGAGAAAGAATCAAGTGGAGTTGGTCATTATTGACCTGGTAGATTGCAAAAGGAAGACCTTAAATTCCAGTAGGAGCTAGATATAACACATTGTTTAATCAACAGAAATATGATCAGCATTCCATCAGTGCTTTTCTTATTCTGAAATTTGTCAATGCATGCAGATATACTTGAAAGCTCTAATTTGTCTTGACGTTATTGCATTAGCCCCAGTAGAGTCTTTAAATGTTTATTGAGAACTCACTAGGTAGATAGTCAGGATGACTGAGATTTCTTTCTCACACAGCTAACACTTTTCTGGGAGACACGGACAAGTAAGTTAGCAGGAGGGCAGGATAAGAGTTACAAACTGGCCTCGTGGAATTTTAGACGGGCACTTGAACTTGTAAATAAGCAGGCATTGCCCAAGCTACCTTAAGAAACTGCCATTTAATATCAAACACATCCCCTTTAAAGTGGAATCGGATTGGCTGCTTCTTCCATGTCTGTCTCTCTCCTATCAGCCAAGCGTATTCTTGTTTTTGCTTCTTTCTGTGCAATTGGACCACTATCCTCTCCATTTTCAAATAAGGTTTTTCCTTCTGCTTCTTTAAAACTTTGGCTTAGTGTGGCCCTTCTGGACCTTCTTCAAACATGATATACCAATTGAACTAGCACTGCCAATGACCTCACTTTTCTGTATTTCTTACTCTTAAAACTGTAAACAAGAGTCTGATAATCCCATCCAAATGTTTTTCCAGATTCTTGCTATTCTTATGCTTTTGCTGCTGTTGGGGCCTCTGCCCACCTGTGTTCTAATTAAGTAACTGGGTGGAAAAAGAAGCCCATTCTGATCACATTGTTCATAATTTGACCACAAAGGACCCAGGGTTATTAGCAGGAGATGGAGGTAGAGGTATGTGCCTAGCAGGCTTTCTCAGCATCAGTTTATTTAATATGACAGGATGAGTTGCAGCAGAGCAGTGGGGCACCAATATGAACTCCATGTATGTGGGGGCTGGGGTGTATGTGGAGAAGAGGAGTCCAGCAGAAGGAAAAATGTCCAAGAGTAGATGAACTTTAGGTTGATTCTTAACAACAACAAAGGATATAGGATGGTAAAGAAAGAATGTACCCTTGTTAGTGGTATTTCAATTGTAAAAGGATGAGAGAAGCAAGGCACCTTCAAGGAACAGCAAAGTCAAAATGACTAATTGTTCTGCATTTCCATCAGCTAAGAAAATATAAACAGTTGACAGTAACAGTGTTTTTCAAATAGGTGTCAGTGATTCTCCAGGGACAAGATCAGTAAGTAGTTGCAATGGAACCACAGAGATGATCAAGTTATAACATTTTCTTGGTTTTCAAGTAAGGAGAAGATAGAAAAGATATAGCATTTTATATATATATATATTTGGTTTCCTAGGACTGCCATAAGAAAGTACCACAACCCAAGTGGCTTAAAATACTAGACATTTATTCTCACATTTCTGGAGGCTAGAAGTCAAAATATTGGCATGGTTGGTTGCTTCTGGAAGCTATAGGGGGAGAAATTGTTTCATGCTTCTTGCTTAGCTTCTGGTGGTCGCCTGCTATGCTTTCAAATCCTTGGACTGTGGCTGAATTACTTCAATCTCTGCCTCCATCTTCACATGGTCTTCTTAGAAGGACACCAGTCATGAGATTTAGGGCCCAACCTAATCCAGTATGACCATTTTTCTTGATTACATATGCAAAAATGTTATTTCCAAATAAGTCACATTCACAGATACTGGGGTTATAACAAACATAAATTTTGAGGGGACACAAGTCAACCTGTGACTATGACTCAAATGGAGTCTATGACTCCAGGGAGTGATTCAGTTGTTGCAGTTTTTCCATGGAAAGTAACAAGTTGTAACCCTCTTTTCTTTGTTTTCAAATTGAAAGGAATATAAAAGCAATATAGCATGCATTTTTTTCTTAAATAATTATTGATTTCCTCTGGCCTTCAGATATGTTTTTTTATTTTGATGGTTGCAATGTGAATTAAAGTAGCAAGATGTCCTGATGCTATGTCTTATATAGACTACCCTATTTGATTGAAAACAGCCACAACAAACAGGTCATTCCTATGAGCAACATGAATGCGACCATGAGAATAGGATAATTGTACTGTGTCAAGGGGAAGAGAACAATTATAATCATAAAATGTGGAAGAGAGATTCACCAGCATATTGCTTTGAACTTCCAGTCTCTGACATAACTGCTGACAGTGAGACTACAAATGGAAGAAAAACCACAGTGGCTTGAGTCCATAAGAAGGTCAAGTTCAAAAACATTCTCCAGTTAAAACAAAGGTACTCCAAGAAATATAAGTTTGAGAAGCACAGTTGCAGAAGTCACAGACCTTATGAGCAGGTTCTATAAAATATTTTTTTAGCCTAGAATAAGGGAGGATCAGGAGGGAAGCCCAGGGCCTATCCTAGCCTTATCTAAATTTCCAGGAAGTTTACACCATCTGAGCAGACAATCTGTGGTCTGAAAGGTTTTTCCTATGAGGGCTGCTCACACAGCAAGTCTTAATATAAATACCAAATTAAATAAATGACGGTAATCCTTGTTGACATGCCAAGTGTGCCAATCTTACCTCTGGTGCTCAGTAACACAACATAAATTCTCATATCTTTGAAGGGGATTAATCTGTGTTTCCAGTTCATAAAGATGTTTTTTGTTGATAGTTTGGCTCTCAGAAATGGTTTGCCTCAAAAACATAGGCAAAATACCTCTTATTGAAAATGCCTGTCTCAAATAGAAGCAATAATGACATTTTTTCAAAACATTGTTTTGTACAAAATATTCTTATAATAGCCTTCCAGTTCCATACTTTCACTGAACAATCCTTAGTCTCATCAATAGCAAAATTACTGAATTTGTAGTAGGTTATATGAGCTTAATTCTGGAGAGTAAAAAGGAGGTTAGAGGAGAGGCTTCTCATATCCAACTTCCTTTTTGACATTCTCATTTGAATGGTTAATAGCCTTTGAGAATTTAACATTTCCAACAGAAGAATTTTCTACAGATTGGCTTCGTTTATAATGTTGCAAACTCAATTCTTATTTTATTTTCTCAGACCATAAACTTTGGAGTCATCTTTTGACTCCTCTTTTTCTAGTAAAGTTAGCTATAAGTCATGAGCTCCTTCCAGCTTGTTTGTTTGGTTGGTTTTCTTTGGAAGCATAAACATATTTTCTCTCTTACCACCCCATTCCAAGCCACCATTTTTCTCACCTAATCTAGTAAAACTTTCTCACTTGTTTCCCTGCTTCCAAACATACCCTGTATAGTCTTTTTGGCATCCTGAAACCAGAGAATCATTTAAAAACATGGGTCAGATCATGTCCCTCTTTGCTCAAAATAGTCTAATGACATCCTGTCTCATTCAGAGTAAAATTCAAGTTCTTCTTGTGGTCTGAAGAGTCCAAAGAGATCTCACCATTGCCCCTCCCACTCATCCCTCTCTGGTCTTTGTATCCTAGATTCTCCCATTGCTTTCCCTCCCACGTTCGACTCCACCCCTGGTTCCAGGCTGCTCTTTGGATACTCCAAGCCCGTGCTTCCCCCAAGTCACAGTATTTTCATTCTTTGAGTTCCTCTTTCCCAGTTGACAAGTCCTTTCCCTTTATAGGTTTCTAAGTAGATGTCTTTCAATCTAAGGTCTTTGCTGCATACATTTAATGAAACTGCAATTCTGTCCCCTTACATTTTATTTTCCCTTATTCTGCTTTGTTTATCTTCTTCACATTGATTATCATCCTGCATTTTATATATGTATTTTTGGTCTGACGATTTTCTGTCTACTCACTACAACATAAGCACATCATAGCAGAAACTTGATTTTGTTTTTGTTTTATCTCATTCTTCAGTGAGGTGCTGCGATTATACTTGGCACACAGTAGACACTCATGTTTGTTGAATAAATAAAAAAGTGACTTATTGGCTGAAAAATAAACATGTAAAAGGGAATTTCATATTTTACGCTAAAAATTCACTTCTAGTGAGTATTTTCCCTCTAGTTTAGTGCAACAGAGACCTCTAAAGGTATAATGTAAACAAAGCTGGCATGGGAATATAATTCCAGTTACTGCATTATTAGGAAACATCTATGAGTCTATGAGTATAGTTCTATAAGTCTAAGAAGCAAATAGCCTAAAATGCAACTTTATAGATAACCATTTACTTATTTTACAAGGTATAAAAACATATATTATGGAAAGCTTAAAGCAATATTGTTTTTATTTAAAAACATTTGTAATTGACAGTTGTTAATCAAGTGGGGATTAAATGCATAGATGGTATAGTTTGAGGCTCACATGAAAATGTCAAAAGAAGTCTTTGCCTTCAAAAGATTTGTTTGTTGATGTGACACATAAGTAACATCAACTCTTTGAGAATCAGCATATTCAAATATTTTAACAAAAATAACATAATGAAAAATAAAATCAATATTTTCTCAAAAAAAGATGTTATCAGGTATAGCAAATGCATTTTGAGTTCCTCAAACCAAGATACACATCGATGGAATGGTATGCAAAACCAAGTACAAAATGGGACAAAACCATCAAACAGTGGATGAATTGATTCAATTGTATTTATTGAGCACATACTCTCTACCAGGCAGTATATTCATCACTGGGTATTTAAAAAGGGGAAATCACAGTCTGTACCCCCAGTCTATGGTGAAATAGATGTATAAGTCAATGATTTTATAACAATAGGAGGTACTGAGTGATAGATGTTTGACTAAAGTATTATGGGAAAACAACAGTGGGGAACTTGCTTCTACCTGGAAGAAGCAAACCCAAACCAAAATATCACCCTAGCACCTATAAACAGCAGTTCAAAAGACAAAATGGAATGTGTGTGTCTGTGTGTCTCCAAGAAAAATGAGAGCAAGTTCTTAGGTGAGGAGGCAAGAAGAGCTATGATGTGGTGAAAGCCACAGATAGCTCCATGCTGTTGAAGCAAAAATCTACAGAGATCAGAAAAAAGAAAAAGTCATAGGTCTGATTGTGCAAGGATTTGTTAATATTGTTGAACAACTTGAGTTTATTTATTTTTTTACTATTTTAACCATTTTAAGTGTATAATTTAGTGGCATCAAGTACATTGACAATGTTGAGTAACCCATGCCATTAACTACTTCTAGACATTTTTATCATTCCCAAAGAGAAATTCTGCTCTCCTGAAAGAGTAACTCCTCCTCCTCTCAGCCCCCATGTTTAGAAATTGAAGTGAAATGTGGACAATAATTTGGAATAAGGCAGGTCAAGTAGAAGAATACTGCAAGATACTTTAACTTTGGCAAAGGTGACATAAAAGAAAAAAAATGCATATGATTAGCTTTATAGCTTTATTTAAGCTAGTGTATGTGAAATCTATGTTTATAAATTATTCTGGTTGAAATTAATTTTTTTTATAAATCTGATTTCAGTTGTTTTTGCTAAGCAGTATTTTTAAACTATTTTAAAAGAAAATCATGTTAGTTCATTTTCATATACACTTTATATTTAATAAGATTATAAGAAAATTGGAATCTTTAAGCTAGTATGGATGGACAGTTATACTTAAATTTTTGTTTTTATGAAAATTCGTATGTTCCAACTTTTCAGAGAACTGTGGTCTTTTAAGTGAAATTGACTAGTTTAGTGAAAAAGTATTTTTTATTAATTTTGAAAAAAATGTATGAAACCTTTAATTAAAGGTTTGCATTTCTGCCAGGTTTTATTTGAGGCAAACTCATGCTTACAATGAATTTGATTAAAATTTTAATAATCTAGTTTTTTTTTTCCAAAAAGTATAATAGTAATTAAGCTAGTTTAGTTGAAAATTCATATTTATAAGCTTCATTTGTGAAAACTCATGTTTTTCTAAATTTTCTGACTAATATTTTAGAATGTCCTTTATTAAAAAAAGAAACTAAAGTATCTATGCATTTTAATGTCATAAATAACACATAATATTATGAAAATTTAGATTAAAATGCTCCTTATGGCTCTATGACATGGGAAAGTTTTCATTCCTTTCAACTTACTTTTTATTTTCTGTTTTATTTGCATATTTCTTTTTCCTATTGCCTCTTTATTATATACAGTATTCAAATTTTAATCTTGCCTGACTCGGTGGTGGTGCAGTGGATAGGATGTTGATCTGGACACAGAAGACTTAAGTTCAAAACCCCAAGTTGCCACCTTGAGCACAGGCTCATCCAGCTTGAATGCATGTTCACCAGCTAGAGCGCAGGGTTGCTGGGTTGAGTGTGGGACCATAGACATGACCCCATGGTCACTGGCTTGAGAATGAAGGTCACTGTCTTGAAGCCCAAGGTTGCTGGCTTGAGCAAGGGGTCACTTACTCTACTGTAGCCCCCCCCCCATCAAGGCACATATGAGGAAGCAATCAATGAATAATTAAGGTGTCACATGTCACAACAAAGAATTGATGCTTCATATCTCTCTCCCTTCTTGTCTGTCCGTCTCTATCTATCCCTCTCTGTGTGTTTCTCACAAAAATAATAAAAACAAAGTATAAATTTTAATCTTTAATTTTCTAATTTTTCTCTATTCTTTTTCCTGTAAGGGCTGGAATACACTGTGACAGATTTTGTTATATCTCCAAGGTTGGCTGGTAGAAAATAGGTAAGCAATTCCTTGGTGTATAGTTTTGTATTTATAATTCTCTGCTGGATATCTTTATCAAAGATCCATGAATGACCCTGAGAATTCCTACAGTCAATATGTCAAAATTCTGTCTCACTCTCTTTCAACATTCTACTTCTTTTGATTCCTCTTTTTTTCATCATCTGGTTTTCAATAAGTTCCTGAGTCCAAAGAGTTTTGTAGTGTCTCTCATATTTATCCCTTCTTTTATTTTTCCACTAAAAAACTGTAAGCCATGACCTCAGCATTCATAAATAGGGTTCTACCTTCTTCTCTATATTTCTTTCCTAAATTATGAAATCTATGTCATCTTGGCTGGATAGCTTGATTGCTTACCATTTTCTTGAAGCATAGAACTTGCTGGTTTGATCCCTAGTCAGAGCAAATACAGGAACAGATTGATGTTTCTGTCTCTTCCTCTCTCTCCCTTCCTCTCTCTAAAATCAATAAAATAAACATTGAAAAAAGATATCTGTCTTACTTAAGCCAGAGTGATTGTGATAAAATATGAATTGGACTAGTCTAGAAATTTATTCCTGCCACTCTGTAGGTATGACAACCAATACATCAAAGTGGACTCATGATCGTTCAACAACAAGAAGTTCTTTCTCTTGCTTTCTCCACTTCATGCGATGGTATCCCCAACAGAATGTAAGATACATAATTGTTTTCTTCCTTGCTGTACTTTTTTGTCTTAGAGTAGCATTTATCAAGTAGCAGGCACAAGTAAATATTTTTGAATGAATGAATACCTGAATGAATAAATAAACGAATAATATCCTCACAATTAATAAGCTTTGTATATTTTACTTCCCAAGTATTTACATTTTCCTTTGTTTAAGCTGTCTACCAGCAGTTTGTTCAACTCTTATGCCTTGCTTAGAACATCTGTCCATAGTCTTCTCATTGACAGCTGTTTTATCTCATGAGCACATCACAATCATGTCACTTTTCTATTTAAAACTCATCACTGGTTCCTTGAGATAAAGTTCTGGATTTTTAGCTTTGCATTAAAATTCTCCATGATTTGCGTGTCAATTTTGTATCATATTTTGCCACTTCTTTCTTCTCCTTTCTTAACTTTATATTCTGCCTCATTAAACTCATAGTCAACCTCTTGTGCACCCACTCCCAAACAACTGTCCCTATTTGTCCAGAACCAAGGGCGTTGCCAGGACATAAAACTTTTAGTGCTAAAATTGGAATAGTCTGGGAAAAACCAAGACTACCCTAACACTCTCTCGACAGTATCTATCTAATCTCTGTGACTTTAGGCCACAAGTTCTTTCCCTGGAATTCTGTATTTTTCCCCTCTTTATGATGTCTAAGCTTCACTGACCTTTTAAAATTGTGTCAGAGCAACACTGCAGTGAGTCCCCTTCATGAACCCTGGGCCAGGAGAACCAATGACTTTCTAAAGCTCAAAAATCGCCATGTTTATCTTTGAATTTTTAAAAATTCTCAGTTTGTGTTAGGTAATCAATATGTTTTAAATGATTGCATTGTCTTCCAATAGAATAAATTCTAAAATTTTCATTCTTACTTTCAAGACCACAGTGAACAAGCACTAGCCAAACCATTAACTTATTTTAATTCAATCAATTAGATCCAATGTAATTAAATTCATTTTAACCAAGATTTTTTCAGTGTCTACAGTTTTCAAGGCTTAATTCTTTTCTATATTACTTTCTATTATTTACTCTTAATTGAACCATTTATTTTAAATGTGCCTTTTGGGTTTTTTGGCCTTTACTACAAGACCATCCTTAAAATATACTTATTTGTATTTCCATTTCTTCAAATCTATCATATTTGTTAAGGTTCAGTTGAACTACAATAGCATCCATGAAGACTAATTTGATATCAGTCTGAAGTAATTTTCTTAATCTTGTACTCTAATAGTACCTTGCTTGATAATTTCCTATATTCCTTGATACCATTTGAGTTAGTTGTGCCATATTATCTGTAATTGTCTTTTCTCTCTTACTAAATGGGAAGTGCTCATTTCTGTATCTTCTTCATTATCTAATTGAATGCATTTATTTCACTAAGTAATTTGTGTTTTAAGATCATAAATTATAACTGTGGCATGGTCTTTGAAATCCAAATGCACAGTTTAAATCACTATCTCCATGAATATGAAATTCTTGTGCTATAGAACAACTGATGAGAAGTAGACAAATCCAAAACATTTTACTTGTAACAAACAAACTATAGAAATGATCCCTGAAAGTATAGTCTTACATTTTACTTGTATATTTTTAGGTACGAACTCAGAAATTTCTGGTATATCTTACTAAATATATCCTTGGCAGCAAGCATTCTCTTATTTATTTCAAAGAATTACTAACCCCCCCCCCCAAAAAAAAAAAACAACAATAACAACTCATGGTGATTGCAGTGGTGGAGAGAAGGAGGTATATAAGGGAGATAAATGGTGATAGATGAGGACTTGACTTAGGGGTATGAACACACAATGTGGGGTACAGAAATATGTTGTAGAATTAGGCTTCAAAAACTGTTTAATTATGTTAACTGATGTCATTCCAATATATTCAATTAAAAAATTAAGTATGAGATATCAGAAAAAATTAACTTATACAGAAAAAACTCTTTATGATTATGCATCTATTAGAAATCAAGTATGCTTTCTTTGAATTTAACATTTTCTAAACATATTAAGTTTCTGCATCTTTTTTTTTTATAAACCATTGCTATGGAAACAGTGTTTCAGACATTTTGTCTTCTAAATGTCATGTCTGCTATATTGCTATATATAACAATATCTCATGCACATACATTAGAAGGATGCAAACATATGTATTGTTTATGAAAATCAAATATTTTCCAACGTGAGTACAGTATTCCTTGTACTGGTGGTTAAGATTTGGAAAATTACTGGAGAACAGTAAAACACACTTAATTTTAAAATATTTAATGAAAGTAATTTATAATCTGATAAACTGAATTATTTTTGTTTTACTAAAATGTTATTTTCAAGTGCTGAGCACATCACCATATAGTTCTTTTATTTTGAAGTCCTTTGTGAACATCACTTGCCTTTTAGGTTTACTCAAGTAAATAATTGCCTCTTCAAGTAATGTCAGTTCTATTAAGGACCTTCACTCTTTCTTGAATTCCTAGATTAGCCTTTGTACTTTTCTCACTCATACAATGAGATGATGGAATCTATCCTTTCACCCTCATACTGCCGTATAATTATGCTCTTAATCCCTTTCATAAAGGCATTGATTTAGCTGTTTATTTTTCTTTCAGAAAAAAGGGTATGCCATCATCACCAGGTAAAATGCATTAGAAGAAAGAGACAAAGATTAGATGTGAAGAATTCTGACTGGTAGCACTTGTGTTGAAATACAAGTTTTCACAATTCTGAAGAATCAGCAAGGGTTAATATCAGCAGGACCTTGTCTTTAAAATCAATTCTGTGACCAACCGTAGAGATTCATATCCGCAACCTGGGTCAGCAAATCTGTTATCCTTCAAAATTCTACCTCTCACCTGTGTGTGCCCTAGAGGGAATCTTATGGAATGTGATTACTGCAACTTTTCCACAGCCAGTTCCTCCTGCAGGGTTGGTAGGGTCATAAATATTTTAGAGAAAACTCTATGTAATTAGCTCAAAACTAATTATTAAAAGCAGCTCTCTTATGAAAGCTTACTTACTTTCTTCAGTAAAAAACCTTTATTTCATTGTTTAATTCATTTACTCAGATGAAAAACATAATCTGTACACTTTCTGGGGCAGAAACTCCATGTTAGAAAGACAAGATACTGGATTGAAGAAGTTTTGATCATAATGGGATATGCAAAATGAAGCCAAATAGCACAGTAAACTAAACTTGATTAACATCACAACAATAGTCAAGGAAATCCTTAGAAATTCAATGGTTTACTTCTGAGTGGGAGGACAATGGATTAGCATGAGCAAGATCATGGAGGTAGGGCCATGTATACTCTTAAGGTTTAAGAGGATATTGCTGCCAATTATAGACATGACAACTGAGGAGGAATATTTGGTTAAGAGGATATTCTTTTAGACATGTTAACTTTGATTTGCTCATGAAATATCCAGGGGGATCTCTCTAGCATAAAGTTATAAAAGCAAAACTGAATCTCAAAACAGAGATGAAGAGAAGATATGTAAATGCAATGATGGTTGCACTGACACATTAGTTGAAGCTTTAGAGACCATTGACTTATGAAAGTTGACAGTATTAAGATTGAAAGGAAGATAGTATAGAGGTTACTAAGGAAATAGAAAGCAATAAGCAAACAGACAAGAAAATCAAAACCTAGGTAATGTTTATAGTAAAGATAAGGGGAAGAAATAAGAGTTAGGATAAAAACCATGAGTGTACAGAATGTTGAGAGTCAACAAAAGGTGTGAAAAATGTATAGAAAGAAAAGTGTTTTATCAGTCCCATTAGTTAGAAGATTAGGAGGAAGAAATGACATTTTGTTATATTTTAGATACCAGATTTACTGGACTATAGGGGGAAAATATTATACAGAACTATAGGTAAAATGCCAGAATAAATATACAGTACCATTTGAAAAGGTCCAATAAAATATATATAATAGATTTGTAGGAGAAGCTAAAATTGTACAACCACAGGGTTTTGGTAATCATCAATTGAAAATACAAAATAATTGTTGGGCAGATAAAATGTATTATGCTCACTTTGTTAAAGAGGCCATCGCCCAGGTGATATTAATGTGTGTTGGAGATCGTTGTAACCTGGGGCTTGGTTTTGGGATTAAGCCTTTCCCACCCTTTTTGCTGTAGGGTGGTACAATCCAATCATGCCTCAGAGAAGTGACTTTGTATTAGAGACTTCCCTATTATGTATATTGGATTAAAGGTTGTGAAGCTACACTATAAAATGGGGGCAGAACGGGACTTGACTGTTGGTTCCTGAGATTATCATTAGAAGAGAGAGCAGAGGAGAGCAGAGAAAGGCCACGTGGAGGAGGCCAGGAGAAGCAGCCAAGATGGCGGAGTGCTGAGTGAGATGCCAGTTTGTGTAGAGTTTGTATCTGGGATAAGGAAGGAGATGGGTAACTGAGGAGAATAAGTCTGGTGAGCTAGAAACCTTTGATTCTAGGAAACTCGGATAAATCAGTAGCTTTGTGAGCACTGAATGTGACTGGGTTTTGGAGCCCAGTGTGTATTTTTACTTGCCCGCCGGGTGCAAGCTAGATTAAAGACTATGGCCCACCAGTTTTTGGCTCCATGGTTTCTTTACCGACTGTCCGAATCCAATGCGAACCTGCATGGGCCAGGCGGCTGTGATAGTGGCCTTGGCCCTGATTACTGGCTTTACAATAATATTCTGACATTTAAAATATTTTATTCCTTTTCTGGTCCCAGTGTATAAATATGGCATTGTTGGATCTTTTTCTATGATTTGTATCATTTTCACATGATTATATGTGTATATTTGTGTACAACTTACATTATCTCATAAAATGGTATATTTTTAGGATGAACACAATAAGTCTTAAAGCCTGGCCAATGTATTGAATTACAGACTGAAAAAGAAGTCAAGATCTCTAAGTATGTCAAACAAGAAGAGTACTTTATGAAGATATATCACTTATTTATATCTAAGTATATCATTGATAAATTCATAAAGAATTTATTTCGAGATTTTAACTTTTCATTTAAAAATTTTTATTTATTTATTCATTTTAGAGACGAGAAGGAGAGACAGAGGGAGAGAGAGAGAGAGAGGAGAGACAGAGAGAGAGAAGGGGGGAGGAGCTGGAAGCATCAACTCCCATATGTACGTTGACCAGGCAAGCCCAGGGTTTCGAACTGGCGACCTCAGTATTTCCAGGTTGATGCTTTATCTACTGCGCCACCACAGGTCAGGCCAACTTTTCATTTTTTTTGATACTCAGCTTTTCATTTTAAAAATTCTAGATTTTTTCTAGTATGAATCCAGGAAATGTCTTTATTCCATCCAGAAAGAGATTATCTGTGTAAAAAAATATGCACAAGCTAGGCGCCAAAGTCACATTGAAGAACAATAAGGAAGGGCCCAAAAGAAAGAGAAATGTCTTGTCTTATTTCCTCATTTTGCTTATAGAGCAGCTAAGGTTTTTATTAAAATCAATGAAAAATTTCTCCCAGGCTTCTGGCACCTGGGAGAATTGTGGGCATTTTAGACCATGGGTGAGAGATTTTTTTAAAAGCTGAGAAAATGGCTTTATGAAGTTGGCTTGTCCTCTCAGCAACCTGAAAGCCGCTTCCTCCACTCTTTGAAGCTCCCATTGGGCACCCTGCCAGGTGCGACACAGACTTCATTCCTGGGGCTGAGATCCTCTCTCTGTGTTTGTGCTGCAGGGCATGTTTCAAAACTGACAGATCAAGTTCTTGGTTCAGCCGGTCTTTAAAAAAACAGGCAATGTATAAATGAGCTATTTCAGTCTGAAAAGAAAGGTATTTGTTGGACCATTACTTATGAAATGTTCTGATCTTCAATTCTCTACATTACATATTTTGTACAGTTTCTGAACCCTGAATTATTATACTGGATTTTTACAGAGGACAAAAGAGAATTAGCAATGAGAAATTTTATGTATTTATTATTTATTTATTTATTTATTTATTTATTTATTTATTTATTTATTTGGCTTTGGTTTGTCAAACTGTCAAAGTATGGGGAAACTTTCAAAATATACTCTCAGAAAAAAAGACTTTAAAAGTACAATTCAAATTCTATGCTGTAAATATACATCGTGCACATTCTGACTGTCCCTCATTGTGTCTGACTTGAGAAGAAAAAAGCCCACGCGAGAAAATACTCTATGCTTTTGCTTTTCAGTGTAAGGAAAAGAAGGTTTCAGGAAAGTGTTTTAAGGCTAAAATAGTCACAATTTAAACATCAAGGAAAATAAAATTGGTCTCAAAAAAAACTATAAACAAAATTTTGTTTGAAAGAACATTTAAAATAGAAAAGCAGGTAAGAACTCTTTTTTTTTTTTTTTTTTTTTTAAGGAATGAAAGAAGGTGGGAACAACACCTTGAACCATTTTATGGGAAGAAGTAGGTGAGTCAAAGGCTAAATCCTACTGAGTTTTGTAACTCTGACTTTTAAAAAGGCAGGATAATCTAAAACTGGTTGTTTTGTCTAATACAGGTGTGAGAACTGGAGATTTGTGTCCTTCAATACGTGTTGTGTTCTCTTTTAAGTATATTTTGCTATAATATTTTTATAACTATAAAAATCTGTTTTATTTTTACATAGGTATAAGATCTCAGACTTAGTAGGGTTAACTCATGAGTGTCAAGAATTATTTTTATAATATGTAGATTCTATAGCATTATTCAGAGCATTCATATTTGCTTTACCTTTTTAAACAATGTTATTGCTGCAGTTGAGTTGCTATCACTTTTGAGTTGTGACTTTATAGGATTTGTTTTTGAGGCTCAGTCTAATCTATATGGTGTGTGGTGTATCATAGGACAGGGTCTTTTCAACCCCTTGGATTTTCCAGAGTTTTTGAACTGGGACATATTTTTTTTCCAGTCTTTGGAAACTTAGTTGTGAATATTAATTTGGAAAATCATCTAAGATTACTTATAAGTTTTTAAGATTCTAAATAAATTCTGATTCTCAACAGCTCAGGTTTTCTTGACAGCAAGTCTACCCTAAGGCTTATAAAAAAAATAAAGGAAAAAAAGTACATTTGCATATTTTGAAAATTTTAATTTTTTTTCTGGTAATACTGACATAATATACAGGAGAACCCATTTCTGCTACCTTTAAAAAGAGAAGATGTTATTTGTACCTTTAAACTTTCCTTTTTTATGTGAAGTATCTTCTGCTTTTTAGATATATATACTTTTTCATAGAATCTTTCAATTCATTTTCTTTCTTTAGATTTCTTTAATTCTTAACCATTTTTCATGTGATTTAAACTTACCATGAAAGTTTTATAGCTAAATATATCAGTTTTATTACCTAAAGTTTCTGAAACTATTTAAATTTCCATACCTAAATTTCAGATTTGGGTATCACAATTCAAGGAAATAATGAAAAAGATTTGTAAATTTAACAAATATTTACTGAAGAACTAGGGAGTTCAAGGTCCTTTGTGAGAAAAATAGTCACTCAAGAAGCTTATTCTGCACATCAGAATAAGCTATCATTATGTAGGGTTTTAAAATGGTTGAGAGGATTAGAAAAGACAAATCTGAAGAAGGTGAAATTTGAACTAGTGGTCTTTAGAAATAAGTGGAATTGACTGATGTCTGGGAGGGAGAAAGAGGCAGAAGGGATTCCTAGGAATGAGTGAAGCATGAGTAATGTCTCAAAAGAAGAAAATTATGGGGATCCATTTGTAGCTGAGCATAACTGGATTACTGGATATTTATTTGGGATCAGTGAGAGATAAAGCTGCAAAGGAGGTAGAGGCCGTTTTGTGGAGGACTTGAATATCTGATTGCACATACTAAAATAGGTAATTGAGTGCCCTTAAGAAGAGACCTGGTAACTAATAATAATTGGACATTGGCATTTTCAGTGGATTAAAGTGGAAAAGGCTTGTAGGCCGAAAACAATTTATGAATATTTGCAATAAACATTATAGTTTAAGAGGAACTGAAAAGCATTGTGGACATATACTGCATATGTTTTTGCAATTATGTTGTATGGCTTGAAATGTCATAAATGATGAAAGGTTTGTACCTTAGTGAATGAGCAAATAAAGGAATCTATGAAAGAAAGAGGTCAGAAGAAGGACTTAGCTCAGAGGGAGAGAGTGCAGTTTTCTTGGTCACGTTACCATGTACAATAGTTTCAGTAGACAATGTCTAACACTTGGTTGCAACCACAGGGCTGGAGCTTGGGAGAGAGAGGACATTTGGAGGAGATGTGGATGAATGAGTCATTTCCATAGACAGAATTGCCACAGACCATGAGAATAGATGAGAAAGCTAGGACATAGAGTACAGAGGCAAGGCACATGTATGTTGAGAAAATTAACCTTGAGTCATGTGTTTAAATGCAAGGTGGGAGAAAGTGGAGTTACAGAGCAATTAAAAAAGAAATGTCAAAATTCCACAGGAAAAAAAATTAAATGAGTCTGTCATGGGACCCAGGAAGGATAAACTTGAGAAAGAACAAAGAATAAAGAAACTGAAAAATGACCGTTAGCCTTGGAGATTAGGAGGGCATAAGAATATCAGTAAAAGGAGTTTCAAAATATACGCAGAGGAGAAGAAAAGATCATATTGGAAAGGATGGGTGGTGTGGTGCTAACAGAACAGGATGAAGATATATTGCAAGTGATTTGACAGCTTAAAGGAACAGCAAAGTTGAAGGATATATTAGATGAGGACCTTGGTAAGGTTGGGGATTTGTGTAGAAGGATTTTAGGAAGTTATAAGAAGCATCAACCTAAGACTAAACTGAAGATATATGTTACTTCATGACTTTAATCATTATAATATTTCTACTTAATTATTGTTACAGGCTTTTGATTATGCTCAAAAGAGAAATAATTAAGTAAAATTTTAGTGAATTCCAATAATGAAGAAAAGAAGTTATGTATGTATATTTACTGATTTAAAAATCCTGATTTTTTTTCCTTTTGATAACATTGGTCAGACATTAAAAATAATTTTCACTTCAGTTTTCTTTGGGACTATGCACTTTGTGCACTTACTTAATTCTTTGAATTGGTGGTACAAAGTTACCTTTATTAATATCAGATAATATTCCACAAGCACAGTTCGTACAAGGAAAACATCAATAAATTAATTTAACTATATAAGATTATAAAAAATAACTGTCTTTAATAGGACATAAGTTTTAATTATATTGAGATATTTTATTCAGACATTATTTAAGAAATAATAAAATTCTATTGAGAACATTTATTATGTCTATAAATAATACACAATGTTCAAACATGAAAAGTTTCCTTTAAATAAATTGTATAGGCCTAACCAGGTGGTGGCACAGTGTATAGAGCATAGGACTGGAAGGCAGAGAACACAGGTTCGAGACCCTGTGGTTGCCAGTTTGACTGCAGGCTCATCTGGTTTGAGCAAGGCTCAGCAACTTGAGCCAAAGTTGCTGGCTTGAGCAAGGGGTCACTCAGTCTGTTATAGCTTCCCAGTCAAGGTACATATGAGAGCGCAATCAATGAACAACTAAGGTGCCACAACAAAGAATTGATGCTTCTCATCTCTCTCCCTTCCTGTCTGTCTGTTCCTATCTGTTTCTCTGTCTCTGTCACAAAATTAAATAAATAAATAAATAAATAAATAAATAAATAAATAAATGGATAAAATTGTATATAGTGCAGGCAGGTAATAAAGTATAATTTTAAACCAAAATAATAAGACTAAAAGAAACATGTTATGACACAAAAGTGGAATAGAAAGTCAGAGGTGACAATACCCATGCAATGACCATTCACATTTTTTATGTACTTCCTCCATCAATCAAAACATTTCCAATGTTGTTTTGAACAATTTTATTTCTCTCTGATTATATAAAAATAGATTAAATGACAATGCCACCATATTTTCTATTTCTAAATAGAATTTTTTTTTTTTTTTTGGACAGCAAGAGTAATACTATTTCTATACTCAACTCTATGCCCCTGACTGTAACCTACAGCCACATTCTGACACTTTGGTAAGAGAAAAAAGAATCTTAGACAAAGGATCTAATTTCCTCCAATCTATTTATAGACCAGATAGAATTTTTATGGAAATAGCTGAGATGTATACAAATTCAGTTTGACATCTTCTTGTTTACTGACTTATTTAGGAAAGGAAATCAATACATTACCTTATAAACTTTTTTCACTGAGATAGTTCCCCAGTTAACATTCAGGAAAAAAAAATATTATCATAGCTTAAAATAACCCTCTTGCCTTTCTCTTCTAAAGATAACATTTTTTTTTCTTTATCTTACAGGTTTTCTCCAGGCCTTTCATTTTTCTATGAACTTTTTTTAAGTCTAATATTTTTGAAGACACAAGTTAAAACTAATTTATAATTTTAATTGTAAATCCTAAAAATAAACACTTCCTAAACTTTGTAGTACTTTTCTGTTAAGGATGGAAAAGAAGATATGTGGCATAGTGAGGGAGAGAGACATTCTAAGAATACTAACCACAGGCAGCTAAGTTGTATAGATATCACATAACTTCAGCATTAATTGAAAATATCAAATTTTAAAATTATAATAAGATTCATCAGTAGATACAGCAAAAACACTGCTACAGATGACCTGGAGGACAGGTCCAGTACAAAATCTAATAATCAATGCTGTTATTTGTAGTTTAGCATTATTATAAGTTGATGATGAAATAGCAATTTCTCATCACTTCCATATTACATATCACAGAGTTAAAAGTTTTGGCCTTGGCTGGTAGGCTCAGTGGTAGAGTGTCGGCCTGGTGTATGAATTTTCCTGGGTTCAATCCCCAGTCAGGTCACACAGGAGAGGCTACATCTTCTTCTCTTCTACTCCCCTTTCTCTCTGTCTTCCTTTCTCACAGCCATGGGTTGATTGGTTCAAGCACATGGACAAAGGGAAGAGAATGGCTCTGTGGAGCCTCCACCTCAGGTGCTAAAAATAGCTCTGTAGTAAGCATGGCCCCAGATGGGCAGAGCACCAGCCTGGGATGGAGGGTGCCGGGGGTGAATCCCTGTTGGGGCACATCTGGGACTATATCTATCTCCCTTTCCCTCATTTGGAAAAAGAAGAAAGAAAAAAAGTATAAATTTTCTTTATAGTTTGCATGAACAAAGGTCATATTGCATTTTAAATACAAAATCAAAAGAGAAAACCCAAGGACAGTCATGCTGGTTTTCTTTATCAATCCTAGGTTCCTATAAATTATTATATATAAATGCCAATGTTGCTATAAAAATATTTTGTTTCTTTGGCTCCGTAAGAAACACTTGTTTTTAAACCTGTCTAGAGATTGTGCTAGAAAGGTAGCACATACAAAATACATAATAAAAATAAAACTCTAAGCATAATTAACATAGGAATTTAGTGACATTCAGTTTAGATTTTTAATTTAGTTTAAAGAAAAGGTAAAGATTTTCTTTTTTTTTTTTTTAATTTTTGTGACAGAGAGAGAGAGAAGGATAGACAGGAAGGGAGAGAAATGAGAGGCATCAACTCTTTGTTGCTTAGTTATTCATTGATTGCTTTCTCATATGTGCCTTCACTGGGGGGCTACAGCAGACTGAGTGACCTCTTGCTCAAGCCAGAGACCTTGTGTTCAAGCTGGTGAGCTGTGCTCAAACCAGATGAGCCCGCGCTCAAGTTGTCAACCTCAAGGCTTCGAACCTGGGTCCTATGCATACCAGTCTGATGCTCTATCCACTGCACCACCATCTTGTTGGGCAGTAAAGATTTTCACGATTAAGATAGTTGGCGACTTAAATTTTACCACTTTATACAGTCAGAGAACATTAGGCTTGAATAGAAACTTGAGTGCCAGATCTCCTGGTTAGCAACTGAATTGTTCTATAATGTTTCAACAGGTGGTTGGAGAGAAAGACTCTTTTAATACTTGAAAGTTTCCTCCATAGAGAGAATAAATACCACTACTGACAAAGTAATTTATTTCAGTGGAAAGGAGGAGGTACATTTGTTTAAAAGCAATTCTCCATTTTGTTGACCCTTAATTTTAGCTTACTTTTCCACCATATAATTTCAATTCTGATTTTATCTCAGAAATAATTAAGGGGAAATCAAACTTATTTCTCATATAACAACTGTTAGTATTTCTGAAGACAGCTTGGTGGCACAGTATATGGGGCATTAAACTGGAATGCGGGAATCACCAGTTTAAAACCCTTGTCTTGCCTGGTCAGAGCATATTTGAGAAGCAACTACTAGTTCAATGCTTTCCTCTTGACCCCTCCCCTCTTCTCTATCTCCTCTATCTAAAATCAATAAATGGGGGGTTCCAAATGGCCACAGAACCACTTCCCAGAACCAAGGTGGATTACAATTTAAATCTGAGAACACTCATCGTGAAAGACAAACTTTGGACTAAACTAAGAGGATTCTACAGCCAAGGACCACCAAAAAACCCACACTGAGTCTGGAGGAAAGGCGGAGACATAGAAAAGGCTGCCCGCTCCTGGGAGAAGGGAGTGGCTCCTGGGGAGGAACTTTTGCGACCAGGAGGGCTATCCAGCAAGTTGTAGTTTCTTATCCCCAAAAGCAAAATCAAAGCCTAGAGCCCTGGAGCCTGGAAGGGGCTTATGGACTATATTTGACTGAGAAAAAAGCCTAGACACAGTTTGAGAGAAGGAGGCATGGCTCTCAGACCCAGGCTCTGTATTAAAGGAACTACATGGAAAGTCTTGCTCACAATCACTTTCCCTGAGCTCCAGGAGGACACCCTAACGCCTGGGCTGAGTCACTCCCCAAATTTAAAGTAAATCAGCATCACCAGCAAAGAAAACAAAGTGCCCCATCCACCGGAGGCTCTTCTACCCTAGCTAGAACAAAGGCACTTAGAGCCAGGTGCCATGTTAGGGAAACAAATAGGGAGTGCAGAGGTCTAAGCTACAACACCCCCCCCCACACACACACACACACTGCTGAGTATTTGCCGGGGCAGGCAGGCTGGAGGCAGCAAGGTGCAGCTGTGGAGGTTCCAGCAAGCACGCAGAAGCTGGCCAGCATAGCTGGGAACTGCCATTGCCACTGGGTAAGCCTGGGCTCACACACAGTTCTGCTCGCTGAATGGCCTGCCCTTGGTGCGCTTGGAGGCCTGTGGGTCAGCAGAGGAGGAACGCATGGGCATGTGTTAGCCTGCCAGCAATGGCAGAAGTCATGCCGACTGCTGCAGGGATCCAGGCCAGCATGCAAACCTGCCCAGGGTGGGGCACAACCTAAGCATCAGAAAAAGCACGGGCGACCTCAGTGGTGATCTGAGAGAGCGTGCGTCCCCCCCCCCAGGTACTGCTGAGATCTGAGCTGACTGAGGCAGCCCCAGAGTGGTACAAATGGGCACGCATGAGCCCAACCAGGGCAGCAGTGGTCACAAAGGTGGGCTGGAGCCAGCAGCACCTGAGCCCAAAAACCCTGGGCAGAAACAGTGGTGGTGGCCTGATAGACAGACAATATAACAGGAGCACAGGGGCCACACCTACTGGACCCCTGAGAATACACCCTACTGAAGGCTGAAAAAGAACAACAACAACAAAAAAATAAAATAAGTAAATAAAATCTCTGGATAGAATGACACCTGAGGCTAACAAGTAGGCCACATCTAATACTGTACCTAATCACTAAATTACAGTACTGAGCCCAATGAGTAGCCAGCAATAAGGGACAACAGAAAGCAGATTTTAGGGGAACTAGAACTTTTAAAGAAACTTTCCCCAGGCCAAGAGTAGATAAAAGCAAGCCTAGCAGGGCAGCAATGGCACCTGGACCCAGCAGAGGCAGCCACAAGATCTGGATAACCTGTAGCTCCCAAAAGGTGGATAAGAACAAGTCATAGGCAGTGACCCCCACTGATCTGTGCCAGGCCCTGGTCAGGGAAGTACAGGGCAACACAGGTAAAATGAGAAGACAGAGAAGTGCAATCAAAATGAACTAACAAGAGAAACTCCCAGAAGATAACCTGAGATTGAAATAAGCAAACTACTGGATGCAGAGTTTAAAATAATGATTATTAGAATGCTGAAGATCTTAGAAAAACAATGGATGGTCATAGTAAGCACATAAATAAAGAGATAGCAAGCATCAAAAAGGACATTGAAATAATACAGAGGAACCAGTCAGAAATGACAATGCAATATCAGAAATGAAGACTACACTAGAAGCAATTAAAAGCAGGCTGAATGAAGCAGAGGATCAAATCAGCGATTTAGAAGACAAGATAAATGAAAACACAGAAGTGGAGCAGCAAAAAGAAAAGAGACTAAAAAAATCTGAGGAAACTCTAAAAGAGCTCTGTGACAACCTAAAGAGAAACAACATCCACATCATAGGAGTTCCTGAAGAAGAAGAGAAAGAACAAGGGATAGAGATTTTGTTCAATCAAATCATAGCTGAAAACTTCCCTAAATTGATGCAGGAAAAAGTCACACAAGTTCAAGAAGCACAGAGAATTCCATTAAAGAGAAACCCAAAGAAATCCACACCAAGACACATTAAAATTAAAATAGCAAAGCTAGGAGATAAAGAGAAAATATTAAAAGCTGCTAGAGAAAAAAAGGCTACCACCTACAAAAGAGCCCCCATAGGGATGACATCCGACTTCTCAACAGAAACACTTGAGGCCAGAAAGGAATGGCAAGAAATATTCAAAGTAATGCAGAACAAGAGCCTACAACAAAGACTACTTTATCCAGCAAGGCTGTCATTTAAAATTGAAGGAGAAATAAAAAGCTTCCCAGACAAAAAACAACTCAAGGAATTCATTACAAGCAAACTAATGCTGCAGGAAATGTTAAGGGGCCTGTTGTAAACAGATCAAAGTGGGAAAAAATATAGCAAAAAAGGAATACAGCTTTAAAGAATAAAATGGCAATAAACAACTACATATCAATAATAACCTTAAATGTAAATGGATTAAATGACCCAATCAAAAGACATAGGGTAAGCCCTGGCCGGTTGGCTCAGTGGTAGAGCGTCGGCTTGGCATGCAGGAGTCCCGGGTTCGATTCCTGGCCAGGGCACATAGAAGAAGCGCCCATTTGCTTCTTCACCCCCCCTCCTTCCTCTCTGTCTCTCTCTTCCCCTCCCGCAGCCAAGGCTCCATTGGAGCAAAGATGGCCTGGGCGCTGGGGATGGTTTCTTGGCCTCTGCCCAGGGCGCTAGAGTGGCTCTGGTCACGGCAGAGCAATGCCCCAGAGGGGCAGAGCATCACCCCCTGGTGGGCAGAGCGTCGCCCCTGGTGGGCGTGCTGGGTGGATCCTGGTCGGGCACATGCGGGAGTCTGTCTGACTGTCTCTCCCCGTTTCCAGCTTCTGAAAAATACAAAAAAAAAAGTCAGAAAAAAAAAAAAGACATAGGGTAGCTGCATGGATAAGAAAACAGGACCCGTACATATGCTGTCTACAAGAGACACACCTCAAAACAAAAGATACACATAGATTGAAGGTAAAAGGTTTGAAAAAAAAACATTTCATTCAAATGGAAATGACTGACCTGTGGTGGCGCAGTGGATAAAGCGTCGACCTGGAAATGCTAAGGTTGCCGGTTCAAAACCCTGGGCTTGCCTGGTCAAGGCACATATGGGAGTTGATGCTTTCAGCTCCTCCTCCCCTTCTCTCTCTCTGTCTCTCTATCTGTCTCTCTCTGTCTCTCCCTCTCCTCTCTAAAATGAATAAATAAAAAAATAAATAAATAAATAAAAAAAAAAGAAAGATCGCCTGACCTGTGGTGGCGCAGTGGATAAAGCGTCGACCTGGAAATGCTGAGGTCCCTGGTTCGAAACCCTGGGCTTGCCTGTTCAAGGCACATATGGGAGTTGATGCTTCCAGCTCCTCCCCCCTGTCTCTCTCTTCTCTCTCTCTCTCTCTCTCCCTCTCTCTCTCCTCTCTAAAATGAATAAATAAAATAAAAATTAAAAAAACAACAACATGGAAATGAAAAAAAAAGCTGGGGTAGCAATACTTATATCAGACAAATTAGACTTTAAAACAAAGGATGTAGTAAGAGATAAAGAAGGCCACTACTTAATGATAAAGGGAGTAATCCACCAGGAAGATATAACAATCATAAATATCTACGCACCTAATATAGGAGCACCTAAATATATAAAGCAAACTTTAATGGATATAAACGGTGAGATTAGCCTGATCTGTGGTGGTGCAGTGGATAAAGTGTCGACCTGGAAATGCTGAGGTCACCGGTTTGAAACCCTGGGCTTGCCTGGTCAAGGCACATATGGGAGTTGATGCTTCCAGCTCCTCTCTCTGTCTCTCTCCTCTCTCTCCCTCTCTCTCTCTCTCCCTCTCTCTCTCCTCTCTAAAAATGAATAATAAAAAAATAATAATAAATGGTGAGATTAACAGCAATACTATAATAGTAGGGGATTTCAATACCCCACTAACATCACTAGACAGATCCTCAAGAAAGAAAATTAACAAAGAAACAGCAGACTTAAAGGACATACTAGATCAACTGGATTTAATAGATACCTTCAGAACCCTTCACCCTAAAGCAGAAGAATATACATTCCTTTTAAGTGCTCATGTTACATTCTCTAGGATAGACCACATGTTAGGTCACAAAAGTGGTCTCAACAAATTTAAGATTAAAATTATATCAAGCACTTTCTCTGATCACAATGGCATAAAACTAGAAATCAACCACAACAGAAAAACTGAAAAATAAACACATGGAACCTAAATAGCATGTTACTAAATAATGAATGGGTTAACAATGAAATCAAAGAAGGAATTAAAAAATTCCTAGAAACAAATGATAATGAGCATAAAACAACTCAAAATTTATGGGACACAATAAGAGCAGTATTGAGAGAGAAGTTCATAGCACTACAGGCATACCATAAGAAGCTAGAAAAAGCTCAAATAAACAACATAACCCTGCATCTAAAATAACTAGAAAAAGAACAACAAATAAAGCCCAGAAGTAGTAGAAGGAAGGAAATAATAAAGATCAGAGAGGAAATAAATGACATAGAGGCTAAAGAAACAATACAGGGGATCAATGAAACCAAGAGCTGGTTCTTTCAAAGTAAAATAAGTAAAATCTTTAAGAACAACAAAGAAAAAAATGAAGGCAGCTATACTGTGTCATTGAAGACTTCTGTTCTCCAGGTTTAATATATTGCTCCAGGTTAAAATAATATCCTCCAGGATAAATAGGTTTCTGTGAACCTATTTCTTTTATAACATGGTACCTGTTATGTTATCAAATCAGCCACACTCCTGTGTACCCTCTCCTGTTTTCATTAGTGCCTTTCAAATGGAAGTTTCTAGAATTTGATGCAAAATCCCAAGTGTGGTTTGACCCAGACAAAGTTCTTTTTGATGCTTCTCTGGACACTTGGAAATGTAATACTGTCTTCTTAGAAAGTATATTAAAATGAGGAGCATAGAGCTTTTAATCAACTTAAACACATACTTATTGCATATGCCACTTCTTTCTAATACATAAGAAGTTAAATTGTTGACTTGAAATGCAAATCATAGTGTCTATTAAAATCCATTTTCATGAACTTTAGCCAACTGCATGAGACTTGAATACTTTTGCTCCATTTCTGATAATTAAAGGCTTGTCAAACTTTGGCCTATGGTCTAAATCCAGCTTACTGCCTGTTCTGTAAACAAAATTTCACTGTATCATAACCGTGTTCCTTATTTTATCATCATCGTCTATCACTGCTTTCTGACTGTAAGTGAAACTCAGCAAAGTTGAATACTTTGAACAAAGACTGTGTGGCCCACAGAGTGTAAAATATTCACTATCTTGTCATTTACAGAAAATATTTTCTCACCTCTGAACTAGTAAATCAGAGAAGTCCCTTGTCTTTTCTTGCAGATTCTGTGAAAATGCATCTACATCCTCATGAAGGCTATAAATTAAATGGTTAGAATGAATAGGTCAATAGAAGCACAAAATCAGTTGAATATATAAATAATCACTTTTTGTATTAATTTATTTAACCTGATGTGTTTCCAAATAATTAAACTGTCATCCAGCCCACACTTTTTGCTCTCATGATAAAACGCCTTGCTGAAGTTCACACACAGTTTCTCTACTACACTCCCAGGTGCACCAATTCAGTGACACCCTAAAACTGAATGGAAATGCATGAACGGAAATGACTTCTTAGTGAGCCACATTTGCTCTTAGAACTCATAGTTTTTCTAAGTGCTTGTAACAGCTCATTTTTTCCCCAAATGTATTTCTCAGGAAACTAATCCTTGTAGAACCTTGAATAAAGAGTTTAAAGTCAAATAATTTGGTAAAATACTATTTTTTCTATACCGGGAATCCTTGGGTGATGACTCAGTTCCGTTCCTACAACAGTAATGTAACCTGAATTTTGATGTAAGACAAAACACATCCTAGCCTAAGTCACTTACCAATCCTAACACAGTTGTAAAATCATGATCTAGAACACAAAAACACAACTAATCCACAGAAAAAAGGGAAAAGGACACAAATAAACCATACTGTACATTGTACTGTGTATTCTTCTGCCACACGCAACCAAACTAGTTTGCCATGTAGTGCATAAGGATGACACTAATGGCATCAGCTGAAACACTCACTTCTCAATTTTTTTTTTTTTTTTTTAGTTTTTATGGGAGTGAGCATCGTAAACTTGAAATATCATATGTCAAGACTGCTGTAACCCAAGACACCCCATACTTTCTTTGGAGTCTCAATATACATTAACATGTTAAAGGATGTGGGAAATTCTACAGTAAATATATCTGCTGGAAAAAAAGTCAATGAATTTCTTTCTCATATTACTTAATCATAGCATTCGCTTTCCTTCCTATAACATTTTTTTTTATCTGGAAACTTTAGAAAAAAATTATAAATTCCCTTTAGGAAGAATGCATACTAAATTAGCTTTAGATATTGAAAAACTATTTCTGGTGGGCATTAGAAGTGGAGGGAAAATAAGCAGGAATAGTTTGGAGTTTGAATATATCTCAGAAATTTAAAAAATTATAATATCGTTTTATTTTAACAATGAATTTATTCATATCTAAAAAAATTTTATGGGCTAAATAAAAAATATAACTGTAACAATTACTAAATAGATGTGAAAAAAATAAATGTTGATTTTACTCAGTTTTACTAAATTTATAGGGCTGAAGTGGTATTGTACTGATGTAGAAGTGAATCACACCCTCATTTTTACAAGAGCTGTTAGTTATTAGTTATCATAGAAATAGCCAAAGGCATGAAAGAAAGGAGTAATTATATCAGAAATATGAAAACCTTCCATAAGGGCTAGAGTCATTTCTTACTTGTAAACTCACAGATCATTACCTTGCAAATAGCAAGTACTCATTAAATTGTTGTTGAACCAATTGACAAATGAATAAAAGCATAAAATTTATAATATTATGGCCCCATTTTCTTTCCATATAATAGAGATGTTTCTAAGTTACTGTTAAGCAAAAAAAAAAAAAAAAAAAAAAAAAAGTCACCATTTTTAATTGTTTTTCTAACAAGGAATATACATGAAAACCAGGTATCCCCAAATTACAAAATAAAAGAAATAGGAGTTTACCAATTCTGAAAAACAAAAGTTCAAACCCTCACATTGGATTAAACCAAAGCAGTTATATTCAGTATTTCTACATTCCTAGCCTTTGGAGACAGAACTTGAGGATCAATAACCATCAAGCTTGAAGATTTCTTAGTTAAAAAGTTTTTTTAATGTTTATTTTATTTAAACACATCCTAAGTCACTTACCAAATGTAAGACAGCTGTAAATTATATCCTAACACAGTTGTAAAATCATAATCTATATTCTGTTCACAGGGCATCCTTGGGTTATGACACAATTCCATTCCTATTACAGTGACGTAACCCAAATTTTGGTGTAAGTCTAAACACATCCTAGCCTAAGTCTCTTAGGAGAAAGACAGGAACATCTGTTCCTGTATGTGCCCTGAGTGGGCAGGGATCGAACAGTCAATCTTCATGCTTCAGGTCGAAGCTCTAACCAACCAAGCCATGGAGCCAGGGCTGTTTAAAATTTTAAATGCACATAAATCTGGTACATAAACTCAAAAACATAAATATGCAGATGGCTTAGATAAGAACCTGCAGATTCCCCTCTGAAATTGCTTTGGGAAATCTAATGTTAATAATTCATTTTTAACATTTGAATGCACTATTTAAAAATACCTATTTAAACATGATGTTTTAAAATATTTTAAAATCATCATTATACATTCAGGTAACCACTGTCATAGAAAATGCATTGGATCATTTATTTCAATCATAAATAGAGTCTAAAAAAATCCAAAAATCCAGTAGTATTAACAGGACCTTTGATTTTCCCACTGACAGACTAGTCACAGGTATTTTCATTTTGTATTATAGATGATGCAGATGTCTCTAAGTAATTCTTATATTTACTATTACTTTAAAATTCTCATAGTTATTAGATTCATCTTTGAATCTCATTATTTAATGTACTAACCAAAAGAATACATATTTAAATATCACAATTTTAAAAAATGTATTTTGAGAACTGAATCTTAATATACTTGATCTTTTATATTCCTCTTCATTTTATGCATGATCCTGATAAGGAGATCACACACAGAATGCTCCAGAGGTTCATGGCACAAACAAAGGTTAGGAGCACCATGAAATGTTAGTTCTTAAACCTTCCCTTTGCTCTTTATTTACTCCCTGGAAGGCCTCACTTGAACCCCTTAATGAATCCAAAAATATTAAGTCCCAAGAGACAATTTGTTGATTAAAAATGAAACTATGTTACTTTGTTGTTAGCCTATCACTTTGCTGTTCAACTATCTGCTTTTGTTGGAGCTCAGATCTAAGAAATCACGCCTGACCAGGTGGTGGCGCAGTGGATAGAGCGTTGGACTGGGATGTGGAGGACCCAGGTTCAAGACCCCAAGGTTGCCAGCTTAAGCGAGGGCTCATCTGGTTTGAGCAAAAGCTCACCAGCTTGGACCCAAGGTCGCTGACTGGAGCAAGAGGTTACTCGGTCTGCTAAAGGCCCGTGGTCAAGGCACATATGAGAAAGCAATCAACGAACAACTAAGGTGTTGCAATGTGCAATGAAAAACTAATGATTGATGCTTCTCAACTCTCCGTTCCTGTCTGTCTGTCCCTGTCTATCCCTCTCTCTGACTCTCTCTGTCTTTGTTAAAAAAAAAAAAAAAAAAAGAAGAAGAAATCACACTTCTTAGTGTGTGAGTAGCATAGTTACACAATTCAAAGAATCATGGTAAGGCTCCCAAATATAAGTAGAAACAGGAGGACAGCATGAAGGGTTTAGAAAGATGCATTGTTTGGCTTCCTCGGCAATAGCCCACTTAAGAAAACTGTCTCTCATTTTAATCTGTTTCTCTACTTTGTGTCTTTAATCTCACTTTATTCTATTTCAATTGAATATTATCACATCCCTGAATTCTTCTATAATTTAGGCCTTTAAATTAAGCTATATGTGTGCTTCTAATTGCAGTTCCCATTTTAAAGAATATATATCTCTCCTATTTACCACAGAAGGTATTTGGCCTTCTCACATCACACCACCATGATTTCTACTGTTGGTGATTAAGACAACCAAAATTCTGTGTTAGATCATTTTACCAGTAGACAATGTGGAGGAACTGGCTTATCCTTTCAGCAGCTCTTAAGCAAAATTACTATCCCATTGGAAACTTTGGCAAAGATGACTCAGTAGGGTTTAGTCTGCAACTGGGACCTCATGTTTTGTGAGTTTAGAAACTTTCAAAAGCCAGTGCCATTATAATTCTTATTATTGGATCCACATAGTCATGTAATCCCACACTCATTTTAATCACTGTACTGCTTTCTTCTGTTTCTCTGTTATTGTGTGTTCCATTAATGACAGCTCCTCATTTTTATTCATCTGGGTTCTCCAGAGAAACAGAACCAATCGGAGGTTTTGCACACACATACACAATCACAAGAGAGAGAGAGAGAGAGAGAGAGAAAGTAAGAGATGATAAGAAATTGGTTCATGTGGTTATGGAGGCTGAGAAGTCCATGATCTAAAGTTGGCAAGCTGGAGACTCAAGAAAGCTGATGGTATGGTTGTAATATGAATCTGAATCCCAAGGCAGGAGAAGATTGACATCCCAGCTTAAAGAAACAGTTATACAGTGAATTCTTCTTTATTGAGCCTTTTGTGCAGAATAACGTTTAAGCATATATCCAGGCAAGCCTCCCCCACTTCCCATGACCCAGCCAAGTTGACATAAAATTAACCTTTACACCACTGATGATCATCACATTCTCTTTCGGGTTAGGTTCATTGTTAGCAAACATTGCTATATCTTCAGTTTTTTTCAGAGAATGCTCACTATCCCCACTCCTCACTCACTCATTTTTTATTTTAAAACTTAGATCTCTTCTAATCTCAAGAATTTTCCCTTGAAGCCCACTAAAATCAAGGTTGTTTAATCTTTCAAAGAACATAGAGAAAATATGAGTATTCTTTTGCTCTCCATTAAGAATTCCAGACTGTTATTTTTCTGCCCTTTCTTCTTTGATGTTCTGGTGACTGACAGGACACTTCTGGCCTATCCAGGTTATCATTTACTGACTTCACTCTCCCCATTCATTTAAGATTTTGGCTTATAGCTTACATTCCTTTTCTTTATCATGATACCTCACATCCTCTTTAGTAACTTTAATATCTTTGTATGTGACTAACCCCAGTTTCAAATTTACTGTGTTCTCTGAGTTTAAAATGTTGCTCATAGTCAATCTTAAAAACCCACACTCTTGTAGTAGCTCCTTAACCTTGCTGTTAGTTTAACTGATCAACTTAATGAAGTTTTAAATTATACTATTTCTATAAACCAATCTTTTATCATATTCTTTAGAATCATTTCAGATCTTCCTCCTTTATTCCTTAGATACCTGTTTATTGCCTTCTATCTCTCTGGATTCTTTTTTTCTCTTCACCATCATTGTAGGTTTCCCTACATGACACAGTCTAGATTAATTTAATCTCCTAGCCATGGCCAGTTTGCTCAGTGGTAGAGTGTTGGCCCAGTGTGTGGATTCCTGGGTTTGAGTCTCTGTCAGGGCACACAGGAGAAGTAACCATCTGATCAACTACCCCTCCCCCTCTCCTTTCTCTCTCATATCTCTCTCTTCCCCTTCCGCAGCCATGGCTTGGTTGGAGCAGGTTGGCTCCTGGTGCTAAGGATGGTTCCATGACCTCACCTCAAGCACTAAAATAGCTCAGTTGCCAAACAATGGAGCAATGGCTCCAGATGGGCAGAGTGTCACCCCATATGGGGCTTGCCGGGTGGATCCCTGTTGGGGCACTTGCGGGAGTCTGTCTCTGCATCCCTGCTTCTCACTTAAGAAAAAAAAAATTAATATCCTAATGTTAACATCTTCAATGCTTTCACCCTCTAGAGTTCCAGAATACCTTTTCTGAAACTCCTAAGTGATTCATTCCAATTACTTGTATTTATTTTTATTATATAGAATGTTGAGTGATGTTTAATAAAAACTCTATTTCTAACGTGAACTGCTGTCTCTACAAACATATGATCTGAATTGGCTGAAGAATAAAGTTCAACCTCTTAGCAAAGTATAAGAAAAATCCATGGTATGACCATGTTCACCTTTTTTTTTAAAGCATATTGTTAAGCAAGTCTCTCTTCATTTTATTGTCAAGAACTGAGTAAGGTCTGAGAATTTGCCCTAATTGCAAGCTAACCAGTTAGCAGCCACAATTTCATGGATGCTGGCAGAAAACATGAGACCTCTAGTTTAGAGTGTAGAAAAGAATTTACCCTTGCCCAAAGAGAGGGCTGGCTTTTGTCCTTAGTTCCTGGGAGGTAATGTCTAAGCCCTTGGAATGTACTCCTTAAAAAAATTGTATTTGTCTACCTGGGAGCTTCAAGTCCTCTTAGACAGTGTGACAATGTTTTTATAACAGGGGTTTTTGGGTCAGGCTATATCAGTTAGACTTCTGGAGAGGCTAGAGATTAAGGTTAATGACATAGGCAGTCAACTGTATCTAACTGATGAAGCTTCAATCAAGAGTCCAGACATCAAGGTTCAGGTCAGCTTTCCTTCCTGGGAATACTCAGTGTGTAGCATTACACATCATTATTGAGAGTAGTGAATGAACATATAAGTCCTCTGGAGAGGACAACTTGAAGCTTCATGTTCAGGGTTCTTTTGGACTCTGCCACATGGGTCTCTTCCCATGACTGACTTTAATCCTTACCTTTTTGTTTCAGTAAACCATGGATGTGAGTATAATTGCTTTCAGTGAGTTCTGTGAATACTTCTAGGAAATTATTGAAGCAGAGGATAATTTTAGGGGGTCCCAAACCTTTGTATTTGGTACAAGAAATGAGGGTGGTCATGAGAACAGTTCCCTAACTTTACAGTGATACAAAGGACTAGGTCAGAACTCATGGTGTAGTATGAATTTAACATATGCATCAGTTTTCCTTGCCCCCTAAGTCCCATCGGGGCATTTGGAGAGGTCTAAGTGGATGCTGCACAGAGAATCAGCCTAAAACATGGCCGAAAAACTCAGAACTTGCAAATTTTGAAACTTTTATACTGGATAATAAACATGCCTATATCTTGGAGGACACTATATCTTCTAAGGCTATACTAAAGAAGGAGTCACTCACTATCTTTATCTCTCAAAGTTATTTAGCATAGAAGGACACTCAAAAAAGTAGTTTGGAACAAAAAGCAGTTAATGTCCTTTTAGCATGATGTGCAGAAACATGAGAGACCCATGGAGAAGTGTCTTCCAACAACCTTACATTTCAATCACACCAGACTACCTGCACTTTTCCTAAAGTTCCTGAATCACATGTCTGTTTTTTCAAATCCCCTTCTGTCTAAAATACACTGATGATTTTTCAAAGACAGCATATTCCAAAATCACTCTTAAATTGACCTCTTCACCTGGACCTCATCACTAACCCTAATTAGGGCTCTTTGAGCCCTAATTCACCTTCCTCAAACTTTTACCATAACAATGACATCACTCAATTGACATTGCTTTTTTTATTATTAATTTTAATCCATTCTGTTTACATGGATTGAAGTGTCCCACTGAATAAAATACCCTCACCCCCAACCCCATGTTCCTATTTATCCCCCCTCTGACCCCTCCCCCTAACTTCTGCTCCCTTCTCTCTGGGATTTGCTGTCTTGTTATCTGTATCTTTGTGTTATGTATATATAATTTCACTAATCCCTTCACCTTCTCTGATACCATCCCCTCATCCCCCTTTTCTCTGACAGCTGTCCCTCCAGCCCCTGTGACCCCACCTCTGCCTCTATGCCATTCCTCAGTTCACTTTGTTCATTGAATTCCATATATAAGTGACATCATATGATATTTGTCTTTCTCTGCCTGGCTTATTTCACCTAGCATAATAGTCTCCAGTTCCATCCATGCTGTTGCAACGGTATGTCCTTGCTTTTTTAAATGACTTTTTCTCTCTGCTGAAACATATAGGGACTACTAATGGTTTATCCTTTCATACCCTGGTATCTGTCACATGGTAGTTACTAGGAAATATTTTGAAATAAAGAACTATTTTACATTTGCCTGACCAGGCACTGGCGCAGTGGATAGAGTGTTGGACTGGGATGCGGAGGACCCAGGTTTGAAACCCCGAGGTTGCAGGCTTGAGCACAGGTTCATCTGGCTTGATTGTGGGCTTACCAGCTTGAGCACGATATTGCTGGCTTGAGCATGGAATCATAGACATGATACCATGGTCTCTGGCTTGAGCCGGAAGGTCACTGGCTTGAAGCCCAAGGTTGTTGGCTTGAGCCAAAGGTCACTGGCTTGAGTAAGGAGTCACTCATTCTGCTTTAGTCCCCCCCATCAAGGCACATATGAGAAAGCAATCAATAAACAAATAAGGTGCTGCAATGAAGAATTGATGCTTCTCATCTCTTTCCCTTCCTGTCTCTTTGTCCCTCTCTCTGTCTCTGTCAAAAAACAACAAAAAACTATTCCACATTTTGATAAAAAAAAGAATCAGTAAATTTAATCATTAAAATTAGGACAGCACAAATGAAGTTGGCTTTAATTTTTCCAACTATATTCATGCTATTGACCAGGAAAATAGAATTATTCAGTAACTCAAGACTCATTTTATATCTATGGTACCCAAAGAACAAAATTCTGACAATTTGTTTCCATTACCACTTATTTCCTGGAATCTTGCTATTTCTCTCCAATTTAACCACCTGGGTTTAAGACATTACTTTTCACCTACTTTACTTAACAGCCTTCTGTTTGTTATTTTGCTTCTACCTTTGCCCCCTAGAGTCTCATTACAACAGCCAGAGTGATAATTTTATAATATAAATCAGATCATGTCCCTTTCCTGCTCAAAACCCGGAAATAGTTTTCTTTTTCCCTCACAGTGAAAGCCAAATTCTGTAAAATGACCTTCTAAGGGTTTTTGTGCTGGCTGCTTCCACTCTCTGAAATTCTTTTTTACCAGTTAATCTATGTGAACAATTACCAACTGTTCAGTGTCACTAACTTAATGAGTCCCTGCCTAATGAGAATTATTCTAAACACAATTTTGAATTACAAACTGTGCCCACCCCCAAGTACTCTTAATGTTACTTTTGATTACACTTTTTCTCAGTAACATGCTCTATAATTTACTCATTTGTTAGTTTATTATTTACTGTAAGCTTCTTCCAGAAAGTAAACTCTAATCGTGCAGAAATCATCGCTTTTTCTACTGATGATTACAATGAACTTAGAACAGTGTCTGACAAACAGGTAGCAAGTACTCAATATTTTTTTCTGTATATCAATTAATGGATAACTTTCATAAATTCATGCTGTTGTCATTGCTCTACTACTAATGTTGCTTCCAATTAGAAAAAAGGACAGTGACAAATGGAATGAGGATAATGATGGTTAAAAATACCTTGGGAAGGCTGAATTTAAGGCACACTTGGGGCAATGTGAGAATATCGGCATTTGGAATCTTGACTACTTGACAGTGGTGTATTTGGTAACATGGCAACGACCATGTGAAACTACATGAACTGTCCCTATTGTGTTTTAGTATCTCTTTCTTGAGTAGAATTGATATGAAGAATAATTTTTAACCAAATTATGTATGTTCTTTTCCTTAGTTACACATGTAGTATGTTAATTTTAAATTAATTTTACCATTTAAACAATAATTTATTATTTTTGTTACTTTTATACTCATTTTTCTTTGAGACAGGTCATTTATTTTACATAATATTCAAATCTGTCACTTTCTTTTCTTAGGAAATTATATTGTCTGGTTCTTATCTTTGCTTTGATAACTGTAGGATAAACCAGGACAGAAATCTGGCTCAAGTGAGCAGCAGCAACACATAAACAGGGAGTGGTTCCTACTACATTAGGTAATCATGCCTTTAGGGATTGCAAAATAAGAGGCATAATTCTGACATCTTAATTTTAGGGGTATGTGGTTTTCCATGGATAACACATTGGAAAGATATATGTGTATGGTTGTGAGGGTGGTAAATATTTTGTTGACTCTTTAGAAATTTATCTTTACTGTAATGAGTAATTAATTATTTCTGAGTCATCTAACCAGAATGCAGATGATGTTTTATCATGTTTTATAATAGTGAAACACATAAATATTTCTTTTGTAAGACTGCATCAATTTTTTTCAGGGTTTTATTTTTTTTCACTCTTTATTCAAGCAAGAAATCTATTTTAACTATTCTAGATATTTTCTAATAATGTTTTCTTGTTTACTCTTCTATAAAATCAAACTTTAATATAATATTTGTGATGTTTATTTTAGTTGCATCAACAGATTTATGACCCTACTATACACTAAAAGTTTGAAATTAAGTAACTTGTTGAATTTTTCCTGCATAGTTTTGCTATGTGTATGACTCTTAAAGGACAAAATACCAAGTTTAATTGACTGTGCATATTTATGTTATTAAATTAGTATCTATTAGGAACAAAGCTAAAAGAAAATACTACAAGCAGTCCCTGATGTAAGACCAGAAGTTATCATGCTCAGCAGTGTTCAGAACAAGTTTGTGCATGTATGTGTTCTGCAAACATCTTGGTATTTAGATCTAATGAATATTTCCAACTTGGAAAGTAAATTGCTGAATGTGCTTCCTGGCACTGTCTTCCTGCTGCCAGACACATCCTGCCTTCCTTGATAGGTCTTTCATAAAGAGATCAGTGGCTTCAGACTAACTGTAGCTAACCCTTACACGCCATGTTCTGTTATTGCACACTAGAGAAAAATAAACACTGACTTTTATATTATGAAAACTAGCTCCATTAGGTTCTCACTTTTGTCAAATGATTTCTCTCTTTCTCTCTCTCTCAAAATATTTTATTGTACTATATTCACTTTTTTCCTTCAAGAAAGAACTTTGATCTTCCTTTTGGTATATTGCAGTTTCCCCACTTTTGTACCTTGGGGTCATTATTAAGGAAAATAAGAGTTACTTGAATATGAGCACTGTGATACCATCGCAGTCAATCTGATAACCTAGCCGGTTACTAAGTGACATATTCAGAATGCTCACAGTGGACAAAGTGAAAATTCAAATCCCAGGCAAGTCAAAACGAGACCACATGAGATTTCATCACACTACTTAGAACAGTGCAAAGTTTACAATTTATAAATTGTTTATTCCTGGAATTTTTAATTTAATATTTTTGGACAGTTTGACCACAGGTAACTTAAACCATAAAAAGCGTAAAGGTGGATATGGGGGGGGGGGTTACTGCAATAATATATATATATATATATATATATATATATATATATATATATATATATATATAATAAAAGTTTTTCTTTGTTAAATTTCACTGATACAAAATAAGAAGTTGATTGGCATAATTTTGCATTTAGTCAAACTCTGGATCATCCTGTTAAATGGTTGTGCTAAAGAGGGGAAATATTTGTGCTTCCTCCCTCTGACCTGTGCTAACCCCTCAGCATTTTTAGAGAGTTCAGAGACTTTCAGGTGGGGCTGAGACTTCTGTCTTCTCAGTGAAGGTCATGAAAGTCTAAATGAGGCCAGTGTCTAACTCTTAGACATATTTCTTAAGAAAACAAAAATGAAACACCTGGACATCAGACATTTCTTTCCATCATCTTTCCATGATGCTTTTACGTACTAATACAAAAGCAAGAGAAAAATGTCATATGGAAGTTTGTCACAAAGCTTTACTTTGTGAGACTGAAAGTAACTAAGCAGAAGAATTGGCACCTTGCTTTCTGCCCTGTACTTAAAAACTGAGCATTTATTGGACCTTGCATGTATTTCACGGGTTGTTCCAGTGTTTTAAAAATGCTCAGATTGCCCTGGTGGATAGCTCCACTGGAAAGAGCAGCATCCCAAAGAGCAGAGGTTGCCCGTTCGATCCCCTGTCAGGGACATACAGGAGTTGATCAATGATCCTGTCTTTCTATCCCTCTTTCCTTTCTATCTCTCCAAAATCAATGCAATAAACATTTTAAAATGCTAATATAATATGGATATATACATTTAATGATTTCATAACTTATGCTTTCTGAATACATACCTTGAACATTGAGAGAAAATAATTCATAAGATGCAATTTTAAAACAATTTCAATTTTTTTTCATCTCTTCCTATAAATTGGCTGTGTTGGTTTTTCATTTTTCTGTATTGAATAGTTGACAGGTAGTTTAGTTTGCTTACTATAAGACAAATTTGAAGAACACCTATCTTTTTACTCCTCAAAGGACTTTCACTTTTTTAATTTGACAAAATTCCAAATTCAATTCAAAATCCTTTCCTCCTCCTCCTCCATCTCACATCAGCCTGCTATAGGCCCAGACTTCTGATCCACAGAAGCAGTGAGATAATAAATGAGCTTTGTTTTAACTCTCAGACTTTGTGTTAAATTGTTATGGGAGCAACAGAAAACCAATATGAACACGGAAGCCTTTGAGAAGTGGGCGGTGTCAATAGTGGAATCTACGTAAGAATTGCTGGGAAGCTAGTATTCTAAAAAACATGGATAAATAATGATGGTGACTTTGACATACACTGATCCATAATAAAAAATAAAGTTTGATTCATTGTTTTATCCTATACTCTGTCCCTCACCATTGGTCAAAGGTTTTAATTTCATGAACAGGGTGAGATACTTTCTTTACATGTGGATATTTTAATACATCTCCGTGCATTTCAAAAGGACTTTTAATGGATGTTGAACTGGAAAAGGAAGTTGCCGAACAGTGGAAAATAAGAACGCATGGAGAAAGCAAACACACGCTGAATATTAGGTGTTTTTGGATCTGAAAATCTGGCTGACTTAAAGTCTTATATTAGTGGTTGTTTTTAAAAGAATGAAAGGGAGTCAGTTTCTGATGCCAGGATCCTCTTCATTTTATAACTGACAGTCCAAAACCTCCCAGCAACACTTGAGAAGGAAAGAAAACTGAAATGTGTGGGTGACAAAGAAGACAATATTTTTTGAAATTGCCTCCAAAAAAGACAACTTGTAGCATTTGAAGACACAGCCAATAAAAGAACATAACTGGGTCAATCTAGATCAGCCAGATCCATGGTTTTGGAAATGAAATACTATAGTCATTTTTGGACCATCCCTTGTGGTTCCAGCAACGTTTACAGCTAATTCATGGCAGCAAATGTGGCTCTATAAATGGCTTTCTTTCTGAAATCTTTTAAAAAACATACTCATGGACTTGTAAATTTCAGAAGTATTTAGTAAATAAAATTTAACAGGTGTGGCAATGATGAGGAAAATTAGCTCAGGATGATATCACATAAACAGACTCATTCTGGGGATGACCAGATCAGCCCACTGGGCTCAGACACAGGCACAGAGCTGTAGCCCACTAACACTAAAAGAGGCAAGCATACCCTTTTCTTTTCCACCTTTTTTCTTCCTTTACCATGACTGTTAAGAGCTGTGATAGTAAGCATCGACTTCTATCATGCCTGTTTCTTCTCTTTATTACTTTTTCCTTGGTCCCATATCATATGTATATTACCAAACTGAAGTGTAAGTGACAATTTGCTAATCTTAAAATGAACAAACAAACATGAAGGAGTGGTTCCATTTCTTTATGCAGATCCAATCTTTTTTTTTTTTTTTTTGCCCTAGACTTTTTATTTTTTTTAATTTTGTTTACTTTTAAAATTTTTATTTATTTATTTACTCATTTTAGAGAGGGCAGAGAAAGAGAGAAAGAAAGAGAGAAAGAGACAGAAAAAGAGAAGGAGGGAGGAGCAGGAAGCATCAACTCTCATTTGGGCCTTAACCAGGCAAGCCCAGGGTTTTGAAATGGCAACCTCAGCATTGTAGGTTGACACTTTATTCACTGCACCACCACAGGTCAGGCCTGCCCTGGACTTCTTGTAACAGAAAATAAGCTTAGATAAAAAGGTGTGAGGTAAATGTACTACACAATTTCAAGAAAGTTATATTGTAATTAGAATATCAATATTAACACATTTAAAAAAATAAAAATAATGTTAGAATTTTTGAAAGTTATATGGCTTTCATACTACTTGTGCTCATGATAAGGCTAGGATTAAGGAGGAAGTTTTATTTTTCTAGCAAAGTCAGAGTTTTCAAAGGAAGAGTCCTCAGTGCAAATTACATGTTTATTAACTTTCTTCCTGCTGTGATAAGGTGGAATCAGGTGGAGTTGGAACAGATTGTGAGCAATGTTGGGAATAACTGTACTATAAAAACCTCAGTCTTTCTCCATTTCTCAGATTCCAATGAGTAGAATAAGGTAAACATTATTTCCAATAAATGCATTTTGTCTTAGAAGCAGGGTTGCACCCCTAGTGAAAAAAAGAAACAGTTAGATTTACTGGTACATCTCATTTTATGTCTGTGAATAAGAAGTGTGTGCCTTATGTCAATTTATACATAATAAAACGTTCAAAAAATGTATGAATACTAAGTTTTTAGTGGCTGTATTGAAAAACATGAATCAGATGATTAATATTGCTAAAATTGGTGTAGCTGAACTCCTGTATTTAACAAGAATAGAGAAGAAGGGTAGAAGAAATATGATAGTTGGAAAAGAACAAAGATATAGCTGCGTCTGTTGCTGGCGTTAGAAGGAAGCACCTGTGCTTTGGTGTCTGAGCCCCAAGGATTGTTCTGGTCAGCCTCAGAGTGAGTACATTCCTTATATGATATCATCTTGTATACACTTCCCCATTATTGTCACACTTGTGAAATTTCAGAACTAAGTCAGTCAACCATCCAATTTTCCAACTGCCTTGAACATTTTTTCTATCATACAAATGTTAAGGGACAGTTGTTAGATAGCAAGTGGGGATTTGAAAATTGTTGTATTAAATGCAGTGATACTGCATTTTAGACTTAAAGCTATTCATCACTTTTTTTAACTCATGTCTTGTTTGTACACTGTGCAGGTAAGGAACAGATGGGTAGCAAGTTGTAGGTGGCATTTAAGAAATGAAGTCGTACATACTGGTTATGTCATCAAAGGAAGTATCTTACAAATGAGGCACGTAGGGGAAATGATGTAGAGTTGAAAGCATTTCAAAGTTGCCTTTGCAAAGAAAAACCAATTAAGAATCCTATGTGTCAAACCATGGAAGTGGGAAATATTTCTCAAAGATGCTGTTTTAAGACTGTCCCAGTGCACACAGTGGCTACAAGAGAAACATAATTTTGAAAGAGTAATGTAATAGTGTTGAAGTTATAAAATTGTGCTAAAAAGTCATTTGCTTGCCAAAAGCACAAAGTATTAAGTGGTTCACAAAACCCTCTAGAGATACATAGTGGTTTATTTTTAAAGGAAAACCTTGGTTAATTCATCTCTAAATTCTGCATTGAGTATAAACATTAAATATCTTACAAAAGAAAATGTGTTTTTGGTGGTAATTGATGCTTTTATGTATTTATTGGTTATATTATAGCACCTTTTAGATGTGACTTTATTTAGATTTTTTCAACCTTGTTTATATCAGAATTTCTAGGGAAACAAAAGGAGAGATACAGTATGTGAAAATGTGTTTAAGAAATAGCAACTTTGGGAGGACCAAATATTCTGTAACATTGTATTAATTAGGAACTTTGAAAAGTAAGGATATTTGATCTAGTTTATTTCCTGATAGATTTTAGTAAAATGCACTATATGTGCATGTGTGCAAACACAAAGCTCTCTTTTTAAATAATATCTTATGTATTAGCAACCTCCTTGAACTATATAATAATTTTACATATCTTTTTTTTTAACAGAGACAGAGAGTCAGAGAGTGGGATAGATAGGGATAGACAGATAGGAATGGAGAGAGATGAGAAGCATCAATCATTAGTTTCTCGAGGTTCCTTAGTTATTCATTGATTGATTTCTCATATGTAACTTAACCCGGGGGCTATAGCAGACCAAATGACCCCTTGCTCGAGCCAGCAACCTTGGGTTCAAGCTGGTGAGCTGTGCTCAAACCAGTTGAGCTCGTGCTCAAGCTGGCAACCTCGGGGTCTCGAAACTGGATCCTTTGCATCCCAGTCCGACGCTCTATCCACTCTGCCACCACCTGGTCAGGCTAATTTTACATATCTTAAAATTTCTTCCCCCATCAGTCACAGGGCTAGGTAGTTAACAAACATTTGTATAATAAATAAATCACTTACCATAAGATGTGGCTATCAAAGTCAAGTACAGTGAGAAATCACACAGTAATTTTTTTAAATTTTGGTTTCACCAAGAATTAGAGAACCTCTGTTTTACTAATTTTATTTACTTGTAAAAACAAGTTAACTCTTTTAAGCCTCAAGCTCTCTAAACCTAGAATTTTTTGAAGAGATAGAATGATGTATTACATGTTTTGAAACTGTAAAGGAACAAATAATGTTAGTGAAATTTTTTTATTCTTAGTTTAAAATGGTTTGAAATATGTAGGACTTTTATGAATGATCAATAAATGGAGATATTCGTTTTACAGGTTTTGTTGTATTAAGTTCTGAACCACTTACTAAACTTACAATCAAATTAAATAAAGAGACAATTGCATGAGTATTGGTATCTATTTTTACCTGACCTTGGAATTTCATGGCATTTGGGAAGTGATTACTTCTTGCTGGATAAAAGTTAGATAATTCAGAGCTTCTGCACTGAGTCAGAATTCCCCTGAAAATAGTTGAGAAAACATTTTGGCTGAAGAATGAGTGTTTGTCTCTTCAATAGCTGAGCCATGGAAGCCTTGTACAAATTTGCTTCCAACAATTCAAAAGTCAAACATTCATCTTAATAATAATGGTAAATGGGATATAATGTATCCTTGCTGCCTTGAGAGATCAGAGGTGTAACTGAGTCTTATAACATTGCATAACCTGAGCTAGGTTGGAAAACATAACTGTTTTCACAAGCAGGTCATTTAAAACATCATTCAGTGAAGACTGCTTTTGTTCAACATTTGGGTGTGTGTTTCACAAGGTATTTAAGTCTGTGTGTGCAAAGAAGATGAAATAAAGTGTTTCTTGGAATTAGTGACAGGCAGGAGTGTCTCTGGAAACCAATTTCATCTATTTAAAAAGTTCACTGTGAATAAATATATTTGTATGTCTTTCTTAGCTTGCAACTTCAATTTAATATTTTAGAGAGCAGTTTGCTTTTGATCTCTGTCAATCAGCTATGAGAGTCACTTTAAAGATTTGCTGTCCCAATTCTGCCGATTTTCAAAAGGAATTTGGATATTTTACTAACTTGGAGAACATTTATTTTTTTCCTTCTCTTTATTAAGTGAGAGGCATAAGGCAGGGAGGCAGAGACAGACTCCTGCATGCACCCCCACTGGGATCAACCCAGCAAGCCCCCTACAGGGCCATGTTCTGCCCATCTTGGGCCACTGCTCTGTTGCTCTGCAACTGAGCTATTTCAGTGCCTGGGGCAAAGCCATGAAGCCATCCTCAGTGCTGGGGGCCAAATTGCTCAAAATATTCAAGCCACAACAGTGGGAGGGGAGGAGAGAAAGAAACAGAGAAAAATAGAAAGAAAGAGAGGGAGAGAGAGAAAAAGGGGAGGGGAAGAGAAATAGATGGTTGCTCCTGGATGAATATCTTAATGAAAATAAGTAATGTCACTGAGCAGAGACGTTTTTAGCATGATTTAATTTCATACTCTTTAACATCGAGAATACCAGGCCAAATGTTTTCTGCAAATCTTATTGTTATAATAAAAATTATTATTCCATTCTGTAGGATCTTCATTGTCAGTAACCTGATATTTCTGAAATGTAAGTTTAATTATATTAATATTTTTTAAGTTAGTGAATCATTCTTCATAGAATTCAAAAGCTAAACTGCTTAGCGTACCATGTTAAAGACTTCTTCATCTAACCTCTGATAACTTTGTATCTCTTTTTCTGTCACTCCCCCAACATGCAATTTCTACAGCCTTTCCAGAATATCTACCGTTCATCAACACTTGATTACATATATTAGAACAGAAAGTCTATGCATTTGTTAGAGGCAAAAATATTAATAGAATGTGCTTTGTTATTAATATCTTCCCAATATATGGGAACTGTTTTTTTCTGATTTGTAAAAATTTTTAAAAATGTAACTATACTAAAATTTGTTTAGTGCTTACTTTTTCTGCACAGACATTAACTCAATTAAAACTGATAATAACTCTATGAGGTTGATGGTTCTTTAATTATTCCCATTTTATAGGTGAGGAAACTGAAGCTCAGCATCCATAATACTTAATTAAATCTAAGACTTCTCCAGGGACACAGAGTAAGAAAGTGATTAAACTGTAGTTCAAAACCAGACAGTCTGGTTTGAGAATCTTCTTTTTTTTTTATTATGTCAAAGGGATATTGAAATATACGCCTTAGGAAATTTTTGCATAGACAAATATAGTTTTGGAGAATAATATTAAAAATTTCCTTTCAAACAAAGTGTATCTTAGGATCCCCTAGAAAACAAAGTACAAGGAAGGAAAACCAATGGGCATGTAAACAAGGAGGCCCACTACTCATGATTGAGCTGGGAATCCTTAATAAGCTCAAGTGCTGAACTCATTTTTTTTTAAACTTTGTTTTATTGATTTTAGAGAGAGAGGAAAGGAAAAGGAGAAACATCTATCTGTTTCTGTATATGCCTTGAATGGGGATCGAACCTGCAACCGTTCCCTACCAAAACACTCCAACTAATCCAGCTATCCAGCTAGGGCTGAATCTCATTCATTTTTATGTGCTGCTGTCATCAGCATGAGTTTGGTATTATGACCACGGACATGAGAGATGTGCAGAATCCAACCTGATGACATGCAATGTCTATAAAACTTGTGGCCTGTCAGACAGGGAAAATATGAAAAGAATATAGAATACAGAATTCTGCTTACCTAAATCAGGCGATAAATTTAAAAGTGGCTATGAAAGAATGACATAAGTGTATAAAGGATCCAGTGGAATGGCACTAAAAGTGTTTTTAGAGCCAGACAAGAAAACACTCAAATGTATTACGGGAGCCAAAGATTTGGAGCCAAAGATTTGCAGTATTCAACCAAGCGGTAAAGCCTTTAGTTACCATTTCCGTGTGGCTACAGAATTCTTTAGTACAAGGAAGAATGATGTACATGAGGTAAGAATAAGACAAGGGCATTTTGAACTCTTTGAAGGTCACAAAAGGGTCCTCATTGTTATAGATTATGAAAAGGTCTCTATTTGTTGGTGAAGGTTCTCCACTGAATCAAATTGTATGTATTAATAAACACCTCTAGCAGATGAGCAGCATAAGTGTAATTGTTTCTTCAGTGAGTTATATATATTTTCAAAGGTGAAGTGAATTAAACTTTCAAAAACCTTTTTATGTGAAGTTTGGGAATGACGTGTGCCTGTCTACTCCATCTTCTATTTAGAGTAATGAACTGCTTGAAAGATTTCAGGCTTTTAGAATTGCTAACTCTAAAATTATCATGTTATTGGACATTTGAATACAGAGCTGAGATATTATGTTAAAATGTTAAATGAACACTTATTAACTATAAAAATTATTAAAATGTATAAATAACTTTAAATATATATGGTAAATTTGTTAAATTAATACAAATGGCTTATATATATATTTGAAAAGGTTTTGTTGTTTTAGATTGGAGTGCAAGAAGTAAATAGAGCTAATTAAAGGAGTTGATTAATCATTAATTAAGGGCCCTTTTGAAAGTGATTATTATATTTGTTAGATTTGTAAAATACAAAAAAAACCTATAGTTTAACTTAATGGTTTAGAAAAAACTATTATTTTTAGTTTTTATTTTTAATGACTTGGTTGTTAATTTTGAGAACTCCTTATTAACTATAAAGTCATCAAAACTGCATGACTCAGGCACAGAACATGTTCTCTATGATTGTTCATTGGTCAAAACATGGAGAAGCAAAGAAGCAAAAGTGGGAGAGTGCATGTGAGAGCATGACAGCATTCTTCCAGGCTGCAATTCCTTTGAAAAGGAGTCATTAGCCACTAAGGAAGACAATGTGGCGCATTCTTACAACAGTAGACATACCCTCAACTTGTGATTCTTCAATCATGTTTTGTATGCACCCGAGCTGAAAACTTAAGTTTACTCAAAAACCTGAATATGGATGCTTATAGCAGCTTTATAATTGCCACAAGTTGGAAGCAACCAATATGTTCTTCACTGGGTGAATGGATAAAGCAACTATATAAATCCATAAAATGAAATATTATTCAGTGCTAAAAGAAATGAACAATCCAGCCATGTAAAGACATGGAGGAGACTTAAATGCATACTGCTGAGTAAGAGAAACCAGTCTGCAAAGGTTACATACTACAGGATTACAATGATATGACATTATGGGAAAGGTAAAACTATAAAATAAGAAGATCTGTGATTGGCAGGATGTGGGAGGCATCAAGAGGCAAAGCAGAGAGGTTTTTAGGGCAGTGAAATACTATGAATACATAACAATGAATACATGATGGTATACGTTTGTTCAAACACATTGAATGTAAACACCAAGAGTGATCTATAGACTATGGACATTAAATGGTGATAATGAATCAATGCAAGCTCATCAATTGCAACAAATAAACCAATCAGGTAGGGGATGTTGGTATCAGGTTAAGCTATGCATGTGTGGGGGCAGGGCGTATATGAAAAATCTCTGTAGTTCTCTCTCCATTTTGCCATAAATCTAAAACTGCACTAAAGAAATAGTCTTAAAAAGAGTTAAGCAATTTCATCAGAGGAATTTTTCAGGAAGACATTATTATATAGAGAATTGTGCAATAGATATAAAGGCAAAGTCTTTAATAGAAATTATAAATGATATAGATACAATTTTTATATGCTTTTTTAAATGCTGCTCTTCAATAAAAAAGGTCATATTAATTCTTAGCATTATTATGGTGAACTAAAATAATGTAAGTATATTTTATTCTGGTAATTCACAGAGAATCTAAAAGACAAAAAGTTAAAAATTTTCTCATGTCTTTTTCTAGCTGGGCTTTGGAAGAAACTTGGCAGTAAATAACTTCAGTTTCAGATATCTATCTAGTGCTCAAAGTGTAGAACTTCTATAATCAAAGAAGCAAAATTGACATTCTGTTGAAAAATTGAAGATATTGAAATATATCATTTTATCATTTCCTCATTTGAATACTATTTGACCTTATATGAAAATAGTATAGGTTTTGAATAGATAAGGTCAGCAATATTTTGGCCCATGCTGTTTTACATCTTTTCAAATTATCAAATAAATGTTGATTTAAACCATCCTTTTTCATTTTAAGAAATTGAAAAATGTTTGGAATGGCCTGGAGGATTTTAAGAGTTGGAATATGTCTTAGTGTATCACAACAGTCTTTTAGTAAAGCTTGTATAAAAGGTTTTATTTTCAACAGATTTGGACTGCCAAGAAAAGTTACCTCAAAAATAAATCTTCAGAAAAATAATTTTCCTAACATGTAGAGTGTATTTTTTTCTGGGGGGAGGGGTCTATTCCATCTGCATGTTAAGGATAATCTTTCAAAATTTATACTTTTTGTTTTGGCATAGTTGATAATGTGTTAATTTAATTTTTCTAACGGTAACTGAATAATAGCTTCTGTACCTTCCTTAAGACATTATTAGGATATAGCATTAAAACTGTGGGCCCTGGTTGGTGTTTCAGTGGATAGAGCATGGGCCTGGCATATAGACGTCCCAGGTTTGAGTCCCAGTCAGGGCACACAGGAGAAGTGACCATCTGCTTCTCCCCTCCTTTGATCTCTTCTGTCCATCTTTCCCTCCCCCAGCCAGTGTCCTGGTTGGTTCTAGCAGGGCCCTGGGTGCTGAGCATAACTCTGTTGGAGCACAACAGCCTCAGACACTATAAATAACTTGGTACTCAAGCATTGGCCCCAGAAGGGGTTGCCAAGTGGGTCCCAGTTGAGGTGCATGTGGGAGTATGCCTTGCTCTCTCCCCTTCTCTCACCTAAAAAACAAACAAACAAACAAACAAACAAACAAAACTATGGCATGAACACAGAAGAATATGGTCATTCTACCCCTCTCCTGTTCTGTCATTTTCTTTCATATCTCTCACTGGTATGTGTCAGGCTCAGATACAGTAGAGATGGGGCTGGTTTAAGAGAGGGGAAAAGAAAGTCTAGTCCCTCTTGTCTTAGTCCACATTGAACTGTTGAAAAATGAGAAGAAAGCAGTGGTAACATATCTCCCCTAGATTAAAGTCCTAGAAAAGAGGGGTACAATGTAATGTGGAAAACACAAAAAGAGAGGATTTCAGAAGCTCTACTTTCTCTATGATATTCAGAGCACAGACCACCTTCTAAGCTTCCTTGTAGGGGAAGCCATGTAAAAATAAAGTCAATGAAATTTTATTGTTAAGCTGACAGAAGACTGGAGTTTTGCCTAATATAGGGCAAGAATTCTTCTCCTGCTTCTGAAGGACATGGGGATGTTAAGAGTCTAGTCAATGCTTCTTGTCAAAGGGAATCACTGAAGCTGGTGATGTTTTCTTAAAATTGTACGTGCCAAACTAGGGAATCCAATGCAAACCACTAGCAACGGAATCACATGAAAGTCCCAGATGTAAGTTTTCTTTAGAAACAGCAATTGTCAAGGTGGGGATTAGTCAAGGTGAGGAGCAAGCCATGTTGTCTCTATTGAGAGACCACAGGCAATAAATTACAAGTGACTTAAGTTAGACAAGAATTGTTAACAGATTCTCGCAGAATCCTTTGGGAAAAAGTCAGTTCATTGTCAGCCCAGTGGTCACAGCTCTAGGGCCAGCCACAGTAGCTACTGCCTGGCAAGTATCAATAAGGATCCAAAGGCTGACACATGGATGCAAGGAACACACCTCTTCTTTGCAACCTAATGTCCCATGAAACACCCCAACCTCATGCACTAAGAGGCCAGCCATTAGCTCATCACATCTTGAGAGACTGCAGATTCATCTGAAATTTCCAAACAAAGATGGAATTACCTTAAAGAGACTATTTCAATGGTTGGAATGATCTTAGATTATTATCTGATTGCAAAAACTATATACAGGTTTATTTATTTCCTCTTCAACTTTGAAGGAAGGTCAAATGAGTGGACAGGCATTCCCTGTTTTTATTTTTATTTTTATTTTTAATGTAGTATGAGTAATAATTCTACCCTTTCAAATTTAGAAAGATTGTTTGGCATATTTAAGAAACTCTGTAAGTATGTCCTTGTACCCAAAGCAGATAACAACCTTGTAGACAACATTTTATTAAGGTCCTGTCTTAGATGTTAACATTTTTTTTATACGAGGGATCCTAGATTCAACAATGGAAAATCAAGCCATATATACGGTAGCTGAGGATGCATTTGAGGAGCATGTACTAAGAGAAAAGTAGATGCAGAACCATGCCTAAAAGAGAATTTACAGCTAGTACTGCATAAGCCAGGACCAGGTTGAGAGGTCCAGGGAAGCTCAACAGTGTAGCCATGCTGTTCTCATGACAACTAATACTCATTTTCCTTTTGAGCCAAATGTCTGAGGTCAGATAAGGTCAGTGCTTGAGAGACTGGACCAGAGATGGTGTGGAAATAAGGATGAGATATATCATATGGGGCCCCACCTTGTACTTCTGGCAGCTTTTCAGTAGAGCCAAATGCTCTCCCTGAGGTTTAAAACTACTCAGTGTTTACTTGTGATCATATCTCAGGTCTCAATGGAATTAGGTTCAATGTAAGGGGAGCTGGGTGTTCAGAAGGACCAAGTTGTCACCTGTTATGGGTTGTGAGACTTTCACCTAGTACACAGGGTTGTCTATTAGATTAATTCATAAACATAGAAACACATTTTGGGTAGACTAGGTGTTCAATTCCTGCTAGGAGACAGAATCCAGAATCACAGTAAGTGCTCTTTATAAGACCACATTGGTTTGCTAAAAGGAGTCTATAATTGTGTAGCAATAGTTTAAAACATTTTATATAAGTGTGAGTCTCACTTGAATTTATGTACACTATAGCTTTTCTTTTTCTAAAAATAAAATGACACTTCCATTGGCCTCAAAGAAATGTTCATTGTTGCAAAAGGAATGCAAGAAGGCAGAAGGATCTAATAGTCATTGTTGCCAGAATTAACTGGATTCAGAAAAAAATAAGCATATCTTTTAAGAACAAAATACTTTGAATCTCATATGCTATGTAAAGAGAACATGCATCCCAATTATCTAAAATTCTTTATCTGATTTTCTAAGTAAAGAAGAGAAAGTAGAAAAGCTATAACATAGCCTTATATTACACTATTAAGGACAAGAATTTATTTTGCTAAAGGTCTGATTCCCAGCATTTTGATAATAAAACAGTGCTGTGATAAGTTTTCTGAATATGCATTAGAATTGATAATTTCATCACGATTACATCACTGGTCATGGAGACAGCTTTTGCTTAAAGGTAGATTGAAATGTATTTGGCAAATCTTAAATCTTAAGCATTTCCTTAAATGAACAAAACGTGGCAATTAATCAGAAAACAGTTGTTTATAAAACTGTTCTGTTTCACATAGATAGAAGTAGAATATTATTTTGTAATTTATTAAAAAGAAATTTGGCATGGATTTGCAGTTAATGATTGGTCTCTCATTTGGGGAAGCTGAATATAGACATAAAAACGAATGTAGACATAAAAACTGTTCTGAGCATTAAAATGTATGTATAGCTATACAACTGTTGTGGTCTTTACTATCCTAAATGTGATTGAAACAGTTTGAGTGGCGGATGTTACCTTTTCCATTTCAGAATTTAAGTGGTATATTCTAGTAAGACTGTTTTCTAAGATTTCTAGAGAATGGTATGAAATGTTCGGAAAAAAAAATCTCATGCAAATATCACTGATATTTGTATATTAAAAATCCCTGTGATTTAGCCATGCTGTGATTTTCAATCTTCAGTATTATGTAGTAAATAATGTTAATGAGGAATTGATAATAATATGGAAAGCTTATGTTATAATTTTAAATAAATAAAACAGGCAAGATTTATTATTGCATATTCACTGTTATCACAGATCTATTAAGCAGAGACACAAAAGAACTTCACACAAATTTAAAGAAAGGAAACAATTAAATGACTGTATTAATAGGATTGGCATTCTTCAATGACCTCTGAATATGCAACCATATCTCTCCATCTATTCCTTCATATGTCTGTCTTTCATGGCAGTATTTTATCTTTCAAAATAAATACTTCTTTTCTCTTGTACATTAAGAGCCTTCAATTAAAGAGACTTTTTCTCATTTGTTTTGATGACAGTATTTACTTTACAATATTATAAGTAAAACATAAATATATTACTATCTTTTATTTATTCTCATGTTAAAACATTTTCAGGCTTAGCCAATTTGGGGCATGACATTTTTTCTCTCTTTTTTTTTTCTTCATTTTTCAATGTTAAAAAAAACAACTGTTTATGTATGTATGCGCTGTGTGTGTCAGTTGAGTGTATTTCATGTAGTTGGAACAAATTCTGAGACTTGTGAAGAATCCTTATTTTTCTTTTTTTTTTTCTTTTTTTTTTTTTTTTTTTTTTTGTATTTTTCCGAAGCCAGAAATGGGGAGGCAGTCAGACAGACTCCCGCATGCACCCTACCGGGATCCACCGGCACACCCACCAGGGGGTGATGCTCTGCCCATCCAGGGTATCGCTCTGTTGAGACCAGAGCTGCTCTAGCGCCTGAGGCAGAGGCCACGGAGCCATCCCCAGTGCCCAGGTCAACTTTGCTCCAATGGAGCCTTGGCTGCGGGAGGGGAAGAGAGACAGAGAGGAAGGGGGGGTGGAGAAGCAAATGGGTGCTTCTCCTGTGTGCCCTGGCCAGGAATCGAACCCGGGACTCCTGCATGCCAGGCCAACACTCTACCACTGAGCCAACCAGCCAGGGCCAAGAATCCCTATTTTTCTACAAGGCAGTTGTACCAGAAGTGACGTTCATTGACCTAGTTGTTCTGTAGATGAAACAAGATTTTCTAAGTAGCTTATAAAATGCATCCCAAAGAAAATAGTCTCGCCAAAGTTTAAAAGCAAAAGATGGATTTGTTGAAAGAACAAAAAGTTATTATATTCTACGAACACTAGGAACTTGAAGGTCTCAGTTCTAAAACTTTTTATTGATAAAAGAAAACACCAGAAATAGTTGTCTACAAGATTGGAGGTAAAGGGCTGATGGGGAAAGATGTGTCTGGATCATAGATATCAGGTTGTTGAGAAGGAACCTTAATCCAAGTTCCAACGTGGGAAATAATAGCAACCCCCCTGAAATCTCCAAACTGAGAGGGCTTGTGCCCCATTTCCTTTTGGAACTTTGGGATGAACAGCTGTATACACCTACCATAGAGTGATACAGGAGCATCAAATTATAAATTGAAATATGTTTTGTTTATGCCTTTGAGTTTCCTTTGGTTCTCTGCCTACTCGTCTCCTCCCCATTCATGATCATGGAATTAGTCTGCAGACCCAAAGAGCATAGTAGTTAATACTGGTCAATGAAAGCCCATCGCAGGTCTCAGGTGGAATTTTCCTTCTCAGTGGGTGCCAGCATGGAATTGCTAAGGAAGAGGTGCTGAGCCCATGCTGCCATTGCACATAAGGTCATCCTTCATGTTTAACCTGAATTGAGGTTATGCCTCAATAGTCCTGGAGACAAGTGATGAGGGGGAGGAATCCATGAAGATGAACTTTAAATCAGAAATGATTGTTAAAATACAGAATTTGTCTGCATTCACTTGGGAAAATCTAGATTACCTCTTTTGTTATTAAGTAGAAATGGGAGCCCAAGATTATTTCATGCTTGAATTTGGCAGATATTTTTCATCACCTACTGTGAATTACTAATTTTTCTAGACACTGCACTGCAGTAGTGGACCAAAGAATGTCATAGAACCAGTCAGTACTCATAGAGCTTTGGTTCTAGGGAGGGAGGATAAACATAGAAAATATACAAATAAAAATAGAACATGTCAAGTGGTGTTAAGTGCATTGAGGAATAATAAATCAGGAAAAGAGAGCGATAGTTATGTGGGAGTTATTTTAGACAGGGAAGGCAAGGAAGGTTTTCAGTGAAGCTAGTACTTCAGCAGAGAGCAGAAGAAACTTTTCTGATAAAGAAACAGTAAGTAAGCAAATAGGCCCAAAGTTTCTTATATTTATGATTTGAAAATCATAAAACCTATGTACATTTTTAAAGAAAATTTAAAAACAAGAATAATATTGAATTAAATTTTGTTACATAATAAAAACATAAGATATTAGGAGTTTGGTATGTAAAGAATTTTGCTTAACTATTTATAGGCTAATTGCTAAAAAAAAAAAATTAAACAAAAGCTCATGGCTGATGAAATAGATGTGGACAAGACAACCAGAGAAGATTGGGAAAATATAGATAAGGATTCTATACTTACATCGTTAAAAATATCTTAAGTTCTTACTGCAGTTAAAAAAAACTGGAAGTATCTGGTTATTCAGTCAGCTACTTTGGCATGCCAACAAAAGATTTTGAATGAATAGACATTTATGCTTTAAGATCAAATACAATATTAAATGCATGCATGTTATTCTCTTATTATACTTATATTAACATATTTTTTGAAAAAATACTGGTTAGGTGCATTAAAAGATTGTAACCCAAGCAGGGGAGAATGCTGAATGCTGTGTTTTAATATTTTGTATTATATTTTATATATATATATATATATCCTCAATCAGTATAATAAGAATTCTCTCTTTAGCCATTCTGCTTTGAGTTCAAATGCAAGTGTCCTCATCTAATGATGAATAACATGAATGCAGAAAAGCAATAATGACAAAACAGCCAGCACTATATACTATTTTTTTAATTTAATTTTTTTAAACAAAGTTTTTCAAATACATGAAAAAGAAAGGATCAAAACAACAAGGAAAATAGAATGGATGATATCCTAAAGCTGTGGAAGTGCTAGAGTTAAAACTTTAAATTCCTGAATTCTTTTTTGAAACTGTTTTGCTATTATGTATATGTATGTGGGAGTAAGATAGACTGGTAAGTATGAACAACACATTGTACAGTTCACAGATTTCTATTAGGCTTACATCTAAAGAAAAGAGAAAAACAAAGTTGTAACACAAAAAGAAATGAGATCAGCATTCTCAATGCTAATTATATAGGAATGAAGAATTGTACTGGGTCAGAAACAGACTATCAAGCCTACATTTCTTAGCAAAAAAACGCCTTTATGGGACATGTTCCTGAAGGCTTGATTATCCTGTTTGAAATCACTTTTGGAGCTTAAGTATATTTTATTTTAGAAGTTATTCAAGACTTTATTATCAAGAGCCTGCTCAAAATGCTTTCACTCCCCTTATATTTTTTAAAAGTAATAACTTCTTAGGATAGTAGATTCTTTTTTTAAACCACTCTTTATATTGCTTATTTATCTAATTACCTTGTTTAATTAAAGAAGCATTTTTACATTTATGCAACAGGTCTGTAGTTATTTATGTGCATTATTTTTCTTTTGTAGAGATTTTTGCCATTGTTTCTTGACCTTTACTCATTCAGCTCTATGAACTCATTAATAATCTTGTTTTAAAATCTTATTTTATTAATCTTCCCCATGCCCATGCTTTCTATTTTCTTTTTTTGGCCCTTATAAAGCTTACTTTATGTGTGTGTGTGTGTGTGTGTGTGTATTTATGGAAGAAAACACAAAGTATACTTAGAACAAGCTGGAATACTAAATTAATAAAGAAAAGTTGTCCTTGGAAAATTTACAAATCTAAAATAGATTGCACATGATCAAGCAAGAAACAATCTCACTGAGATTTTTTTGAATTATTTGTTACACAGCATAATCTAGCATTGCATGACTGATGGACATTTTACTATTTAAGTTAGATAATATTCAGCTAACTAAAAAGATGTAATAGCTTAGATACTATATATTACACTAATTTTTTATCAGCTTAAGGATGTAAACTAAACTCACAAAGTGTAATTCTTAGTATTATTAAAACCTGAGACAGAAATATATACTGGCTAAAATCACAGCTTTTGGAGCAAGTTAAATTCTATCAGTCTCATTTTCCTAATGTGTATAATGAATACATGTTCCATAAGGTCATTGCAAGAATTAATGTGTGTTATCAGTGTCTGTTACGTGGGAAATCAATCAGCAATATGAGAAAACAATTTTCTAACTCATTAAAAAAAGTTTTTAGAAATAACCTGTTTCTACAATAGAAACCTGTTCTTGAATGGGAAAAAAAAACATTCATACTATGATATATGTGCAGTTATTTACACATAGGAAAATATATTTCAATTTAAAGGAAAAGATTGCTATTAAGAAAACAGTTGATTTTTAATTCCAGAGTTCCAGCGCATATAATATTATAAATATGGAATTGTTGGATCAAATATGATTTGCTTGGTAAGTAAATGTGTTGTGCTTGAAAACAGATCTAACCTAACATTAAAGGCAACTCAACAGCAGCTGGACCATTTTAAAGAATAATCCACTAGACCTTTTCAAATTTATCTTCTGAAACTCCCTATAATTATGGCTCTTTGTAACATGTCATTTTTCTGTTTTATTAGGAACACAACGGTATAGTTAAATCACATATAATTTTTTCTCTGAAACTGTTTTTAAAGAATGTTACTGTAAATGAATGCAAAACAGAAGCAAAGATCCAACAACTTCCTGAAATAGACTGTTCAAGTGACTCTGTATGTCAGAAACTACACACATTCATTTCAAAATAAAATATTTCAATATTTTCTTTTCTAGATTTTCAGAAAGGTTAATATATCTTTAAATTAATTAAACTTCATTCTATATGCATCAGTCCTTAGAAGAGTAATTTTTTAAGACATATAATACACATTCTGGAAATACAATCCAAGTTTTATAATAACTCTAAAACATCTAACCTTAATAAAGCTTAATAGTAAAATCCAAAATTAAAAAAAAGGTGCATCTTTAAAAGAAATTTATTGGTTTGGCAAGTTTCAGTTGATATGTAATGAGAGAGCACATACATTAATTGTTCTTTTGTTGTAGTCCATTTTCATACATTGGTTACCTTTGAATAAGTAATAAAATATCTGTTGAAATAATGTAAGTAAATAGATAAATAACAAGTATTTAATCTATCTTGCTTTTGCTTATATTGAATAAAATGCATTATATTTTTAAAAACCTAAAAAATATTCTGAACATGGCCATTGTATTAGGTTTCCAGAGTTGCTGGGACAAGTGGCCATAAATCCAGTGTCATCAAGTAATACTCATTTATAATTTTACGGTTTTGGAAGTCAACCTAATATGGGTCTTATGGGCTACAATTAAAGTGTTAGAAGAGCTGCATACTTTCTGGAGGCTCTGGGGAAGAAACATATTCTTGGCTTTTCCAGCTTCTAGCAGCTGCCTGCATTCTTTGGCTCACAACCCCATCTTCTATCTTGAAAGACAGCAACATAGCACGGTCCTATCACTCTGACTCTGCTTCCATTATCATATTACCTTCTCGGATTCTAATTCTGCTACCTCTCTTTCATAGGTACTGTTGTGAGCACATTGGGCCCACCTGGAAAATCCAGGATAATCTTTTCATCTCCAAATCTTTTACTTAATCACATCTGGAAAGTTCCTTTTGCCACCTATAACTCCTTTACAGTTTCTAAGGATTAGGAGGTGAAAATCTTAAGGAGGCATCATTCAGCCTACTATAAATAACTACGCTTGATTTTTCTGAAATACCTAGATATATAAAGAAATAGGGCCTTTATAAATAATATGATTGTATTTTAAAACTCAAAAAGTCAAAATAAATGTGGCTAATATTTTAAAACTATTAGTATAGACTTATCAAACACTCTCAATAAGAGGATCGGTTTTTTTTACTTAATAATCATAGAACTAGTCACATTTTCAAGGTTTTTTTTTTAAGAAACTCCTCATTTTATTTTATTTTTAAATTTTTTGTGCGTGTGTGTGACAGAGACAGTGAGAGTCAGAGAGAGGGACAGACAGACAGAAAGGGAAAGAGATGAGAAGCATCAATTCTTCCTTGCAGCTCCTTAGTTGTTCATTGATTGCTTTCTCATATGTGCCTTGACCAGGGAGCTATAGCAGACCGAGTGACCCCTTGCTCAAGTCAGGGACCTTGGGCTCAAGCTGGTGAGCCTTGCTCAAAGTAGATGAGCCCGCACTCAAGCTGGTGACCTCAGGATCTCAAACCTGGGTCCTCTGCGTCCCAGTCCGACACTCTATCCACTGTGCCACTACCTGGTCAGGCAAGAAACTCCTTATTTTATTAATGAAAGTAATCTCTCCCTATTCCCCTCAGTGTCAGAGTTGTAATGGGCAATTTATCCAAAGTTAGGGAACTCAATTCATTCCAAGGAGTGTAGCATTTTAGCTAACTTTATAAAAGTTCCCTGTCCAAATTGAGATAGTCTCGAATAATATGATTCTTGCTCATTAGAATTTGCATAGACAAGTATAGAGTCAGTCAGGTAGCTTATAATGGCAGGTAAAATAGAAATGAAGATGTTTGCCAGAAAAAAATGCAGAATATTAAATTTGCATTTTAAGTAAATAATATAGTATTGTATTCTTAGTATTGTATTTGCTAATATTTGCATAGACCATGCTTATACTAAAAATTTATATTGCTTATCTGAAATTCAAATTTAAATAGGTAATTTATGATTTTATTTGCTCAATCAGGCAACCCTGCAGAAAGATGATAATGGGTCCTAAATGGCCATGAAATAGCTAAAGTTAAAGAAAATGGGAAATTTTGAAGGAGCAGAAGCTGTAAGGTAGAGTACAGTTTGAGGTCAAGCAAAGATACTTTATTTGTTCTTATTTAACAAAGAAGATGAACTACAATATACATAAAGACTAGAGCACCCACCACTCTTTCAGAAAGAAACAAACACTACAGGAGCACTACACAAATGACACAAAAAGGAAATTTTTAGAAAGAGCTAATAAGCATGTAAAAGTATGTTAAATTGCTTTGATAATTAGAGAAATATCAACAGAATAAGGTGTTGTTGTTGTTTTTAAACCAAGCTTTCTAAGTATAGATAAGAAGGATAAATAGTGTTCAAAGTTTTCAAGAATGGGGGAAATTGGTCCCTGGCCAGATAGTTCAGTTGGTTAGTGTCATCCTGATATACCAAGATCATGGGTTGAGTCCTCGGTCAGGGCACATACAACAATCAACCAATGAATAAATAAAGAAGTAGAACAAATCAATGTTTTTCTCTCTCCCTTCCTCTTTTTCAAAAATCAATCAGTAAATAGAAATAAAAATAATTGTTGGAAAATTGAGACTCCCATACCCTTTTTGTGAAAATCTAAATTGTTAAAATAAGTTTTGGTTGAGTATGTGGTGATATATCTGTAAACATATTAATGAGTTATTTAAATACAGGGTTATAATGTCAAGATTTCTCCTCTCACTCTTCTTGAGGTGGTAATTGAAGGGTTTTCACTCTTGGGCCAACTTCTTTTATTGGACACGTCTCTATCCCCACATGGTCTCAAATCCATCCTTTTCTTTTGCAGTTAACTTTTACTTCTCTAATCTAAGCTCCCATTATCCAGCTCCAAACTACATAGTTTTTCTAGAACCACTTTTGCATCTTAAAGCTGGAATAGTCTTTCTCAATGTGCAATTATAGAATATTCGCCTCTTTCCCCTACTCCATCCCTGTTCTTACTTAGAATCATTCATTGACTTCCTTTTTCTATTAGGATTAAAGAGCAAATTTTTGACACAACCTACTGATTACCACCCCAGCCTTCTAGCACCACCAATATTTGCACCACCAATGTGTAGCGACCCAAACTTCTTCAGTGTTTGGAGTTCACCATGCTGTTTCCTGACAGCGCTTCAGAACTGTCCTCTCTTTGACTGATGTCTGACCTCTATTTGACTGGGAACTATTACTCATTGATTACAGCCTGGTTCTGACTTGGCTTACTCAGGATCCCTTTTTCTGGTCTCTGTGACTAGGTAAAATCCCCAAACACACGAGCATCTGCAGCACTGCGGTGTACTTGTCTTCTTAGCACTAACCACATTGGAACGTTATGTCTTATGTGGTTATTTGATTCATATGTCTCTTAGCCACTAAAGAGCTAACTAAATAAATGCAAGAATCATGTCTGGTTTTCTCTCCATTGTGGAAAGTATCTCAAAAAAGTTTGCTGAATGAGTGAATAAAACATTTATCTGTTTTCTATGCATGATAGAAAATATCTGGGTAAAATATCAGACTGGGTAAAAAATATAAGCAGGCATGAGGGAGTTTCCATTTCAACTTTCTGATAGAGGCTTATGTCTCCTCAAATTATCAGTGATTAGAGAAGGGAGATTCAAAGTATCAGGCTAATATTACCTCCTATTAACCCTAACCTGTGACTGTTTTAATATTTACAGGGTCTTTCTAAGCCACTTTTACTCTGTTTCCCCAAAATATTTAAAGATACCCTTTTTCATGTTAATAAATTGGTGCTCCTTGGTGCCATGTTAAAATTGATTTGGATAAGGCTGTGTAGTTTGTGTTTGTGTTAACTCTGAACTGGAAGGTTTACAAATACAGCATAAATTAGCTCTATCAACCATACATGGATTCTAATTGAATTATGAACTAGTGTGACAGTCTACAACTTGATGAAATAAATAACACATTTTAAAGGGAAAATATTTTTTTTATTTTTTTTTCAAAGATTTTATTTATTCATTATAGAGAGGGGGGAGAGAGAAAGAGAGAGAAGGGGGGAGGAGCAGGAAGCATCAAGTCCCATATGTGCCTTGACCAGGCAAGCCCAGGGTTTTGAACCGGCAACGTCAGTATTTCCAGGTTGTCACTTTATCCACTGCGCCACCACAGGTCAAGCAAAGGGAAAATATTTTTATAAATATAGTTCTTAATCAAATTTCTTGCTTTCCCTTATAACTCTCTCTGAATATAAGAGAGCAGTAACTTCTACGTATATCTCTCATTATATTCCCAAGGTAAGCAGTAAGTAATGCAATTCACTAAGGTTGAGTCAATTCAGGAAATTTTAGTTTGCAGTCTTTATATTTTATTCTCAAAATAAAATAGTTTTGTTTCTAAATAAAATCTAAGAAATATCTAACATTGTACTTTACTAAATATAATAGTTATTAAATTTAAGTAAAAGTTGGGAGTTTTCAGTATTTATGCAGTATGCTGAAGATGATAGGATGCTTTGTACCTGCTGCCAGAATATTTTTCTAGACAGGTTAATCTGTACTGCTAGAATGACACCCTGTGGCTGGACGTGTCAATAGCAGAAAGATTACTTGTCATTCCTTCTTGTTTCAGGAAAAAAATGTCATTATAAAATGGAATTTATGTAGAACTTACAGACAAAATCACTTTATTGTTGGAAATGGACTAATTAGTGTTAGCGAGAATTCAGAAAAGTTTCAGTATTTATATCTGTTTTTGAATATTATAACAAATACAAATAATTCACTGCACAAATAGGTAGGGATGTTTTCTTTAAAAATAGTTTGTCATGTTTCATTGTGTTTATAATTCAAATGCATGTTCACCTCTAATGTCTCACTGGAGCCTCAGCACAGCTTTGAAGCCTCTCTGGGAGTCACATTAGTACTCTGTTTTACAATTATAGACATTGAAAATCAGTCAAAATCAAAAATTTATTTTCAATCAAAAATTAATTTACAATACTAGTAAAATTCTAGTATTAAGCTCTTCACTGAGGTCTTTTAGATTTAAAATATGTATATTAGCCTAACCTCATCGTCTGGTTGGTTGGAGCATTGTCCCAGAGCACAGAGAATGCTGGTTCAATCCTTGGTCAGGGCACATACAGAAACAGATGGGTGTTCCTGTCTCTCTGTCTTCCTCTCCATGGAAATAAATAAATAAATGTGTTTATTACTCTTTCTTCTCAGGAAACTCCTGTAATGAAATCAACTAATAATTACAAATTCAGACTTTGAAGATTTGGTCATCTGAAATATGTTTTCTGTTTAAAGCAGAACAAAAACTTTCTCCTGCCAAAGATAAGATTTTTAATTGGCAGCATTTTCTCCCCTTATCACTACCTACCTTCCCTTTACTTTCATGCATTGTAAATTCTTGTGCCCTTCTGACCGTTTATTGAATTACTCTCTGTGTAACTTATTTGTCAGTGAGTCATCGTGATGTCAAGCAAAATCATGTTTTCTTGAACTCACTTAAACATTTTCTGTTATTTAAATTTTGCCTGTTCATCTTCCAGGTGAACACATTGAGAATGAAGATGATATTGCTTGCTTTTCCTTGTCTGTACAGGGCTCAAAACAACAATCCATGCATAGTAGGTGCTTTGTTAATTTTAACCCAAATTTTTTCGAAAAGAAGGCTGACATAATTGGAGTTTAGCTGTTAACATATGCTCTCATCTTTAATATTTATATATTTAAAATACAAATTGTTTTAATTATGAATACATAACTTTCTTATAGCTTAAATGTACATTTATATTTTAATATTATAGCGAAGCGGGTAAAATTTATGTTTTCAACCTATTATAAATATGTTCATTGTATTTTATCCACATTTTATGCATATTACAGACAGAATATACATGGAATTAAATGCATTTTTATACTATATTAAACAAGAAAGGAGAAAATATTTATGTTTAAAATCATTTTCTTTATTGTCCCATATTTTCTATCACTGCATTTAAAATTTTTTGAGTATAAGGAAATCCATATTTGTTTACATGCCTCATGACTCCTGAGTGCTTACCTTGAGTCAGGGTGCGCCAGCCACTAGAGAGGTACATCTATTTGACTTCCTTTGTCTTGCTGAATTTGAATCTGCTACTGCCTTGGCTGTGGTGTGGAGATGAGGGGGTATGAGAGGAAGAGAGTTAGGAGGGGAAGAGGAAACTGATGGGTGAGGAGTGGTCTGCCTTTGAAACTAACTATACGCCAGCTTTGTCTTAATTATTCTGAGTTCCTTGTGCATTCAAATCCAGAAGCTCACTCTGTCTTCTCTAAGGCAAACATTTTAAATCCAATCACTGTATTATGTTATCCAGATGTTAAATACCTTGAAAATTATTCATGTATTTGCTTTAAAATTAAACATATTTCTTTCAAATCATGCTTTGAATGCAGATGAAGTGCCAGTTTATGAGCTTCTGTAACCAGACTGATTTTATAATAGGTTACATGTTTAAATTTTACAACTGACTTAATTGTTCTTAGTACAGATAAGACTTTTGAAAAATGAAAAGAAGGTAAACTGCCACCACCAACAAAAAATCATTATAATATAAGTAGATAATAGAATATGTAAGTTATATGGTTAACCCAATTAGCTCTGATATTTTCATTGAGCACAATATGAAAGTGAGTGTGAAAAATGTAGTAAGGTGGTCCATACTGAACCTGGAAAAACAAATTCAGCCACTTTCAATGATTTGCAGAATCAGGGTTTCAACCTGCACATCAAGGTCTTTACCATCAGCTAGATTTTCCACAAATAACCTAATATCCAAGGTAGTCGCACAATCAATTTTAATAGGTTTTCCATATACAAAGCCTAGTAACAGAAAGCATGACTTTCTAAAGTCTCAAGTAAAACAAACAAACAAACAAACAAAAGTCTGCCAAGTGATGAGCAAAGCCATGAGGCTGGAAGTATGCTCGTGGCTGATCCTAGAGAGAGTAGCCAGACCAAAGATACTACCATTCGACCGAAGAGGCCATTTTAAACTTGATTATGAAAGCTGCTGACAACCTTCGGAGCTCAATTAGTTTTGGAATTTCACTTTGGAATGGCCAGACTTTAAATTGCCAACTACTCCAGACTCACGCTGATACCGATTACATGAATCCCCACTGTGGCCCGATGGCTGTAGTAGTAAAGCCACACACCTGGTGGTGAAATAAGGTATGAAATATGTTTCCTAACCATGGGGGGAAATAATCTCATCAGCTACATGATTTAATTCACTGTAACTTCATCATATCTAATCTATGATGACATCCAGACTCAGCTGCCAACTACTGATATTAATTATTGAGACTTGATTGAGGTTAACTGCTTTTGCTTTAGGTTTCAGAATTCTCTAATTTCAGCTGTCTCCATGATTCAGTGCTCTAAATACTTATTAGTTATGACGGGATGTGCTAAATATGACTCTAGAAAAACTCAAGGCATTTTGTTTAGATAGGCTCATTCTTTCCAGTGTCTTGACATATGGGATTCTCTTAAACTTATATTTGAAATGTTTTTTCTTATTTGCTAGGCATTAGGGTTCCTTTTTCTGTATATATGAACTATAGTATTATCAGTTGCAGAACGTAACCTAATGGTTTCCATTGCATTTTGCTGGGTTGCCCAGATGAGATAACATTTTTATTATTTAGAAAGACTCTATAACAATAACAGTTTAATATAGCACTCAGATGTCATTATTTAATAACTATCTTAAATATTCATAAATGTAGTACAGATCAGTATACTTAGTTTTCACCATCACCAGATAAAATTTATGTCTAGAAATATAAATATGTATTTAATATTTATAATTAATTCAATTGAATCAGAGAAAAAGCAAAAAGTAAATAAAGGTAAATGTAATGTTAATAAAAATTACCTCATTATATACAAAAAATATATTTTAAAGTGTACTGAGTTCAGCTTCAAGTAAAATTTACATAAATATTATAAACCAGAAGTGTTTTGATTTCAAGATAAACTAGAGCAGTTATTGACTAGAACTTAAAGACTCCAAGTATAGTTTATCCAATTAAAATCAAAGTTTTAACATGAATCATAAATTATTTTCTATGATCCATAAACTTGTCTTCTAAAAGTTTTTCAATAATCTTAAAATAATGATAAAAAAAATATTTGGCTTCAATACAATCAAGCAAGTAAAACAAACCCAGGGGCAATAAAGATAGACTACTCACAATATCATAAACATCAAGTACTTTTAATGTTACATTTCCAAAAGTTGACTAAATAACATAATTTTTTTCCTTTGAAGATAACATGACTTCATTTAAAAGCACTTGGAGAGAACAATTATTTTCCTAAGATGCTGAATTCTTTTAATTGATTTATATTTCTTTTTTCTATTGTTAAGTGGGAATGCTTTGTGACGTATTTGTTACATAGACGGGTTAAAGATGGGCCCTTATATATTGTCTCATGCTGTTTATTTCTTCATAGCAACTGAGATCAATTAGCTCAAAGTTCACTGGTGCCAAACTCAAATTTTTACACATACTATTGGTTCATTATATATTTTTAAAAATCTATTTATTGATTGATTTTGGAGAAGAAGGAACAGAGAGGGAGAAACATTGATTTGTTGCTCCGCTTATTTATGCATTCACTGGGTGATTCTTTTTTTATTGATTTTAATTTATTGTGTTTACATAGATTCAAGTGTCCCACAGAATATATCCCCCTCCCCCATGTTCCCCTCAATATCTCCCTTGTTCCCCTCCCTCCAAAGCCCTCCCACTTCCCTTCAGGATTTGCTTTTCTGCTCTCTATAATGCTGTATTATGCATGTATAATTTCACCAATCTTGGTCCCTTCTCTGATCCCATCATCTCATCCCCTTTCCCTCTGTCCACTTTCCCTCTGGTCCCTTTGATCTCACCTCTGCCACTATTCCATTCCTCAGTTCACATTGTTCATTGGATTCCTCAAATGAGTGAGGTCATATGATATTTTTCTTTCTCTGCCTGGCTTATTTCACTTAACATGATAGTTTCTAGATCCATCCATGTTGTCGCAAAGGGTAAGATTTCCTTCTTTTTCATGGCCCCATTGTATTCCATGGTGTATACATACCACTGCTTTTTAATCCATTCATTGACTGATGGAAACTTGGGCTGTTTCCAGATCTTGGCTATTGTAAACAATGTTGCCATAAACAACATGAGGGTGCATTTCTTCTTCTTTTTTTTTTTTTTTTTTTTTTTTTTTTTACAGAGACAGAGAGAGAGTCAGAGAGAGGTTTTAGATAGGGACAGACAGACAGGAATGGAGAGAGACAAGAAGCATCAATCATCAGTTTTTTGTTGCGACACCTTAGTTGTTCATTGATTGTTCCCTTATATGTGCATTGACCACGGGCCTTCAGCAGACCGAGCAACCCCTTGCTCGAGCCAGTGACCTTGGGTTCAAGCTGGTGAGCTTTTGCTCAAACCAGATGAGCCCATGCTCAAGCTGGCAACCTCGGGGTCTCGAACCTGGGTCTTCCGCATCCTAGTCCGGTGCTCTGTCCACTGCGCCTCTGCCTGGTCAGGTGCATTTCTTCTTTTGAAAAAGAACACAAATAACCTCAGCAATCTTGAAAAAGAAAAATAAAGTGGGTGGTATCATACCTCCTGATATCAAGTTATACTACAAGACCATTGTACTCAAAACAGCTTGGTATTAGCATAAGAACAGGCATATAGATCAATGGAACAGAACAGAGAATCCAGAAATAAATCCACACCTTTATGGACAATTAATATTTGACAAAGGAGGTAATAGCATACAAGGGAGTAAAGTTAGTCTCTTTAACAAATGGTGTTGGGAAAATTGGACAGCTACCTGCAAAAAAATAAAACTAGACCAGCAACTTACAACATTCACAAAAATAAACTCAAAATGGATAAAAGACTTTAATGTATGTCATGAAACCATTAGCATCTTAGAAGAAAATATAGGCAGTAAGCTCTCCAACATCTCTTGCTGCAATATATTTGCTGATTTAGCTTCATGGGCAAGTGAAGTAAAGGACAGGATGAACAAATAGGACTATACAAACTAAAAAGCTTTTGCACAGCTAAAAACAATATGAACAAAATAAAAAACCAAACCACACAATGTGAGAACATATTTGACAATACGTCTGATAAGGGGTTAATAATGAAAATTTATAAAGAATTTGTAAAACTCAACACCAGGAAGATAAACAATCCAATCAAAAAATGGGCAGAAGAAATGAATAGACATTTCTCCAAAGAGGACATACAGATGGCCAATAGGCAGATGAAACAATGTTTAACATCACTAATCATTAGAGAAATGCAAATTAAAACCACAATGAGATACCACCTCATCCCAGTCAGAATGGCGCTCATCAACAAAACAACACAGAATAAGTGCTGGCGAGGATGTGGAGAAAAGGGAACCCTCCTGCACTGCTGGTGGGAATGCAGACTGGTGCAGCCACTGTGGAAAACAGTATGGAGGCCTGACCTGTGTTGGCGCAGTGGATGAAGTGTCGACCTGGAATGCTGAGGTTACCAGTTTAAAACCCTGAGCTTGCCCGGTCAAGGCACATATGGGAGTTGAAGCTTCCTGCTCCTCCCCCCCTTCTCTCTCTCTCTCTCTCTCTCTCTCTCTCTCTCTCTTTCTCTCTCCTCCCCTCTAAAAAAATGAATAAATAAATGAAAATAAAAAACAGTATGGAGATTCCTCAAAAATTTAAAAATGGATCTGCCTTTTGACCCAGCCATCCCATTTTTAGGAATATATCCTAAGAACACTGGGTGATTCTTGTATGTGTCTTCATCAGGGATCAAGCTCAAAACCTTGGCATATTGGGAGGATGCTCTAACCAAGTAAGCCAACTGGCCAAGACCCAGTTGATTTAAATATAGTCCAGAGAAAATCATGCACCCCTTAACAATAAAGATGTGTTCTGAAAAATGCACTGTTAGGGGATATCAGTGTAGTGCAAACATCACAGAGTGCACTTATGCAAACATATATGGCATAGCCTACCACACAGCCAGGCAATATGTTATGCCTTCGTGGAATATGCAGTAAGTATGTCCTGACAGAAATGCTGCTATGCAGTGCATGACTATAGGGAGAATTTTAGTCATTTAGAGCCTGCCTGCTCTACCCTTTGAAACTACATCTAACCTCTGCAAACCATACATAAAATGGACCTGGGCTATACAAGAACCCAAACCTCCATTGCCATTTGGAAAATACCCCATCTTGCTGCTATTGAGCAACATCATCTAAACATGTAAGTTCTGTTTTTGATCTCCCTCTTCTGAAAGCCCTTGTCCACTTTCCCTTCTAGTAGTGACCTCCAGAATGTCACATGCTATGAGGGACATCGGCCACATGCAAACCTTCGAAGTATGGCCTAAATAAAGCTCTATGTGTCCTGGTGCCACCTCGTGGTCATATCTTTTCCCTTGATTAACTTAGAAACCCCTAGCTCAGTATAAACACCTTCATATAAAAAAAGATCAACAATCAAATTCACTGAATATAAATTGAAAACCTCAGGCATTATATGATCTCCTTGAGTGTTTACAATCCAATCATTTTCTGTTTGTCCTTCTGGAATAATCTGGCAGATGTAAATTTATTAGATAAACCCCAGTAATCTCTAAGAATAAACTAACATGTCTCTTCTGTTATTTTTTTCTTCACCAGTGTTTCCCCACATTTTTTCTTCTTTTTTTTTTTTTTTTTCTTTTTCTTTTTTTATATTTTTCTGAAGCTGGAAACCGGGAGAGATAGACAGACTCCCGTATGTGCCTGACTGGGATCCACCTGGCACGCCCACCAGGGGGTGACGCTCTGCCCACCAGGGGGCGATGCTCTGCCCCTCCGGGGCGTCGCTCTGTTGCCACCAGAGCCACTCTAGCGCCTGGGGCAGAGGCCAAGGAGCCATCCCCAGCGCCCGGCCATCTTTGCTCCAATGGAGCCTCGCTGCGGGAGGGGAAGAGAGAGACAGAGAGGAAGGAGAGGGGGAGGGGTGAAGAAGCAGATGGGCGCTTCTCCTGTGTGCCCTAGCCGGAAATCGAACCCGGGACTTTTGCACGCCAGGCCGATGCTCTACCACTGAGCCAACCGGCCAGGGCTCACACATTTTTTGTAAAAGTGAAAGATAAACATTTATTTTTTCTGCATAATCCTTCCCCATTGGCTTTTAGTAATATCTCAGGAAATTTTATATATTTGAATCAAATGGCACACTAAAGTAAAAGTTCAAGAAAATTATTTTGTATTTCTTTCTTTAGTCAAAGGCATTTTATGTAGAATTTCATTTTTTTCCCCAAAAGGTAAGTTTAGAATTTTGATATTCTGGTTAAAAAAACGTAACACAGAATTCACCATACTAAGCATTTTTTTTAAGATAATACAATACTGCTCACTATAAGTGCATTGTTGTGCAGCCTATCTCCAGAACTTTTCCATCCTGCAAAACTGAAAGTCTGCTCCCATTGATCAACAGCTCCCCTGTCCCTCCTCCCTCTGTTCTGACAACCACCATATTACTTTCTGTTTCTAAGAGTCTGACTACATTAAAAAGTCCGTGTGAATGGAATCATGCAGTATTTGTCTTTTGTGACTGGCTTACTTCACTTCAAGGTTCATCTATATTGTAGCACATGACAGGATTTCCATCAATTATTTTCTTCTTAAAATTTTTTTATTAATTTTAGTTTATTGTGTTTACATGGATTCAAGTGTCCCACTGAATAAAACATGCTCACCCCCCCATCCCTGTGTCCCTATTTATACCCCCTCTCTCCCCCTCCCTCTAACTCCCTGCCCCATTCCCTCTGGGATTTACTGTCCTGTTATCTGTATATCTGTGTTATGTATATATAATTTCTCTAATCCCTCCATCCTGATCCCATCCCCTCATCCCCCTTCCCTCTGACAGCTGTCTCTCTGCTCCCTGTGACCCAACGTCTGCTTCTATTCTGTTCCTCAGTTCACTTTGTTCATCAGATTCCACATATAAGTGAGATCATATGATATTTTTCTTCTCTGCCTGGCTTATTTCACTTAACATAATAATCTCCAGGTCCATCCATGCTGTCACGAAAAGTTCCCTTCTTTTTTACACAGTATTCCAGTGTGTATATATACCACAGCTTTTTAATCCACTCATCCACTGATAAGACACTTGGGTCGCATTTCATATATATTCATCCATTAATAAACATTTAGTATATTTCCACCTCTTGGCTATTGTAAATAATGCTGTAATAAATATAAGAATACAAATATCTCAAGATGTCAATTTCAGTTATTTCAGTAAATACCCAGAAATTAAATTATTAAATCATGTGGTAGTTCTAGTTCTATTTATTATTTTTTTTTTGAGGAACCTCCATACTGTTTTACATAACAGATTTTACCATTTTATATTTTGACCAATGGTTCTAATTTCTCCACATCCTCACCAGTATTTCTTTTCTTTTTCCTTTTTTCTTACTAATGACCATCCTAATGGGTATGAAGTGATATTCATTGCGATTTTAATTTTTCCTTTTTAGATAACTGATGTTGAACATGTTTTTCATATGTTTGTTATAGACTTGCATACTTTTGGAGAAATAGCTATTCAAATATTTCTCCATTTTGGTAGAATTGTAGCTCTGTATACATTCTAAACCAGGGGTAGTCAACCTTTTTATACCTACCACCCACTTTTGTATCTCTGTTAGTAGTAAAATCTTCTAACCACCCACCGGTTCCACAGTAATGATGATTTATAAAGTAGGGAAGTAACTTTACTTTATAAAATTTATAAAGCAGAGTTACAGCAAGTTAAAGCATATAATAATAATTACTTACCAAGTACTTTATGTCGGATTTTTGCTAAGTGTGGCAGAATGAATCTTTATAAAACAACTTTACTATAGTTAAATCTATCTTTTTATTTATACTTTGGTTGCTGCGCTACCACCCACCATGAAAGCTGTAACGCCCACTAGTGGGCAGTAGGGACCAGGTTGACTACCTCTGTTCTAAATCTTTATCACATTAACTCCTTATCAAATATCAAATATATGGTCTGCAAATATTTCCTCCCATTATTTAGGTTAACTTTCTACTCTGTTGAAAGTTTCTTTTCTTGTTCAGAAGCTTTTTAGTTTGATTACCATACACACAAGGATTGATTTCTGGACTTTCTGTTTGGTTTTATTGGTCTAGATCAGGGGTCCCCAAACTTTTTACACAGGGGACCAGTTCACTGTCCCTCAGACCATTGGAGGGCTGGACTATAAAAAAAACTATGAACAAATCCCTATGCACACTGCACATATCTTATTTTAAAGTAAAAAAACAAAACAGGAACAAATCCAATATTTAAAATAAAGAACAAGTAAATTTAAATCAACAAACTGACCAGTATTTCAATGAGAACTATGCTCCTTTCACTGACCACCAATGAAAGAGGTGCCCCTTCCAGAAGTGCAGCGGGGGCCGGATAAATGGCCTCAGGGGGCCGCATGTGGCCCGCGGGTCGTAGTTTGGGGACCCCTGGTCTAGATGATGGCTTTACTGTAGCTCTGTAATATGTTTTGAAATCAGAGAGTATAAAGCCTCCAGCATTATTTTTATTTTTCAAAATTGTTTTGGCTATTTGGTGCCCTTTAAGATTCATTATGAATTTTAGAATTTAAAAAATTTGTTCAAGAGATGACTTTGGGATTAGGAGAGGGCTTGTGTTTATTTGTAGATTGCTTTGAGTATTATGGACATTTAAGTAATATTGGACATTTAAATAATTGTCCAATATTAAATAATGGACAATTAATCTTTAAATTGATAAACACAGAATATCTTTTTTATTTTTTGTATCTTCTTTCTTTCAGCTATCAATATTTTTTTAACATTTAAAAAATTTTTCATTGTAAAAGCCTTTTACTTTCTTGCATTTGTTTATTTTATCCTTTTTAATGTTATCATAAATGGGACTATATTTTAGATTTCCTTTTCAGGATATTCATTGTTACTGAGTAGAAATGCACTTGATCTTTTTGTGTTTTTTGTTATTTCCTGTGATTTCGCTAAATTTATTTATTAGGTCTAAGTTTTATTTTGTGTGTGTGTGTAATCTTAATGGTTTTCTATGTAAAAACTCATATCATATGTAAATAGAGGTAACTTTTATTATACTTTTCCAATTTAGATGTCTTCTATTTTTTTTTCTAATGTATCTGTCCAGGTTAGGACTTTTAGTACAAGTTTTGAATTTTTAAGAACTCATAATATTGTTTTTGTTGTTGTTACAGAATGGTGAGACTACTACTCCCTGTTAGTGAGTGTGAGCTTTGAGCTATTTTTTCATTTTAAGAGATTCATATCAACGACCAATGGTAAACTAATTAATCCCTTAGGAATTAATGATAATATTAATTTAATGTTGTTTTTACAGATTACAACTCCTTATGTAATTACACTTAATTCGGTAACATAACTTTAAAATGGAGGTATACTGTTGCCTGTGTTTCTATAATTGACTGAAAGTAACTGCCCAAAGCAATAAATGAGACTTCTGTTCCTGTTAAAAATGGACAATAAGTTGTAAAATATAAACATTACTTTTCTTCTATAGGAATTAAAACAAAAAACTGTGAGATTCACTGTACTTGATTCCCGAGCAATGCTGGAAAGGTATCTAGTTTTAAAAAAATATTTTTGAGTCATATTTTAGTTTTACTATAGAAGTCCTTGAGTATCTACACAGCTTTCATGTTCCATATGCATATATCATACAGTGATTAATCTTAGAATGACTTTGTTGAACACTAGAGTGACCTTATTAGATTGTCTAGCAAAAAGAAATATATTATAGGTCTTGCTACCAGAAAATTTTCCATTATTTTTATCATAGTTCACCAGATCTGACTTGACATATTTGAAATTTCTCACAGGTTTGGCTGTGTTTATTTTTTCCTCCTCCTTTCAGATCTGTCTGCATTTAAGATTTAAAAATGGCTAATTTGTGCATAATAACATATAAGTTAAATCACCTTATTTTTGGTTCAGTAAATCCCTTGTAGTGTTTACCTCTAACCATAGGTAATCCACAACAATAAAGTGTTGGTTGGCCAGAAAGATACAACTTCATGCTTAGTGGTTGTTCTCATTTAGCTTTGTCTTTCATTCTATAAATTAGGTAAGTTTTATAAACTTGATAATTAATCACTACTTTATTACCACTGTATTTAAGCTCCTTACTCTCATTACTCATTATCATTCTTGCCAAACATTCTTGATTTTTACTTCATCTCAGCACAGACACAGACACTCTGTGGTTATCAGTTGTTGCTTAATCCTCCCATCGTCTTTTCTAAGAAATCTTCTCTAAACTCACTTCCACCTAGTCTGCTCCTTGGGTTAGGTGCTCCTTTTCTGCACGCATGTATGTCAAGTGCACTATAATGATAAACGTATGTGTCTTTCTTGGATATAACCTGTGAGACATGTAAGAGGCAGGTATCACGAAGTGGGTAGAGCAGTGGTCCCCAACCCCCGGGCCACGGACTGGTACCAGTCCGTGGGCCATTTGGTACTGGTCCGCAGAGAAAGAATACATAACTTACATTATTTTCATTTTATTTATATTTAAGTCTGAACAATGTTTTATTTTTAAAAAATGACCAGATTCCCTCTGTTACATCCGTCTAAAAATCACTCTTGATGCTTATCTTGGTCACGTGATACATTTATCCGTCCCACCTTAAAGGCCTGTCCATGAAAATATTTTCTAACATTAAACCAGTCCGTGACCCAAAAAAGATTGGGGACCACTGGGGTAGAGCATCAAACTGGGATACTGAGGACCAAGTTTGAAACCCGAGGTAGCCAGCCTGAGCGCAGTCTTCTGGCTTGAACGTGGGCTCCCCAGCTTGAGCATGGGGTCAGAAGCTTGAGTGTGGGATCACAGACATGACCCAATCATCTTTAGCTTGAGTACAAAGGTTGCTGGCTTGAACAAGGGCCCTATCTGTCCCTCTCTCTGACTCTCTTTTTGTCTGTAAAAAATAAACAAGCAGGAATCTTTTTTTTTTTTTTTTGTATTTTTCTGAAGTGAGAAGAGCACAGGCAGAGAGACAAACTCCTGCATGCTTCCCGACTGAGATCCACCAGGCAAGTCCACTAGGGGGCAATGATCTGCCCATCTGGGGCATTGTTCTACTGCAATCAGAGCCATTCTAGTGCCTGAGGCAGAGGCCATGGAGCCATCCTCAGTGTCTGGGCCAACTTTGCTCCAATGGAGCATTGGTTGCAGTAAGGGAAGAGAGAGATAGAGAGAAAGGAGAGGGGGAAGGGTGGAGAAGCAGACGGGTGCTTCACCTGTGTGCCCTGGCCGGGAATCAAACCCAGGACTTCCATACACTGGGCCAACTGGCCAGGGCGAGGCAGGGATCTTATCTTACTTTTATATTGGTATTCTTAACACTTTGAATAAACCCTGATATATAATAATAATAATAGCTTATAATCATAAGTACTAACTTTAGGCCAGTTCATGTTCTAATCACTTTCTGTAAGGATACATTCAATTCCCACAAAAATCACTGTAAGTTAGATACTATTACCTGACAGTTTTACAGATGACCCAAAAAGCTTGCACAGCCTTCCCAAAGTCATATAGCTTGAAAGTAGAAGAAATATGATTTAAACCCTGATGATCAGAATGTAGAGCTTCTGCTCTTAAACTCCACGGTTACATTACATTAGTGTAGATAAATGACCCTGCTACTTGATAGGATACCATCATTACTATTAAACTTGAGGGTAAAACCAGTGGTAATAGTTATTTTTAGTAATATAATAATATAGATGAATTATTATGGGCTGAAATATTTTGTGGAGGTATAGAAATTCAACTACCTTTTAAAATATTGCTATTACAAAAAACTGTCAAATTGAGCATAAGTAATTTTTCTAATGGATCTGGTTTTATGCTGATGGCTTCCAACTAAGTAAATTATAATGGCATAAATGTGGTAATATATGTAAGAGAAATAAATAAGTCCTGTATTTTGGAATGAGCTGATGTGCAGAGATTTGAACATCATGCCACTAAAGTTCTTGAGAGGCTGGATGGATACCTGTCAGTTAAAGATTCTGTTAAACTTTATTTTTACTTAGAACCTGATATTTAATGGTAAAAAAATAGAATTTACTGACTACTTACCAAATCTCTATTTGTCCTAAGACAAATATTACATTATTTAAACCTCATTACTGACCTGTAGTTTCATAAAATTAATTTTTTTCCATTTTATAATTAAGGTAACTGAAACTCAGCGAAGTTTAAGTAACTTTCTCCAAATTACTGAAATAAATGCAATAACCATCAAAAAAATAACTGCAATGGAGAGTTGATATTCTAATATGCCTCTGTAATACTTACAAATTCTTAGATTCTGCCCTGTATGATAATTATCACATTTGTGATAATACATGATCTTTTGTATACTTTTCTAGATTTAGAAAAATTGACACTTTAGGATAATGAAGGCTCTTCAATGTAGAAGGCACAATTCAATTTTTTATGTCTTTTTAAAGTTATTGCACAGGTGTATGCTCTACCAATTTTGTCCATATAAGATTTGAATTCTGAAATGGACAATGTGAGGAAAAGGTTTTGTTGGTACTTCCTTCATTGTTGGCATAAGAGATACAGATATATTTGGATTTGGGTGATAGGTCAAGTTCTTGGTACAGAGGTGGTAATGGTTCTGGATGTTGCAATGAAGTCAAGGTCTTGGCATGAAGCATTAGCTTGCATCTATCATTCTTATCATCAGATCGCCTCTTACATACGGTTTGGGTGTTATTGCTGAAAGCTAAACCTTCATTCAGTTCATCTTGGCAAGTTATTCAAACATTCCATAACTTATCTAATAAGTTCTGAAAAATCTTTATTCTGCTTAAAGCAGTCAGACAGCTTTGGTTGTTTCCAGTTGAGAATCTGTCCAATGCCCGTGTTTTAAAAACTAGAGTTCGTCCTTCTAAGCTGAACAGATTCTTCTAGAATTTTTTAATTTTTGGAGGTTTTGTTTTGTGTTTTAAATGAATGTAGGTAGAGGTCAGGTTTTTCGTAATGGTTTTTACCTTAAATTCACATTTATTTTAAATTATTGCCGAGAAGTGGCCCTCTGTTCTATTGAGAATTTTACTTTTAATTTGGAAAAACTGATTCATTTTCATCATTTTGTGGATGTAGATTCATATGCCTAATGCATGGCTAAAGTAGTGTTTGATGGTACTTGCTTTTAACTCCAAGTGCATATTTATTTCTATACTTGTTGTCATAAAAATGATGAAATATTTCTTCCAGTGTCATGGAGAATAATTACCATCCCTGACTGAGACACTCTTAGAAAAAGGCTTTTATAATGCCACTTCAATTGCAGAGTGAAAAAACTCTTGAATAGAAATGTACTGACTTATCCAATTGATGACAGAACCAGATAGCAACTCATTTCTCCTACCACCAATTGGGCCACTAGAATGTGCTCTCCATTACAGAAGAAAAATAGAATGAAAACTGAAATTAAATTTAAGTGTTAGAAACTATTGCCAGAGATAAGTTCATGATCTATTTTTGGGATGCAAAAACAAAACTTACAGTAAAATACTAAAATACTAACATTAATAATGATAAATCATCCATAAAATTACATCTCAATTTTTTGGGAAGACACTTTTACAATGACAATGAACTTTATGACTTTTCAGATGGTTTTATGAATTTTTTATAAAAAATTGGGGGTGGTAAGAAGAAACAGAAAGGCATAAAAAGTAAAGAAGTAATTATCATAATTTCTTTGGCTTTTGGAAAAACATGTAGCTTTAATCATAAATAGTAAACCTAATAAGATTTGACATTTGCCACATTTTTTATGTTTTATTTGACAGCACTGGAAATTAAGAAAAGTAATTTGTTTTTAGTATGTCTATTGGATGTCTAAAAGAAAATAAATTTATCTTCAGAAAAATATTTTGTAACTATTGTATTTACAAATGAATTTACAAATATTAAAACAAGGCTATGAGATGACTAAGGTATCACTACTATGTTTTAAACATTATAAGCAGAAGGAAATATCTAATTTATTTTTCATCTATTAAAAGAGTATAAAGAAACATATTAAAAATTTGCTGGGTTCTGGCTTCTGAGCTAACAAGAGTGTCATCCTGAAACATCAAGGTTGCAGATTTGATCTCAGGTCTGGGAATATACAGAAAACAACCAATGAATACATAAATAAGTGAAACAACAAATGAATGCTTTTCTCTCTCTCACTTTCTCTCTCAATCTCCCTTTCTCTCTTGTCTTTCTAAAAGCAATCATTAATAAAAAAAATTGTCATCATATTAATTAAAGATAATCTTAGAACATGTCTCTTAATTGTTTTTGTCTTTGGAAAGTCTGATCTATAATCTTTTCTAGAGACCATACAGAGAAAACTATTAGTCTCACTTATGAAAATGAAATATATCGGCCCTATTAAGTAGTTGACAAAAATTTTGGAAAACAGCATGAAAGATACTATAATTCTCAATTCAATGAATTAGGGTCATTTAATGGTAGGGACCAACAGGGCGTTGAGACCCTGGATTAGTTTCTTAAGTCTGCTGTCACAAAATACTATACATGGGGTAGCTGAAACACCAGAAATTCCCTTATATTTCTCAAAATGAACATGATGGTAGGGCCATGCTACCTTTGGGACTCTGGGTACAAACCTTCCTTACGTCTTCCAAACTGCTGGTGATGGTAGTTGCTCCTTGGCCTTCCTTGGCTCATAGCTACACCACTCCAATCTCTGGCTCTTTCTTCAAAGATGTTCTTATAGTGTGTCTCTGATGTTTTCTTCTTCTATAAGCACACCCAGTCATATTGAATTAGGACCTACCCTAATGGCCTTGTCTTAGCTTGGTTATATCTGCACAGATCCTATTTCCAAATCAGATCACATTCACACATGTTAAGAATTAAAACTTAGATGTATTTTTTGTGTGTTTGACAGAGACAGAGAGAGACAGAGAGAGGGACAGATAGGAACAGACAGATAGGAAGGAGAGAGATGAGAAGCATCAATTCTTTGTTGCGGCATTTTAGTTGTTCATTGATTACTTTCTCATGTGTGCCATGACTGGGGGGCTACAGCAAACTGAGTGACCCCTTGCTCAAGCCAGTGATCTTGGGCTCAAGTTGGTGAGCCTTGCTCAAACCAGATGAGCCCGCGCTCAAGCTGGTGACCTCGGGGTCTTGAACCCGGGTCCTCCGCATCCCAGTCCGACACTCTATCCATTGTGCCACTGCCTGGTCAGGCTAGACACATCTTTTGACAACACAATTCAATTCATAACAGAATATCAGAACATTAGAGTGTCACATCACAAAATAATCATTGGCTTAATGAAACATTAGCATATTAAACCTTAAAGAGACTTTATGAGTCATCTACCCCAACCACCTTTGTTTACAGGAGAAATTTTGAGCCAGAGGGGGAAAATGACTGGCTTGACACAATGAGGTGAATTAATGGCAGAATGACTCACTTTTATGTGTATATCTATTTAATCAGCTAATTCTTACCTTGCAATATAGTTATTATAAGATTAATACATGTAGTGATTATTTAAGAAAAGGTAAATAAATGCATATTAATTGCTAAGAAGTCATAAAATAGGTTTTCATTTGAAAATGGAAAATAGCATATTCATACACTGCGATGGACAGTGGGTTAGCAGGACAAGCACCTGTGAGAGCATGTTCCCTGAGCCCACTATGCCACTTCCTTCCTCCCTCCCAGTTAAGATATCCAGTTCCTTCACCCGTCCCTTTAAGTTTAGTAGGCGTGTGGCTGTCTCTAAGCTCTAAGTTGATGCTTTCTCCTTGGGATTCCCCTATACCCACACTTTGCTAGATATCCCTTTGAAAAATACACCCTTCTCAAACTATTAGGGTGCAATTGCATTCTGTTGGAACCTTTTACAATTTTCTAATTTATTAATATAAACTTGCAGGATTGAGTTAGCTGTTTATTGCTTCCCCAGCCAGTTTTTTTCATTAATCCTTTGGTTGATGTTGTGTAGAGACTTAGTCTTTTCTAACACTTTAGTTTTACATCTTTCATAACAGTTTAAGACCTACATTCACCTCTTAAACTGAGAACATAAGTTGACATTTTCAAAAATTTTTACTTTTTTTCCCTCTTGACCATAGACATTGTTCTCAAGTGTCAAAGGAAATTTTTTTTATTTTTAACACCAACTATCTCTCTACCTATCTGATAATTTTATCTATTTTCTTGAGCTCACAGCGAGAAGGTGTCTGCTTTGCTAAGAATGAATGTTAAAATTGATTCTGGCAGAAATTCCAAATCTGCCATGCCAATATAAAGGTTTTATTGAAGAAGATTCAGTTTAGTCATAAATTCTCTTGACTATTTAATGGTTTCAGGGGTATTCCTCATAAGAAAGATGAAGACAGCCACACTTGTAGTCAGCAACTTCTCATCTTTGCCAAAGGGAGTCATTTAAAACATTTCATACAATAACTGAGTGGGAGCACCCTTTTTACCCGGGAGTGGCTTTTCTTTTTTTCACATCAGTGTATGATAGTAACTATTCTTCCTGCCTTTTCCCCCTTTAGGACTGATTCTGTCATAAGGAAGCTTTTTGTTGAGAACACTTAGCAGAACTGTTACCTGGATGTGTTCTCTCACTGCTCTGCTTTATGCCGGACCATATGCCTCCTGTTCTCATCCTTGGCCTTAGAATTTTTCTGAATTCCACTAGAGAATCTTTGCTAACTTCAATGTTTTGTTTGATTGTTTTTTATTAAAGTCCAGTGTTACTGCATTATAATTACAAAATGTGATATGATTAATTAGCTTTGAAAGTTGCTCACAAATAACTGTTACACTGAACAAACAAATGTCCCGTAGTATGTTTATCAAAAATTTTAATACCTATCTGTTACTACCTTTTCAAACCTCTTCTACTTTTTCTTTCTCCTTGGATAAAATATATGAAGAAGTCCCATAAATTTTCTGTCATTTTCAGGGAATAAAATTTTCCACGGTCTTTTGTTCTCCCAAGAACCTCAGTTAAGGAATTAAAGTGTTTAGACTCATACCATAGTAGAAATTTCCAAATTCATGTGAAATAAATGTTTTCCCCTAACTTTTACATACATAAGTCTGTCATTTCCTTTACCTGTCTTAAAACACAATCACACTTGTTGAAGCAACTTAACATGTGATGTATGATACTTCAAAGTTGTATATAATCTTAATCATCACCATAAAAAAGTCTAATATTCTAATTCTTTAAATTATCTCCTCTAATTTGGAGATGAAACTTCTTGATAAAACCAGGCAATGGGAGTTAATATTTTTTACAAATATTTATGCTAATATTCCTTTGGCTTTATTAGAAAAAGTCCATTAGCATTATTCTGTAGTCAAGGACCAATGATTATTTCCAGGATGAGCCCAAAGTTTTCTTACACATTGCCACAATTCATTACTCTTGATTTCTTCTTTAATTTTTCTTTATTTTTTATTTATTCATTTTAGAGAGGAGAGGGAGAGACAGATAGCGAGGAGAGACAGAGAGAGAGAAGGGAGGGAGGAGCTGGAAGCATCAACTCCCATATATGCCTTGACCAGGGAAGCCCAGGGTTTCAAACCAGTGACCTCAGCATTTCCAGGTCGATGCTTTATCCACTGTGCTACCACAGGTCAGGCCATTCTTTAATTTTTCATCTTTGATATATCTCTTTATGTCCATATTCAGTTTTATTCTCTCTCTGCATCATGCTTTTACTGTTTTATTCATTTTTTACATTTTAAGGATAGGGGGAAAGGGGTAAAAACACTTCTTTTCTTAAGCATATATGTTTATTTATATATAAGTTTACTACTCTGCTCTGTTTGTAATCCTTCCTGTGAATCCTATCCATTGGGGTTCATGTACTTTAAAAAAGTATACTTTGAAAAGAGTCCAGAAGGAAACATTTGTTAAAGAGGATTCAGGGACCTCACATAAAACTTACACAGCTACAGGAAGCTTCCCTCTGCTCAGAATCACTTCTTGCTTTATAGAGTGTGATTCTATTTACTTCACTCAAGACTTCAAGATTGTTTTTAATTTGATTTGCCTATTGAGAACAATGCAATATTTAATCAGCGTCTGTTTCCTGGTCCTTTCCCTCCCTCCTGAAGCTTCCCAGATGTGTACATGGCATGCTCTCACATCCTGTTACCGACATTATATTTTACCCTTGCAAGTTGTCCTTTATGACTGTTTCTTCATCCAGGAACTGCTGAGTTCTCTATTATGCTGTAACCTTGGCTACTGTAAATTTACATTAGTTCAAATCATGTCTTCTTTTTTAGACAAAGTGCAAGCACCTTGTCTTCAGCTTTCAAGGAGGCTGTCATATAACACCCAAGGAAGCTGGAACCTTTATGCGAAACACATGTTGAGCCCCTAACATTCACCAATTAATGACCTGAATTCAAAGCAACTGGAATGAGGGAAATATGCTTCAGTGTCTGGAGGAAAACAAAACAAAATAAAAAGCAAGAATCAAGTGATGTGGCTTGATGTCAAAAGGATAGTTTCTCAAAGCTTAAAAAATGATTGATAAAGAAGAACTTGCCCTGGCCGGTTAGCTCAGCGGTAGAGCGTCAGCCCGGCATGTGTAACTTCCAGGTTTGATTTCTGGTCAGGGCACACAGGAGAAGCACCCATTTGTTTCTCCACCCCTCCCCCTCTCCTTCCTCTCTGTCTCTCTCTTCCCCTCCTGCAGCCAAGGCTCCATTGAAGCAAAGTTGGCTCGGGTGCTGAGGATGGCTCCATGGCCTCTTCATCAGGTTCTAGAATGGCTTCAGCTGCAACGGAGCAATGCCCTAGATGGGCAGAGCATTGTCCCCTGGTGGGCATGACGGGTGGATCCTGGTCCGGCGTGTGCGGGAGTCTGTCTGACTGCTTCCCTGCTTCTAACTTCGGGGAAAAAAAGAAGAAATACTCCACTCCCTGTAAAGTAAGAGCCCCCAGAAGCTGAGACCAAGAGATTTGAAAGGGGACTGTGAGCCAGAGAGAATGTTTGTGCAACTGAGGTATATATGTACATATAAGATGTATAAGGCAAGAAAAATCTGACTCCCCCAACCCCAGAGCAATAAATCAAGAAAGATTATTTGTGCTAATGTAAAGTTGGGGAGACATTCATATTTTTGGAAATAATCTGGAAGCCTAATATGTTGAAACTGAAAGAACATAGGTGTCTTCAGTCAAAATTTCTAATTTTACAAAAGAGAAAATTAAGATATTGATTATTAAAAATATATTTGTCTTGGAATAGCTCCTAATTTTACTTTCTTTGTTCTTCATCTTTATTACTTGTTCTTGGAACAAAATTTTGATACACATCATTCTTTCTATCCTAGAGTATTTTAACTATGCTTACAAAGAAAAGGTCTTAAAGAGAACATGAATCATTTTTCAGAAACTCTAACTCCCTCCAAAACTTCTCAATGTAAAATTTCTCCAACTTGAGAATAATTTTTAAAATTGAGAAAATAGCCCGGGCCAGTTAGCTCAGTCTGTTAATGGCATTGTCCTGAAGCGAGAAGGTTGCGGGTTCAATTCCTGGTCAGGGCACACCTGAGAAGCACCCAATGAATACACGACTGAGTAGAGCAGCAAATGAATGCTTCACTTCCCACTCCCTTCTGTTTGCCTTTCTTTCTCTGTCTCAAAAAAAAAAAAAAAAAAGGTCTTGGCCGAATTGCTCAGTTGGTTGGACCCTCATGCCAGAGCACAAAGTTTACTGGTTTGATTCCCAGCAGGTCAGGGCATAGCTCCATGTTCTTGTCTCTCTCCCTGCTGTTCTCAAAAAAAAAAAAAAAATCTAATTTTCCATTTAAATAAAGTTATAAATCTCTTTTCCAGGCAATTTTATTATGAAATAACTTTAAAACTTTTCTGATTCAAAATATTATGTATCAATGAAATTTGGAAAATACAAAAAGTTTATAAGGATAAGTAAAAGCATCATCTGACATCCAAAACTTCATTTTGAAGTAGTTTCTCCCACTCAAATTTTTATGTTTATTGGAATAAGTTTTTTATATAAAGATTTGTTACATACTATATCATTTAAAAATTTTAAATTAACTACAGTTGACATGTATAAAATTATATTTGTTTCAGGTGCACAACACAGTAACTAGACTTTTACATACCTTATGAAATGAACAACCTGATAAGTCCAGTAACCATATGACTTAACTTGAATCTTTTCAAAGTGTAGTAAACACAATATTATTGACTATATTTTCCATGCTGTACTAGACTTAACACTATTTTGTTTCTGATGCCTTTACATGCTGGATTTATTTCAATAGCTGCATAAAATTTTATCATATAAATATATCACTCTGTGTGTGTATGTGTGTGTGTAACCATCATCACTATCATTTATTCCAATAATTTGTTATAAGTTGCATACATAATTGGTTTTTCACATTTTTACATGAAGTCTTTTTCCTAAATTTTAAAGAATAATTTTCTTAGGAGAGATGTCTGAAAATGCTCAAAATACTAACATTTTAAGCTCACTTTGTTTTCTATAAACCTTTAACCAATTTATACTCTGTGATAATGTATGGCACTGACTGCCTCATTTCAATTTGCCACTCTAGAGTTTTATAAACCATGTTATTTGATACTATCAGGTTAGATGTGCCCTTAATTAATTTAAAAAGCCAGTTATGGTGGAAAGCATAAAAAATGTTATATCTTTATGTTTTGCAAATTTTACATAAACTTGAAATGTTTACATGTACATTAATTTGCCTCTCCTTTGATTTAGAACCAACAGCAGTTTTTGGTTAATATCTTCGCTGTCATCTTTTTAACATAAAACACATCTATCTATCATGTATCAGTATGATTTTCAGTTTTTGTGGGGTTTTTTAGAGTAAAGCAAGAAATTCAGGAAACTTATGAAGTAATAAGGATGCAGAAATCTTCTGATCTTTAAAGAAAATGTTTTGCTCTTTGTTTTTATATTGTCTTACCCAAATCTAATTTGACATGAATCTTTTATGCAGTTTACCTTTAATCTTTTTAAATCATAATATTAAATAAATTAGTTACCTAAAAAGGAAAGGTTAAAGACAGCTCTCTGGTCTTCATAATATTTTAGATTAGTGTAGAAGGTTCCCAAATCCCAATATTTCTGGAATAGAAACTCATATGATAAATTACTGCCTAAGAATGAGGTTAGAAATAATGTGTAATAGATCTTACATTGACTTAAGAAGATGTCTATTTTAATAGCTTTGAGTTTGTACATAATGTAAAAAAATTATTTCTTACTTTTTATCACATAATACATAAAAGCTGACAATAGGTATGTGAATATTATTTTCTATAAAAATACTGTCTGATACAAAATGTTATGCATAATAATATATTAAAAGATATTCTTTTATTTATATTTCATTAGGAAATTCTGATAATAAATTCATTGCATTTGTAAGTAATCAAATTATTATTCTCTGCATATGAAATATTTAAGAGGATTAATGTTTTAATTAAATATTGACAGATTAATTTAATAAAGAGGCATATGTTATCCCAGAAACAATTCTGAAATTACTTGGAGAGAATGTTAATTATTTCCAGAAAAAAATAAATCAGAATCAAACATTTTGCCTATTATCAGAAATTTTAGCTTTTAAGAGCAGTTAAAATCTTCTATACTTTTCTGCTTAAGACTGAACCTATTTTTTTAAATTCAAATAATATATTTAATAATTTTATATTATTGATCAAAGAATACCTCATAGACATATAATAATAAAAAGAAACAAATTTTATTGTTATATAGATCTAAAATTTTAATTATATTTATTTTTTCCCATTTGTGCTTTATTTACACTGAAAACCAAATGTTGAATGAGTAATGGCCATTATTTTCTCGGCAAGGTCTCCTTTTAAATATTATCAGTAATTTACTTAACCACAAAAGAATAAAAAGAAAATTAAGTACTCAAAGTATTTATTCTCAGGCATTTATAAGTACAAATTTAATTGATAATTCAGAATATTTTGTTGTAAAATTTTTTAGAGGCAAAATATATTTACCCAAATCTGTCTGAATTTGAAGTTCTGATAAATATCTCCTTATACCTTATGTTACAAATATATTCTTTTTACACAGGGATACTTCAATATCTTATTTATTTATTTTTTAGCAAGAGAAGTAAAGACAGAGGGGGGGGCAAATAGGGACAGAGAGACAGGAAGGGAGACAGATGAGAAGCATCAATTTTTCATTGCGGCTCTCTAGTTGTTCATTGTGCCTTGACTTGAGGGGGTGCTATAGCAGAATGAGTGACTTCTTGCTCAAGCCAGCGACCATGGGGTCAAGCCAGTGACCCTAGCTCAAGTTTACCATCAAACTGGAACTTTGCATCCTTCTGACGGGAAAAGAAAGTTTGCTCAATTATATATACCTGGTCCCTCAAAAGCCAGTTCTGCACGTTTAGAATGGAATAAAAAAGTTCCTGAGACCTTACTTAATGAAATGGGGGAATTATTTCAAGACATTAACCCATTTGCTACTGCATATAAAACGATGCACGAAGTTGAAAAAAAGTTGGCCTCTAATGCTGTATAGCAAGCAGTGAGCCAGCAATCAGCATTGCCATGGCCATTGTCTGTGATCGTAACTTAGATCAAAGGCGGTATGGGGCATCCTCGCCGCCTGCCCTGGGTAATCCAGTTTGAATTAGCAGACACCTTTGCACAAATCATTTTAATTACAATTTATAATATCTAGAACAGCAGTCATTTCGTATGACTGCCGGGCTTTCTAGTATAGCCATATGCAAATAAGAAAGTCTTTGATACAAAGTCACACATCTGAGGCAAAAACAAGAACTCTCTTAAGGCATAATCAGAAATCCCCCCACCATGCATAAGTGAAATCAACCAACATCTGAACAAATAAAGGGTGAGAGGAAGGGCATGTAAATTGCTTCTAGCAACTTAAGCAAGCAAGTGAAGTGGAGTTATGGGATTAGTGCGAATACTCAGCTTCATAGCCAATATGGAGGTGGAGAGGGGGAAGGAAGAATTTAGCCTTTTGCTAAACCTCAAATTTACAAAAGCCATTTGTCACTTGCAGTCTACCACACAGAAAAGCTTCTCCATTCCCCCTCCCCCTTCTCTCTCTTTCTTTCTTTCTCTCTCTCTTTCCATCTCCAACAGCCATAGCTTGGTTGGTTCCAACACATTGGCCCCAGGTGGAGCCTCCACCTAAGGTGCTAAAAATAGCTTGGTTGGAGCATAGCCTAGAAGATGGATAGAGCATTGGCCCCAGACAGGGGTTGCCAGGTGGATGGATCCTGGTTGGAGTGCATGAGGAATATCTGTCTATTACTCTCACTTGGAAAAAGAAGGAAAAAAAAATGAGCCTCATCAATGGTAGAGAAAAATATCTTACGTAAATAAAAAAAAATATCAAAAGGAAACTGGCAGTAATCTCCTTGGGTTAATTAGATTTTTACCCCTATGGATCTATATCCTAACTTCCATATTAACTAACTATACATCATGGGATGAGTTGTTTAACTTTTGTTTCTCACTTATATTTTTCACAAAAATAGAATTTCTATTATGCTTGTTTCATGCTTAAAAAAATAAAATAAAATACAAGAGAGAAATTGCACAGGAAAAAAAAAGCTCAGAAAAGTAACTGCACATAGTAAGCACTATTGTTAGGTTTTATGGCCAGTCTCAAACTGAGTTTTTTTAGGGGCATAAATTGATTTACTCAGGGCTTACTAATACTCTCTTAATTATAAAACTGTTCTCGCTAAAAAAGAAGTTTCAATATGTTCAAGAAGGAACAACATGAGAATTACTGTTAAACCAGTGAATGACTGAATACTTAAGAAGTGGGATATAGTTTCTGGAAAACTGATTTAAAATGCACAATGGTTTGACAACATGGTATAAGAGAGCCTCTTTTTCTTCCAATTGTCACTCGCTGATTTCTTTCACAGAACGGGGCAGAGACAGTCCATTTGGCTCAAAGACTCTTGAGCAGCCAATGACATCAGCTATGACTTCTTGTGTGCCACTATCTCTGGGAACAGAATGAAGCTTTGTCCTGAGAGCCTGGAGCACTTGGGAGTTTTAGACGAGATAATGTGCCAGTTAGTTATGTAGATTGTGCCAATGAAGGACCAGAGGTGTATGTAGGTTAAGGATACAGCCCAGTTTTAGTTGTGACTCAGTTTATTGTTCTATTTAATATTATCAGGGAGGTTTCAAAATGAGTGGTTCTTATCATCCACCTATAATAAAATGATGGCACAGAGGATTCCTTTTTTAAAATGCTTTGTTTTCTCCCTTGGGATGTGCTTGACTCTTGCAATACCATTGTGTCATGCACTTCCCTAACTATCCTTCAGAGAAAAATAAACTTAATTTAAAGGGCTTTCTCTTTTTTTTATTAAAATCATTCTTCAACTTCCCCTATCCTTTGATCGTCAGTAATCATGCCAGTCATTCATCTTTACAACCTTCTCAGCTCACTTTGTTCTTGTTTGTGGAATTCCAAAGTGACACAACCCAGTCTCCCCAGAATATTCACTCTATGGCCAGAGGGCTGCTCTTTTGTTCGCACAATGTCAGAAACATTTATTTCAAGATCCAGTTAAAATTCTTCTGTTTTAAAAACCCTCAGGGGAACAGTTATTCCCTGTTTGGAAATGGTTTACTTAATTCCTTTCCTATCAGTCTGTTAGTTTGAATTGTGCTCCCAACCTGTCTTTCTAGAGGCTATAGAAGCAAAGAGAACCTCATTATTGTTAGTTCTTGTCTTATCAAACAGCCTTCTCTCATTTCCTTAATGTGTCAGCTTTCCAGTTCAGGAAATAAAGCCCAAATAAAATACTATTTTCTTCTCTTCTGTGAATTAGTTTATCTTTCTTCAAATGGTATCATATCCTAGGCCTTTATATTACGGTTAATATTTTCAGCATGAGGGAAATGATGGAGTCAGAAGAAGCAAGTAGAAAATAAAAAGGAAGTATAAATTTAAAAATAAAAAGCTTTAGAGGAGAAGAAGGACAGACAGGAATAAGGTGGAAAATTCTTAATACTTGTCTATAAAGAGGCCTTAGTAACAAATTATTAAAGGAATGTTCACACTAGCTACTACTGTAAAACCCAGTGGAAACAAACCTAAACTCAAAGTAACTTTTTCAAACTAATGGTAATTTTTTTTCCACAATAGAGTAGAAATGAAAACCCACAATTAAATGTAATGAATGAGTAGCACTTGCAATTAATGCACGTGTAAGGAATGATTGAATAAAACACCACTTTTTTTTGCATTAACCACAGTAATAACTTTTGCAGGAAAGAACTGTCAACGGATTACAGAATTTGTAGGAAAGTATAACAGGAAACAAGATATTTGCATATTATCAAAATGTCTTTATAATATACTTTATAATTATAATGAGAACAACTAAGTCTAGTGAGGAAATATGGTAGATATCACCTTAGTGAAGTGTTCAGTTAACATCAGCAGTAATGAGACATACAAATATCATATACCTCTTTATATCATGGACTGAGGAAAACAGATCCACTTCTGCAGTAATTTTTCAAAAAATGCAACTTAAATATAAACATGAGGAAATATCGGACAAACCCAAAGGACAATATATAAAATACTGAGCAATGTTCTTTTCTTTTTTAACAATTTAAAAAATTGATTTTAGAGAGACAGAGAGGAAGAGTTAGAGATAGATAGAGAGAGAAGCATTCATTTATTGTGCCTCTTGGTTGTGCATTTATTGGTTGCTTCTTGTACCTTAACATTGTCATTTTGAGATGACCCTCTAACTATTTGCGCTAACCAGCCAGGGCCTGACCAGTAGTCTTTAAAATTTTTAAGATTATGAAAGACAAGAAAGCTAGAAACTGTTGAATGTCCTGGCTGAATAGCTCTGTTGATTAGAGCATCGACCTGAAGTGCAGAGGTTGCTGGTTCGATCACCAGTCAGACACATACAGAAACAGCTTGATGTTACTGTCTATCTATCTCTTTCTTCATCCTGTCTTTCTGAAATCAATAAAAAAAATTAAAAAAAAAAAGAAACTGTCACAGATTTGGAGAATATTATGGAGCGCTGACAGCAAAATACAATGTTGGATCCTGATTGACTCTTGGACCACAGAAATGACATTAGTGAGACAAATGAAAAAATTTGAATAAGTTCTCTAGGTCAGTTAACAGTATCTTATTACTGTTAATTTCCTGGGTCTTGCTAACTGTACTATAATTTTATAATGTATTAGTATTTGGGGACATTAGGTAAGGAATATGCAAAAATTTTTTGTAATGTTTTTAAGCTTTTTATAAGTCTGGAACTATTTCAAAGTAAAGCTTAAGAAAAATGGTATAACAAAGAGACAGCCTTTATAAACATAAGTGATCTGAAACTAAAACTGGAAAGTTTAAAGATAAATTTAGGCTCTCCAAATAAAAATTTCAGAAGGGGCCCCTTTCTTATTTTATTACTTACAGGGTAATACATAGTAATTACAAAGTAATGAAACAGATGTCCAGTGAGAAGAGAATAAACCCTTTTGGTATGTATTTAACTAAGAAGATTATATACTTTATGGAGTGATTCTGGAATTATAATGGTCTTGTATGATACTGGGTAAGCCTTCTATGTTTATTTTGAGGTCATTTTGTTTTCTGCATCTAACACCAAGTTAGAAGTTTAAAATTTATTTTCGTCCCCGAAGAGAAGAAAATGTCAAATTTCTTACAATTAACAGCAAACCGATGTGGAACCACTTATCTGTCTGTTCTTTTCTCTTCCTAACATAAAAAACACACATACATCTCCTAAACAGACAGTTGTTTGGTATTCAAACTACATTATGAAAGGTGTGACACTAAGGTTTTTCATTCAGACTGACTCAAAAGCAAGATATCAAACTATTTTTACTAAAAAAAAAAAAACAACCCACTATAAATAGATTTCAAAGTTGGTAATTTCTCCCAATACTTAGCATTTACATTGTAAAGCATTCTACAATGCAGTTACAATAATAACTTAATGCTTTATAAGTAGTCTATATGTAAGAAAAATTTGCCAGCCTGATTCATTCAAACAAGTAAGAACAATGTGTTTAGATTGTATAGGAGTAAGTAAAATAACCCTGAAAAGTTTATTATCTACAGTGGCAGCTTTAAGGTAGCCACTCATTCTTTGACAATGCCTCCAGCATGAGGTGGCATCTATATCCCACAGTCCCTCTCTTGCATCTAAAGGGTTGTTATGCCAGTTTCAAGTCCTGATTCATAAGAACTTAGTAGCTTCCACTTCCCGTTCCATCTTGAAATCGAAGCTACCATATAAGAGAACAACTACACACTGGAGAGATAATGTGAAAAACCTGTGAAGAGACATGGTTAGGGAAAATGGACCAACTCAGCCAACTTTCAAATCACTGCCATCAAAATGTCCAACATTAAGAAAGCTTTTATTGACCTTCCACACTAGCCCAACTATCAGCTGAATACCAAGCCTCTCCAGTTGACCCCAGAAGCAGAAGAACCACTTAGCTGAGCCCAACCCAACCTCTTAAATATAGATCTTGAATATGAAGAAAGGATTACTGCTTTGATCCATTAATTGTAGGATGGTTTATTATACAGGTATAGGTAACCAGAACACATGGATCTGAGCAATGTTGTATGGTGCATGTGTGTGAGTCTGCAGTTATCTGTCCCATTCTCATTTCACCTTTCAAAACTGAATATCAACTGACTAGTCAGTGCCAGAGTAGGGGTCATTAGTCATCACAGCTGGTCCTGGTGTTGCCCACCTGGTATTGCTGCTTTTCTGGGCCTGTAGCCAAAATACAACTGAGGCCTAGATATTACCCCTAGGGAAGTGACATTCTGTATTTGGTTTTAAATTGCTTGACTGGTTTGTTCAGCTCTCTTTCTCAGTTTTCCCATTCCACCAGTCATGGATTTTCCTAGCTTCTAAGGGTTCCCATAAGACTTAAATCAGGGGAGCAGCAGGAAATGGGAGGTCATCCTGGAACAACCCCCTGAACCTGTCTCCAAGGCCCCTTTTTCTCTCACTGTCCAGTGTAGGTCTTTTTCTTTCCCATGAGATTTCTAGAGAGCCAAGGCAGCCCCATCTAGTTTCTCTCCTGTTGCTTCTTCTATTCTAGGCCCTTCTTTGTTTACTGTCCTCAGTTTTAATAAACTTGTTTTCAATATAAATAAATAAATAAATAAATATCTCAATATCAAATTGTATCAATACACCTAATATAAGGATTCTATTCCTAGACTCCCTTGAATGTCTATGTGGTCAAGTGACACAAATTTCTACAGAGATAGAAGTGGATATCCTGCTTGTGCACTGTGGAAAATGTCTTTAAACAATTTCCTCTTCACGGGTGTTAAGGGATGTGGGTGTTATATTGAGTGGGACACTTGAATCCATGTTAACACAATAAAATAAAATTAATAAAAATTTAAAAAAAAATAATTTTGCATTCTCCTTTCTCTGGACTAGAATCTGTGTTACAGCCATCATTTTGGACCATTAAGAGAAAGACTTCATCCTTAGGTTGTTGAAGTTCAGTGGTATAAGGAAGAGTAAAACCTTGTGTGATTTCAGAAGCTGGTGAGCTTACTTTTCATCAATGAGAAACCCAATATGTTTTATGTTACTTTATAATTTTTTATTTAAAAAACTGAAACTAACCAATTTATTGGGTAAGTAAACAAAATAAACTAATAAGGAAGGTAATAATTTATTTCAAAGGATATTAACAATATAGAAATATCATATTGGCTGGGCCTTGAGATTCTAATTTTCATTTAACATACACCAGAATCCTTCATTAGTTCATCTTCATTCATTAGTCAAGCAGGATTCAGTGGTTGCATGACACATCCCAACATATGTCGGCCAATTTTTAGCCATTAAATTTACCTAATTGTAGTTGTGTATTCTATTTTAAAAATTAAATTTTTTATTATATAAAAATGTAGAGTAAAATAACAACAAAAATATATCCAACCTAAACAAAGAAACAAAAATTACAAATGCAACCAATATTTTGTATACCTCTCCCCAAATGCACTGCATCTCTTCCCTGTAACCATTATTGGTAATTTTTGTTATATTATCCCTATTTACATAAGTATAACTCTAGTCTATATACATTCTTAATTAGCATGTAGTTTTAATTTTTATGGTTTTATATTTCATAAAAATATTGTCATGCTGTCTGTAACCTCTGTAACCTTCTGCAACCTTTAAGATTTATCCATAGATACATGTAGCTGTGGTTTATTTATATGCAATGCTCTATAGTATTTCACTGTACAAATATCCTGAAGTATATCATTTCACCTGTATTACCAATGAATATTTAGATATGAGCTCTGTTACTATTTCAGACTATAAAAACATTCTTGTATAGGTGCTCTTCTGTAAGCTATGTTCATTTACTAATAAATAAATTCTGTCATTTTCTTTTGCCTTAACTATTTGATTTATTTCCTATAGTTTTCCTTTCTATCTAGGGAAGTAGGTAAGAAAGGTGATTTCAGGGTTTCTGTCTTATAATGCTGAATTTAGCAAATAAAAACAATCCAATTCAGAACAAAGCCCAGAGAATTTGGTACCTGGAACTTTAAACTTGGATCTTTGTGAAGCATTTAATATGTCATTTTACCTTCTCTTAGTTTAGAAGTTTGCTAGTCACTCAAAATCTAAGAATGAGAAAAAGGGAAGAATAGCAGGCAGTAGGTTACTCTAATGATTGTGAATTGTTCAGAAAATTATGTCTTCTGATTGCTCAATTACATGGAATCAATTCAATTTTTTTCAAGTCATTTTTATGGAATGGTCTTTGACTTTCTTATTGTTATTGTTTTTGAAAAACTGAAGGACAATTAACGGAATTTCAATGTAAAATTTAGAAGGCTTTGTGGACAGAAAGACATTTATCATTGTTCAACATCACCTGACTGAAAATGTAAACTTGCAGAGAATGTGTGGTGCTGATGTGGACCTACCAGATGTAAATAATTATTTAATTTAGCTGCTAAAATGCTTTTATCCCTATGTCTATGCTACTTGTAATTTTTCATAATCATCTTATTAGGAGAAATAATTGCTTTGTCTCTGCTTACTTTGAATTCAGTTCTTACCTGCTGCATTTGTTTCCTTTTTCCAGGTTTACATGGAGGGTGTATATTTGGCATTTGCTGTGCTCATGAGTAAGGAATAAAAACCTATAGGTTTGGCCCTGGCTGATTTCCTCAGTGAATAAAGTGTTGACCAGCATATGGGTGTCCCGGGTTTGATTCCCAGTTAGGGTACACAGGAGAAGCAACTATCTGCTTCTCTCCCCTGCCCTCTCCCCCTTCTCAACCTCTTCCCCACCTGCAGCTAGTGACTTGATTGGTTCAAGTGCGGCCCTAAGCACTGAGGATAGCTTGTTGGTCCGAGTGTCAGCCTCAGGTGCTAAAAATAGTTTGCTTGATTTGAGCATCGGCCCAAGACAGGGTTGCTGGGTTGTTTCGGGATTGCACACATGTACAAGGCTGTCTCACTATCTTCTCTCTTCTCACTTAAAATAAAAAAAGAAAAGAAAAGAAAAAGAAAACTTACAGGTTCAGAAAAATGCAGATGGTAGAATGTATTGTTACTAGGCTCCCTTTAAGTTTCAATGGCATTTGCCAAACGTAATATCTCAATTTATTTTTGAAAATTTAAAATTTTATCAGCACCTGGAGGCACTAGCTATGAATACCCTCTACAGAAAAGGGAAAAGTTGCCCTGGGGAGGTGCAGCAGATGGACCATATGGTTTTTGCTTAGTCTTAAAGGTTCAGAAGAAAGAAACAAGCTTTTAGGATTCTAGTCACTTGATTTTTAGTTTAACATTCTTGAGATTCTTTGACTATTGCACTTTTACTTTCTTTTTATTTTTTTCTTACATTTGGTGCTGGCCGTGGAACAGATGGTGACTAGAGAGGAGAATTTACTTCAGTCTGTTTCATAGTTCCCCCAGCCACACTAACTCATTCAGGATTGATTCATTCCTCCACCATAATAGGTTTAACTTCTTTATAAAGTCAATAAATGTCCTAATTTTTAAAACTGCAATAATAAAATTTTAAGGTAAAAGAATACACCATATAAGAAAAATGTTCTGCATGTTCATGGGGTCTTTTGAACGTCTGCTCCCAAGGGGAGGTTTGGCCTTATAAATAGAAAAAAAGAAAAAATAAAGCCTCTGTACAAAAGCCATAGGAGAATACAGCCTGTCTCGAACTGAATTTGTATGCAGGTGCAAACACACACGTATACCGTACTTGTATCCTGATGGACAGGCCACCAAAAGTGTGAGGCATTTTAAATACTATAACTATTGCTATGGCTGGAAAGCTCTGTTGGTTAGAGCATCATCCAGAAGCGCAGAAGTTGCTGGTTCAATCCTCAGTAAATCTCTCTCTCTCTCTCTCCCTTAATTTTTCCCTAAAAATCAATCAATAAAAAAATAAATAACTATACCCTCAACATATTTTTCTCTGGCAATGTTTTCTCTACCTATTGTGCATTCTTACCATCCAAAAAGACCTTCTTAATAATTCAAGTGAAAATATGAGTATTAAATATAAATTTTCAAATTGCCTGTGACTCTTTTGTGTTAAATCATGCTAATGGAAATTAATAGAGTTTGATATACAAAATTGTCTTCAGAAATCTCAGGTGCCAATTTTCCAAATGGAAGAGCACCATATGTCCCTGATGTTTGTGGTTTTGAAGGAAGAAAGAGGAAACTGGAGATGTGAATGAAATTAATAGGACACAGTTATGGTGGCCTGATCAGCAACATGGCTAATTTTGGGAAGTACCAGGGATCCTTTCAGAAGCCTAAACTGGTGCACATTCTTCTCAGCCTCCTATACTGTCAATGTCTTTATTCAGTAAACTGAATCTTTAGGATAATTTGATGTGATTTAATTAATGTCTTTGCTTATTTTTTTTTTAATCTTTAGTGTGCACATGTGCAAGACAGAGAGACAGGAAGGGAGATAAGAAACATCAACTCTTAGTTGTAGCCCCTTAGTTGTTCATTGATTGCTTTCTCACATGAGCCTTGACGGGGGCTTCTGCCATGGCTGTGATCCCTTGCTCAAGCCAGCAAACTTGGACTCCAGGCCAGAAAACTTGCATTTCAAGCCAATACTATGGGGCCATGTCTATGATCTCACACTCAAGCCAGTGACCCTGTGCTCAAAGCTGGTGAGCCTGTGCTCAAGCCAGATGAGCCAGCACACAAGTTGGTGACTTCAGAGTTTTAAACATGGCTCCTCAGTGACCCAAGCCAATGCTCTATCCACTGCATCACCGCCTGGTCTGGCTAAGATAATTTTATATGATTTAAATGAATAATTAATTGATATTAGGTAAAAATCAACCTAAATATTTGTAAGGAGCTTAAGTCACTGCCTATAAGTGTTTATAAATAAAATAATAAAATTAGTTAGTGAGATGAAGCTCTGAGCTTCATCTGACAGCCTGAAATTGTTTTATTGACAGAAATTTTTTCTTCAGCTAATATATGGTAAAGTGCCTAAAATAGTTTGGCTGTTAAGGCATATTAATATAATGGAAATGTATACATTGTAAAATATTTTACAAAGCCTATTATTTTCAGTACTTTGCATATAGTTTTTATTACTTCCTGGAATTTGTATAACTTTTTCTATTAGTTCCTTTAGGGCAGAGTTTATGGCTTATCTCTTGTTATTTCTAGATCCTGGTAGAGGCAGGAATATTGTCAGTGTCCAGTAAAAACAGCCTTGCACATTAAAATATTAAAGCTAATTTGGGAGCCTGAAAATTGATTCTTTTTCATTTATATTTCTAAAATTATAATAATTGCATAAATATGGGCCTGATTGCAATTTCCATTATTAATTTTATAAAAGCCTCATTTCCTTTGCCGTATGAGTTCTTTGGTCAGAAGTAATGCTATCTAGAATAATATTATATTGTGTAAAGCATTTGTTAATCAGTGGAGGTTGGTTTTGGCAGGAGTGTTGTGTGCAGGGAATGGAATTTCATACCCAGAATAAATACCTATTTAGTGAGAATAAAGTGCAATCCCTTCTATGAGGGAAGTGGTTTCATATAATCAGAACCACTCAGTTCTTTACAGGCAGTAAGATCACGTAGTAATTTGGTGGTTCACAGTCAAATGTCCAGTCTTAACTAAGGCCTAGATGCAACTCTGAAGCTATTTCTCAAAATGAGAACAGTTATTTGTATAAGATGGCAGAACAGTGTTCAACGATACTCAGATTCTTACTACGATTCATTTATGAAATCTTGCTAGTGACACCATATTTAACTATCTGCCACATACATTCAAACATCATTGGATCTGAGGTTTATGTGGCTAAATGGGTGCTTCAGATCGGGTGTTTTGGGGATCACTAATTGAGAAACAATGATACAGATGCTAGAGTATTTTAGCAATGATGACAAGGAAAATATGTACAAATATGTGTGCCTATTATAATTCACTCATGTTAAATAACATCTAAATCTTAATAAAAAAATAGTTACTCTTTATTTATTTACTTATTTATTTTAGTGAGAAAGAGACAGCCAGACAACAGACAGGAAGGGAGAGAGATGAGAAACATCAACTCATAGTTGCAGCACCTTAGTTATTAATTGATTGCTTTCTCATATGTGCCTTGATAGGGGTTGAGGGTTAGGGAGGCTCCAGCTGAGCCAGTGATCCCTTGGCTCAAGCCAGCAACCTTGGACTCAAGCAGGCAACTTTGGGCTTCAAGCCAGTAACCTTTGGGCTCAAGCCAGCGATCATAGGTGTCTATGATTCCACACTCAAGCTACCAACCCATGCTCAAGCTGTTGAGCCCATGGTCAAGCTAGATGAGTCCACACTCAAGCTGGTAACCTTGGAAGTCTGGATTTGGGTCCTCAGCATCCCAAACCTACGCTCTATCTACTGCGCCACCGCCTGCCTGGTCAGCCAAGAATAGTAATTCTTTAAATAAAATACTATTTATAGAGAATGTTTCTTAGCCTAAAGAAATATCCCATACATTGTTTTATTTGTCCTTTTGTTATAACCATTTTGATGGATATAAGAGATCATTTTTTATTCAAAGTTTCTAGAATCTGAATTATAGCATAATATGTAAATGTAGGCTACAATAGTGGTGGGGCTATCAGAAAACACACATTTTATAATTCCATGCGACAGATTAATACATTTCTCTATATTCCACAAATTTAACATGATTTCTTTATAATGTTTCAAAAGAGACATTGTACTGCCTGACTGGTGGTGGTGCAGTGGATAAAGCATCGACCCAGGATACTGAGGTCCCTGGTTCAAAACCCCAAATTCGTTGGCTTGAGCTTGGGTTTTCCAGCTTGAGTGTAGGCTTGCTGGCTTGAGCAAGGAGTCACTGATTTGGCTTGCATCCTTTGGTCAAGTCACATATGATAATCAGTTGATGAACAACTAAAGTGAAGCATCTATGAGTTGATGCTTCCCATCTCTGCCCCCCCTTCCTTCCTGTCTCTGTCTCTCTCTCTACTCAATAATAATAATAAAAAAATTGTACTCAACTCAATATTCTGATTTTTAACAAGAGATAGAAGGCTACTATAAATAATATCACAGAAATTATATTTTTATCCAAAATCAAAATTGATTGCAAGAGAAATAGGAAAGGTGGGATATATAAGGGGTGGTATTACTTGCCATGCTTTAATTCTTCCATTCAGATTATATAATCTCTCTCTTTTTAGGAAAACATGCATAATTATCATGTAATTTTGATTGTTATTTAAATTAAAATACTTGAAACTTGGAAAAATTAAAAATGCTTTGTTTTTATCAAAGAAATGAAATGTATATATTTAAGCAAGTTAAACATTACTTGGTACCTAGTTTAATAACAGAGTTAAAAGTACAATTAGAAATTATCAAGAAACCTTAAAATATACAACAAGCTAAAGTATTTTGGCCTGACTTAGCACATTATTGTCTGTTCTTCATTGCACTATTTGTGTGTGTGTGTGTGTGTGTGTGAGAGAGAGAGAGAGAGACGAAAGAAAGAAAGAAAGAAAGAAAGAAAGAAAGAAAGAAAGAAAGAAAGAAAGAAAGAAAGAAAGAAAGAAAGAAAGAAAGAGAAAGAAAGAAAGAAAATTTGTAGACTCAATCTTACATTTGCATCATGGTGAAATCTTTAAAAGTATTTCTCAGAATGCTTGCTTTGACTTTTTATTATGTCTTTTGGGTCCATTTTAGAGCCCGAGTGCTTTAATTTTCATGTCTTAGCAGTCAGGGGCTAAATTAAAGGAATTTTAGGTGAAAGAATGGTAGTTTTCCATGCTCTTGGATAGGCATCAAAGGAAGAGCTCTATTTTATTCCCTGTGATTTTCCTTAGGCATTGGGAGCCAGTGGGTATCATCAGAGAACAAAGATCCAGTTCAAAATAAAGAAGAAAAAAAAAGTCTCATTACCATAAAATAGCCTGGCCTATATCCTCAAGAGGGAAAGTAAATTTTGAAAAAGGGTATTAAAAGATCTCAGTATAAAAGAAAACTAAATTAAACAATGTTTTTATTTTACAGAATTGAGATGACAAGAACACAATGTTTGCAGACAAATCTATGGTGAAAGTCATACTATTATAAATAGTTGTCAGTGAGACAACTGAGCCAAGGTAAAGCAGTGTCTAACCTCTAAGAATATATTAACTAGTAGCTGAGTGCAGACAGGCACAGTTAACTTTCGTTTTAGGCGCAGCTTTCTGCCTAGAAGGGGATTCTTGGCTAACCAACAGGGAGTCAAATGAAAATTTCTCAGTCTCACATTTCTGAGGCTTCTTCTCAGACACTGCTTCCCTGGCATGCTCATTGTTGTTACCCATAACCAATTGTGGCTCTCTTTGTAATTTAAGAACATTCCCCTCTTCAAGCACTTGGATAGTATGATTGAATATTTTGCAAATGTTTCCTTCCTTTCAGTCTGACCCAAACCAAATACAATATATATCAGGCAATAATGGAGGTAAGCCAAGTTCTTCAAAGATTATCAGGTAGATCTTAAAATAGCCATATATAACTGAAGATATGAAGAAATAAATTGTAATTATTATTAACATCACTCACATGGTACCATATTCACTTGAACTGTTGCAATTATTTTCATTTTAATCACAAATGCCCTTATCAGTTTCTCCTCAGATGAATGGTCTCTATGAGTTCAATTTCTGCCCTTATGCATGTAATATATATCTCAGAGACACTTTGCCATTTAAGATTTCTCTCCCACCTGCTAAGGAAATCTAATGTCTACTCAGAATTGATATTTAAAATATTCAACAAACGTCATGACACAGGCACTAAAAAAATCACAATGTCATGTAGCCAATGGCAGCGGGCACTCAACATAAACTGCCTACAGGACCTTACCAGAGATTATTGGTGGCGTATCAAACCTGATTCTCTGGAGATGTTTATGAGTTTCCTAAAGGCTCACTTTTCACTAGCCAACTCCAATTGTCTGCCTCTGTACAATCACTGTTTTATGTACAAGGGGTCCTCAAGTTATGACACAGTTCTGTTCCTATGATAGTGACGTAACCCAAATTTCGCTGTAATTAGAAACACACCCTAGCCTAAGTCACTTACCTATCCTAGCACAGTTGTAAAATTAAAATCTAGAGCATAAAATCACAAGCCACCAAAAAAGGACATAAATATACTGTACTGTACACTATACTGTAGTAAAAAAAAAAATGACAGAAAATGAGTGTTAAAAAATGCCTTACCTTTTTCCTGTGGTTGGCTTGCACATTGGAAGGGGCATTGCAAGGTGGGAGAGAGTGATCTATTGGGAGGAGGAAGCTGGAGAGGCAGAAGAAACTGCAGAAGGTGCTGGAGATACTGGGTCGGGTGAATCAGGATTGCTAAGGAACACGCAGAAGATGTTGGAGGTGATTCTACCTGTACTACAGGTGTTTTATCTTGAGAAGCAGCTGATGTAGAGGGTACAGGATATCTCTTACAGGCCTTTCTACCTTCTATTGTTTCAGGCTAGTCTTCTCTTCCAAAATCTGCCTATATAGCATTGTAAGGCATCCATAACAGCTCTGCAGACCTTACTAAATCTATCATCGCTGGGGTCCTCAGCTTGAAATTTTGCCAACTCATCTGCTACCATAGAAAAACCTTCTGCCAAACCCTTGGAAGTAAATTTCTTGGGTTCTGGGGTTTCTATCTGTAATGCTGGTGGCCATTGTCATGGCCAGGCATGTTCACATTGGATCCCGGTAGATGGTAGAAAAACTGCGGAGCTGGAAAGGTTGGGCCATTCAGTTTAATGAAGTCTCACAATGGTGAACAAGCACACAGGCAGGGGAAACTGCCTATCAGACAAATAGTAAAATGGTCCCTCGTAGTGGTGGGCAGGCAATCCGCACATCCACAATCCCCCATCTCACTGGAGCGCATGCACCCATAGCCTTGTATAGGCTATGCACACATGCCTCTGTCACATGGTTATGCACTGATCAAGCAAAGTGTTTGCAGCTGGTAACCCTGCTAGAAGCCTAACATGGTGCTCTACACTATCCTTCTTCTTCGATCAGCAGCTTCTCCAGCTGAATAAGGTCCTCAGCAGACAGCTCCTCTCAATGGGAATGAGAATCATAAACTCAAAATGCTGCATGTCAAGACTGTCATAAACCGAGGAACCTTGTAATGTTTTGTGGCTTGTTCTTTATATTGAATAAGCCGTATTAGTCAAAGAATGAAAGCATAGCATGAATTGATTAGGTGACTATCAGTTTACGGAATCCATGAATCTCTGGGTAATCCTGAGATCCAGGAACCAAGAAAGGAAGTAAAGTAGCAGAAGTCAGGGCTGCTGGTGAATAGCGGGCTCTGCTATGTGAAGGAACGTTGACCAGTCCCTGTGCCTCTACATTGCCTGCTGAGGATGCAACCTCCTAGCCAGGGCCTTCCTTTTACAGAACCTTGGTTGCTATTCAGTACCTAAACCTATAAGGAGCTGGAGTATTTTTGCTTTCCATAGGGGCACCAAAGCTTTATTTCTCGAGAGCACACAGGATGGTGAATCTTCCAAATTAAAAATAAAAGTAGGACCTGGCTGGTTGGCTCAGTGGCAGAGCGTCAGCCTGACGTGTGGATGTCCTGGGTTCGATGCCCAGTCAGGGCACACAGGTAAAGCGCCCGTCTACTTCTCCACCCCTCCCTCTCTTGCTTCTCTCTCTCTTCCACTCCTGCATCCATGGCTCAATTGGAGCAAGTTGGCCCTGAGCTCTGAGGATGGTACCATGATCTCTACCTCAGGTGCTAAGAAGAGCTCAGTTGCTGAGTAACAGAGCAATACCCCAGATGGGCAGAGCATCACCCTCTAGTGGGCTTGCCAGGTGAATCCCTGTCAGGGTGCATGCGGGAGTCCATCTCTGATTCCCCTCCTCTCACTGAATTAAAAAAAAAAAAAAAAAAAAAGCAAAAAAAGCTATGTAATTTAACTTTGTATATCTCTACTTCTTTATCTGTAAAATAGGTAAAATAACCCTATATACCTCAAGGGCTTTATGATAATTGAAGGACCTAATGCATCCAAAATAATGTCTAGTATTTATTTAGTAAGCAATAATACCGATATTGCCTTTATTACATAGTATCAACTTATAATGGTATATCAACATAATATCATCATCATTATTATCAACATCATCAATATGCTACAAACACACACGTACATAAAAGATCTCTGTAAATAGATTTTGCCAGAGTTTAATGTCATGGCATTGGAGCTTACATTATGACACCAGAAAAAAAAAATATAAAATTTAATATTATAGTATCCTGATATTAAAAAGTCCACAAATTTCCTATCCCTCACTCCATAATTTGCCAAGTTGCTAGGTCCCCTATCCTTTACAAGATCTCCCATTCATTTATTTAAAAATGTGAACCTTATTCTAGTTCTATCTTTAGTAACTATACATTTCTTATTGCATATTTTTTTTAATTATTTACCTGAAAACTCCTACATAAATACATAAAAACTCTTTCCAAGAATGAAACGTTTTTCCCAGATAAACTTAATATCTCTTAAATAATGATGAGATGATATCCCTAGTAATATTGTAGGACATTTTGTTACTGCTAATGTCCTGAAAATATGTTACTTTAAGTGGTAAACAGTTTAAGTTGGGTGACATTGTTTTGTCATTTTTCCATAGTAATGGTCATTTATCTCTGCATTTTTTTTCATAAAACAATAACATGAATGGACCTTGATAACATTATATGGAGTGAAATAAGTAAATCAGAAAAAACTAAGAACTATATGACTCCATAAATAGATGGGACATAAAAATGAGACTCAGAGACATGGACAAAAATGTGATAGTAACAGGGCAGGGGATGGAGAGGGGGCGAGGAAGGAGAGAGAGGGGGTGGGGGGAGGGGAGGGGCACAAAGAAAACCAGATAGAAGGTGACGGAAGACAATTTGACTTTGGGTGAGGGGTATGCAACATACTCAAATGTCAAAATAATCTGGAGATGTTTTCTCTGAACATATGTACCCTGATTTATCAATGTCACTGCATTAAAATTAATAAAAATAAGATAAAAAAAACTATTGGTAAGTGTTATTAAACTATTCATGCCCAGTACTTTCCCAGCAATGAAATAGCTATATTTAAATATGTAAGATAATTTTAAGACTATAAACATTTAGAATATTTAAAACAGACAAGTGTGAGAACAACAAAACTTAGAAATATTTAGTAATACATATTGCATTTAAATAGTTCTTATAGAAAAGCATTTATTACTTTCTTATCCATATATGGTGCTTAGTTAGGAGAAACTTAAAAACAAGTTAACTAACACAGTCTGGGCCAATTAGTCTGTGAATGATTAGCTCACTTGCTTCAAGAATGGTACTAATGAGGTTCATCCAGATCACAGGTTTGATCTCTTTGTGGGCTGCCTAGGTTGGTTTTTCCCCACTGCTGCATATTTCACTTCTAACTTCCCTGCTAATGCTTATACATATGTCACTGGGCATGAGGAAAAACAAGATACAGAGTATCAATGTATACTTGCAAATTTTACAACTCAGCCAACAAAACAAAGATGCACTCTTGTAGAGGGAGGTCAATAATCTTCAAGTGACCATAACATTTCCCCTTCTAAAAGTATCACCTTTGTTAAAAATGAACAAAACAAGTATTTGTAGAATGTTTGACAGCATGTAAACCAGGGGTCCCCAAACTTTTTACATAGGGGGCCAGTTCTCTGTCCCTCAGACCGTTGGAGGGCCGGAGTATAAAAAAAAAAACTATGAACAAATCCCTATGCACACTGCACATATCTTATTTTTAAGTAAAAAAACAAAACGGGAACAAACACAATATTTAAAATAAAGAACAAGTAAATTTAAATCAACAAACTGACCAGTATTTCAATGGGAACTATGCTCCTCTCACTGACCACCAATGAAACAGGTGCCCCTTCCAGAAGTGATGTGGGGGCCAGATAAATGGCCTCAGGGGGCCGCATGTGGCCCGCGGGCCATAGTTTGGGGACCCCTGATGTAAACAGTGCCTCTGACTTGCTATGCTATTTTATACAACCGTTAGAAGTTACTTAAACCCTGTATATCCATTCATTTCATTTACACATAGAGCACTGAGAAGAAAATAACTTAAAAATATCAATGTAAATGAGGAATTTTCCTGTTAGAAATAAAGTTAAAGGAGAAGATAGGTTTTGGAGGATTGAAGTGGAGATTTATCTTATTTGTATTAATGTGAATATCAAATATTTTATGGAAAAAATTAATGTACAAAATTTTTTGTATTTAAAAAAAATCAACAATGACCACAGAGTCAATTGATACTATTTTGCTAAAATATTATCAATGACATCCACCTTACTCTTCAAAGTATTTTTGCTTATAAAGCTTAGTTATATTTGATGATGCTTCAGTTTTACTTTATTTAATTTCTGTGGCAATATTTTAACAAACAAATTAATCAATAAATATGTGAATTAAAGCAGAAAAAATATTTCAAAGTTTGAAGGCTACTTCTCTTGAAATTTCTACCTCTAGCAAATGATTATTTGTTGCATGTGTGAGTCCTTCTAGATTCTCTAGTTAGCTTCTATATCTTGCCTGAGTAAATAACATGGGTCATTAAAAATGATATTATAAAATTTAATAAATATTGCTTTAAAATGTACTTTGGACATTGTATTATGAGTTCTATGACTAACATTTAGCCAAATGGCTCAGGTTAAAATAAAATATAAACTTGAAACTAAAATCATTTGAGGGTTTTGACACTTTTAGCTAGATTTGTTGTTTTTTTTAACTGAAGATTGAAAAAATGGCTTATGTCCTCAAACTTTAATTTCTGTACTAGATATGTTTTGAGAACAAGTGAAAAGCTGTAATATTTTTTGATTAATTAGAAATGGATTATAAAATCTATCTCCATTTACTATTCTAATGAATAGAAATTCACCCTTAAAAATTATTATGCTTGACAAAATAAATAGCTTTTAATTCAAAACATTTTTTTAATAAACTAGGCAATTTGTAATGATTTCTAAGTGCAACTTTCATTAAAAAATTAATATCTTACTCCTAGAAGAATTATCCAATTTTAAAAGGAATTATAAAAGAAATGCAATTTAATTATAATAAAAAAATAGATGTTATAAAAATAAATTCAGAATATATGTAGGATACAAGTTTCTAAGATTTCCCATCTTATATATTTTAATGTTTTTTTTAATCATTAAGGAAAATTCGTGATATTGGAGATGGTGTAGAATGGTGTTTGTAGTGCAAAGTACACAATTCTGGATGTAAGATACTAAAGCAAGGTAGCGTGAACTTATGAAAAATTAAAGGGTTAATTCAACTATTTCTATGATTTCAACATTCATTTTTAAAACTCAGTAGGCTACACTAATAGGATTAAGAATTATGCCAGGCCTTGGCATCAGCATGCATTAAGCAATACAGTGAGTAGCATAAAGTTTAGTAAGAAAAGAAAATATTTAGTTTTCAAAATGGAGGCATTTGACACGTTTTGAGATGACAAAATCCTGATGAAGGATACTGCTCTCTTCCATTTTTCACTCTGAGATCTTACAGCGGTTATGGACATATTTATTGAAAGATTTTTCTTTTCTTTTCTTCTTTATTTGTTAAAGATATATATGTACCGCACCTTCTTTATCCAATCATCTATTGAAGGGCCACTGTGAACAATGCTGCGATGAACACGGTGCTGCGTGTGTTTTTATGTACCAGTGTTTTTGAGTTTTGGGGTATATACCCAGTAGAGGGATTGCTGGGTCATAAGGTAGTTCTATTTTTAATTTTTTGAGGAACCACCATACTTTCTTCCATAATGTTGTACTACTTTATATTCCCACTAACAGTGGATGAGGATGTCTTTTTCTCCACAGCCTCTCCAACACTTGTTATTACCTGTCTTGTTGATTATAAGTTAGGGCCCAAATAAAACAAGATTTTAAAGGAATAGTGAATTGGTTAATAATCATTTCCCTCTCTCTTAAATCTTGAAAATGAAAATGTATGAAGATCACAAGGAGACTGGATTTCATCTTCATTTCTTATTTTGTTTACAATGTGCCTCTTTGATCCTCCATATATCAACATCTTGTGTTCATTCTGTGTGTACGATAGATCGATTCTGGTAAAATAAGCACTTTGACAGTATGAGATCAAAAAGCAAAATTTGCAAACATAAGAACAACTTATATACTGAGTTTGCAGTTCTCAAGGAAGTTGAGGATGAACATTTAACCTGCAAAAATATTTGCTGGTATTTAATATCCATCATCAGGGTGAAGTCACTGACCACATGAAAAACCAAATACAAAAACCTGCTGAAAAAACATCAACACTTAATTCAACATTTGGTGCTTCTATTAATACCGTGGTGAAAGGTGAGAGATCTCCTTTTACCTATCATTGTGTAAATAAGATTTTTCACTTAAATCAATTGACTGTTCTAAATTTCTTTAGAGTTTTTATATGCATTTATAAAGAGTGAAAGGATAATGGGCAATGAGTTGGTTCCATTAACAAAAGAAGAATTTTAAAAATGTAAAAAACGATACCAGTTTTATATTATTATCACATAGTGCTTCAATTAAAGAAAAAAGTTAATTCTAATAGTTATTTGATGTGGTAATTCAAAGCTTGAAAAATTTGAATGGTATATTAAATTGAAAATTAAGGGAAATGGCGCCGTGAGCAGCGCGTCCGACAGATCTCCCCAAAATCACAACAAATTTATCAACTAGAAACAGGAAAATTTATCTTCGGAGCATTACGGAGTTCCACACAAACTGAAAGCAAAAGGACTGTTATCACTTGAATCTGAGAGATGAGGGTGTGGAGGAAGCTACCGCAGGGACGTTCATTCAAGCCGCGAGGAAGTGCGCCTGTGGTAAGTCATCCCGCACTCGGGAGCCGCGAGCAGCAGCCGTGAGCCGCCGCCAGCCGCCGCCGCGAGCCGCCACGAGCAGCGCCCGGGTCGGTTGCAGAGCGAGCACCGCCCACACTCCGGAGCGGCGAGCAGCCGCTGGCGCGCGCCCGGTCTGGTTGCAGACCGAGCATTGCAGACCGAGCACCGCTAATGTTCCCAGCGGCCCACGCACGGGGAGCGGGAGAGGCCCCAGGGCGGTATTCCCTACTTGGGAGATTCTCTCCGCGGGCGGGGCACCTCACCCAGCCATTCAAGCTAACAATCAAGCGTTGGGGGAGGGGCGAGCGCAGGCAGCCTGAAATACCTTCAGGAGCACAGCTGGGACCCAATTACTAAAATTAACTTAACCCGTGAAATCTGTGCACCCTCGGTTCTAATTGATAAGATCTCTCTCAGTTCACCGACCCAAGACAAGAGGTGTGATATTCTTTAGTGCCTCTCGCTAAAGGGGCGGGGGCAACTTCTGATTGATAGAGCCTCCATATTCAGGGATAAACGCTAACAAGAAGGACTTGGCAGATAATAAGATCTATACCACACTAGTCGCAAGCAGAGACTAGTGCCTCTTCTTACCAGCCAAAACAGGCTACAAAGTGGGGAAAGCCTGGGTTGAGAGGTCCAACTGAATGCTAGGCGCTGAACCTTGACAACAATTGACTCCCACCCCCGCCTGATTACACTGGAGGCCCTGACTGCCAGAGCCCTTCCCAAAGCCTTGCACTGAGTGGGGATAGAGTGGGGATTTCCCAGCTCTTTGAGCCTCTTACTCCCCAGACAGAAGCAGTGGCAGCCTTATAGCTGGATCACCAGGCTGCTAATTCAGGAAGGGGGGACTAGGAGAGAGAATCCACGAAAGCAAACTCTCTCATCGTTGGACCCTGCAAACGCCAACAAGCCTTGACTACGAGCAAGACTAAAGCCAATTATATGACATTGCCATAGAATCCCATCAACTGCAAATCCCTACCTAAATGTGACACAGGGGCAGAGCCTGGGGTACAGAGTCACCGACCAGGAAGAGGGAGAGAAAAGAAAAAGGAAGAAGTTAACATCTCAAAATCAAGAAAAATCCACAGACTTTACAACTTGTTCCACTAATTTTTTTTTTGTTGTTGTTGTTGTTTGTTTCTTCTATCTTATGGCCTTTATTTCCTCCACCTCGGTCCTTCTATTCTCTGCCCATCTTATGCTTCCCTTTTCTTGAACTACACTACCCATAAGTGTTACATTTTATTTCTCTTCTTCATCCTCACCCTCCTTTGGGGTTATACTCCAGGACACTTAACTCTCACTCTCTCCTCTTTTGTTTTTTTTTTTGTTGTTGTTGTTTTTTGCTTTATTTTGTTTTTTTCTCTTCCTTTTTTATTTCTTCCTTTGTTTTTCTCTTTTTCTTATTCTTTCCTTTCTATTCGTTTTTTCTTTTCTCGTTTTACTTTCCTCCCATTTAATCCTCAATCACGAACAAAGTAGTTAATTTGGGACTCAAGGTTTTTTTTGGCTTTATTTTTCTTTTTCGCTTTTGTTTTTGTTTTTTTCTTGTTAGTTTATTTTTGTGGCATTTTGGGTCCTCCCAACCCAAGGTCTCCATTGTATTTGGTCTTCGCTCCACTTAATACAACAGATATTTACTTATTATTTTTATTTTTTTTTCTTTATTATTCCTTTTTTCGTCCTTTTTTCTGGTTCCCTCTTATCCCTCTCATTATATCTCTTAGTTGACCATCACCCGCAGGCAGATCAACTTATGCTTGTCTAAGATTTTCTTCCTTTTTTTTTTTTTTTTTTTGCATTTAGTAGGTCCCTACTCCCCTTTTTTTTTGCCCCTTGAACTCTTCACCGCAAACCAGGCCCTCCATTATAGGCACGATATTTCCCTGAGGAGGGGAGAGGAGGGAAGGAGAAGAAAGAAAAAAAAAGGGGGAAATAATAAATTATTACTGCTTTTTTTTGTGGGGTGTTTTACCCTTTGGTTTTTTTTTTTGTTTTTTTTTTTTTCTTTTTACTCTTTATTAATTCTAATTAGTGCTATCAACAAGACCACCCTCAGATGCCAATAAAAAAGAGGAAATCGAATATTATGGATACAAAAGAAAGAGAGGTAACACAAATAGATGTGGAAAAATCTATGGAGAAAAGACTTAACATATTGGAAGCCTTGGAGCTAAATGACAGAGAATTTAAAATAGAAATCTTAAAAATACTCAGAGATATACAAGAAAACACAGAAAGGCAATATAGGGAGATCAGAAAACAACTCAATGAACACAAAGAATATATTACCAAGGAAATTGAAACTATAAAAACAAATCAAACAGAAATGAAAAACTCAATTCACGAGCTGAAAAACGAGATAACAAGCTTAGCTAGCAGAACAACCCAGATTGAAGATAGGATTAGTGAAATAGAAGACAGACAACTTGAGGCACAACAGAGAGAAGAAGAAAGAGACTCAAAAATAATAAAAAATGAGAAAGCCCTACAGGAATTATCTGACTCCATCAGAAAGAATAACATAAGAATAATAGGTATATCAGAGGGAGAAGAGAAAGAAAATGGAATGGAAAATATACTCAAACAAATAATAGACGAGAACTTCCCAAGCCTGTGGAAAGAACTAAAGCCTCAAATTCAAGAAGCAAACAGAACACCGAGTTTTCTTAACCCCAACAAACCCACTCCAAGGCACATCATAATAAAGATGACACAAACCAATGACAAAGAAAAAATTCTCAAGGCAGCCAGGGAAAAGAAGAGTACAACATATAAAGGAAGGCCTATTAGATTATCATCAGATTTCTCAGCAGAAACTCTACAAGCTAGAAGAGAGTGGACCCCAATATTTAAAGCCCTGAAAGAGAGGAACTTTCAGCCAAGAATACTATACCCATCAAAGCTATCCTTCAAGTATGAAGGAGATATAAAAACATTCACAAATACAGAAAAGATGAGAGAATTTATCACGAGAAAGCTCCCACTCCAGGAAATACTAAAGGGGGTTTTCCAACCAGATTCAAAGAACAAAAGAAAACAACACCACAAGTAACAGCTCCACCAAGAACACAATAAAACCAAACTTAAACTGTGACAACAAAGGAAAAAAAAGGGGGGAGAGAATGGAGATTAACAGTAGCAAAAGACGATGAAGTGCAGAAATACTTATAAGATAGGGTACTACAATGAATATGGTAGGTACCCTTTTCATTACTTAATGGTAACCACCCTAGAAAAAACCACCACAAAAACACATGACTTAAAAAAGGTAGCAACAGAGGAAAGAAGTATGGAACACAAACAAACAGAAACAAATGATAGAAAAACAAAAGAGAAGAATCAAACTAGATACAAAACTAACAGAAAGCAATTTATAAAATGGCAGTAGGGAACCCACAAGTGTCAATAATTACACTAAATGTAAATGGATTAAACTTACCAATAAAAAGACACAGAGTAGCAGAATGGATTAAAAAAGAAAATCCAACTATATGCTGCCTACAAGAAACACATCTAAGCAACAAGGATAAAAACAAATTCAAAGTGAAAGGCTGGAAAACAATACTCCAAGCAAACAACACCCAAAAAAAAGCAGGTGTAGCAATACTCATATCTGATAATGCTGACTACAAGACAGAAAAAGTACTCAGAGACAAAAATGGTCACTTCATAATGATTAAGGGGACACTGAATCAAGAAGACATAACAATCCTTAATATATATGCACCAAACCAAGGAGCACCAAAATATATAAGACAGCTACTTATTGACCTTAAAACAAAAACTAACAAAAATACAATCATACTTGGAGACATCAATACTCCGCTGACGGCTCTAGATCGGTCATCCAAACAGAGAATCAATAAAGATATAGTGGCCTTAAACGAAATACTAGAACACCTGGATATGATAGACATCTACAGGACACTTCATCCCAAAGTGACTGAGTATACATTTTTCTCTAGTGTACATGGAACATTCTCAAGAATTGAGCATATGTTGGGCCACAAAGACAATATCAGCAAATTTAGAAAAATTGAAATTGTACCAAGCATATTTTCTGATCATAAAGCCTTGAAACTAGAATTCAACTGCAAAAAAGAGGGGGAAAAACCCACAAAAATTTCGAAACTAAACAACATACTTCTAAAAAATGAATGGGTCAAAGAAGAAATAAGCGCAGAGATCAAAAGATACATACAGACAAATGAAAATGAAAATACGACATATCAGAATCTCTGGGATGCAGCAAAAGCAGTAATAAGAGGAAAGTTCATATCACTTCAGGCCTATATGAACAAACAAGAGAGAGCCGAAGTAAACCACTTAACTTCACACCTTAAGGAACTAGAAAAAGAAGAACAAAGACAACCCAAAACCAGCCGAAGAAAGGAGATAATAAAAATCAGAGCAGAAATAAATGAAATAGAGAACAGAAAAACTATAGAAAAAATCAATAAAACAAGGAGCTGGTTCTTTGAAAAGATCAACAAAATTGACAAACCCTTGGCAAGACTCACCAAGGAAAAAAGGCACAGGACTCAAATAAATAAAATCCAAAATGAAAGAGGAGAGATCACCACAGACATCATAGATATACAAAGAATTATTGTAGAATACTATGAAAAATTATATGCCACCAAATACAACAATCTAGAAGAAATGGATAAATTCCTAGAACAATACAACCTTCCTAGACTGAGTCATGAAGAAGCAGAAAGCCTAAACAGACCAATCAGCAGGGAGGAAATAGAAAAAACTATTAAAAACCTCCCCAAAAATAAAAGTCCAGGCCCAGACGGTTATACTAGTGAATTCTATCAAACATTCAAAGAAGACTTGGTTCCTATTCTACTCAAAGTCTTCCAAAAAATTGAAGAAGAAGCAATACTTCCAAACACATTTTATGAGGCCAACATAACCCTCATACCAAAACCTGGCAAGGATGGCACAAAGAAAGAAAACTACAGACCAATATCTCTAATGAATACAGATGCTAAAATTCTAAACAAAATACTGGCAAACCGAATACAACAACATATTAAAAAAATAATACATCATGATCAAGTGGGATTCATCCTAGAATCTCAAGGATGGTTCAACATACGCATAACGGTTAACGTAATACACCATATCAACAAAACAAAGAACAAAAACCACATGATCTTATCAATAGATGCAGAAAAGGCTTTTGATAAAATACAACACAATTTTATGTTTAAGACTCTCAATAAAATGGGTATAGAAGGAAAATATCTCAACATGATAAAGGCCATATATGATAAACCATCAGCCAACATCATTTTAAACGGCATAAAACTGAGGACTTTCTACCTTAAATCGGGAACAAGACAGGGTTGTCCACTCTCTCCACTCTTATTTAACGTGGTGCTAGAAGTTCTGGCCAGAGCAATCAGACAAGACAAAGAAATAAAAGGCATCCATATTGGAAAAGAAGAAGTAAAGGTATCACTTTTTGCTGATGATATGATCCTATACATCAAAAACCCGAAGGACTCCACAAAAAGATTATTAGAAACAATAAACCAATACAGTAAGGTCGCAGGATACAAAATGAACATACAGAAGTCCATAGCCTTTCTCTATGCCAACAATGAAATATTAGAAAACGAACTCAAAAAAATAATCCCCTTCACGATTGCAACAAAAAAAATAAAATACCTAGGAATAAACATAACAAAGAATGTAAAGGACCTATATAATGAAAATTACAAAGCATTGTTAAGGGAAATCGAAAAAGATACAATGAGATGGAAAAATATTCCTTGTTCTTGGATAGGAAGAATAAATATAATCAAAATGGCCATATTACCCAAAGCAATATACAAATTTAATGCAATTCTCATCAAAATCCCTATGAGATTTTTTAAAGAAATGGAACAAAAAATCATCAGATTTATATGGAACTATAAAAAACCCAGAATAGCCAAAACAATCCTAAGGAAAAAGAATGAAGCTGGGGGCATTACAATACCTGACTTTAAACTATATTATAGGGCCACAATAATCAAAACAGCATGGTATTGGCAGAAAAATAGACACTCAGACCAATGGAACAGAATAGAAAGCCCAGAAATAAAACCACATATATATGGTCAAATAATCTTTGATAAAGGGGCCAACAACACACAATGGAGAAAAGAAAGCCTCTTCAACAAAATGGTGTTGGGAAAACTGGAAAGCTACATGCAAAAGAATGAAACTCGACTACAGCCTGTCCCCGTGTACTAAAATTAATTCAAAATGGATCAAAGACCTAAATATAAGACCTGAAACAATAAAGTACATAGAAGAAGCCATAGGTACTAAACTCATGGACCTGGGTTTTAAAGAACATTTTATGAACTTGACTCCAATGGCAAGAGAAGTGAAGGCAAAGATAAATGAATGGGACTACATCAGAATAAAAAGTTTTTGCTCAGCAAGAGAAACTGATATAAAAATAAACAGACAGCCAACTAAATGGGAAATGATATTTTCAAACAACAGCTCAGATAAGGGCCTAATTTCCAAAATTTACAAAGAACTCATAAAACTCAACAACAAACAAACAAACAATCCAATAAAAAAATGGGAAGAAGACATGAATAGACACTTCTCCCAGGAAGAGATACAAATGGCCAACAGATATATGAAAAGATGCTCAGCTTCATTAGTTATTAGGGAAATGCAAATCAAAACTACAATGAGATACCACCTCACCCCTGTTAGATTAGCTATTATCAACAAGACGGGTAATAGCAAATGTTGGAGAGGCTGTGGAGAAAAAGGAACCCTCATTCACTGTTGGTGGGACTGTAAAGTAGTACAACCATTATGGAGGAAAGTATGGTGGTTCCTCAAAAAACTGAAAATAGAACTACCTTATGACCCAGCAATCCCTCTACTGGGTATATACCCCAAAACCTCAGAAACATTGATACGTGAAGACACATGTAGCCCCATGTTCATTGCAGCACTGTTCACAGTGGCCAAGACATGGAAACAACCAAAAAGCCCTTCAATAGAAGACTGGATAAAGAAGATGTGGCACATATACACTATGGAATACTACTCAGCCATAAGAAATGATGACATCAGATCATTTACAGCAAAATGGTGGGATCTTGATAACATTATAAGGAGTGAAATAAGTAAATCAGAAAAAAACAAGAACTACATGATTCCATACATTGGTGGAACATAAAAATGAGACTAAGAGACATGGACAAGTGTGTGGTGGTTACCAGGGGTGGGGGGAGGGAGGACAGGGGGAGAGTTATGGGGAGGGGGAGGGGCACAGAGAACTAGATAGAGGGTGGCGAAGGACAATCTGACTTTGGGTGAGGGGTATGCAACATAATTTAATGACAAGGTAACCTAGACATGTTTTCTTTGAATATATGTACCCTGATTTATTAATGTCATCCCATTACCATTAATAAAAATTTATTTAAAAAAAAAAAAAAAAGAAAATTAAAATTTTATTTGTAGTTATAATAATAAAAATACTAATTTCTTGGGAGTACAGAATGATAATACAAAACATTTTGTTAAAGTAAGAAAGCATTGAAATAGAAATGTATTGGGAAATATGTATATTAATATAAATATACATATAACTCATCATTTTCTCCACATACACTGCAATATTCTACCAATCTAAATATAAGCTAGTTGTTAACATTTACAGACATTTCTATAGATACACAGCTTTTAAATAAACTACAAACATTATGAGATGGAGCTAATATTAATGCAAAATGTCTGTGCCATGGCAGTCAATGTCTTTTCTCATGGCTACTTATTCCATTTTGAAAAATGTTTTTGCTTTATAATTACTAAAAATAAAACTTCCAGAAAGAAAAACAATAAAATGTGATTCTACAAAAATAAGAAAAGAGGTGAACAAATTCATCTATAAAAGGTTAAACAGTTTAGAAGTAAAATTTAGAAATTTATAATTGTGATTTGGAATATGTTCCGCCTAATATTAGAAGAATCATTCAATGAGTTCTCTATTTTTACTTGCTAAGTTAATAGTCCACAGTATAAACATATTCCTGAATAGGTACATTTTATTTAATCATTCCCCAAATATAGATGCTGATTTTTATTACACGTAATTATAAATTTGAACATTTATTCTATGAATTTTGCCTGATGAAAATATTTGTTGAAAAACATGTACTCAGAATGAAGACCAAAAAATATGGGCTGAAATATTTATACATATTAATATGAAAAATTAGAATTAAAAATATTCTCCACTTAGTATTATTTACTCTGTGCTTTTTGGAAATTTCAACATCTTTTGAGATATTTTACTCAGCTAAAATGCTATGACCTGCAGAAAGAGGGTGAATTCAAGGCAATGATTTTAAAGTTTTAAACATAAAACACAACTGTGAAGAGAACTACTTGGAATTGTATAAAAATACGTAAATAAATGAAGTAAATTTAAAAATATATTTTCAAGCCAGTTGGCTCAGCGGTAGAATGTTGGCCTGGTGTGTGGAAGTCCCGGGTTCAATTCCAGGCCAGGGCACACAGGAAAAACACCCATCTGCTTCTCCACCCTTCCCTATCTCCTTTCTCTCTATCTCTTCCCCTCCCACAACCAAGGCTCCATTGGAGCAAAGTTGTCCCTGGGCACTGAGGATGGCTCCACAGCCTCAGCCTCAGGTGCTAGAATGGCTCCCATTGCAGAGGAGCAATGCCCCAGAGGGGCTGAGCATTGCCCCCTGGTGGCATGCTGGGTAGATCCCATTCAGGTGCATGCATGAGTCTGTCTGTCTGCCTCCCTCACCGTGTCTCACTTTGGGAAAATTATATATTCTTAGATAAATACCATTTTCCCAATATTAAAGACAAAATATATATGGCAATATGTTATATGTATACATATACATTTATATCAATAATAATGATGCTACTTATGGTGTTTTTATGGTAACTTTAAGTTAATGTGCAAATAAGCAAAAAAATATTTTCAAAATTATCAGATATATTTTATTTTTATTTTTAAAAATATTTTACTTTTTAAATGGTTTCTAAAAAGATCAATTTGAATACTCACAGTAAAATAAAGAACCTCATTAAAAATAAATATTTAATAAAATCATGTGATGAAAATTTTTAACACACTCTTTCTTATTCAAATATGCCGTGACTTGGATGACAAATTATATAATTACAATACTTGCAGTCATTACTTATTTTGTCAGATTTAAACTAAGAGCCAAGTGACTGATAAAATATTTCAGGGAATATTGACTCATAGCATAGTAACTAAACTTTGAATGTTACATAATAGAGAAGAAAAAACTGAGTAAACTGTACAAGATGAAGTAGAATTATTGAAGCAAGAAAGAAAAATTTAGAATTAGCCCAAGAAATATTGTCAAAGAGATGAGAGAACATGCATGTTAAAAAAAAAAATGAGTAAGCAGTCACAAAGAGCCAACTGTAAATAAAATTTATGAAAAACATTGTAGCTGAAATATAAATCCAATCAATGGATTTAAGAGTAGTCTGTTTATAGATCGAAATAGATTTAAAAAGTAGAGCATTAGGTTAAAACTTTTTACAGGCTATTGAGAAGCAACAAAGAGATATAAATACTATGAGAAAGTCAGAATCTGGGTGTTGGGGTAAAACTGAAGTGTCATGGTTTGCAAATTAAAGACACATAAGGAAGGACACAAGAGTGTCATGAAAGAAAATATTTATGAAAACAATGACTCACAGTTTCTCCTAATTAAAGAAAAGATCATTTAGATGAAGGGCTTCTTAAAATGTCATTCAAAATAGATTTGATAATCTCTATGAATAGAAACTTGATATTGAAACTCAAGATATTAAAGATAAAACATTCTTGAAAGAAGCCAACCATCCATGAAGAAATTAGACACAGATTTATTTCAGTTTTCTTCTCAGTGGTTGAGTAGATAAAATAATATTTTCAAAATACTGAAAGAAAAGAAACTCAAGTCAAGATATTGTTTTAATCCCACCCAATTGTCACTTAAAAATGAAAATAAAACATAAAGTTCTTAAGTATAGAGAGTCTCAAAGGTTTTAAACTCATACAAAGACTCTATTGGAAAAAAAATCTTAGATAAGGTAGACCAGTAAGAACAATAAATCCGAATTCATTAAGGTAATTGAATATATAAAATATTGCAGCTGTTTGGTTCCCAGGACCATTCTATCTTTATTATTTAGTTTTTTGTGTCAGAGACAGAGAGAGACACAGAGAGAGATAGAGAGAGGGACAGATAGGGACAGACAGACAAGAAGGAGAGATATGAGAAGCATCAATTCTTCACTGCAGCATCTTAGTTGTTCATTGATTGCTTTTTCATATTTGCCTTGACCAGGGGGCTACAGCAGACTGAGTGATCTTTTGCTCAAGCCAGAGACCTTGGGCTCAAGCTGGTGAGCCTTGCTCAAACCAAATGAGCCTGTGCTCAAGCCAGTGACCTCGGGGTCTCGAGGCTGAGTCCTTCGCATCCCCGTCCGATGTGCCACTGCCTAGTCAGGCAGGACCATTTTATCTTGAAGTATATGCTTTTTATGGACTGAAGTCTGACTGAAACACTGGTTAAAACAGAAACAACAACAAAAACCAATAGATCTAACGATATAATGATTATGAAAACAATTATACTTGCAGTGGTATTTCAAAATTCTAAAGCCAAATCTTAAACATCTAGGGTGAAGAAAAATATATATGGACTAAAAAATGTCTCCCATATAAGGTGGGGCAAAAGTAGGTTCACAGTTGTTTCTAAGGAAAAATAATACAATCATTAATAAATAATAATATAAGAATAAACTGTTTAGTGACCTCACAACTGTAAACCTACTTTTTTTGCCAAACCCTGAATAATGATAGATCAAGTAAAATCTAAGTAAAAATATTTAAAAGTTAATTTAAAGGTCAGTTTAAAGGTTAAAAAACAATAGCATTATGTTTGTATGATAAATAATCATCAAATATCATTTGTGTGAAAAGAAAATAAGAGAAAGGTATGAAACACTTTAGAGTTAAATGAAGATAACACACGTCAAAGTTTGAGAGACGCAATTAAAGCAGGACTTAGAATGTTGGAACTAGAAATTTATGTATTTAAAACGAAAACAACTAGCAGAAACAACTCAGTGATTCTATCAGAATAAAATAGAAGGAAATAAGAAAAGTAAAAATAGATATAAATAATTAACAAATATATAACATAAATAAATAAAAATAGAAAAGCTAGCTTTGATCTTCAAAACTGACATTGACAAGAAATAGGGAGGGCGAGTAAAACTAAATTTTTGTAATTAAAAGATATGTAGAAGTACAATATGCCATATATATTTTATATATATCTATAAATATATATGCCAAGAATATAGCATAAATTAAAGCAAAAATAACACACAAAACTTATTAGCCATATGGTTGAAAAAAAGACTATATATATTTCAGAAAGAATATAAAATATAAAAATGTAAGAAAAAATAGAACACCAGTAGTTATTAATTGAACTATTTGAAATAGAAATAGAATATTGGAATGTGTAACATTTAAGCTTGAGTTAATAAACATGAAGACTATTTTAGTACAAAAATATATATAATAATGATTTTTGCCCTTTTTCTATTCTTAAAGGTAATGAGTCATTCTCTAAGTTAAATATGATATTTTCTATAGGATTTTTGAATAGTATTTACCTAATAATGTAACAGAGGCCCTGGTAAATATAATAGTTAAATGAACAAAAATAAGAAATAAAATGTATTTATCTGTAAATGATATTTAACCTGAAGAGTCAATAAACAAGCTAATAGAGCAACAAATACTTTGGCCAACTTTCTAAATATATGTACAACTTAACATAAATTGATAACATTTCTCCATAAAATCAATAATCAGAGAAAAATAAAAATAAGAAAACATTTCCACAACAAGAAGAATATAAAATATAAAGTACAAGGTGTTGGTGAAGAAAAATATCAAACCCTAATATAGAAAAGGAGTAAATTCAGAATAAATTGAGGGGGAAAAATGCAGTGACATGTGTGCTTATCAAGTTTATCTAACAATTTAATGTTATTTATATTCAACCTAATGTTATGCCCTTAAAGTCCTGCTCTAGATTTTAACATGATATAAGTATAATTTTTATTTTCATTCATCTATTTCTATATTTCTTATTTGTAGCCATACTATATTTTCTATACTCTAGAAAGCAGAAATTGATCCTGACATTAAAAATACTGATTCTTTTAAGCTTCCTTTCGTAAAACAACAGAATTTATTACTTCCAGAGAAGAGTGGGTTAACCAAAAAGTATAATAGATAAGTTTTTTCCTTATTCACGTCATTATATGATATTTGCTTTAATTAGTTGCAGCCCCACTGTGCTGATCCACACTAATCGTGTGGTCAATTGTGACTACTTCTAAATTTGTCCTAAAATACTTATACAAAGGCAAACTTGTCCCACCTGATGTTTGTGGTCTATGTATTTTTTCCGTGTAATTTGGCTTGAATATGTTTCTCATGTACTTAATCCTGTTTACACTTGCTTCCACCTCTACCACGTATTCATGTAGAAATGTTTGGCCCAGGCAATTATAACTCTTATGGTCTACCCACAGAAATGTGAGGTCAAATAGTTATTTAAAGTTGGCCCAGTTATTGACCACATATATTTAGGGGACAATGAAGTATTATGCAAGAGATTAACTGGTAAATGACCTTTTAAGTATCCCAAGGGAAAGTTGTCCAAGTATAAAATTATGTAACAGAATTTTAAATATGAAGACGGAATGTTTTCCATGTTAAGCATTGTTTCTATGCTACTTAATTGTTGTTATAATTGCAAACCAATGACTACAATAGAGTATGTGATATTTCTTTTCAACATTGAACAGTAAGTACATAAAGAATGTAAAGAAATCATGAACAAATAGAGAAAGCAGAGAAGCCAGAGGGTGAAAAATATAATTCTAGAAAATTAAAAATGAATCAGTTATTCTATGATTTACAGTTTTCCCCAAATGCCAGCAGATAGAAATTAAGTAATATCATCCAACATCAAACTGGTCTTACTACTTGAGCAGTAATAAAAGCCCCCAACTTCCTCTATTTTTCCCTGAAGTTTATCCTCATGTTCTTGTTGTTGTTATTATTATTATTATTTTGTGTGTGTGTGTGTGAGAGAGACAGAGACAAAGAGAGAGAGATAGAGAGACAAAGAGGACAGATAGGGACAGCTAGACAGGAACGGAGAGAGATGAGAAGCATCAATTCTTCATTGCGGCTCCTTAGTTGTTCATTGATTGCTTTCTCATATGTGCCTTGACCAGGGGACTACAGCAGACCAAGTGATCCCTTGCTCAAGCCAGTGACCTTGGGTCACTGTGTTCCAGCCCGACACTGTCTCCACTGTGCCACCTCCTGGTCAGGCATGTCCCCATGTTATTAACTTGAAATTCCCATCATCAAATGTATATTTTTCCATGAGTGGCTGTTGAAGAAAGACCTCCAGAATTTTACTGTTCTGATTTCTACATGCTTTTTTGAGAGCATTTTTCTTTTCTGGGCTAGTGCTATAGGGTTGTCTACAGATCTGGGATAATGGTCTGGAATGGTGACAGCTGGAAAAAGTAAAAACAAAACAAAACCAAAAAACACCTGTTTTCAGGATGCCCTGCATCAAAGACCATCTCATCTTCTTCAGGGGGCCCCTATCAACTCCAGCAGCAAATATCTTATTAGTAAATTTCCCCTAAACCATAACATGCATAGTATTTAACTTTCTTTGAATCACTTCACAGAGTGAAATTAGATACTCCATGGACTATTTTAAAACATGAGGTAAGTAGATTTGTTGTTAGATCGATCAGCCCCTGTCGCTACAGACTCCTTAGATACCTAAAAATAATTAATTTTGACTGTAGGACACCTTCCTTTTTCTGCACATTTATGTACTTAGAATAGCCAGCATGAATGTCAATTCTGCAAAGGAAGTGCTGTTGCATATTCTTTCAGAGAAGCAAAAGCTGCTTTTCTCATTCCTACTGTGAGAGGCTTTGAACATCATTTCCAATGAATGTGCCAATTTGGTGACTGGTGTGAGCCAAGGCTTGCTGATTTCAAAGCCAGCTTGCATCACCGTGAATATTTCTTTTTCTTTTTTTTAATGCAGGATCAAAATGATGAAAGTCGACTTGTTCTGTTATGATCTAGAAAAGACTTAACTTTGGGTTGAGGATACTAACAACTTTACCAAATATTTTCTTTAATGTACTTTCAATCGCTGACTCACTCAGTCACTCACTCACTTGGAAAGCCTGAATTCATGATTATCTATCATTGCACAAACCCAGCTCTACTCCGCTGGAGGCTTTGGGGACCTGAAGCTGAGGTGTAAGGAGCAGGGAGCTGGAAAGAGCTGTTTTGGAGCTGGCATTCAGAATTGATCTCTAACTGCATAAAAAAGTTCAGATGGGAAAACCAAGGCCAAACAAAACACAGTCATAAGAATTAGGCAATTATTATGTAAAGATAAAGATATTTAAAGAAAAGCTGTAGCTTAAGTATATAAGCAACACAGATTTGGAACAATTCAAATTTGTCTCCAACTGAGGTGTAAGCCTACCGATACCTGAGGAGTGCCAGGCAATCCCAGTGCCAGTCCTGAACTCGACTCGGTCCTGCCCAACCGTCAACCCTCACGGAAGCTTTGGGAACCCTGAATTATCTAGCGTTTCTAATTAATAATCTGGTGTCAAAGCTGCAGTTCCCTTCACTAAAGGAAACTGGAGTCATATTATTTTAAACAAGCAAAAGGTCACTGAGGCTTTAGGGATACAATCATAGACAGCAGAGATAAAATAAATATCAAGATAATTTAAGCCACCATTTTTTCTCCCTGCAAAAGAATCTCTGATCATGGAGGAAATACACACATTGGATTGAATTTGACCAGTTAACTAAAACATCAGGTAATTGTACAACTTTTGATTTGTATTTTTCCCTTTCTTTATAGACGTGCTGTTCAGTTTTTTTAATATGGAAATGGTCCCATTAGCAAAGTTCTGTTCTCCACCTTTCTGCTCTTCCTTATACTGTCTTCATTCAAGAAATACAGAGACCACAATTCTTTTTTCACCAGGCAAACAACTCCTAAATTTCTCTAACGCCGAAATCTCTCTCAAGCTCTAATTATTTTATCCCTAGCTAACTGGTCATTTCCTACCTCAAACTGCCTCACAATGGCAGTTTATAATTAATCTCTTTTTGACAAGTTAATAATGTAAAAAATTAGTACATTTTTCATAATTCGATCACTTTTTAAAAAAATTTTATTCATTTTTAAGAGAGAGGAGAAAGAGAGAGAGACAGACAGACAGAGAGAACAGGGTAGGAGCAGGAAGCATCAACTTCCATATGTGCCTTAACCAGGCAAGCCCAGGGTTTTGAACTGGCAACCTCAGCATTCCAGGTCAACAGTGTATCCACTGTGCCACCACAGGTCAGGTCGATCACTTTTATTACATTGTCAAAATGAATCTTTCCATGACAATTTATTATTTCCTTGGTCACCAACATAAGTTTTCAATAAGAATATATAGTGCAGGTGATTAATTTTATGGTTAGAATTCAGCTGTCTCTGTCACAGTTGATTGATTTGTTTCTTTATTTAAATTGTAGTTATTTAAAAAAATGAACTTGCTTTGGCAACATATAAATATGCAAGAAGAAGGAAGGAAGGAAGGAAGGAAGGAAGGAAGGAAGGAAGGAAGGAAGGAAGGAAGGAAGGAAGGAAGGAAGGAAGGAAGGGAGGAAGGAAGGGAGGAGGGAAAGAATTTGACCAATTATCAATTATATTCCATAAGTAACAAATATATTTCCATTATCATATTTAAAACATCAACCCTATAAATTAATACTTTTTATATTTAAGAAGTATAATGAATTAAGTTAGATTAGTGCTCACAATATATTATAGACCTTTTGTTGACATTACTGCATAAAAGTAAAATTTGTTATATGGATTAATATTGAAATGTCTTTTAATCCATAATTAAGGAGAAAACATACCTAAGAGCCTTAAAGGTTAAGGAGGGTTCTCATCATGTTTTCTCTGTCTAAAAGCATTGTAGTTTCTATTATTAATATTAAATAATTAAAAAAGTAAAATTATATATACAAAGAAAAAAATCACAGTTTACTGAAAATTTTATTTCCATATCATAATTTTGTATATGGTCAATCACTTCTACATTTTGAAATATGGTACATTTTAACATTAACATATTTTAAACTTCTGTAAAAATTATATTATTTATCTTTCTCTTTTATTACATATTGATTTCCCTAAATATATTTATATTTTCTAAATATCACCATAATAAATTGTAAGGCAAATGATTGTAACCATATGATACTTCCAAAACATAGACACATAGAAACAGTATATCATCAATATATTAAGAGCTTCCTATCCATTTTTGTGATCATAAAATAAAACGTTTGGATATCTAATCCCTTTAGGCTTTATAAAACATGTAATTAATATATAAGTATTAATAGAAATAGAATGCACAATGTTCCTTGGAATTCAGTAAGCTTTAAAAAATAATACCATGAGTTATTTAAAATAGCAGAGTGACTGTCAATTGCAAATACTGTTATTTTGAGTGTATTTTTCTTTGAAAGGCACTCTTTGATCTTGTAATGTGGATATGCATGAGTCTAGCCCAGTTTTCTCCTGACTACATGTAAGTCTCTGCACTTAATATAATTTTGATTTTCTTGTTAACACAATTAAAGTGAAGAAAATGAAATAATTTCAACATGTATATTTTAAAAACAAAAGTCTGTTTATAGGGACACAGTATATCCCTTCTTTCTCAAGGAGCAGAATACCTTAAAGTGGCCGGGTTAGCAGGGAGTTGGCTATCCGCTGGTGTGCCTCAGTCCTCCTCCACTTAGTTTCTTATTCTTCAACAGGGTTTATTCACATGGTGTCTGGCTACCAAGAGCAGCAAGTGAAGAAGATGCAATGTGCAAGTGCTTTTCAAGTTTCGTTATCACATTTTTCCCTGTTCCATTTGCTAAAGCAAGTCACATGGTCAAGCCCTGATTCAAGGAGTAAAGAAATAAACTTTATCTTTTGATGACAGGAAGATCAATGTCACACTCTATGGTGCCTATAAGGATTGGAATGATTGGTGGTCATTTTTGCAATTCACCTCATATCCCAGTCCTAATCTCAATAGGTCTTAATGCAATCTGTAATCTCAATGTTTTTTATTACAGGGTGGGATGCTATCATTACATTTGCTGCAACTATCATTTAAGATGGGCTCTGGATCAAATATGAGGTATGCCTGGGGAAGTTTCTCAACCTCGACTCCTTGAAGAATATTGTATATACTAATGTAGAGAGAAAGGTTAGCTCCTAGTAGTGATTTTCCATTTTAATATGTAAGTAGGTAAAGTACCAGTTAGTAAACATTTTCTTTTCTAATATATATATGATGTAAAATCTAACAAAATGTATCTGTTCTACTGGGTTCTAAGTTCCTGTCTCTACCACTTTGTTCAAAATGGCAGAGGCATCTTTTGAGGTTTAAGATTTGATAAAGACGAGGATCTTGCTTAGCACAACTCCACTAAAATACCTCACCCATATTTTCCAAAATTAGAAGGACTTCAGAGTTTCCATAATTGTGGATGCCAAAAGGCTAACCATGAGAACCACAGGAATTTTAAAAGTAATGACAACATGCTTGATCCAGAGTTCCATATTTAGTAGCTCAACATTTCATTTTGCAAGATGTTTTGAAAATTTATTTTTCCAGAGCAAGCAAATATCAAACATATTGTTCTCCTAAACAAATCTATGATGCCTACTTATGTTTTTAAAAGTGAGCTCTTTTCTTAAAACTGTAATATTTTTTTAAAAAAATAATAATGTGCTTTTCTTTTAGTCTTTCTTTTAAAAATGTATCACACTAGACTTGAAACTGCAGAGAATGAGTCAACATGTTTAGGCTAGTATAAAGTATTTTAGGCAACTTAACATGCATGTGGTGTGGTGGTAAAAATATTGCGGTTCCTATATGCTGCTTTCTTTCCACAAATAAATGACCAAAATGGACTATGGACAGGGAAGAGCAAGATAAAGCAGTCCCAAAGCTGCAAATACATGATTAAGGACTTTCTTTGGTAAGGTCAATCTCTTTTCTACAAGTCTCCGGGAGTTTATATAACATATTTACTTGATGTTAAAATAGATGAATGGGCCTCTGAAGCTGTATTACTTTAATGGAGAGTTAACTACTAGAATATTATTTCTTTCCATTGGAAACTACTGAATCAACCCAACAGATCATACTGGTGAAAACAAGTGTAAAGAACACTAATTGCATATCAGGCACGAAAAGACAAATGTTAACTGTTTGGCAGGAGCGATAGCGGACAAAATTAGTATCTGAAGTTCTGGAATTCGAGATTGTACACAAATCTTAGTTGGGCCACTTGTCATTTGCAGGAAAGTGAATCACTACTATCCTAAATAACTTCTCTAATTTATTGATTTTCTTAGTTACTTCCTCCAAAAGAATGAAAAATAGAGTGAACCTTGACTTCTTTCTTAGCTGACATATACTGGTCTCATTAGAATTGTTACAAAAAATGGTTTTAAGTTTTACATTTATAATTTAAAAAGGAATTAAAACAATAAAAAACCAAATTATATGAAGGAAGGAGATTGATGCCTCAGTCATCTGTGATAGGTTCATCATGACAGTTAAAACATTTTATTAAGAGCTTCTGAGATGTCAAGGAAAACAAAATTATTATGAAGAATTTGTTTCTCCATAGAAAGAACTATGTTTTTTAAAGTTTAGAATCATTTTTATTGAGGTATAATTGACAAACATTATATTAGTTTCAAGTATACACGATAATGATCCAATATTTGTATGTATTGTGAAATGATCACCACAAGACATCTAGTTAACATCTGTGATAAAAAAATCTGTCATTTTTCTTTTTCAAATTAAACAATATGTTGAATTTATAAAGGGAAGGTTTCTGTTTGAGGGGCTTATCGTGTGGTATCTCATTCTCCACTCACACAGTGCCCAATCCTGACTTCAAATATTAAACTGGTGTCTTCCATATTTTAGAGGAAGTTTAAAAATGTAGAAGGAAGTGTGATGGAATTGGGGGAGGAAAGAGATGTAGAGAAAGAATGAAGGTTGAGGTCAAGGTAGAGATAGAAAACAGATGGAGATAGAGAACAAGAGTCTACGGCCATACTACCCTGAACACGCCCGATCTCGTCTGATCTCGGAAGCTAAGCAGGGTCAGGCCTGGTTAGTACCTGGATGGGAGAACAAGAGGCTGATATAAAAATTGTTATGGATGTGACATGAAAATGCATAAATATGTGTTATAAAACATGAATAATAACATAAGAGTATCTGAATAACTAAAAGTTGTTAACAGTGCCTCTTACTGGATCTCATCCTCACCTTACAAGGATTCTTCTCCCTTCCTGCTAAACCCAAACAGCCAAGCAGTGGTTGTTAAGTTCACTGAGCATTTTAACAAATCATTTTTGAACAAATATTTCCAAAACTGATTCTCTTTGTTAATACTTTATAAAATCCCTGGCCTCTCTTTCCCATGTTAGAACAATCTTTTAGGATTGTTCCATGCCCAGACTTCTGAATGAAAGCTTATGTCTACCCATGCTCAGCCTGCTTATCCACTATGCTATATCTTAAAATTTATTATAACAATTTTAATTAATATAAAAATAATATTTTAGCTTTTTGTTTCAATAATATATGTTTAAATCCAGGGTTTTCTCCCCAAATAACTCATATTTTTCATCATCAATTTCTACATCTAATATCTTTTACCCAGCTCCTCCACATTGTAAATTGTTTCATGACTATCTACTTATATGAGCACTGATAAAAAGTATTCAGAAAGAATTGTTGAAATATACAAAGCCTCAATAGCATTTTTTGAGTGAATGAATGATTTCATTCACTGAAGCAGAAATGCATAAACTGTTTCAATTCTAAGTAGCTATGTAATACATCTTTACACTATGTGGACATAAGGAAACAGATGTGTGCTCTGCCAAAATACCTAGTTGCTCATGAGTTGCTGGCAATGCCCTCATTTCTACAGCAAGGGAACAGATCAACTGTCCTAAATTTAACACAAAGAAATGACTTCTGTAATGATTAGAATGTCAAAGAGGCTCCCCTTGATTCATTCCTGCATTGCACAAACATCCTTTGTGAAAGCTGTGAGTTTTCACTGTCTAATATGTTCACACTCTCGTAGGTGTGGCTCTCATATATCTGCCTGTTGGAAAGCAAAGGAGATCCTCATCTGGAAGAAGTTCATTCTCTCCTGGAGGTTCTACATGGAAAACGCACATTGTAAATTCTTAACTGTTCAAAGCATATTCAAAGAGCGAAGGTGAGAACAGAGCACGATGTGGGTTCTCCACTCATCCCTTTCTCTCTCCAGTGTTTCTGTTTGTCCCACCTAAAGAACAAACAGAAACTATTGTCTTTATGTAAACATAGTTGATTCATTTTATTTTAATTTTTAAATTTCTTTTTCTTTCAGCCATTTCTTTTTATATACAGTTTGTGTGCAGTGCAAATTAATTCCATAACATGAGAAGTTACTATGAGTCAACGCATAAACACAAACACAATACAATATACAATCCAAAATAGATATACAGCATTGGGGTATGAGACAAAAGGGAATATTTCCTTTAAAATTTAGTTGAAAAGATGTGCTTTCCTTTTTATTTCTTTGTTCAAGTTATCAGTAAAAAAAAATCCACTAAAGAAGTCAGAATTCACGAAGAACTTCAAAGCTGTTAAATGCTTTAGATTTACTTTATAGTGAATTCATTTTTTTATTCAGATTCTGAGAGAAGAAGAGTGATACTTGCTTCATCGATGGATAAACTATCCCTCTTTCCTTGCAAAATATTTCATTTAAAGTTATGTAGGAATTTTCAAAGTATGAAGAAGATAAGCCAGCCAAAGGGCTGTTTTTATGTTGCACCTGCACCGTATTATACTGCAGAAAAGACTGATTTCAAAAGCTTTGCTCATTTTTTTTGTCTAAAAATAATAGAACTAAAACTATCTGAACTTTGAAAGGAAAGAGGCATTTCTCCACAATAAACTAGGCGATAGAAAAGAAGCAAATTATGATAAAGGAAACTAAGTGTGTGACCATAAAAAGCATTATTATATCAAATTTTAGGTAGAACTGTTCAAACATATATTTGACATAGTTTTGTTTCTTGTTTATTTTAAAATGTGTTCAAGTTGTATTGTCACAGGCTGCTCACAATAACTTTTAAAGGATACTTCAAAAAGTAAATTTTTTAGAATAGGACTTGGGCCTTGGAAAAATTTTCTGATGGAAAAATAGATTCTTTAAGGTATTACAAAATACCTTAGTGTGAATCCTCATGAAAACAATTTTGTATAGAATATCCTTTAAACTCTTCAGTTTTAAACTATGTTCATTGTTTCAAGGACAAAATTTGATTAAGAGATTCTTAAAGCACACTCAAAAGAGCAAATGATGCATTTTTAAGTGATAGTTGAAATTTTTTTTATTAATTTTAATGGGGTGACATTGATAAATCAGGGTACATATGTTCAGAGAAAACATCTCCAGGTTATTTTGACATTTGATTATATTGCATACCCATCACCCAAAGTCAAATTGTCCTCTGTCACCTTCTATCTGGTTTTCTTTGTGCCTCTCCCCTTCTTCCACCCTCTTCCTTCCCTCCTCCCCCATAGTCATCACACTCTTGTCCATGTCTCTTAGTTTCATTTTTATGTTCCACCTATGTATGGAATCATATAGTTCTTAGTTTTTTCTGATTTACTTATTTCACTTCGTATAATGTTATCAAGGTCCATCCATGTTGTTGTAAATGATCCAATGTCATCATTTCTTATGGCTGAGTAGTATTCCATAGTATATATGTACCACATCTTCTTCATCCAGTCATCTATTGAAGGACTTTTTGGTTATTTCTATGTCTTGGCCACTGTGAACAATGGTGCAATGAACATGGGGCTGCACATGTCTTTACGTACCAATGGTTTTGAGTTATGGGGGTATATTCCTAGCAGAGGGATTGCTGGGTAATATGGTAGTTCTATTTTTAATTTTTTGAGGTACCATCATACTTTCTTCCATAGTGGTTGTACTACTTTACATTCCCACCAACAGTGGATGAGGGTTCCTTTTTCTCCACAGCGTCTCTAGCATTTGTTATTACCTTCTTGTTGGTAATAGCTAATATAACAGGTGTGAGGTGGTATCTCATTGTAGTTTTGATTTGCAAGAAATTTCTTTTATAGATTTCTTTTTAGAATTAAAGTGTTCTATGTTAATTATTCAATGAAGTATTTTGAAATCTAAAAATAATTTATTTATTACATCAGGGAAACACATAAAAATACATTTGTGTAGTGATTAAACTCACTTTTTATGAATATAAATTTAGAGTCAGAGAGGCTTCAAATTTAGTATGGGGAGATGATGTCAGAGTAATGGCGCGGTAGGAAGCGATACGGATAAATCTCCCCCAAAACTCAACAAGATCTTCAACCAGAAACAAAAAAACCTATCCTTGGAGCCTCCAGATGTTTCGCAATACACCCGAAGGTATGGTCGAGCGAAAAATTGGCTAAATATATAATCAAACCCCGAAGGAAATAGGGAGTAAGAAATGCTCTGCCTTCCTCACTAACCTAAACAGGGTGGCTTTCACTGGGAACTGAGAATATAGAAACTGAGGAGGGCAAAGGGGGTGAATAGATCCAGGCCATGGCACAAATGGCCGAACCAGGCTGTGGCACAGAGATCCAGGCCAAGGGAAAACTGTTCCTGTGGCAACCCAGGCAATACAAGCTAACACTCGAGCCAAACCCAGACAAAGAAAGACAAGCGGCAGCCATTTTCCCCGATCTCCTGGTTGACCCGCGCAGATAGTGGGCAAGAGATTCCTTCCAAAGCCCTGAGAGTGGGCCCCCGTGTTGTCCCACAGAGAGGCAGAGTCAGGGGCCTTTGTGTGGGCCAAAAGCGGAATCTCCGGGCTACCCCAGCGCCCTGGGAAAGCCACGCACGGAGAGGGAGTGAGAACTAATTCCAACGGTGGAATTTTCCGTGCAGGAGGGGGATTCACTCAGAGGGTGAGGTGGCTGGCCTGATATCCAGGTCGGCGTGCACAAAGAGTGAGCGAGAGATTACTCCAAGCACCTCAGGAATGGGCACCCATGTTACCCCACAGAGGGGCAGAGTCAGAGACCTCTGTGTGGGCCGAAAGTGGAATCTCCGGGCCACCCCAGCGCCCTGGGAAAGCCGCGCACGGGGACGGAGCGAGAGCTAATTCCAATGCCGGAACTTTTCCATGCGGGTGGGAGTTTCACTCAGGTGAGACTGCTGGCCTGATATCCTGGTCTGCGTGCACAGATAGTGAGCGAGAGATTCCTCTGAGTGCCTCAGCAGTGCCCGCCCGTGTTATCCTACAGAGGGGCAGAGTCAGGGGCCTTTGTGTGGGCCAAAAAGCAGAATCTCGGGCTGCCCCAGCGCCTTGAAAAAGCCATGCCCGGGGACGAAGCAAGAGCCAATTCCAACCTGGAACTTTTCTGTGTGGGTCGGGGTTTCACTCAGAGTGTGAGACTGCTGGCCTGATATCCTCCAAGTGCCTTGGCAGTGCGTGCCTGTGTTATCCCACAGAGTGGCAGAGCCAGAGGTCTTTGAGTGGGCGGAAGCCCCACCTGATTATGCTAGCAGCTCTGACTGACTGAGCCTTAACCGGAGCCCTTTGCTGAGTGGGAATAGAGTGGGGAGTTGCCAGCTCTGTGAGCCTCCTACTATCCAGGCAGAGGCAGCAGCAACCCCATAGCTGGATTATCAGGCTACTAATTGAGTAAGGAAAGACTAGGAGAAAGGCTCCAGGAACATGGACTCTCTCATTGGCGGAGCCTATAAATGCTAATGAGCCTCAACTGCCAACGTGATTAAAGCACAATACATGACCATAGAGACTTATCAACTGCAAACCTCTACCTGAGCGTGCCAAAGGGGCAGAACCCGAGGTACAGAGTCACCAACCAGGAAGAGGGAGAGAAAAAAAAAAGCAAGAAATAACCTCTCAAAATCAAGAATAATATGCAGACTTTATAGCCTATCCCATTTTATTATATTTGTTCGTTTGTTTCTCTTATCTTCATTCTTGATATTTTTTATTCCTCCTCCAATTTGGTCATTTAACTCTCTGCCGGTCTTACTCTTTCCTCTCCTTGAACTAACTACACTACCCATAAGTGTTACATCTCCCATTATCTTTTCTTTCCTCTTCCTTTGTCTCTATGAGGGTTGCACTCCAAAACCCTTTAACTCTCACTCTCTCTCTTTCTCCTCTTTTTTCTTTTTTCTTCTTTTAGTGGTTCCCTCTTTTTTCTCTCTCTCTCTCTGTCTTTTCTCCCTCTATATTAGTTTCTTCCTTTCTCCTTTACGTCTCCTCTCATTCAAACCTCAATAACAAACAATATCTTATCTGGAACTCAAACTTATGTTTGTGGCATTTTGGGGGCTTTTTACTTCACCTTTTTAACACACTAGCAGTGCTCCCATCCCTGGCTCTCCATTTTATCTAGTTCTTGTTCCACTAAATACAATAGTAATTTTTTAATTTGTCCCCCTATTTTCCTGTTTCCCTCTTATTCCTCTCATCATAACTCTTAGTCAACCAACACCTAAAAGCAAATCATTTTATTCTTGACCCAATTTTTTATCTTATTTGCGTTTTGTGGGTCCATACGCCCGTTTTTTTTTCTTTTTCTGTTTTTTTTCCCCTTTATTACTCCTCCCCAATTCAGGCCCTCCATTACAGGCATTGTTTGTTGTATTTAGTACAATATAATTCACAGTTCACCACAAGATTTTCTCAAGAAAGAGGGGAGAGGAGAGGAGAGAAAAAAAGGAGGGGGGGAATAATTTCCTTTGTTTTTTAATATTTATTTTATTTTTCTTTATTTCATTATTAATTTTTTTTAAAAAAACAACTCTTTCCAATTTTTAAATTTTTTTAACTTTTTATTCTTTATTAAATCTCATTAATACTATCCACAAAACCACCCTCAGATGCCATTAAGGAAGAGAAAATCGAATATCATGGATACAAAAGAAAGAGAGGTAACACAGCTAGATGAGAAAAAATCTATGGAGAAAAAATTTAATATATTGGAAACCTTGGAGCTAAATGACAGAGAATTTAAGATAGAAATCCTAAAAATCCTTCAAGATATACAAGAAAACACAGAAAGGCGATTTAGGGAGCTCAGAAAACAACTCAACAAACACAAAGAATATATTTCCAAGGAAATTGAAACTATAAAAACAAATCAAACAGAGATTAAAAACTCAATTCACGAGCTGAAAAATGAGGTAACAAGCTTAGCTAATAGAACAGGCCAGTTAGAAGAGAGGGTTAGTGAAATAGAAGACAGACAACTTGAGGCACAACAGAGAGAAGAAGAAAGAGACTCAAAAATTAAAAAAAATGAGATAGCCCTAAAAGAATTATCTGACTCCATCATAAAGAATAACCTAAGAATAATAGGTATATCAGAGGGAGAAGAGAGAGAAAATGGAATGGAGAACATACTCAAACAAATAATAGATGAGAACTTCCCAAGCCTGTAGAAAGAACTAAAGCCTCAAATTCAAGAAGCAAACAGAACTCTGAGTTTTCTTAACCCCAACAAACCTACTCCAAGGCATATCATAATGAAATTGGCACAAACCAACAGCAAAGAAAAAATTCTCAAGGCAGCCAGGGAAAAGAAGAATACAACATATAAAGAAAGGCCCATTAGATTATCATCAGATTTCTCAGCAGAAACTCTACAAGCTAGAAGAGAGTGGACCCCAATATTTAAAGTCCTGAAAGAGAGGAACTTCCAGCCATGAATACTATACCCATCAAAGCTATCCTTTAAATATGAAGGAGAAATAAAAACATTCACAGATACAGAAAAGATGAGGGAATTTATCATCAGAAAACCCCCACTCCAGGAATTACTAAAGAGGGTTCTCCAATTAGATACAAAGAACAAAAAAAAAACAAAAAACAAAGCCACAAGTAAAAGCTCCAAGAAGAACACAATAAAACCAAATTTAAACTGTGACAACAACAAAAAGAAAGGGGGGGAGAGGATGGAGATTAACAGTAGCAAAGGACAATGGAGTGCAAAAGTACTCAAAAAATAGTGCGCTACAATGAACAGGGTAGGAACCCTTTTTATTACTTAAAGGTAACCACCATTGAAAAAAACACCACAGAAGCACATGATTTAAAAAAGATAGCAACAGAGGAAAGATGTATGGAATACAACCAAATAAAAACAAAAGATAGAAAAACGAAAGAGAAGGATCAAACAAGACACAAAACTAACAGAAAGCAAGATATAAAATGGCAATAGGGAACTCACAAGTGTCAATAATTACACTAAATGTAAACGGATTAAACTCACCAATAAAAAGGCACAGAGTAGCAGAATGGATTAAAAAAGAAAATCCAACTGTATGCTGCCTACAGGAAACTCATCTAAGTAACAAGGATAAGAACAAATTCAAAGTGAAAGGCTGGAAAACAATACTCCAAGCAAATAACATCCAAAAAAAAAGCAGTACTCATATTTGATAATGCTGACTACAAGACAACAAAAGTACTCAGAGACAAAAATGGTCATTTCATAATGGCTAAGGGGACACTGAATCAAGAAGACATAACAATTCTTAATATATATGCACCAAACCAAGGAGCACCAAAATATATAAGACAGCTACTTATTGACCTTAAAACAAAAACTGACAAAAATACAATCACACTTGGAGACCTCAATACACTGCTGATGGCTCTAGATCGGTCATCCAAACAGAGAATCAACAAAGATATAGTGGCCTTAAACAAAACACTAGAGCACCTGGATATGATAGACATCTACAAAACATTTCATCCCAAAGTGACTGAGTATACATTTTTCTCCAGTGTACATGGATCATTCTCAAGAATTGACCATATGTTGGGCCACAAAAACAACATCAGCAAATTCAGAAAAATCAAAGTTGTGCCAAGCATATTTTCTGATCATAAAGCCTTGAAACTAGAATTCAACTGCAAAAAAGAGGAAAAAATTTCCACAAAAATGTGGAAACTAAACAACATACTTTTAAAAAATGAACGGGTCAAAGAAGAAATAAGTGCAGAGATCAAAAGATATATATAGACTAATGAAAATGACAATACGACATATTAGAATCTATGGGATGCAGCAAAAGCAGTGATAAGAGGGAAGTTCATATCACTTCAGGCATACATGAACAAACAAGAGAGAGCCCAAGTGAACCAATTAACTTCACACCTTAAGGAACGAGAAAAAGAAGAACAAAGACAACCCAAAACCAGCCGAAGAAAGGAGATAATAAAAATCAGAGCAGAAATAAATGAAATAGAGAACAGAAAAACTATAGAAAAAATTAATAGAACAAGGAGCTGGTTCTTTGAAAAGATCAACAAAATTGACAAACCCTTGGCAAGACTTACCAAGGAAAAAAGAGAAAGAACTCATATAAACAAAATTCAAAATGAAAGAGGAGAAATCACCACAGACACCGTAGATATACAAAGAATTATTGTAGAATACTATGAAAAACTTTATGCCACTAAATTCAACAACCTAGAAGAGATGGATAAATTCCTAGAACAATACAACCTTCCTAGACTGAGTCAAGAAGAAGCAGAAAGCCTAAACAGGCTTATTAGTAGAGAAGAAATAGAAAAAAACTTAAAAACCTCCCCAAAAATAAAAGTCCAGGCCCTGATGGCTATACCAGTGAATTTTATCAAACATTCAAAGAAGACTTGGTTCCTATTCTACTCAAAGTCTTCCAAAAAATTGAAGAAGAAGCAATACTTCCAAACACATTTTATGAGGCCAACATAACCCTCATACCAAAACCAGGCAAGGACTGCACAAAAAAAGAAAACTACAGACCAATATCTCTAATGAATACAGATGCTAAAATACTAAACAAAATACTAGCAAATCGAATACAACAACATATTAAAAAGATAATACATCATGATCAAGTGGGATTCATCCAAGAATCTCAAGGATGGTTCAACATACATAAAACGGTTAACGTAATACACCATATCAACAAAACAAAGAACAAAAACCACATGATCTTATCAATAGATGCAGAAAAGGCTTTCGATAAAATATAACAGAATTTTATGTTTAAGACTCTCAACAAAATGGGTATAGAAGGAAAATATCTCAACATGATAAAGGCCATATATGATAAACCATCAGCTAACATCATATTAAATGGCACTAAACTGAAGGCTTTCCCCCTTAAATCAGGAACAAGACAGGGTTGTCCACTCTCTCCACTCTTATTTAATGTGGTACTGGAGGTTCTAACCAGAGCAATCAGACAAGACAAAGAAATAAAAGGCATCCATATTGGAAAAGATGAAGTAAAGGTATCACTTTTTGCAGATGATATGATCCTATACATCGAAAATCCCAAAGAATCCACAAAAAGACTACTAGAAACAATAAGCCAATACAGTAAGGTCGCAGGATACAAAATTAACATACAGAAATCAATAGCCTTTCTATATGCCAACAATGAACTCAAATGAACAATCCCCTTCATGTTTGCAACAAAAAAATAAAATACTTAGGAATAAACATAACAAAGAATGTAAAGGACTTATATAATGGAAACTATAAACCATTTTTAAGGGAAATCGAAAACGATATAATGAGATGGAAGAATATACCTTGTTCATGTTTAGGAAGAATAAATATAATCAAGATGGCCATATTACCCAAAGCAATATACAAATTTAATGCAATTCCCATCAAAATTCCAATGACATTTTTTAAAGAAATGGAGCAAAAAAATCATCAGATTTATATGGAACTATAAAAAACCCCGAATAGCCAAAGCAATCCTAAAGAAAAAGAATGAAGCTGGGGGCATTACAATACCTGACTTCTAACTATATTATAGGGCCATGACAATCAAAACAGCATGGTATTGGCAGAAAAATAGACACTCAGACCAATGGAACAGAATAGAAAACCCAGAAATAAAGCCACATATATATAGTCAAATAATTTTTGATAAAGGGGCCAACAACACACAATGGAGAAAAGAAAGCCTCTTCAATAAATGGTGCTGGGAAAACTGGAAAGCCACATGCAAAAGAATGAAACTGGACTACAGTCTGTCCCCCTGTACTAAGATTAACTCAAAATGGATCAAAGATCTAAACATAAGACCTGAAACAATTAAGTGCATAGAAGAAGACATAGGTTCTAAACTCATGGACCTGGGTTTTAAAGAGCATTTTATGAATTTGACTCCAATGGCAAGAGAAGTGAAGGCAAAAATTAATGAATGGGACTACATCAGACTAAGAAGTTTTTGCTCAGCAAGAGAAACTGATATAAAAATAAACAGACAGCCAACTAAATGGGAAATGATATTTTCAAACAACAGCTCAGATAAGGGCCTAATATCCAAAATATACAAAGAACTCATAAAACTCAACAACAAACAAACAAACAATCCAATAAAAAAATGGGAAGAGGACATGAACAGACACTTCTCCCAGGAAGAAATACAAATGGCCAACAGATATATGAAAAGATGCTCATCTTCTTTAGTTATTAGAGAAATGCAAATCAAAACTGCAATGAGATACCACCTCACACCTGTTAGATTAGCTATTATTAACAAGACAGGTAATAACAAATGTTGGAGAGGCTGTGGAGAAAAAAGAATCCTCATACACTGTTGGTAGGAATGTAAAGTAGTACAACCATTATGGAAGAAAGTATGGTGGTTCCTCAAAAAACTGAAAATAGAATTACCTTATGACCCAGCAATCCCTCTACTGGGTATATACCCCCAAAACTCAGAAACATTGATACGTAAAGACACATGCAGCCCCATGTTCATTGCAGCATTGTTCACAGTGGCCAGGACATGGAAACAACCAAAAAGCCCGTCAATAGATGACTGGATAAAGAAGATGTGGCACATATTCACTATGGAAATGATAACATCGGATCATTTACAGCAAAATGGTGGGATCTTGATAACATTATACGAAGTGAAATAAGTAAATCAGAAAAAACCAGGAACTGCATTATTCCATACGTAGGTGGGACATAAAAGTGAAACTAAGAGACATTGATAAGAGTGTGGTGGTTACAGGGGGAGGGGTGAAAGGGAGAGGGAAAGGAGGAGGGGGAGGGGCACAAAGAAAACTAGATAGAAGGTGACAGAGGACAATCTGACTTTGGGTGATGGGTATGCAACATAAGTGAACGACAAGATAACCTGGAGTTGTTATCTTTGAATTTATTGATGTTGCCCCATTAAAAATAAAATTATTAAAAAAAAATTTAGTATGGGAATCAATAATTAATGGATTGATATTTTTGAGTAAGCATGAAGGTATGAGTTTCAGAACACAACTAAGAGTTTGAGTCTTAAAAAAAAATTGAAAGGATCTCATTTCATTGTTGCCATGAGGAAAAAAAGACTAAACACAAGTAAAAATATACCTATGTTCGAACTGCACAAACTAAATACGTGCCTAGTTATACCTCAATAGTTGTGAAAATAATAAGTGAAGCAGTAGAATTTAATCTTTATTCAATATTTGAGAAAACTGGTTGAGGTCTCAATGAGTCCATATTCTCACTAGAGGGGTGGTTCCATGGCCTTCTGCCTCTTTATTGCCCATCTATATACTTTATATATGGTGGGTATTTTTTATATTTAGGTCAATTTTTCTTATATATATATTTTTTGACAAAATGTTTCTCCCTGTCCCAACATCACAGAGATATTTTCCTATATGTTTTTATTAAATTGCCCTAGATTTAGAGTTTTATATGTATCGCCTATATCTTTCGACCATCTGGAGGTCACCCTTGCATAAGAAGGAAGATAGGGATACACTTTATTTTTCTCTATGTCGTAACATAATTTTCTAAAGCATCTATTAAAACTTTATCTTTTTTGTTTCACTGGAGATGTTAGGTTTTATTATATGTCAAGCTTCTATTTGTACCCCTTATCTGTTTCTGATCAGACGATTCTATTAGTCTACAGGTCTCCATTAGAAACACACAGTATATTTTGTTTGTTTATTTTAATGTGCATTACTCTGTCTCTGTAGCAAAGCTTGTTCTCTATTACAGCAAGTACCTCCCCTCTCTGATCTTTCCAAAAAGTGACTTAGTGATTCAGAGCCATTTATCCTGCTATATTATTTTTAGACTCTTTGTGTTATGTTCCACAAAAACCATCCTACTAAAAGTGAAATTGTAATTTTGTGGATGAGATTAGACTTTGGTGCAGGGCCTTCTCCCTTGCCCATGTACGTGGATACCAATTACTCAGGCTTATTGTCGAGAACCTTTCTCTGCTTTAAAAAATAACATGTGCATTAGAACTGAGGTATTCTGAACATCCTACCATTGTAGACACATTGAGGAAAATGTCATGTTAACATCAAAGGGAAAATTTGGAGTGACATGAGTCCTTTTATTGTTTATCTAGTAGGTCAGAGTTTAATGCTGGTGGTGGAATGCTCAGTGGTATTTGATAAACAGGATGATATCACTTAATCTTATGGGGAAAAAATGTATAACATTTTATGTTTTCTAGATCTGTCTATGCATTACTGCCTTTTCTGCTCCTTTGATTTTGAAATGCTATCTCCATTGAAATGTCAATGTTGGGAAGAAGGTATACAATATGTTTAACTATAATTTTTAACTAAAAAAATATTATTATTACAATAATGATTAGAACATAAACTACACAAACTAACATGGAAGCATCCTTCATATTTGAAATTATATTATGCAATTTTTATTGACACTATCTTTATTTTTATAAAATCCATTTCTTTTGTTATCTTCACATTTCACCATAATTATTCATAAGTATGTTTTTGTTTTTGTTTTTTTTTGTATTTTTCTGAAGCTGGAAATGGGGATAGACAGTCAGACAGACTCCCGCATGCGCCCCACCGTGATCCACCTAGCACACCCACCAGGGGCGATGCTCTGCCCCTCCGGGCGTTGCTCTGCCGCGACCAGAGCCACTCTATCGCCTGGGGCAGAGGCCAAGGAGCCATCCCCAGCGCCCCGGCCATCTTTGCTCCAATGGAGCCTTGGCTGCAGGAGGGGAAGAGAGAGACAGAGAGGAAGGAGGGGAGAGGGGGTGGAGAAGCAAATGGGTGCTTCTCCTATGTGCCCTGGCTGGGAATCTAACCGGGTCCCCCGCACGCCAGGCCGACGCTCTACCGCTGAGCCAACCGGGCAGGGCTCATAAGTATGTTTAATGAAATATTTGGCTATCTTTAAATCTATTTCTTATGGGTAGAGTCTAGGAGTCATGTGGCCTGTGTTTTTCTTTCCTATAAATTAGAGATGGAAACAAACAGAAAGATGAGGTTCAAGAGAAAAAATTCATGGGAAATCATGCAAGAAAAATACAAATCCTAATATCAAGCTAGACAAAATTACATCTGAGCCAGCATTTCAGAAAATGTTTGAAGGAAATGGTCACATTTACTCTAGGGGAAAATAAATCAGCACTTTGCTGTTTTAGGCAAGAAAGACATAAGGATGTAGTGACATACGTGTAGTAAAAAATTGATCTGTTTGCCTGTTTTTATTAACCACTTCCTCATGAGAAATAATCAAATCAACTGGGGAAAGAATGCTTTTCATCATCAGTAATTTTACTATCAGTGACAATTTTTTAGGTTCTATTTTTGTTTTCTAGGAGACTCATAACTCTAACCTATGTGAACCTAAGAAAAAAAAATCATATGGACGAAATAAGAAAATTACACTAACTCTTCTTAAACCTTATAGACTAAATGCTTGCCTTATTTTATTATGCTAATATGTTTCTACCTCTTTATTGAAAATAAAAGAAAAAATGCATATATCATTTAAAAAATGCCTAATTTTAAAATTAAAGAAAAAATAGAATAAAAGATCAGGCAAAATTTATTATTAAAACACCTGCTTCTTACAGGGTGTCCTACTTTTATGCTATGTCAGGGGTCAGGAATCTTTTTGGCTGAGAGAGCATATTTTAAAATGTAATTCCATGAGAACCATACAACCCGTGAACGTTATGCATTATTCAATAAAAATTTGGTGTTATCCCGGAGGACAGCTGTGATTGGCTCCAGCCACCCGCAACCATGAGCATGAGTGGTAGGAAATGAATGGATTGTAATACATGAGCATATTTTATATTTTTAACATTATTTTTTTATTAAAGATTTTTCTGCGAGTCAGATGCAGCCATCAAAAGAGCCACATCTGGCTCACGAGCCATAGTTTCCCGACCCCTGTGCTATGTTAAGACATCGCTCAGACAATGAAAATACAATTACTGTGTCTAGAATAATGTAGAACATAACTTTTAATAAAAAAAGAGGAATAGCTGCATTTTGCATTTTTTCCTTTATGACTGTATAAAATAAGTGAAAACTGGAAAAATGTAAATAAAGGAAAACATTGATAATGCTTTAAAATTAAATAGTAAAACTTGTAAGGGCCAATAATTCTACCTTTTGGTTTTAAGTTTTGGTTGATTATATTGACATATACTTAGTCCTACACTTTGAAAATCACTCTGAACTCACATCTCAACTGAATCTTGTCTATGTGTGAACACATGTAAGCATTGGAACCTTATCAAATACTTATCTGTATACAGAAAAATTTAACTCTGACTTCTTGCTGAGAGTCTATTTAGAAATAAGGCCTGCTCCTTCTTATAGTAAGGAGGTCCTGTAATAGCCAGAGTTTGGCTCTGGTTCTTAGTACAAATAGGTTTTTTGTGTTTTTTTTTTTCTGAAGCTGGAAACGGGGAGAGACAGTCAGACAGACTCCCGCATGCGCCCGACCGGGATCCACCCGGCACGCCCACCAGGGGCAACGCTCTGCCCACCAGGGGGCGATGCTCTGCCCCTCCGGGGCGTCGTTCTGCCGAGACCAGAGCCACTCTAGCGCCTGGGGCAGAGGCCAAGGAGCCATCCCCAGCGCCCGGGCTATCTTTGCTCCAATGGATCCTTGGCTGCGGGAGGGGAAGAGAGAGACAGAGAGGAAGGAGAGGGGGGGTGGAGAAGCAAATGGGCGCTTCTCCTGTGTGCCCTGGCCGGGAATCTAACCGGGTCCCCCGCACGCCAGGCCGATGCTCTACCGCTGAGCCAACCAGCCAGGGCCCAAATAGGTTTTTTATAAGGTATATATGGCAATGAAATGTTTCATATATAAGATAAAGATGAAAATAAAGTTCTAAAACTAAGCCTTACTCATAGAATACAATTGTTATACTAGAAATTTAATATTTTATTCTTTGTTTCCTTGATAAATATTGGTATTTGAAAATTCATAGCAGTAACTTATGTCAGTTACATGGAATATGCCCAAAGAGCAGACTAGAAAGACATATATCAATATTTAAAAGTTAGAAAATGATTTAAATTATTTTTAATGTAATATATTTAAATACTTTTACAATTATAGATGTGTTGCTTTTTTATAACCAGAAGTAAAATATGCACAATCATTAGATATTGTGAATGAGAAAATCCAATTATGTAATCTGTGATCTGTGATGCCTCTACCAAGGGCACCAGGACACTGCACTAGTTAAAGTTATTAATTGTTTTTATGGGCTTGAAGCAAACTTTAAAAATGGAATTTGATTGTGAATATATGGCACTCTCAGAAGTACTCATAGGAATCATAAGCTACTGTCAGAAAATCATTACAAATATATTTTGGTAAAACAGAATTATTTAACATATTTTAATATTTATCTATCTATCCATTTATATATCTATATATCTATATTACTAAATCATTTTTTAAACACGTAATTATGTTTAAACAGAAATTATAAATGCTGTAAGGAGTAAATATTCTTTTGCTAGTAAAAATTTTACAACAAAGTTGTCTATTTTATTATATTTGTATTACTATTGAAATATATTACCTATATCTTTAAAAGTTGATTTGGCATCTAAGGAAGGGGAAAAAACTGAAATTTGTCTCATAATTATATATACAAACTTCATTTTCAGGGCTAAACTGAACTCTGATAATGGCACACACTGCTTATTTTTCTATAATATCTTAGGAAAAGATACCAAAGACAGTCTAAGAGGATAAAAGATATGTGTTTCTGTATGACTTCGCATCTAGGATTAAATTTTGCCCTTTTCCCACAGGTGTTTTACGGAGCCCCATGAATTACATGTTCAAATCTGTGTTCTGCAAACACATTTTGAGACTGTTATACTGATGGATTTGCATTCATGTTATGTTTCTCTAGGAAAGTCTTTATAGACATAGATAAATTAGCCCTAGATATAGAGCTTTGCTAATTCAATTTATTACATATACCAGACTAAGATTGGGGGATAATATTAATGTTGACTTTATTTGATACATAAGTTAATTTTCAAAGCCAAGGACTTTTGATTTATAGTTACATATTAGTTAGAGGTACCATTTTTTTATACTTTAAGAATAGAAGAAGTTTATCAAATTTTATCTTCATAACCTTATGAATTGTTACTTCTATTTTCCTACTGAAACAACTGGGGTACAAAAGGATGACTTCCATGAGACTATGTAGCCAGTGTCAGATTTACTCCACTCAAATGAAGCAGAGAATGTCAAAGTCCATAATTAGTAACAGAGATCATATGTGCTAGAATGCTTTGAATTGAGAAATAGTAAAAATATATTATTAGTCAGTCAACATTGCCATCCACATTTAATACTCAAATTTTTATTATATTGGTAAATATCTTTTAAAATATATGAAAGTAAGATTTTTGATTATTGTTTGTTATTTAATCATCATTTATTTTATAACTAGTTTATTTACTATTTTATTTGACTGTTCTCATCTTTGTAAAATTCTTGATAATCACGCTTCTATATCAGAGCTGTACCTTTTATTATTTATTTCCCTAGGCACTGAAATTTATGATGATTTTAAAAGAGAAGCTTCTGTGCTTTAGATTATCTTCCTTTTCACACTTTTGGAAAACTCACTGTAATGTTGGCTGGAACAGAAACAGTTTGTGTCTGGTTCCCCTCCCCCCCCACTAAATTATGTATGCCTGTACTGCAAGAGAATAGTCCCTTCTTTCACAAGAGATAATGATAGCTTCTTGCGCTTTTCTCCCAGGCCAAATAAGTCAGAGAACTAAGACAATTTTCAGAAATGTTCATGAGTTTTTGCCTAAATAATCTATATTATTTCATATAATTACCTGAATTATGTGTAGAGGTGCTTTAGGTCTTTGCTTCAGTTAAGATATCTGACCTGCCTGACCGGGGGGTGGCACAGTGGATAGAGCGTTGGAGTGGGACGCGGAGGACCCAGGTTCGAAACCCCGAGGTCGCCAGCTTGAGCATGGATGGGCTCATTGGGTTTGAGCAAGGTTCACGAACTTGAACCCAAGGTCGCTGGCCCGAGCAAAGGGTCACTCAGTCTGCTGTGACCCCCAGTCAAGGCACATATGAGAAAGCAATCGATAAACAACTAAGGAGCTGCAACAAAGAATTGATGCTTCTCATCTCTCTCCCTTCTTGTCTGTCCCTCTCTCTGTCACTAAATAAATAAATAAATAAATAAATAAATAAAATAAAATAAAATAAAAAAAAGATATCTGACCTGAATGTGCTGGGTAAAAAAATATTGAAAATAAAATTTGTAATTACTACAGGAAGTATCCAAAGCACAATATACATTTAGTCTGAAAGTGATCAATTTTGTGGGGAACTGCAATGGTATAAGGACACCTAAATATATATGGAGAGAACAACTGTGAATGAAAGACATTAGGGCTTGTCTCTTAGCTGATATCAGGAGATACATAAATACCACATTGTTCATTTAAAAGGAAAGAGAACAGTTTCTTAATTTTAATTCTTTACACAATGCATTTTTTTAGGTCTTATTTAATAATAAAGTGAGATGGAAGTTTCTATTTTTAAGAAAATACAATTGTATTTATTTTTAGCATTAGTTACAATTACTCAGTGGAATACTACTCAGTCATAAAAAAGAAGAAAATCTTATCCTCTGGGACAGCATAGATGGGCCTGGAGAGCCTTATGCTAAGTAAAGTAAGCCAGTTCGAGAAAGACAAGTATCGGATGATTTCACTCATGTGTGGACTCTAATGAACAAAATGAACTAATAAGCAAAATAAAGATAGACTCATAGAGAACAGGCAAACAGTTTTTGGGGAGAGGGCTGGAGGAATGGAAGGATTAAACAAAAACAAAAAACTCACAGACACAGACAACAGTGTGGCGATTGCTGGGGGTATAAGGGGTAGAGGGAGGTAGAGGAGGGTGTGAGGCATAAATGGTGATGAAAGGAGACTTGACTTGGGTGGTAAGCACACAATACAGTGCACAGATGATATGCTTTAAAATTGTGCACCTGAGACCTACAAAATTTTGTTATCTAGTTTCACCCCAATAAACTCAATAAATAAATAAATAAATAAATAACTGCCAAAAATACACTCAACTACCAAATGAACGTAAAATTACAATGGAAAATTAATGCAGAGGAGATCAGTTAACCACATGGCACAAATAAGCTTTTTCTTCAGTGTGACTACATGAAGGGTGGAGGAATGAAGAAATGAAGTCTATCCAGTATGTCCTCTAATTGTGCTGTTTTATGTCTCCAAAAGGAAAATAATTAATTAGAAAAACAGAAATCCTTTAAAATGGGAATTGGTAATAATTCTCACTTATCTGGCATACAAATTTTCTCGTCTCATTTTTAGGTTTTACACACATTATAACTGTGATGATAAAACCATTCATCTACCAAATTACAGCTCCTCTTTTTAATGAAAATGGGTCTTAAGCAAAAGTCTGCCACTCCCAACCTAGAACTGAAAAAAATATTTCAATAGTTTATTTGTGAACAACAAGAGGGAATCATTGTCACTCTGTGGCTATTTTCAATGCTATGAAGAGTATATTCTTTGGTATACAGTATCTTTTCTTGAGCACCTCAACTCTAAACATCACAACTTGATTATATTTGCCAGAACTAACACAACTGACATTTGCTTTTCTGCAAAAAGGAAGTTTAACCAAAAATCCTTTCCTTGTCGACAGTTTTCCCAAGGCTCCACTTATCCCAATTTAATATAAACACAGATCTGGATAAATAGTTGAAGTTTGTTCTCATGCAGTGTGCCTGTTGATTCAGCTAGGAGTCTGTCACCCTTGTGTAATTAAATGGATGGTTGCCTTTGAAAGCTGACAAGAACAATTCTTTACTTTTACGTATTCTAGGCACTGCTTTCATAGCTAACTGCATTTTTGGCAAGCAAGCACATGTAATTCGGCTTGTGTTTCTTTAATCATTATAAAAATTGCTTATAGAATACCAATGATAGATGGTTTGATTCCTTTTTATTTGAAATGTTACTAAAATTTTATAGGAGAGTAGAGAAAAAGAAAATAATAAAAATTTAGCATATTTTCTGTTTATACCAGTTTATAATATTTTGTTCAAATTGAACCTCATTTCAGCATCAACTGTCATAACAAAAAAAAGTGGCACATTCCTCAAATAAATCCTTCCATCTCACTTTCTCTCTTTCTCTCCATGTTATATATAAACAGCACAGTAAAGCGAGATATTTGTGAAAAATGCTCAATAATAACATGATAATTTACTAGTTGCCTATTGAACAAAGCTAAAGTAATGTGAGCAATCATTATGTTTTGGAACAACCTGATCAATCAATCCATACATCATGAAATGTTTAGGTAACAGTTATATTGAAGACCTAAAATAATCATCAGCATCAAGATAACTTAAACTCTCTAGTCAAAGCACGTTTGATTTCCTTGGAGACATTCCCATAAACAGGTGTGTTTGAATTTATGTATATAGGGATACTATATCTTTAAATTTGAAGCTATATAAGGAAGGAAATCTTCTGAATCATAACTTGATATTATTCTACCAAGCTGTATTCAATAATTAATGAGTAAAAATTACTCTTTCTGTTAAAATTCTAATTAAATATGCAAAAAGCATTAATTCTTAAGTCAACTTATGGTTGGTTTCAGTGGTTGAATGGCAGCAAGTTGATATTGGCTGAATGGCATAGTGTGTTCAGATTTGTTTTCAGACTATTTCAGAAACCTTAACTAAAGACTAGATAATCATAGTCATGTAATAATGATATTACATTCACAACTGGAAATCATGGGGATGCACAAAATAACATATGCCATCCAGGTTCTCAAAGTTCCCTCAGCCATAGTTCAGGAGCTTCTTTTCCAGTTTGATCAGAGGAACACGGACCTTATAGTTATTCCCAGAAAAAAACATATTGAAGAAAAACAAAGAGCAAATATTATATAGAATATTATGTAATTGGTGACGTCACGGAAATGGCGCCGTGAGCAGCGCGTCCGACAGATCTCCCCAAAATCACAACAAATTTATCAACTAGAAACAGGAAAATTTATCTTCGGAGCAAACTGAAAGCAATAGGACTGTTATCACTCGAATCTGAGAGACGAGGGTGTGGAGGAAGCTACCCCAGGGACGTTCATTCAAGCCGCGAGAAAGTGCGCCTGTGGTAAGTCATCCCGCACTCGGAAGCCGCCGCCGCCAGCCGCCGCCGCCAGCCCGGGTTGGTTGCAGAACGAGCGGCGAGCAGCTGCTGGCGCGCTCCCGGTCTGGTTGCAGACCGAGCATTGCAGACCGAGCACCGCTAACGTTCCCAGCGGCCCGCGCACGGGGAGCGGGAGAGGCCCCAGGGCGGTATTCCCTACTTGGGAGATTCTCTCCGCGGGCGGGGCACCTCACCCAGCCATTCAAGCTAACAATCAAGCGTTGGGGGAGGGGCGCGCGCAGGCAGCCTGAAATACCTTTGGGAGCACAGCTGCGACCCAATTACTAAAATTAACTTAACCCGTGAAATCTGCGCACCCTCGGTTCTAATTGATAAGATCTCTCTCAGTTCACCGACCCAAGACAAGAGGCGTGATATTTTTTGGTGCCTCTCGCTAAAGGGGCGGGGGCAACTTCTGATTGATAGAGCCTCCATATTCAGGGATAAACGCTAACAAGAAGGACTTGGCAGATAATAAGATCTATAGCACACTAGTCGCAAGCAGAGACTAGTGCCTCTTCTTACCGGCCAAAACAGGCTACAAAGTGGGAAAAGCCTGGGTTGAGAGGTCCAACGGAATGCTAGGCGCTGAACAATCACCTTGACAACAATTGACTCCCACCCCCGCCTGATTACACTGGAGGCCCTGACTGTCAGAGCCCTTCCCAAAGCCTTGCACTGAGTGGGGATAGAGTGGGGATTTCCCAGCTCTTTGAGCCTCTTACTCCCCAGGCAGAAGCAGGGGCAGCCTTGTGGCTGGATCGCCAGGCTGCTGGTTCGGGAAGGGGGGACTGGGAGAGAGAATCCACGAAGGCGAACTCTCTCGTCGGTAGACCCTGCAGACGCCGGCAGGCCTTGACTACCAGCAAGACTAAAGCCAATTGTGTGACATTGCCGTAGAACCCCATCAATTGCAAGTCCCTGCCTGGGTGTGGCGCAGGGGCAGGGCCTGGGGTGCAGAGTCGCCGACCAGGAAGAGGGAGAGAGGAGAAGGAGGAAGAGGTTGACATCTCAAAATCAGGAAAAATCCACAGACTTTGCAGCTTGTTCCACTGTTTGTTTTTTTTTGTTTTTTTTTTGTTTTTTTTTGTTGTTGTTGTTGTTTGTTCCTTCTATCTTATTGTCTTTATTTCCTCCACCTCAGTCCTTCTATTCTCTGCCCATCTTATGCTTCCCTTTTCTTGAACTACACTACCCATAAGTGTTACATTTTATTTCTCTTCTTCATCCTCACCCTCCTTTGGGGTTATACTCCAGGACACTTAATTCTCACTCTCTCCTCTTTTGTTTTTTTTTGCCTTATTTTGTTTTTTTCTCTTCCTTTTTTATTTCTTCCTTCGTTTTTCTCTTTTTCTTATTTTTTCCTTTCTATTCGTTTTTTCTTTTCTCGTTTTACTTTCCTCCCATTTAATCCTCAATCACGAACAAATTAGTTAATTTGGGACTCAAGGTTGTTTTTGGCTTTGTTTTTCTTTTTCGGTTTTGTTTTTGTTTTTTTCTGGTTGGTTTGTTTTTGTGGCATTTTGGGTCCTCCCAACCCAAGGTCTCCATTGTATTTGGTCTTTGCTCCACTTAATACAACGTATTTTTACTTATTATTTTTATTTTTTCTTCTTGATTATTCCTTTTTTTGTCCTTTTTTCTGGTTCCCTCTTGTCCCTCTCATTATATCTCTTGGTTGACCGTCACCCGCAGGCAGATCAACTTATGCTTGTCTAAGATTTTCTTCCTTTTTTTTTTTTTTTATTTATTTTTTTATTTTTTGCCCCCTTGAACTCTACACCGCAAACCAGGCCCTCCATTATAGGCACGATATTTCCCTGAGGAGGGGAGAGGAGGGAAGGAGAACAAAGAAAAAAAAAAGGGGGAAATAATAAATTATTACTGCTTTTTTTTGTGGGGTGTTTTACCCTTTGTTTTTTGTTTTTTTTTTTGTTTGTTTGTTTTTTGTTTTTTTTGTTTTTTTGTTTTTTTGTTTTTTACTTTTTACTCTTTATTAATTCTAATTAGTGCTATCAACAAGACCACCCTCAGATGCCAATAAGAAAGAGGAAATCGAATATTATGGATACAAAAGAAAGAGAGGTAACACAAATAGATGTGGAAAAATCTATGGAGAAAAGACTTAACATATTGGAAGCCTTGGAGCTAAATGACAGAGAATTTAAAATAGAAATCTTAAAAATACTCAGAGATATACAAGAAAACACGGAAAGGCAATATAGGGAGATCAGAAAACAACTCAATGAACACAAAGAATATATTACCAAGGAAATTGAAACTATAAAAACAAATCAAACAGAAATGAAAAACTCAATTCACGAGCTGAAAAACGAGGTAACAAGCTTAGCTAGCAGAACAACCCAGATTGAAGATAGGATTAGTGAAATAGAAGACAAACAACTTGAGGCACAACAGAGAGAAGAAGAAAGAGACTCAAAAATAATAAAAAACGAGAAAGCCCTACAGGAATTATCTGACTCCATCAGAAAGAATAACATAAGAATAATAGGTATATCAGAGGGAGAAGAGAAAGAAAATGGAATGGAGAATATACTCAAACAAATAATAGACGAGAACTTCCCAAGCCTGTGGAAAGAACTAAAGCCTCAAATTCAAGAAACAAACAGAACACCGAGTTTTCTTAACCCCAACAAACCCACTCCAAGGCACATCATAATAAAGATGACACAAACCAATGACAAAGAAAAAATTCTCAAGGCAGCCAGGGAAAAGAAGAGTACAACATATAAAGGAAGGCCTATTAGATTATCATCAGATTTCTCAGCAGAAACTCTACAAGCTAGAAGAGAGTGGACCCCAATATTTAAAGCCCTGAAAGAGAGGAACTTTCAGCCAAGAATACTATACCCATCAAAGCTATCCTTCAAGTATGAAGGAGATATAAAAACATTCACAAATACAGAAAAGATGAGAGAATTTATCACGAGAAAGCCCCCACTCCAGGAAATACTAAAGGGGGTTTTCCAACCAGATTCAAAGAACAAAAGAAAACAACACCACAAGTAACAGCTCCACCAAGAACACAATAAAACCAAACTTAAACTGTGACAACAAAGAAAAAAAAAAGGGGGGGAGAGAATGGAGATTAATAGTAGCAAAGGACGATGAAGTGCAGAAATACTTATAAGATAGGGTACTACAATGAATATGGTAGGTACCCTTTTCATTACTTAATGGTAACCACCCTAGAAAAAACCACCACAAAAACACATGACTTAAAAAAGGTAGCAACAGAGGAAAGAAGTATGGAACACAAACAAACAGAAACAAATGATAGAAAAACAAAAGAGAAGAATCAAACTAGATACAAAACTAACAGAAAGCAATTTATAAAATGGCAGTAGGGAACCCACAAGTGTCAATAATTACACTAAATGTAAATGGATTAAACTTACCAATAAAAAGACACAGAGTAGCAGAATGGATTAAAAAAGAAAATCCAACTATATGCTGTCTACAAGAAACACATCTAAGCAACAAGGATAAAAACAAATTCAAAGTGAAAGGCTGGAAAACAATACTCCAAGCAAACAACACCCAAAAAAAAGCAGGTGTAGCAATACTCATATCTGATAATGCTGACTACAAGACAGAAAAAGTACTCAAAGACAAAAATGGTCACTTCATAATGATTAAGGGGACACTGAATCAAGAAGACATAACAATCCTTAATATATATGCACCAAACCAAGGAGCACCAAAATATATAAGACAGCTACTTATTGACCTTAAAACAAAAACTAACAAAAATACAATCATACTTGGAGACATCAATACTCCGCTGACGGCTCTAGATCGGTCATCCAAACAGAGAATCAATAAAGATATAGTGGCCTTAAACGAAATACTAGAACACCTGGATATGATAGACATCTACAGGACACTTCATCCCAAAGCGACAGAGTATACATTTTTCTCTAGTGTACATGGAACATTCTCAAGAATTGACCATATGTTGGGCCACAAAGACAAAATCAGCAAATTTAGAAAAATTGAAATTGTACCAAGCATATTTTCTGATCATAAAGCCTTGAAACTAGAATTCAACTGTAAAAAAGAGGGGGAAAAACCCACAAAAATGTCGAAACTAAACAACATACTTCTAAAAAATGAATGGGTCAAAGAAGAAATAAGCGCAGAGATCAAAAGATACATACAGACAAATGAAAATGAAAATACGACATATCAGAATCTCTGGGATGCAGCAAAAGCAGTAATAAGAGGAAAGTTCATATCACTTCAGGCCTATATGAACAAACAAGAGAGAGCCGAAATAAACCACTTAACTTCACACCTTAAGGAACTAGAAAAAGAAGAACAAAGACAACCCAAAACCAGCCGAAGAAAGGAGATAATAAAAATCAGAGCAGAAATAAATGAAATAGAGAACAGAAAAACTATAGAAAAAATCAATAAAACAAGGAGCTGGTTCTTTGAAAAGATCAACAAAATTGACAAACCCTTAGCAAGACTCACCAAGGAAAAAAGGCACAGGACTCAAATAAATAAAATCCAAAATGAAAGAGGAGAGATCACCACAGACATCATAGATATACAAAGAATTATTGTAGAATACTATGAAAAATTATATGCCACCAAATACAACAATCTAGAAGAAATGGATAAATTCCTAGAACAATACAACCTTCCTAGACTGAGTCATGAAGAAGCAGAAAGCCTAAACAGACCAATCAGCAGGGAGGAAATAGAAAAAACTATTAAAAACCTCCCCAAAAATAAAAGTCCAGGCCCAGACGGTTATACTAGTGAATTCTATCAAACATTCAAAGAAGACTTGGTTCCTATTCTACTCAAAGTCTTCCAAAAAATTGAAGAAGAAGCAATACTTCCGAACACATTTTATGAGGCCAACATAACCCTCATACCAAAACCTGGCAAGGATGGCACAAAGAAAGAAAACTACAGACCAATATCTCTAATGAATACAGATGCTAAAATTCTAAACAAAATACTGGCAAACCGAATACAACAACATATTAAAAAAATAATACATCATGATCAAGTGGGATTCATCCCAGAATCTCAAGGATGGTTCAACATACGCAAAACGGTTAACGTAATACACCATATCAACAAAACAAAGAACAAAAACCACATGATCTTATCAATAGATGCAGAAAAGGCTTTTGATAAAATACAACACAATTTTATGTTTAAGACTCTCAACAAAATGGGTATAGAAGGAAAATATCTCAACATGATAAAGGCCATATATGATAAACCATCAGCCAACATCATTTTAAACGGCAAAAAACTGAGGACTTTCTACCTTAAATCAGGAACAAGACAGGGTTGTCCACTCTCTCCACTCTTATTTAACGTGGTGCTAGAAGTTCTGGCCAGAGCAATCAGACAAGACAAAGAAATAAAAGGCATCCATATTGGAAAAGAAGAAGTAAAGGTATCACTTTTTGCTGATGATATGATCCTATACATCGAAAACCCGAAGGACTCCACAAAAAGATTATTAGAAACAATAAATCAATACAGTAAGGTCGCAGGATACAAAATGAACATACAGAAGTCCATAGCCTTTCTCTATGCCAACAATGAAATATTAGAAAACGAACTCAAAAAAATAATCCCCTTCACGATTGCAACAAAAAAAATAAAATACCTAGGAATAAACATAACAAAGAATGTAGAGGACCTATATAATGAAAATTACAAAGCATTGTTAAGGGAAATCGAAAAAGATACAATGAGATGGAAAAATATTCCTTGTTCTTGGATAGGAAGAATAAATATAATCAAAATGGCCATATTACCCAAAGCAATATACAAATTTAATGCAATTCCCATCAAAATTCCTATGAGATTTTTTAAAGAAATGGAACAAAAAATCATCAGATTTATATGGAACTATAAAAAACCCCGAATAGCCAAAACAATCCTAAGGAAAAAGAATGAAGCTGGGGGCATTACAATACCTGACTTTAAACTATATTATAGGGCCACAATAATCAAAACAGCATGGTATTGGCAGAAAAATAGACACTCAGACCAATGGAACAGAATAGAAAGCCCAGAAATAAAACCACATATATATGGTCAAATAATCTTTGATAAAGGGGCCAACAACACACAATGGAGAAAAGAAAGCCTCTTCAACAAATGGTGTTGGGAAAACTGGAAAGCCACATGCAAAAGAATGAAACTCGACTACAGCCTGTCCCCGTGTACTAAAATTAATTCAAAATGGATCAAAGACCTAAATATAAGACCTGAAACAATAAAGTACATAGAAGAAGACATAGGTACTAAACTCATGGACCTGGGTTTTAAAGAACATTTTATGAACTTGACTCCAATGGCAAGAGAAGTGAAGGCAAAGATAAATGAATGGGACTACATCAGAATAAAAAGTTTTTGCTCAGCAAGAGAAACTGATATAAAAATAAACAGACAGCCAACTAAATGGGAAATGATATTTTCAAACAACAGCTCAGATAAGGGCCTAATTTCCAAAATTTACAAAGAACTCATAAAACTCAACAACAAACAAACAAACAATCCAATAAAAAAATGGGAAGAAGACATGAATAGACACTTCTCCCAGGAAGAGATACAAATGGCCAACAGATATATGAAAAAATGCTCAGCTTCATTAGTTATTAGGGAAATGCAAATCAAAACTACAATGAGATACCACCTCACCCCTGTTAGATTAGCTATGATCAACAAGACGGGTAATAGCAAATGTTGGAGAGGCTGTGGAGAAAAAGGAACCCTCATTCACTGTTGGTGGGACTGTAAAGTAGTACAACCATTATGGAGGAAAGTATGGTGGTTCCTCAAAAAACTGAAAATAGAACTACCTTATGACCCAGCAATCCCTCTACTGGGTATATACCCCAAAACCTCAGAAACATTGATACGTGAAGACACATGTAGCCCCATGTTCATTGCAGCACTGTTCACAGTGGCCAAGACATGGAAACAACCAAAAAGCCCTTCAATAGAAGACTGGATAAAGAAGATGTGGCACATATACACTATGGAATACTACTCAGCCATAAGAAATGATGACATCAGATCATTTACAGCAAAATGGTGGGATCTTGATAACATTATAAGGAGTGAAATAAGTAAATCAGAAAAAAACAAGAACTACATGATTCCATACATTGGTGGAACATAAAAATGAGACTAAGAGACATGGACAAGAGTGTGGTGGTTACCAGGGGTGGGGGGAGGGAGGACAGGGGGAGAGTTAGGGGGAGGGGGAGGGGCACAGAGAACTAGATAGAGGGTGGCGAAGGACAATCTGACTTTGGGTGAGGGGTATGCAACATAATTTAATGACAAAATAACCTAGACATGTTTTCTTTGAATATATGTACCCTGATTTATTAATGTCATCCCATTACCATTAATAAAAATTTATTTAAAAAAAAAAAAAAAAAGAATATTATGTAATTGAATTGGCCTCTTCATTTTAGTTTGTTTCTGTTAGTAGAATATCAGTTTATTATATATTGACTGAAAATCTACTAAATGCAACTTGTTTCATGGAAAGGACATAGGTTTGAACTCAGAGACAGCAACTTGAAGCAGCTAGTCATTAATTTTGTTCCTTGAGAAGAATCAATTAATATTGTTTCAGTTTTCTTATCTACATAATGTAGGTTGTACATAATGTCATCAATACCATTGAAAACAATGTATATCAAAGCATTTGTAATAAATTACTGGTTATAGTAATTAGCTAATTCAGGGCAAATTCAAATTGAAAGTATAGAGAGCCAAGATCTGTGTTATCTAATTCTAAAAATATTTTAAGCATCATCTTCACCCAAACTCCTGACTCTACTTGCTACTCTAGTTATAACTTTTTTTTCAGTATCCTCAAAATATCATACATTCATTTCAATATTTATTATATGAAACAGGCACTCAAAAAATACCTACTTTAAAGAATAACTATAATGTTAATATCCATATAACCCTCATCTATATCTAGAAATATAATCATGTACTCTACTCCAAACACAAGCCATAAATCCCTCTTCTGAGAAATACTTATTCTATTAAGTTTATGATAATCAGTCCATTGACTTTGCTATCTATCTATGCATCTTTAAGAATGTAATTTTCTTTGCCCATTTTGGGGACATTATATGAATTAAAAAAAAGGTTATAAAATCTTTTGTGTATTTTTTGTGTATTTTTTTCACTCATGTATGTAGAGTTTGTCATTTTAAATATTATACTTAACTCCAATTTAGAATACATTCTTATTTAACCAAAAAGTGCTGACAGAAAATTAAGTTACATTCCATTTTGTGCTGTTTTGAATGATGATGAAATAACCTCTCTTGTACATTTTTTCTGAATCCCAGGTAACTAATATTTTGGGGTATATTTCTAATAATAGAACTGACAAGTCACAAGATATGGGTGTCTACTTACTTAGAATGTATGATTTTTTCTTTTCTTTTCATGAGTACAATGAAAATTGCACCATTCATTTTGAATTAAAATTTTATTGATAATTTTATCTTCCTATTGAGCATTCCATGGCCTATAATATAGAAGTCATCTTCTGGAGTTCATTTTATTGTGACTGGCTATTTTAGTTCTGTTTTGATTTTTAACTCTAAAATACATTACTTATGTTTGTATAGACTTCATTTAGATTTACCAAAATGTTTACCACTTTCTTTTTTTCTCATTCCTTATTCCTTCTCAGACCATCTATCTGGAATCGCTTGTTTTCTGCCAGAGGCTTACTGGTAGATTGTTTTTGGATTGAAAGTGAATTCACACAAGATATTTTTGCTTAGTGTTACTTATCAGTGCAGGAAAATTTTCATTCAATATCTCTTTAAATACTGACTCTGCCTCATTCTCATCTTAATTCTGAATAAGCATGTTTTTTAGACCTCACTTTATCCACCATGTGAAATTCCCCAATCTAGACAAATCTAGGGATAAAATACTGGACTCCCCTTTAAATAATTTAATCTGAAGCAGTTAGTAGTTCACTATTTGTCTCTTAAATTGAGTTGGATCTGCAATAACATTGCCCACTAAGCTTTTAAATTTTGTTATTGCATGTTTGATGTCTAAAAATTGTTTTTGATTCTTTTAAAAGAAATATATGGGATTATGTTTAATATTTGTTTAATCCTTAATTTTTTTCAAGCTTATTTATAATTTCTTGTTTTCTTCTTTTTTTTTTCCAAGTGAGAGGAGGGAATATAGACAGACAGACTCCCACATGCATTCTGACTGGTATCCACCCAGTAATGATGCTCTGCCCATCTAGGACCATGCTCACAACTAAGCTATTTTTAGTGACTGAAGTGGAGGCTCCACGGAGCCATCCTCAGCACCTAGGGCCAATGTGCTCAAATCAATTGAGCCATGGCTGTGGGAAGTGAAGAAAGAGACAGAGAGAAAGCAGCAGGAGGGGTAGAGAAGTAGATGGTCACTTCTCCTGTGTGTCCTGACTGGGAATTGAACCCAGAACATCCACACACCAGGCTGACCCTCTACTACTGAGCCAACTGGCCAGGGCCATAATTTCTTAAGCATTGTAAAGTGGTTATTTTATACTCTATCTCTGATCATTTAAAATACCTAAATTTTGTTGGAGTCAGATTCTACTGTGTGTGTGTGTTTTTTTCTGGTTTTGGCCTATGTTTCCTTTGTTTTTGCATATTTGGATAATTCTGATTGTGTTTCTCTCCTTCCTCTTGAGATTATGTTTACTGATTCATGAAAGCCTAGAGAAAGAAAACTACCTTCTGTTAGAAAAGTATACATTTTCTTCTTCAAGTCCTGTAAGCAGTATCAAATCAAGAGCATCATAACTAAGATTAAGATAGTACTTCAGACACTATGTAGGTAATATGAACCTGCGCTGTAAACTGATGGAAGGTATAAACTGACTCAAATCTCAACTAAGTCTCAGTTACTTGTTTCTTTCTTTTAATTGGTGTTTTTTCTTTCTTTTATTTGTCCTACTCATTTTATTATCAAGGCTACTTTCTAAGCAGTGCTTTAGGAAAATATAGCTATTTAAATCATAGTATAATATTGGGAGGAATTTTAAAATAATATGACTGAGCTATTGATCTTCCCTTGAGAACTTAGTGATGCTGAAAGTTGAAGAAAAAGGCTATAACTAAGCAATATTATAAATTCACTTTAAAAAAATAATTTTAATGCATTTTATTGACCTAAAAAAAGCCAATTTGTTTTTACCTTATCTTGCTATTTCTGAATATTATAGAAAAAAAATTATTTGAAACTAACAGCAAATTAAGCTAAACACTGAGTTGAATTAATACAGGCTTTTTATATATAATAATTTTATTTTTAAAAAATACCAGCTATTTTATTATTGCTTTGAAATTTCTCTAAGATATTGAAGGAAGACACATCCTGCCAGAATGTGTGTAAGAGATTCTCTTAAAACTTTTAATACCTTGTTGTATATTACTAAGCACATTCTGTATAAATTCAATTTAATAAGATATATATGGGAAGCCATCCCAACTAAGAAATTAGATTGTAAACAACCCATCTGATATTTAAAGATAATATTAAAAAAATAGAGTAATCTATTAATATACTTCTTCATAAAACATAAATAATAGCTTATGATCAGCCAAGCAGTAGGTAGCTACTCTGAATCTTTAACAAGTAAGTCATCATCAACAATTTGAATCATATATCTTCATCTTAAATAGTGTTTGGCAGTATATTAGTCTGGTAGAGCTACCATTATAAAGTACCAGGCTGAGGGGTTTAAATAATGAGTATTTTTTATTTATTTTTATCTCCCTGGAGGCTAAAAGTTCAAGATTAAAGTGTTGGCAGGATCAGTTTTCTCCGAGACCTCTCTCCTGGGCTTACAGATTTTTCAGTGTCTTCTCAAGATTTTTCTCTGTACCTGTCTGATCCTAATATCCTCTTTTTAGGAGGACATCAGTTATATCGCATTAGAGCCCACCATAATAACCACATATTAAGTTAACTGCATATTTAAAGAACCTATCTTCAAATAGAGTTACATTAAGAGGTACTTACCGTTAGAATTTCGACATATGACTGGGGAAGCACCATTCAGCCCATCATCTGAGCTGGTTGGAAAAGTGGTCCTAATAAACTTGCTCAATACAGGGTTGCTACAAATCTTCAACTTAAAAAAAAAAAGCAAAATCTGCAAAGTGCAATAAAGGGAAGTACAATACGGTGCTTGTGTTTGCAGATGGTGTTTTAGGGAGGTAACTAGGTTTGTATGAGGTCATTAGGGTGGGACCTCATAAATGGCATTACTGTCCTTAATAAGAAGAGACACTAGAAAGCTTGTTCTCTTACCACACATGCACAAAAGAAGAGGTCATGTGAGCATACCACAAGAAAGTGGCCCCCTCCAGGGGAAGAAGGCAGGTTTCAGAATAGAACTTAGCTTATGAGCACCTTGATGTTGGACTTCTTTCTCAGCCTTCAGAATTGGAGAAATAAATCCTTATTCTTAAGACAACCAGACTGTAGTATTTTGTTGTGGCAACTGGGGCTTACTGAGACAAATCTGTTTTTGGTTATTTTTTGTTTGATGGATTTGTTATAGTTTATAGATTCCATAAAAGGAAAGATAATTTATAATACTTCTTTATCATGCTAGAATAGCAGTGTGTATATCCTTATATAATTGAATCATATCTTAGAAGACTCATTACCAAGAATAAAACAAAACAAAACAGTGGTTTGCAAGCACTAGAATGGTCTGAGATTTTATTTATTGGAAAACTGTTTGCATGATCAGTATTTCTTATGAGTAATTAAATCAAAGAGATTGTTTTTGGCAAAGAGTTAGTATAATGGTTTTATAGATGGTTAGGCCTCATATCCCGGATTTGTTATCTTATTGCACATTTATTCAAGATTTTTTATCATTCAGAATGACTTGTTTGGTAATTTTGAAGAGAAATACCACAGGCAGAGTAAAAAAATTTATTGAGTGGATGTTAGCATTGATTCTGGGGAATGGCTTTACTATTACTGCCACTTGCACCTGAGCAATTCAGCATCCTGAATTGGAAATGATTCAATTCAAAATCAAGGTCTCCTTCTGCAGCCTCTGTCCCTATTAGGTCAAATGTGCTTATGACCACCTCTATAGTGGTGTTTTGACAGGTGACTTTTTTTTTTTACAGAGGCAAAGATAGACAGGGACAGACAGACAGGAACGGAGAGAGATGAGAAGCATCAATTATCAGTTTCTCGCTGCGCGTTGCGGCTTCTTAGTTCATTGATTGCCTTCTCACATGTGCCCCGACCGTGGGCCTTCAGCAGACCGAGCAACCCCCTGCTGGAGCCAGCAACCTTGGGTCCAAGCTGGTGAGCTCTTTTCTCAAGCCAGATGAGCCAGCGCTCAAGCTGGCGATCTTGGGGTCTCGAACCTGGGTCCTTCCGCATCCCAGTCCAAGCTCTATCCACTGCGCCACCACCTGGTCAGGCTTAACAGGTGACTTTTGAACACATATTGCTAGCATCTTGAAAACTATTCAGCTGTTGCTTCTATCTCTACTGGGACTCTGTTTTCTTTCTTTACATGTGTACAACTATCATTATTTGAGTTTTCCCAGAGTTTTAGTTGAGGTGTCTAAATTTTCTTTATAGAACATTTAAATTGATTCAAATTTATTAAATTCTTATAAGTTCAGTTTTCTCATTCAGGCCAAGTTTTTGTCTAGAGAAGATTCTCTTTAAGAATAACTTCCAAACACTCTTGTGCTTGTGGTACAGAACCTGATGTCATTGTCTCCTGGTTAAAACAAACAAACAAACAGCAACCGTCAGTATGAAACCTGACTTTCATGAATGTTATTTCTTCACATATAACTAAATAATCTAGGAACACTGTGAGACCGGATAAAGAAATGATCTTGAGCTTGTGGTAAGCCATGTATAGTACATCTAAATTTCATCTCTATACTTTTTTTCTCTTTAGACAGTGAACATAATACTGAGTTTAAAGGAGCATTTCTGATGCTATTTACCTACGTTTAACATAACACCTGCGGAACCCAACCCACTTACTTCATAAAAGTACCAAGTACCATGCATGCACTTGGCCACCATCTATCAAATCTCTGTAAGTCTGTAACTTTGCCTCAGCCATAAATAGCCGTGCAAGTGTACAAGGGCAATAATTCTATAGTTCAAGGTCTCTTTCTGAACAGTAAGCTATGTAAGAATAAGAAAAATATCACTCATTATCTAAACTTTCCAAATCCATTTTCAAGGAGATGAGATTGTTGACTAATGTTAAGCAATGAAATGTGGGGCAAAAGTGACATGCATTACTTTTGAGCCAAGACATTTAAGAATTTGTGTGCTACATTTTCCCTTGCTGTCAGCTTCCTGGGACCTTAGGTTGAGGCAGCACTTTCTTAAGGGATTCTGTATCTCTGAACCACTGCATAGAGGAGACTTTCTGCAGAGGGTTGTTCAACACACATGTGATTTTATGCCAGCGTTAGTTTGTTTAGTCACTGATAGTTGAACTTTATTTCATTGGCCTTCATTATACTGATGCATAACAATTTTATGACTGTTAATTTTATCTCCAATAGAAAATGATAAATCTACATTAGTAAACTTTCAACTCTTCAATGTTTGTATTAATATATACAATCATCTTTGATAAATCTATCCTTCGGAAAAAGCCATCTTGACTTAATTAATTTGTTATCTGATTCAATAATTTTCCTGTAAAGTCTTAACTGTATTCTCAATTTTTTCCTTTCCTCATAAAATTACTATTGACTATGTGATGAATAAATCTTTATTAACAGGCAGTAGAACTTAATCATGGAGAGTGGAGTCTCAATTGAAGAAGACATCCATAATAAACCTAACTAATGCCATCGATAAAAATAAATAACATGTAAATAATAGGTAATAATTACTTGGTCCAGAAAAATTACTTAGCTCAATGTACACAATTAAATGTACATTATTCAAAGTATTTTACTTTATTAATGAAAACCCTTTTAGGTTTTCAATTATGGAATAACTTAAACTTTACTGGGGTTTCTCAATGCTCTCTGATATTCACAGTATACATTTCCATTGCTTTCTGAAATTTAGTGGTAAAGCCATATCGTCCTTGATGCCTATAATACGGGAGAAAAAAAAAACCCTGCTGCTTTAAAAAAAAAAAAGAGAGGAGAGGCTCATTAGGTACGTGAGAGTTCAAATATATAGAATTATTTTTAGATTTGACCCAGACTTGGCTTTAAAAATGAAATAAAATATCTCAACTCCTTACAAAAAAATGTGAAGGGTGAAATAGCTAGTGAAAGCAGGCAAAAATACGGTACATGATGGATGTGGTTTGTTTTTATTTATGTTTTCTTTTTAATGGCCAAAATCTTGGAACCATGAGGCAGAAAGGAAATGAAAAGTAAGAATCTAGAAATATGTTTGAATTTAGAATTCAAATTTACAATTGGAATAAAGAGAACTATTTATTCACCAAAGAGTCAGAAGCAATTTTACAAGTGACAGAAAATCTTGAGCATATGATTAAAGCTTTACAGCGATTTATTAAATCTGTTTTACAAATTAGATGCAGCAGAGCCAGTTCTTTACACATACAATTTTAATTCAGAGTAATCTCTTTGAATTAGGTATTATTTCAGTTCTGCATAGTAAAATTGGCTTAAAAAAACCCACTTCTAAATTCACTCAGATAACAAGGATAGAACTTGAATTTAACATTGTATATGTCTGGTTGCAAGATTCTTAATACTTGCACTGAAAATCTTTATTTTCCTTAGAAATCTATGCTAACTTTTAAAGAAAAGTGAAGGATAGCCCAATGGGTTATAGATAAAAGGAAGGTGGAGATTAGTTACGACTCCTATTCCAGGACTAGGTCTGCTAAACAGCACTCTGTTTATAATATTTGACTGAATATGAAGTTTGAGAAAGAAAATGAGACATTTAATAGGAAATATTTGGGTGCAGTGTGGCCTACTACAAAGACCATAGATTTTAGAGTTCTATGGACAAGTTTAGTTTTCCTGTCTATTAAATAGAAAATAATACTCTCACTGTAGAATTTTTACAAATATAAGTGATAATGTGTAAGTACTTGGAGCAATGTCTGGCACATGCAAAGAGATCAATACATGATATTTATCACCTTTATATCTTTTTGCATACTGCTGCCTGGACTGAATTCAACACAGAATGATGTCTTACAGTGCAGATAAGTCACTGGAGTCAAGTTAATAGAGACAAATAAGAGTCAACTTAATAGAAGTCAAATGACTTAGGTGATAGCAACCTGAGGGATAGAAGGGTTGGTTGCATTTTTCAACTAAGAAAAAGTTGGGTTGTAATATTCAAAAACATAGCAATATCAGATAAGACATTAAAGAAAAAAAATGTGCTGAACATGGCTATGATCACCACATGACTCCCATGCCTACCTTTCAGCCAGAGAATGGCACACAGAGGGGGTGACAGAACCTGACATCCAGGAACATGTGGTGCAATTCCCATTCTTGACCTTCTCGGGGAACTGGATTAGAAGCCACCTGATGGAAACAGGCCACTGTTCTGGTACACAGATATGTCACTTTTCACAGGTCACTTACTTTTTTACAAATCACTGTAGTAAGTGTGTGTTCCCACAGAGTATCACTTCATACGCTTCTAGCTGCAATTCTGGAATGAATAAATCATCTTACATAAACTTTTTAGATTTTCAAAGAATAACACTGGGGAACAAAATTTTTGTTGCATCCACAAAAACACTTGCTCTTACCTAATTCAAGTGTGCTGATCTCAAATCTGACATTAGTTTTTCTCTGTAAGCTACAGTTTTTGCAATTCAAGATTTTAGGTTTTCATCTTATTGTAAAATTTTCAACATTTAGTTTAACATAATGAAGTAGAATGTCTTCTTGGGCATAATCTTTGTGAAAATATAATAATTTATATAATGCAATAAATACACTAATACACTAAAAGATATGATTGCATCAGAATTTGTCTAAAATTTCAAAATAGAACATATTAAAACACTTATTTTAATCATAAAATTTGTGCAAAACTTATTTAAATTTTATTCAGGCAAAAATTTGCGTTTGTAGCTCTTGCGTTTGTGTAGTTTTTGAGGACAGTATTGTTTGGTGCTCCAGCTGTAATCTGCTCATCACTAACAGCTCCAAGATTTTCGGGAAACTTATCAAGGTGACTGTTCAGGAAGTGAATCTTAACACACATGTTACATCCAATGTCGGAGAAAGCCAACAACGTCCTTTGAACCAGAAGTTCATAGTTTTCTGCTGTTTTGTTCCCAAGGAAGTTCTTTTTAACTGCCACAAAAGACTGCCATGCTGCTTTCTCCACCTTATGCATCTTCCTGGAAAATTCTTTGTCACATATGAGCGTTCGAATTTAAGGTCCATCAAATACACCTGCTTTTATCTTCTCGAAAGACAAGGCAGGAAAAGTAGAAATAATATGTTGAAAGCATTCACTTTCTCTATTCAAAGCCTGAACAAACTGCTTCATTAAGCCAAGTTTGATGTGAAGTGGGAGAAAAATGATCCTGTCTCAATTAACTACAGGTTCATTCACAATATTTTGCATCCCTACTTCCAGAGCTTCATGTTTCGGCCACTCCCTCTGTGTCCAGTGTTTCTCCCAAGCTCGGCTGTCCCACAAACACAGAAAGCAAGGATATTTTGTGAAACCTCCCTGTTGTCCTAGCAGGAAATTTACTATTTTAAGATTCACACAAATGATCCAGTTATGCTTCTCATACTTCAGAAAGTCGAGGACAATTTGAATGTCATTATAATTTTCTCACAGATGAGTTGAATAACCAATTGGAACCACTGCAGAAACATTACCGTTGTGTAGGAGAACATATTTCAGACTCCGTTTAGAGCTGTCAAGAAATAGCCTTCATTCTGTTGGACTAAGAGTAGTAACACCTAGCTGGCTGAGAAGACTAGTGATATAATGACAGTAAACAAAGTATTTGTCTTCAGAAAAAAAGTCCACAAAAATTTGTTCACGCTTCCTGAAATGGGATACTTTAGCTGACCAGTGAAGTACATTCTTTTCTTGAAGCCTGAAGGCTAATAACTCAGCTGCTTTCTTTGTTTGATAGGCCCAAATCTTTTACTGTCATTCAATTCGTTTGGCTAAACTGCTGAGGAGTTAGTGACCGCTTGGCATCAGAAGATGACCCTTCGGATTCTACAACCATTTCCTCATGCATTTTATAAAAATACACTTGATCACCATGTTCACTTTCTTCGTCCTTAGAAGAAATAAAACCATTGAAAACTGGAACCGGGAGTGTCTCAGAGTGTGGGATAGGTCGCATTCCCGAAGGAATATTAGGATATGCAATTATATGCCGTTTTTTCTTGCTGATGCCCTTTGTATGGATCAGACAGAAATAACAGTCACTGCTGTGGTCCTTAGGTTCATGCCAAACCATGAGAATACCAAAAGGCATTCCTTTGCATTTTCCTTTTGTCCAGTCACGAAGCATTTCTTCACAATTATGATACACAATATGAGGAGCCCAATTCTTGTCTTGATTGCCAAGGGGAACTTGAAAATAGGAAATATATGCATGTGTCACAAATGATGAAATATTGCACCTCTGACGTTGAAGCCACATATATAACAGAAGGTGTCAAGACTATTCCACATTTATGCCTACTCGAAGAAGCCATGATTCAATCTTAAAACAAAATAAGAGGGTGTTTTTATCAGATAATAATTTTTACATTTAAAAACAACTACAATTATGTAAAAGTGATGTTTGTAAAACATTAATTGCCTTGTGGTTATGTTCAATGCAAGAGTCGTTGCCCTTTAATTCTAATTTAAAAACCAATGCAGGCCATTAACTGTAACAAAAAGAAATTAAAATTGCATAAAAACTAGAGCATACACCAAAAAACGGATTTCAGATTTGGAATCAGCGATGCAGACATATATAGAAATGGTTCTAAAACCTCATACAACAGAAAAAAAAAAAAAAAATTGTTCCCCATTGAATCGGAAGAAACATAAAATCCTGTGCTGGTTAATAAGCTATTGATTCTGAGCTCTAATTCCACTTTTCCAAACTAATGACCCTGGGGCTGCAAATGCAAACCACTATTCTCTGTGAGCATTCCCACTAGACTCTGCCCAAAGAGGGCGCTAGAGAGCGAGCTACTAGAAAGCTTAACTGTTGATTTTCTTTTCCTCTTAGCATAGCCCCACTCTGTCTTTTCCTTGGCAGACACACTTTGTTCCAGAATCAAAGAGTTTTCCAGATTGATTTTCTTTTTCATCTCTTGCTGAACCAGTTTATCAAACCCCTTAGAGAGGACAGCATCATCCATCTGGTACCACTGTCCCTGCCAAGTGTCTGGCTTCCAGCTCCACACAGCCCCGCCCCTGACTCAGGCCAATGGATGAGGCCACTCCCCCAAATTTCAAAATTTTAATAATGACAACCTCTTTTTCATTGTTTCCCCAATGCTAGGGTGGTAACTTTTTCCTTAGTAACTACCTCTGACACCTTCTGTGGAAAAGAGCTAACTAACATAACATGTCGAAGATTTGCAGCCCGGAGATTTGTAGCCTTAGAAAGTCATGCTTGTGTGATTGAAACTTAATTTTGGGGAAAGTTCTCACCATACCTTGATAAGAATGATTAATTGTGCAAGCACTGGTTTATAACAAGCACCTGCTTTCTTTCTGGGAGTCTAGAATTTTGGTATGCAATAGGTAGAGAGTTCCTATGTGACTACTTCTAGTACAACCCTTGGGGCCTGACTAGGTGGTGGTGCAGTGGATAGAGCACTGGACTGGGACGCGGAGGACCCAGGTTCAAAACCCCAAGGTCATCAGCTTGAGTGGGGGCTCACCAGCTTGAGCGTGGGATCACAGACATGACCCAATGGTGACTGGTTTGAAGCCTAAGGTAACTGGCTTGGGCAAGGAGTAACTCACTCTGCTGTAGTTACCTGGTCAAGGCACACATGAGAAAGCAATCAATGAACAACTGAAGAGACTAAGGAGCCAAAAAGAATTAATGCTTCCCATCTCTCTCTTCCTGCCTGTCTTTCTCTCTGCGTGTATCTCTGCCACAAACAAAACAAACAAACAAACAAAAAACAACAACAACAAAAAAACACCTTGGGGCCTGAGTGTCTAATGTGGTTCTCTGGTAAACAACATTTCACATATGTTGGCAGAACTCATTGCTGAGGGAACTGCAAGCACTCTGCATGATGGCACTGGAAGAGGACCTTTGGAAACTTGAATCTGATTTCCTCCAGACTTCCCCTACACACCTTCTTCTTTTGCTAACTTTACTTCATATTCCATGGCTGTTATCGCTCGTGGCCATGGCTATGACTATATGCTGAGTCCTTTCAGCAAATCTAAGGGTAGTTATGAGGACCCTTGAAAGTCCTTTTTTTCCCCCTAGTTTTCTATACCTAGTGATTTTTATATCCAATACTTAGATTAAATTTTCTCTGTTTCTGTAACTAGTGTAGATTAAGCTCCAAACTAAAAATGTTCTTCAGCAGCAGTCTTCATACTTTGTACCTGTATCAGAATATTTACCTGGGCACAGTTACACATAAATCCATACACAATAGATACTAAGTCACAGGCTCTCGAAGAGAGGGTGGTTTAACACATATCCCTGATGAAGATAATACTTTAAAACAAATTTGGGAAAAATTTCTCAATGGTATGAAATAAGTTTATTCCCTGTTGAATACTTGTGAAGGTATTTAAAATAAATTATGTACACTCTATACACTTGCCTTGATGGAGTAAATTTACTTCTTTTATATGAGCACATCACTCTGGTCGTCAGCATATCCTTGAAACAATTAATATTTACATGTGCATACTTAATACCTTGGCAAATTGTTTTATAACATTATCATAACCATAAAATATGTAAGAAATCTCTATTTTGGATTTATACTAAAGTCTTTGATGAGGTCAATGAAAGTTAAATTGTAAAAAATGTGCACTAGTACAGTAAGAAGTTTTACCCCTTTCTTTTAAACAACATTTTAAGTAGCAAAGACGTTCTTGAATTTCTAGTAGACCCATAAGAAAATAACATGTACAATGAGGTTATAGACAATAAAAAGCCTCTCAATATTTTCTGTGGAATTCATATGTTTTATCAATAAATTGGCATAATAAAGGCCATAAAATTAAAAAAAAAACATGACATGCAAATGGAGCAGAGGTATTTTAATTACAAAACCCAAACATCTTTTGAATATATAGATATGTATGTAGCTCTCATCTTTTCTACCACCTACAGTATCCTCTTGGGATGACATTTATAATTTATAGACTGAAAATTAAAAAGCTTATTATCAGTCATAATATCATTCTGTATGTTTCTTTAACCACACAGAAACTTCATTTCTTTAACACGGCCCTTTTCTCCTTTATTTTCTTTTGATTCAGACTGGAATTGTCCAGCACCCTGATTCACCTGCCTCCTTCCTTCCTTGCATGTCTAATCTTTTAATTATTAAGACCTCAGAACAATTAAGTTCTGGTAAGCCTCAGGCAGAACTAAGCCTTGGGCCTGTGAATCACAAAAACAGAGTTTCAGTCCAACTAAAGATAACATCTAGGCCTCAGTAGCGTTTCAACTGCAGATCCATGAAAGTGGAACAACCCTATAGACCACACCCTCACAGAATTAAAATGATACCATTGCTGAAATCAGGACCTAATACAATGATCAACTACTTCCCACCCTGACTGCAACCAACCAGCAGAGCCCACGATCCCAACTCCAGTGGTCAGCATGATTAATGATTTTTCCTGTATATAATCTATTCCCTAAAAGCTATCAGAAAGCAGGTTTTAGACAGTAGCTCACCTTTGCTTCTTGGCTTTGCACCATTTCCTTACATAAACCTTTACTTTCTTTGCTGCAAACTTCTGTTCACGTCTTGTTGGGCTTTGATGTGCACAGGCAAACGAATCCTTTAGCTCAGTGTCATTTCCAAAGGTGATGTGGCAGTTAGTGACCTCACTATTTTATCCTGATTTTTAAAGCAGTATTTTAAGCAAACTGAACAATTCAAGTCATTCCTTAAGAATTTGGGATTAAACTGGATGATTCAAGGAGACCCTGGATTGATTGAACGCACCTGCTCTGATCAAGGTTGTTTCCAGAACAGAGATGGAGATGTCTGGGCACTGGTCTAGATTCGGGTTTGTTCATGTAACAACTTCGCAAGCTTTCCTTACACATTGTAAATATTAAACACTGCCACAGGATGCTTGGAACAGGATATTTTGATACCTCTGTACTTTTGAAGTTAACCTTGGAAAAAATGCTAGGATATCAGCAGTCACAATTTCTTTCTCTTGTCACCTCATGGTATTGCCACATTCTACAAGTCCTAGTTGGCCAATTCATTGTTTTTGGCTTGCTATTACACCTGTCTGAAATGAACAAGGTCCTTGAATTCATATTTCATATTAAAAAATACTTTCGTCCTCCTTAAAGGAAGTATTTCAGATCTTTTCCAACACATCTTTTGAATGAATTGCCTCATTGTTTCTTAATGGGTTATTGATAGAACTTTGGATGGGATGATTCTTTGTGTTTGCCATATGGCAGGATATTTAAAACCCCTGCTTTTGTCTACTAAAAACCTACATTATCCCCCTCCATCATTTTGACTACCAAATAAACCACATACATCCTTGATATAAGACATGTGCTCTATTTGAAAAGTACTACGCTTGAATTTTTTCATAATTTAAGTATAATTACAATTGTTAGAAAATTTAAGAGTCAATAAGGACATCGTTTCAAAATTGATCATATTTTGTTCCTGTCTGTGGTATTTATTTTCTTTGTCCACACCTAATGTCTTGGCCCCTTTCTGGGCTAGTGTCTCAACTTCGTCACATCCATGGCAACATCGTTTTCATACTGGATGACATTTTCCTTGGACACTAAAAGCTCATGTCATTTTTTGGTCAAGAGGACTATTTTATCCTTTCTCTTAACAAAGTTTTCCTCTCCTACTAAACTACCCACTGAATTCCAATTTCCTGTCTAAGGCAAACCTTCAGTTCTCTACTAATTTGTCAAAGCACAAATGAGTCGTTGGCCCTGAGTCATCAAGGAATTTCCAGTTTGGTTACCAGATTTAACCACTTCCAAGGGATACTTTTATGAATCATTTATATTTTTACTTTCCCCTCTCTAATCCTTCAGATTTCCCTTCACAATCATGTCACATTTCAGTTTTATAATAAAATCTACATTATTCTTTCAACGACAGTGGCAGACACCTTCTAACTAAAACAAGAATTGCTTTCCTCACTTGGGTAAAGAGAAGTCTTTCTCAGAACGCAGTGATGTGTCTGAAAGCTTGAGGACAAACTGTGCTTACTGAGCTGTTGAGACCGTGGGCAAGTTCTTTCACTTCTCTGACTAAGTGTGTCTATTTTAAATGAAGGGCAGGGCCAGCTGGTCTCTGAAACTTCCAGCAACACTCTGAGTCTAGAATAAACTCTAAAGGAAGTTAGTATTGTCTGGGAAGTAGAGAACAGGCGATACTTGTATTTTAAACTCTCGGGTACAGTGTGAATGGAGACTACTTGTAGTTTTTGAGTAGTCACTGAGTCATAATGAACAACTTAAGGTATATATAAGAGAACTAATGCAGAAAATGTGCTAAAGTGGCTTCTGCACTGTACTCTAGAAGATTCCCCGTGTTCTGATCCTTTCCCCAATTTATTGAATATATTTTGCACAACTTCATTTTGTTATTTTTTAAGACCCAGCTTCAATGCAAACCAGACAAATAACTGAGTGGCTCCACACTGAAGTCCTCTTACTTGAGCATAAATCCAGGCTGTTTGTGACAATACATTTCTAAATCAAATCCATTTTTTTAAAATGAGAGGAGGAGAGATAGTGATACAGACTCCTGCATGTACCCCAACCAAGATCCACCCAGCAACCCCCACTATGGACAGTGCTCAAATCAACTGAGCTATTTTTATTGCCTAAGAGAAAGAAAAAGAAAGATGTGTTGAACGTTCAACATTTCAAATTACTACTCTTAATCCAGTTGTGTTTAAAAGATAAAGTTATATGTTGATGAATATTTTCAAATTAATTGCATCCAAGTAAAAATGTAATACCTACTCTAATATATTTTTGAACATATATTTAAAAAAATCTCAGTAAAGTGTAAGTATAATAAGTAATAAAATAAAAATATTTATAGCTATATATTCATGAGCACAGATTAAGTGACATACAAAATTTTAACTATATTATTACATTAAATTCACCCTTGGCATTTCTCCATGAAATTCATACATCATTTTTTATTCATTCTGTATGTATCCATTTTGAAATGTTCCTTTTAAAATCTCTTTTACTAAAAAAAGCGAGACATGAAGAAACCCAATTTAAATAAAATTTACCAATTTAAAAATGCAGATCTCTTATAACTATTAGGAAATATAGGGGATCAATATTTTATATGCTGTGTTTTTTTTTTTAGTGCTGAGTCACTGAATCTTAGGAGGATAATGATACATTCTCAGTCCCTGGTTCAAACTCTGTAATGGTACATCATCTTAAAATAAAACCAAAGTATTGAATACTTAAGACAGCCTCCATGCATCAACATGATCTGTCTCCGTGACTTCATGCACTTCTCTCCCAGACTCACTCCATTCCAGCCGCTCTGGAATTCCAACTTTATATGTGTTCTTGTTTTAGGACATTTGCACTGGTCAATTTCTCTGCCTGATACAACTTTCTCTGACTGTCTCATGTTCTTCAAGTATTTGCTTAAATCCTACCTTTCCAGTGAGAACTCCCACTATGTTTTTATCTTATTTATTTATTTATTTATTTGGTGATAGAGACAGAAAGAGGGATAGATAAGGACAGACAGAGAGGAAGGGAAAGAGATGAGAAGCATCAATTCTTTGTTGTGGCACCTCAGTGTTCATTGATTGTTTTCTCATATGTGCCTTGACTGGGGTGAGGGGGGGCTACAGCAGAATGAGTGACCCCTTGCTCAAGCTGGCAACTTTGGGCTCAAACTGGTGAGCCTTGCTTGAACCAGATGAGCCCACACTCAAGCCAACACCTTGGGTTTTCGAACCTGAGTCCTCTGTGTCCCAGTCCGATGCTCTATCCACTGCACCACCATCTGGTGAAGCCCACTATATTTTTAATTGTAACCCATCTCATATTTCAGTTCTTTCAAATTAACAGTCAAAATATAGCATGTCCTGCTCTATATTTTTTCTTTTTTGCTGTTTTCTATGAGACTTTGTGCCTTGTAAAACATCATATGATTTATTAACATTTAATTAGTGAAATGTAAACTGCAAAAAGCGGAGTTGTCACTATGGTCTGAATGTTTGTGTCCCCTGCCCCCCAACTCCAACTCATATGTTGAAATCCTAATGCCCAATTCCATGGCATTAGTAAGTAGAGCCTTTGGAAGGTGAATAGGTCAAGATGATGGAGCCTTCATAAATGGGATTAATGCCTTTATGAAAGAAGACCAGACAACCCTTCTCCCTGTGAAGACACAGAGAAAGGTAGGCAATCAGCAACCTGAAAGAGAGCCCTCACTTAACCATGCTGGCACCCTGATTTTACACTTCCAGCCTCCAGAACTGTGAGAGATAAATTTCTCTTATTTATAAGTCATCTTGTCTGTTATTTTCTCAAAGCAGCCTGAACCGAGTAAGACAGCTGTTTACCTATTTTGTGCATTAATGTTTCACAATTATCTAAAACAATAACTAGTTTACACTAAGTACTCAATAAATAGTTAGTTTTTTTGAAGAAAAATAGCATGACTAGATAATCGTGGTGAAGATGATGATGATGATAAGGATAGTGATTTTTCTGTTTTCTACCCTGGGCTAAGTATTTTACTTTCACAATTAACCTAAACTTTCCCATAAATACTATGGCAAATTAATATTATGATTCTTGTTTTACCAATATAAAAATTGTGACTTGAGAAGTTAAAGAATTTGTCCTACATTATACAGCTGATAAACTAGTAGGCCAGGGGTTAGTGAATTTCGATCTGTAAGCTTTCAAGTCTATGTTCTTACCCTATACAATGTTATAACCTCTGAAATTACAATTTGGATAAGTTATTATACTTGCTTTGATCTCTAACCAATAAGGAAAATATATTTCTTTTATGAGGTCCATATATTGCAAATACCACAATTCAGTAAGTCATTTCTTTTAATGAACCCATTGATTTTTATACGTTCTGTTATTCTGGTCATTGAACTCAAGATTCATTTATCTCACTTCTGTTCATTGTATAAAATTCTGTGAATTAATTGTTATGAATATCTTGTGAAAGTTTACTAGCACAATTGCACTATTTGAACATGAAATATGTAGCTTGAAAACTTTAATTAACTCAGCTTTTCTGATAACACAAAATTACAAGTAAGAAAGTTATGGGATATGAGGGAGCAACATTGTCAAGGGAAAGACCATAAAGGCCTAAAGATTAAAGGTGGCTAAACTAAAAATAAAACAAAAAATATACAATAGTTATTCTCAACAAAGATATATACTATGAAGATTGGAGGTAGAGAATAAGAAAAGAAAAATGAATGTAAAATTAAGCAGATGGGAAATAGTCTCATTGTAAAGTATGGTCTACATAGCAGTCAAGTGTGTGAGCTCTCACAAGTTTGTTCATTTTTAAATTGGTGATAAAACGAATACCTACCTCAAAAAAGTTACTTAGAGAAAAAACTTAGTTTTTACTAAAATTTTTTAAAATCAGTACCTAGCAATCACAAATGTTTTCTATGACTATTTTTTATGTCTTTGATGAACACATATATATTTCTTTACTTTCTTATTAAAAATTTCAAGTGTTCATGACTAATTTGACCTGCATATCTAGCTAGATGTAGGTACGGCCTTAGCTGGATGGCACGGCTGGTCAGACCATTGTCCCGATATGCAGAGGTTGCCAGTTCGATCCCTAATCAGTCAGGGCACATACAAACACAGATCAATGTTTCTGTCTGTTTCTTTCTCTCCATTCCTCTCTCTTAAAATTCATAAAAAAAAATTTAAAAAGAAGTAAATATAAATGCCAGTCAATTTAATATTTCTCCTTTTCTTCTTTTTCTTCTCTTTTCCATCTGTGGCATGTGGGTATAGGTAGAAACATATACTAATCTGATAGAAAAAGAAACAGCCTCTTAACTATCCTAAATATTGTCCTCCCAGTCTTAGCTGGTCTTTGTACCTAACCCCTCCTGGTTTTTGAGCATGGCTTAACAGCCATGCAAATATCTATAGCCATACAATGGGTACAGTATCCATACTCAGCATCCCCTTTCTCCAGACAACAGGTTTATTCTAGCCAGCAGCTCTCAGCACGCCTGTGTTCATCACTGGAATTCCAGAAATGACTAAGTTTCCTGCACACCATGAGCAAGAAATTGATAATGGCAAGCATTAATGCAGGCAGAAACTTCAGAGAGATGAATGGGTTTTACCTTAAATAAGTCGTAAATATGGAGCCAGGGTCATTTGCAGTTGGTCAGATGGTGGTAGCACACTAACTGCCCTTCAGCCCACTTCCAGGCTTCCCTCTGACCTTGACCTCCACCCTGGTACAGCCCTTCCCTCATCCACTATTTCTAACCCTAGACATCAGGGTCATAGTTGCAGTAGGTTCAAGTACAGGGTGTTTAGCTCAAGATTTGAATGAGCATCCATCTTTTGAAAATTTCTTGGTACTAAAAATAAGTACAAATTTAGAGTGAATTTTAGAGTACATAAATGTCACTAAGCTAAAACATAGCAAAATGGCTAACTTATAATAACTATGTTAACTTTTCTTTTTAAGTTCTTGCTGTCTGAATGCCTTCTATCCTACTCAGAATAGCACAGAAATTACTCCTCAAAAGCCCTTCTTTGTCTTTCAAGTCTGACTAGCCATTTCTTCTTTGGTTTCTCGTAGTACAATGTCTGCACAGGTAACACAAATGCTGACTGACTTCTCTCCTCTAGGAGACTGGGTCCTGCTGTCGGGCACAAAACAGATTTTATTAACCTACATATTCCCCAGAACTAACGTATTGCTCATTAAGTAAGGGATACTCATAAAAATATATCACTAAATGGTTAAATAAGAGATCTATAATTAGAAACAGCTCTTAATTTCTTAAGAATAAACTGATGAGTTAGAAATGACTTCAGAGCCCTGGCTTGTTGGCTCAGTGGATAGAGCGTTGGCCCTATCCACTGTGGACGTCCCAGGTTCAATTCCCAGTGAGGGTACAAATAAGAAGTAATCATTTGCTTCTCTTCCTTTCTTGCAGCCAGTGGTTCAATTGGTTTGATTGTCAGCCCCGGGCACTGAGGATAACTTGGTTGATTAGAGATTGGCCCAGAAGGTGTTTGCCAGGTAGATCCCAGTCTGGGTGCATGTGGGTGTCCGTCTCTCTATCTCCCTTCCTTTTACTTAAAAAAAGAAAATGACTTTAGCCCTGGCCGGTTGGCTCAGCGGTAGAGCGTCGGCCTAGCGTGCGGAGGACCCGGGTTCGATTCCCGGCCAGGGCACATAGGAGAAGCGCCCATTTGCTTCTCCACCCCTCCGCCGCGCTTTCCTCTCTGTCTCTCTCTTCCCCTCCCGCAGCCAAGGCTCCATTGGAGCAAAGATGGCCCGGGCGCTGGGCATGGCTCTGTGGCCTCTGCCTCAGGCGCTAGAGTGGCTCTGGTCGCAATATGGCGACGCCCAGGATGGGCAGAGCATCGCCCCCTGGGGGGCAGAGCACCGCCCCTGGTGGGCGTGCCGGGTGGATCCCGGTCGGGCGCATGCGGGAGTCTGTCTGACTGTCTATCCCCGTTTCCAGCTTCAGAAAAATGAAAAAAAAAAAAAAAAAAAAGAAAAAAAAAAAAAAAAAGAAAATGACTTTAGAAATGCCTATTTACCTGCCTTCAGTAAAACTATTAAGCAAGCAAATATATTCTTGTTTAATATACTGCACACAAAAATTAGGGGATATTTTATCAATTCATACTAATTTTGAAATATTACCTAATTTTTGTGAGCAGTATATATAGCTATAACTTAGTCTTATATATCATAGATATTGATAAAAACATACAAACAGATATCTCATTTATGAAAATATGAATTTTGATTGTGTCATGAAAAAACAAACAATTCATATCCCATGATTAAAATTATTTAAGTACGTCATTTAAATTTTCTCCAATTAGATTTAAGTTACATCACCAAAAAAAATGCAGATGGATTGCTACTTAAAACTAAAAATTCTAAACAGAGCTTCCCGCCCTGAAATTACTATGTTTCCATATTCCTTATTGAAAATAACAGTTTATAAATAATTTCATCACAAAGTGTTATTTGGCTACTATATTAAAGTGTTTTCCCTCCAGAAAACTGCTGACTTCTGAAAGCATCGTTTCACTCATTAGTTGCAAAAATTGCAGAAGACAAACTATTCATAACACATGAACCATATTTCTAGGGCCAAATCTTACCATCACTATATCATTAATAAAAACAATACCATACATTTTATAAAAATTTACATTTGAAAAAGTACTTACATGCACACTCTATTTTTTTTTTTTTTTTGTATTTTTCTGAAGTGAGAATCAGGGAGACAGAGAGACAGAGTCTCAAATGTGCCTGACCAGGTTCCACCGGCATGCCCACGGGGCGGGGGGGGGGTGCTCTGTCCATCTGGGGCATTGCTCCATTGCAGGAGTCGGGGACCTATGGCTCCCAAGCCAGATGTGGCTCTTTTGATGGCTGCATCTGGCTTGCAGACAAACCTTTAATAAAAAAGTAATAACGTTAAAAATAGAAAACATTCTCATGCATTACAATCCATTCATTTCTTACCGCTCATGTTCATGGTTGCGGGTGGCTGGAGCCAATCATAACTGTCCTCTGGGACAACACCAAATTTTTATTGGATAATGTGTAACGTACATGGGTCCTTGTATGACTCTCATGGAATTACATTTTAAAATATGTGGCATTCATGGCTCTCTCAGCCAAAAAGTTTCCTGACCCCTGCTCCATTGCAACCAGAGCCATTCTAGCGCCTGAGGCGGAGGCCATGGAGCCATCCTCAACACCCAAGTCAACTTTGCTCCAATGGAGCCTTGACTGCGGGAGGGGAAGAGAGAGATAGAGAGAAAGGAGAGGGGAAGAGTGGAGAAGCAAATGGGCGCTTCTCCTGTGTGCCCTGGCCAGGATCAAACCCAGGACTTACACAATCCGGGCCGACGCTCTACTGTTGAGCTAACTGGCCAAGGCCCACAGTCTATTTTTAACATTACTCTCACAACATATATAATGGTGAGGGCTAGCATTTTTAATCTTAAATTATAATAGTTTTTAAAGTCTATTTCTCAAAATCTAATAAATTATTTTGGTTTAGAAACCTGACAAGAAAACGTGGAAGTATTCATAAAACCCACACCTTTGCTCTGTATCACTCTGCAGAAAACGGAAATTAGTGATGATTGAAAACAATTCTTGTATTCATATTCTAAATTCAGAGATGCATGCTTAGGAAAGACTGAGCTAAATGTTATGCTATCTAAAAGCCACACAAGAATAACACCTTGAAGCTAGTATAATAAATACGTTTGTTGAATTATGGTTCAAATGTGGGATTTTCACCTGCAATTATCCTTAATCCTGGCATCTCAAACATATTCCTTTTTTCTTTTTAATATTTTAATCAGGGGTCCCATTTGAGCTGGAATTTAAAAAGGCTCAGAACTATTCCTGCCTTGACACAAAACGTTTGGGTTTTGTTATGACTATAACAAGTAATGCTTTTCTAATCCTCCATTTCAGAGTAGGACTGCGAAAAGTAGCTTTTGATGTTTGGTATTATTATTATTTGCTTTCTTTTTCTGGCAGTTGATCTTGGCATTCTAGATTGTTTCTTCAAACACTGTAGCAATAGCACACCCTCCCAAAGTTTGGCTACTGATTTAGAACAAAGAAGCTGGATGTTCTCTGTGTCATTTCCCTATTCAGTAATCTTTCAATTTTAACTTGCATTAGATTTTCATTCTAAATTAATTAACTTTAAATATGAAAATGCTTCATTAATGTGTAATATTAACATAGAAAAAGGAAGACAGTATAAAATAGCTTAATGAGTCTCATAGCAAATGCAGAATTGGCCAAAACAATTTCTAGTTTAAAAGATTTACTGACTTCAATGCATTTAAAATTTGAAAAGGAAATAAACACCTGTTATCCTTAAGCCAAAATATTACTCATAACATTGATTTGCTCTAGGAATCTATTTTACATTATATGACTTTATTTTTTCTGTTATTTTGTGTGTCTTAGTCATCTTTTACTATCATTTCAATGCTTATTTATTTAACCAAAGAATAATAATGAATTAAATTTCTCTTGAAACAAAAAATGAGGAAGAAGTGGTATCTCAAAAGTTATAGGACAGTCTGACCTGTGGTGGCACAGTGGATAAAGCATTGACTTGGAATGCTGAGGTCACTGATTCGAAACCCTGGGCTTGCCTGGTCAAGGCACATATGGGAGTTGATGCTTCCTGCTCCTCCTCCTCTTCTTTCTCTCTCTCTTCTCTAAAATAAATAAATAAAATCTTTTAAAAAGTTATAGGACTAATTGTATATGTATATGTTTTATAAAATTGTTTATTTGTAAATTGTTATTTCTTAGTTGGTCTAATCCTTAATCCTAGATACCCCCAAATTATTGTATGATAAAAATAAAACTTGTAGTAAAATATAAATAAATTTATCTCAAACAAAAATAACATTGCACATAGACTAAAAATATTATACATACAAACTCATTTATTTATTTTTACAACATTATCAATTAGCTGCCTTATTTTACAAATAAAGAAACTGAGGTTGGAGAGGTTAAACAGATTGCATAGATTCTTCTAGTTAGTAAATTCCTGGGCTAACATTTGAACCCAATAATGACTAAAACAAACAAACAAACAAATAAACAAAAAACCCATGTTTGATACTACTTGCTACTTGCATGATAAATTGGAATATATAGTATATAATATATGTGTGGATTATTCAGAAATATACGTTAAAGTATACTGGATATGTCTGTCACAAGTTCTCTATATGACTTTGGATTAGCTGATTACTGAGATTTAATATCTTAGCCATAACATAAAGGAATGAATTAACCTAATTCAATTAAAACTACATTTTTAGAAAACAAATGAGGTGCCCAATTAATCATGACCTGTCTTACAATTATAAGCTTTAAAAACAATAATTGGCAACAAAAATAATTTATATGGGTGATCATCTCAACATTTTAGTGTTTTAATATTTTCTCCTGGTACTTTCTTGTAAATGCATGGCCACTTAGGAATTACTGCACTGCAACATGCAATTTTTTTTAAGTCACAAAAGCTCCCAAAACACTGAGCTAGAGAAATTCTGTCACTGTCACAAGAATGTACTTAAATGCTAGTAAACAACTAACAAGACTGATGTTTTGCAGTTTACAAGAAAATACTCTTATAAATAACCTAAATTGTCTGCAGTAGGTTGGTCAGTTTCAGTTTTAGCTGCTTTTCTAATCACAATGGAATAAAAGAAATTAGATCTAGATTATTGGCAGAAGACAAAATAGCTCATCAGTAGTAGTACAAAACCTGCAGTCCTTGAATCCTGTGGGAAGGGTGGCAATGTACAGTGTGCATAGCAGCATTGTTTCTCAGAATCTCAGCTACCTTTGGTAATCACATTAACTCTCAGCAGTGGGAGAGAATTCCTGTTGCTTCACTTGATATCTTTGATCACATTAGTACTTACATTTTTTTCTCTTTAGTCATTTTGAGGTTTGTTTTAGAGCATTATGGTTTTGATTTTCATTTTCTTGCTGATTAAAAGAAATTAAATTTCTTTTTATTTGCCATTTGTTACTCTTTCTATGAAGTCTCTGTTTTTAGCTTGTTTTTCTACTGTGTTGTCAACTCAATCTGTAAATATGTTTATGTTCTGGACATGAATCTCAAATCAAATGCATGTAAGGCAAATATAGTCTTAGGATCTGTTGATTTGCTTTTTGTTCGCTTGCTTTCTTTTTAATAAACAATTTATTAATTTTAATGTAGTCAAATGTATTAATTGTTCATTCTATTTTTGGTGCTTTTTATGTTCCATTAAAGAAGTGGTTGCCCTCACAAAAGTGATGATGGAACCTTTTTTTTTTCCCCCTAATAGCCTGATTATTATTCACATTTTAGTCTCTGATCTGAATGCTACTCATCTTCCATGTGAAATTGATTTTTGTGGATGGAATGTCCAAAAAAATCTTTAATTCACATGCATATCTAATCAACTCAGAACTATTTATTAAAATGCTCTCCATTAACTGCAGTGTAACTTTTGTCATAAATTAGGTGACCATGTATACATTGGCCGGTTTTGGACTTTATTCTGTTCCATTGGTACATTTATTCATCATTGTACTGAAACCTCAATGTCTTAATCATGATAGCTTTATAATAGGTCTTATATCTATCGTTTTAAACCCTTCTTTGTTTGTTTTCATCAAATTGTCTTGGTGTTCTTAAGTCTTCATTTTTTCAGAAGTTTTTACATCATTTTGTTGATTTAAAAACAAAACAAAAAAATCTGTATTGTGTTGAAATTTCTTTCAACTGAGAAAGAAATGTTATCTTAATAAAATTTTTGATTTATCAACATAGTATACATTACATGTGTTTAGAATTTCTTTAATTTTTATTCTTTTGCACTTTTCAATATAGGTATCAGTTATTTCAGTTTTATTAATGCTTTGGTAACTGGTATATTTTTAGGTTTTTTTTTCTTTGTTACTGAAATTTAAATGATTTTTGTACATTGATCATTGTAATCAGCAAGCTTGCTTAATTCACTGGTTAATTTTAATAGTTGGTAGAGTTTCCGTATAATAAAGTACATTGTCTTCAAATAAATACACTCTCATTTCTTACTTTCTATTTATGTATTTTATTTTATCATATTGCCTTTTGTTTTGACATATTAAATATATATGATTATAGAAGACAGCCTTATTTTTCATTCCCAATTACAGAACAAAACTCTCAATATTTATTGTGTGATTTTAACTATGAGTTTAATAAAGAAATTCTTTTATTCCTAATTCATTGAGTTTATCATAAATGTATATTAAATTAATACATTTTTGCATCTATTGAGATGATTCTAGAAATTTCCCCCTTTTTCTGTTAATGTAGTGAATTATAATTATAGATTTAAAATATTAAACCTCACTTGTATACCTGCTTCATTAATCATGCCGTATTGTCATTTTTATAAGACCCAAAATTTGGTTAATAATAAGTTTATAATTTTTTACCTCTGCTTATGACAAGAACTTAATTGTAATTTTTTTTCTTGTAATGATTTTATAAACTTTATATATCAAGCTTATACTGGCCTCCTGAAAATCTTGGTACACATTTTTTGTTATGTTTTCTAAAATATTTTATATAGCATGGGCTATTTCTCCCAAAACTATTAAGTGGAATTTATTATTGAAGCCATCTAAACCTGGTAGCTTCTAATAAGAATTTTTTCTGTAATACCTTTAATGTTTTGATAGATATTAAAGATATTGAATCAAATTTTCTATTTTTTTCTGTCAGTTTTGATAAACTATATTTCTAAATAAATTTATATTTAATCCAAATTGCCAGATTGGCCATAATTTATTCAGAATATCCACTTATTAGATCTATTAATGCAAGCTCATAATGCTGTCCCCATTCTTGTTCTTGCTATTGGTGATTTCTGTTTTCTTCCTTTTCTTCTTAATTAACCAAAGGTCTGTCATTTTGATTGATTTTGTCAAAAAAACAAATTTTTATATTTTTTGACCATCTACTGTATATTTGTTCTAGTTACCATTTATTCCTTTTATTTGGGTTTAATTTTATGTTGTTTCTAATTTATTTAGATGAAAGCTTAGTTCATTTATTTTCAGGCTTCTTTACTACTATATAGATGTAAAGATAATGTTCCTCTAACCTTGATTTAGCTGATCACACTTTTGTTATGTGTTATTTTCTTTATAATAGAGCTTAAACTTTTTTAAATTGATATTTTAACTAATTTTCAGTGAATTATTCAAGGATGTGTTGTTCAATTTTCAAGAAGTTGGAAATTTTAAAGTTGAAATTGTTTTCTTTGTGTTCATTATTCTTGTTTGGTTAATCATTTATACTTTAATGCTATTCTCACAAAATATAAACTAAATTACTTAAGTGTTTTGTAATTTGTTAACATTTACTTTATTGCTTATAGTAAGACCAGTTTTTCTAAAAATTACAATAAAGCTATGAAAATCTCAAGCTTATTCCAATTTTTGGAATATTAACTTGGCTGAGAAAGCCAAATGGTTTCTTTCTTCTTCCATTCCTTCCAACACATCTGGTTTTGGTAGTGTGCTTTTTCTATTTAGCATTAGAATTTCCCTAAAAGAAAATCTGTCTGTTTTTGAGAAATCCAAAAGAAAAAACAATTAAGCATTTATATATTGCATTTCAGTATAATAGCAACAGGAGCCTAAACTTTTAATGTATACCTTTATCTATACTTTGTAGCCATGAGTACATTTCAGCTGTAAAATAATTTGATATACGCTTACATGATATTTGCTTTTGAGAAAAATTGGATCAATCTTGAATAGTTAAATCCAGACACCCTAAATTCTGAATCCTACACTCCTGTCAAGTGGATGGATGACGAGTAATGTATTTAGGAAACTACAGGAAGCTGTATCTTAATTCTGTTTTGATGTGTTTTTCTCTATCACAGTTTTTGTTCTTGTTAATGAACCCTATATTTTCTTTGACCGGTAGGATCCTCTTCCATTTGGCTTTGTGTACTTTAGACATGATCTAAGTAGCTTTGAAAGCTTCTTTGTTCTCTGGTATGTGAAGTTGATTCAGATCCATCTTATATATTTGTGTCCTTAACCTGAAATTGTTTCTGTTTCTGAGGAGTCCTAGTTCCTATTTGTGGAAGAGAAATATTTAGAGATCATAATCTGGGCACTCAGTGTGATCAAGTCCAGTGAGCCAGTGAGCTTGTTCACTTTACTGCAAAGTAATCTTATCAATACTGTTAGTTTAGTATGACACAATTTCTGCTTCATTCTTCTCAAAACAATCTTGCTATTTGACTCTTCAATCATTCTTGTGTGTTCTATGGATTTTTCTTGGTTGAGTAAAATACTTTCAAGAATATACATTTGAGTTTCCCAGAGTTTTGAGATCTGACAACGGAATAATCTAATTGTCATGTTGTATAGAAATTCTAAGGATTCAATGTCCTGAAGTGTGACACACGAGATGTTATAAACAAAATTTGGAAAGAATATATGTGATGCTGTCACTATCTAACATTTTTGAATAAGGACAAAGTGGGAAAAGATTATGTTTAGCTGTCTTGATGTTACCATGAAAGGACAAGAGAGATAGTAGTTATTTGTATTTTTTCCACAATAGTTAAAAATACTTCTTAAGAAAGTTCTTGGTGTTTTGTTTATTTTATTTTTATCATTGTTTTGTGTGTGTGTGTGTGTGTGTGTGTGTGTGAGGATTGTGAAGTCTGTCAAGCAATAAATACACTATGAGCTCTAAATATATTTCCATAAATATAGCAAAAAGAGTTTTATAAGAAATTTCATACACATTGTCTTCTAAAAGCAATTTTCAGCCTGTTTCAAGAGATAATATGATGTCAATGTTAAAAGATGATTTAAAAAAACAACTAAAAGCTGTGTAATACTGTAATAGATATATCATTTATATATGATTTTTTTAAAAAAAATGAATTTGGATTAGAATATATCCACTCATTTATTAATTTATTTATTTACCCATGCATCTTTTCCCAAAGATGTTAAAGTGATCTGTAGAAATGTATATAGTATAAATATAAAAACAACACAATACTAGAATTGTCAAATGAAGAGGAATTATGTAAAAAGAAAAATGACTATAAGAATTAATAATTTTAGAAATATGTACAACTTATAAATTGAGACTTTAACTTCTTTTAATTTATATTAATAGTATGAAGTTAAAGATTTAACAACTAAGATATTCAACACTAAGTTGTTTACTAGAGCAGTGGTGTGTTGAATATTTAACACAACATAAATGTCCCAAGGTATAGGAATCTAATTAAATGATGGTATATTCATATGATATATTATTATAAAGTTACTAAATATCATGTTTTCAAATAATGTTTAATGACATGAAAGTACTCATATAACAATTTTTAATATAAACAAATGTTATATTTTATTATATTATATTTTGTTATATTATATTTTAGCGCATTTGAAATCTTAAAATAATCTTAAATCTTAATTTGAAATGTTAAAATAAAAGTCATTAACATAAAATTCATAGAAAACTGTAATATAAATAAATCCAAGTAGTTAAAGTGGTTATTATAGATGGTAATTTTCAGGTAATATTCAATTTATTTTATATTCTTATCTATTTCTTAATGATTTTACAAACATTTCCTTTGTAGGATTGCTTTTTTGATGAGATAAAATTTTATTGACTCTTTAGAATTTAACACATGCAAAATTTTAAATTTAGATTTATATGATGGTATAATGGTAAAATACAAGTAAGAAAATTAATTTATACATACATTTAAAAGAGTAATTAGCATGCTTTGAAGTATTTTCAATCTGCTAAAATGGACCACACATTTAGGACCAAGATTCTGGATAACCAGGTAAACACACACAAAAAACTCTTCTATGATTGGCAGTATAAATAAGTTAAAAGCAAACCAGATACTCAGAGGAAACACAATTGTCCCTCCTAATGGGGTTTAAGAAACCTTTTGTTGGTATTTACAAGAGGATAATGGTATACTGTCAAATGGAATAGATAGGAAGTCTTTGTTGAATGAGCAGAATTTAAACTCAACATTTAGGTTTGAACATTTGAACAGGTAGAGGGGACACTGGATAGACATTACGAACAGAGAAAAAAAACAAGAACAAAGCCATGAAGTGATGAATGAGCATCACCTGTTTCAGGTCATTTAAGATGACAAGAATAAAGGGTTTGTGCTGGAGAGATTTTGATAAAGTATGACATTCAGATGTGAAATACAAAGCTCTTGGAGAGAGAATATAAGACTCTTGAAGATAAAGATGTAATTAGAAAGAAAAAGATGGATGGAAGGAAGGAAGGAAGGAAGGAAGGAAGGAAGGAAGGAAGGAAGGAAGGAAGGAAGGAAGGAAGGAAGGAAGGAAGGTAGGAAGGAAGGAAGGAAGACATAGACAGAGATAGAGAAGATACATTACATTATGTTGGAGGGGAAGAGTATGTATCACTCACTACCTTAAAAAGTATGCATCAACCCAACAGAAGATGACAAACGCTCAAAAATAATAATTTTGTGTATTTAAAAAGAATACATTATAACTTCATAATGATAGCTATTTATTGACCTTTTAGGGAGTTCTGGAAGTTTTAACTTGTCTTTAATCTTTACAAAAATTTTCAAGGTAGAATTCCTTATTTCTATTTTAAAGATAAGGATAGTAAATGGTTAAATTGCCAACACTGTATAACTGCTAAACGGTAAAGTGAGGCTTTTCACCTGTTGTGCCTAGCTAGTTACAATGCTTATATCCATTCGCATATCTATAATTTGGTGGCTAAAAATGCAGACTCCAGATTAAGACATATGGATTTAAAAAGAGTTCCATTAGCTGTTAAAATCTCTTAGTATCTCAATCACTTCATTTTATTACTGAATTTGATAATATATCTCATATGTCAGTTTTGAAGATTAAATGACTTGTAGCACATAACATTTATGTTTCATTATGCTTCCCTGTCTAGCCTCACCTTGACATCTTGTGATAAATATAATAAAAACATAGGAAAAATAAGGTTCTAATATGTTCACCTGAAATAAAATATTTAGTAAAATTTGACACATAAATTTTAAATGAAAAAAAAATGTTCCTTAAACATTTCCAGAATTCAAGTGCCTAGACCTTAAAATTTCAGAAAGCTCTTCAAAATTTTCTCTTAAATCAGATAAAACATTTCATATGAGATTTAGAGATAATTCATTCCTGGAAGAGCATGTGTTGCACTTAGATATTATGTAAAATCCTAGTGACACATATGGAAATTGCATTTACTTTTATTAAAATTCTATTCTGTTGACAGACTCCACAATGAACTCATCGTTATCATCAGCAGAGGTACTCTTACAATACTGCTGTAGTAAAAATATTGCTAACAGATGAATTACCAGTGTAGATTGACCATTTACTTCTTTGAACATGGGTTTTCTAATGTGGACTAGCAGTTTTAGACATCTTTTAAGTTTATAGTAAATGTTCTCTGCAAGAAGAAAACTTTGTTTCCTAAATATAGCTTGCATTTTCTATCCAAACAAGGCAGTTGACTCATACTTTTACAGGTTGTCCATCAACCATTCAAATAAGTTATTCAGTGGACTTGAAACTCACGTTTGCCTGTCCTGACTTTCATGGCAGTTCTTCATATTGCAGGGAAAAAAAATCTCAGATTCAGAATCTTACTTGATCTAGTTAATCTCTGATAAAGAGTAGCAAAAAGCTTAAAAAAAAAAGTTGCACCTGCCTGTAAATACGTTTCAGAATTAATTGTCTGCTCTTCTGTGGCTGTAGAAGACACTGAGATAAAAAAGAAATCAAGGATTTGACTTGACAGACTGATTGCCTCGAAATAAAAAAATAAACAGCTCCCTTGAAATAAAAGAAAACCTATGATGCATTAGTATTTTTAGTAACAAAGAAGCAATCATTTTATATTTAACCTTTCTTTTATCTTAACTTTCTTAATGATAAAAAAAATATGGAATGAAAGGGTTACGAATAGAAGAACTAGATAAAATCTGAGTGTTTTTACCATGCTGTATGATTTTTAAATTTAGAAGTTAATAACTTTTACTTACTATATGCTTGGGTTTCATGAGTAATTTTTCAAAAGTAAATATAGATATTATTATTATAAACAAGAATGCAGTTATGCAAACACACATCATAATATTATTGACTAGTAAAGAAAAAGAAATAACCTTAAAAACAGCAGAAAATAAACTATACCTTGACTGTAGGGTGAAAAAAAAACAATTCAAATGACAGTATATTTTTAATCAGAAAACCATGAAGTCAAAAAAGAAGTAGCACAGCGTTTTCAAACATTAAAAGGAATTATCAGCCCTGAATTTTATGTCCAGCAGAAATACTTTCAGAAAGAAAGAATAATGGAAAATGATACATGTAAATACAATATACTTTCCTTCTCTTCTTGAGTACTTTAAATTATATTTGACAGATAAAAAAGTATAACATTGTCTAATGTGGATATCAATACATATAAATGAATATTTAAGGCAATTATATTATAAACTGTGGAGGATTAAGGGACTTAAAGGGAGATGAAACTTCTACACTTCATGGGAACTGGTAAAATGTGAACACCAGTAGTTCTTTATGGTGATGGAATAGTTCTCAATCTTGATCAAGGTGCTAGTTACAAAAATTTATACATAAAGGATGGGGCAAAAGTGGGTTTACAATTTTAGGTATGTGCAAGTATATTCTTGTATTATTATTAATTATTGTATTATTTCCATATGAACAACTGTAAACCTATTTTTGTCTCACCCTATATGTGTTAGAATGGTATATAACTATACATATGCACTGTAACAATATACATTCCTGGTTCTGATTTTAGTGATAGTTACACAAGATTTAATCATTGGGAGAGAGGAATGAGTAAAGGGTACATGAAACCTTTATACATTATGCTTGTAACTTACCATAAACCTACATTTATATCAAAATGAAAAGTAAGAGCACACTCAAACACATGATGGAAAAACAAAGAATGTTGTTTTGGAAAGACATGTATGTGTATACACTCTTAAGCCTTAATTCCATTCAGAATGATGCTGATTTTAGATTTCCCAAAGGTTTGGATTCTATAAATAGGTTTTAAAAAATAATATTCAACTGACCTTTAAGCCCAGCCATCTTTCAAAAAAAAATTATTAACCGGAAATGTCTCAGTCACAACTTTCAAATTTGTGCTCAAACATAAATCAATTGAAGGATAAAATCATTTACACAGTGATAGGAATTAAACCAACAGAACTACAATACATTGTTTAAGACAAAAAAATAATCTCTACCTTCAAAATGTTAAAAATTAAGGATGTTTTTAAAAATCTTTTTATTTTGAAATAATTGTAGATTTACAGGAGGACAGGAGGGTGCAAAACAAAGTGCTGACAAGTCCCATGCACCACTGCCTCTTCTCGGGTCACTCTCACACAACCATGCACACTGCCACATGCAGGACACTGACGACTCACGGAGGTTATTCATGGTTTAACAGTTATATATGACCTTGCATGTGTGTGCCTATTTAATTTCATTATGTCTGCAACCTTGTATGAGGAACCATCTTACTGGTGAAGAGGGAAGGGGTGAGGGAAATGGGTATGAGAGACAGTCACATGGTGATAGTACAGTTGTGTGAATTGTTTTTTTACCATAAATTGTAGAATTTATTTTTATTAAGGTCTTTACAACTTATTTAGAGTAAGGTTCATACTGTTGTCGCTGAGGTAAAATTCCCCATGAGTGAAATAAAAGTAAACAAGCAAGCATGGTGATTTTAAAGGAAGAAAGGACTAAAATCATGGCCTACCAATCGCTTTTCAGATTGTCTTACCATTTAAATTAGAGTGTCTGGGGGTTGGGAAGTATTAGACAAGAAATGGAATTCAAATGACCTCTTGTGTTTGTTAACCTTATTAATTGCTTTAACATCCAAGTGCCTGCATTTACTGGCATAGAAAGTTCCTGTTATTTATTGCCATTTATTGTGGAAGACCTTTGTTCTTTGTGTTTTTCAGCTCTGTTATTCTTAAGAGCCAGGAACTCTGACAGCTGCTGCCAGCCTTGTGCAGTTTGTTTAAAACAATAGGGAAAATTGCCTAGCAACCCCACATCCAGCTTCTGGTACCCTCCTAGAGATTACATTCCACACACATTCTGCTCATCTCTGCAAACTCACAGAGGAACACACACACACACACACACACACACACACACACACACACACACACACTCCAGAACTAGATTAGTCTTCACTTCTCTAAAATACATGTCCCCACTGTTCACAACTATTGCACTTCTCCAACATGGAGATATTTGTTATTGACTGAAGGGATCATATAGAGATTTACAAAAATGAATTAGTTTTCACTTCTGTAAAGATTGTTAGAAGTGTACTTTTAAAAGATGTGGTGTGTAGCCTCTATTGCTAAATAGGGAGGTGATATATGTTCCTTATATTTTATTAAATATATAACAGCAACTTCAACTTGAAAACTTTGTTAATCTGTGTTTTTTTTTCTATCTAGATTAATTAGGGAGATCATTTAATTTCTTTATCTCAATACCCTCATCTGCAACTCAATACCTGCTGAGCCCCTTCTCATCTCATGTTCCATGATGCTATAAATGGCTTTGGTCTTCCATGAGACCATTTTATACAGAAAATTGAGGATAAGGAAATAATTATGGAATGTAGGGTTTTCCCCTTTCTTTTATTTGTGCCATTAGGCCAAATATTTCTGTTTGTAAAACTGGAGAAGAGTGGGTCAGGTGACACACAACACCTACAAAAGAACTAGGAAGATGTCAGGATTACATATGTACATCTATTCGATGTGATAACAAAAGTTATATGTAAGTATATACATAACTTCCTATGATATGTTAGAAAATAATTTAAGGTCAGGAGCAGTAAGAGAGAGAAATTCCAATGTAGAAGTTAGAAACTACAACCTATGGACCAAACCCAGCTCATTCCTTAATTTTGTACTGAAAGTTTTATGGAAACATGCCATACTCATTAGTTTACATATTGTCAATGGCTGCTACCTTGCTATAATAGCAGAGTAAGTAGCTGTAACAGAGGCCATGTGTCCCCAAAGGCCCAAATATTTACTATTTGACCCTTTACAGAGAAGTTTGTTGATCCTTGTTGTAATGTATGAGAAACTTTGCTGGTTTTTAGACTTGAAATCAGTCACCTCAATCAAACTATGTGCATATCAATGAAAGAAAAAAAATGTAAATATTAAATTGTAGAATTCAATATTCTGGATACTCTATTGTTTTAATGAGCAAACAGTAAAAAAATAGGCTAAATTGGATTGAGGAGGACTGATTTTGTGTTTGTCATTAATGTTTCGAAATGGACTATCCCTTCTCTTTAGATTTTCTCATATTCACAGCTGAATACTTGAAAACTGTTTGGAAATGTCAAGGTTACTACATTTAAAACATAGTATCTATTCAGAGGATGTTATATGAAAAGTTGGAGCCCCTCTAAAATAAGAAACTTATAACACTAAACCCTCAGGAAAACATGGAATTCTGGGGTTCAGGGTCCTGAGTCTCCTCAGTCTCACTGCCATTGATGAAATCCACAGTCATGATTGCAGATGCATACTTTAGCAAGGTAAAGCTGTCAACTGTACATTGTGATATACTTCACATACACCTTACTATAAATTTTTTATATAGCAATCACATGTTTCTAATTCTGAAGTGGCTAGCAGAAGCTTAAAAATAAAATCATAGAAAAATGCTTACACAGGGGAGAAAGAAATGTTTATCATTTTTGTTTCTTTCTTGTTGTTAATTCCTTCTACTCAATACCCTAAATAGCAAAGTATGGAAAAATAGAGTTTAATCTTGCTAAAACTTCCTAAAATCACAGGTAATTTTTGTTCTTTAATATCATAATATAGGTTAATATTTCATTTCCTGATGCTCTAGAAAAAAATTCTACCATTTAATGGATAAATTATTAAATTATAATTAAATTATTAAATATTAAATTATTATTCAGGTCATCACTGAGTAATAGATATAATCCAATTCTATTGCCAATTAATTAGAAAATGATGCGTGAAGAACATAGGAGAGTGGATTGTATCTATCTTTTCCCTACCAGTGAGCACCTGTGATAGGATCTCCTGCCCATCTAGTACTTCCCAGATTCCGTGATGCCACAATAAGTAATGACGTGATGCGAGATGACAGCAAGAATATCGTAAGAAACTGGTGCAAAAAAAGGAAAGTGGTAAAAGAAGCATTAAAAATAATGCAAAGGAAGGAAAGATATGAGAAGTGAAAGGGACAGTATAACTACAAGTAGAAAGACTCTTAAGTCAAGGTTAGAGCTTTTATTCATGTGTTATGGCCTATATGAACAAATGCTCTTGATTAAAGTAGTGGGAGGAAATAGAGATTAACCAACTGGAAAATTAAAGAAAGAAGGATATTTATGGATTTTTGTATGATGATGTAAGACTCACTTTGGTATCCACTTACCATCTGGTTTCTGCTATAGCAAGAGTTATTTAATCAGTTCTAACCTTTATCCCTTGGCCTTATTTCTAGACAGATGTACTGCTTACTTGCTTCTAAATGTTGAACTTTTGTAACTGTAGATATTCTCAAATCTGATCCCCTTTTGCTGCCCAACTTGGGTCAACATAGTTTCTGTGATGGTAAAAATTTGTTTTCCCATTTTCCTTTTAGGTCTTGTTCCTGAGTTCCCTAGTCTATACATAATAGTCAAGTTCCTGGAAACTGGCATCTTGAATTGATGTCTTTTTCCTGTCGATCTGCTACCTGCTGATAAATTTCTCTGATTTTGATTCTTTCCAGTTGCTCAGATTCTGCCATACTGCCTGCCCGTGTTTTGCTTTTGCTGCCATCTACTGGGAAACCAATTCCTTTGTGTCAGACCCTTGGTGATAACTTGCTTGGAACTATTCTCCTCACTAAAATTAGTGAATGTTATCATCTAAAGCTATATTGGTCCCCCCAGAATCAGACCTACCCAAGTTAGTAGGTTTGCTCCCATATCTGAGTTGTGTACTCATACTTCAAGTAACCAAGGAAAAGAATACTAGAAATCACTGAAATAAAAATGATAATGTTAATGAGAAGGTAAATTTGTTTTTGTGTTCTGTTAATTTTACTTACAGTGTATTTTTCAATGTGTATATTTTGCCATATTTCCAAAGGCCTGTCTATATTTTTACAGAATGCTTGCTAACATTAGGCTAATATTAATAAAGAAGCCAAGTTTTATACAATCTATATTTAAAATGCAAGTTAATGTTGGCTTCTCAATCAGGGAGTTAGCTCTAGCATCACCATTAACAAGCAGTGTTGCTGAGGAAAAGTTATGTAGGTAAGTCTAAGTCTCAGTTTCTTATCTTTAAAATTATAGCAATACTGCTATTAATCAAATAAGTGCAATACACACACACACATATCACTTATTGGTATGTAGAAGTCACTGTTATTTTAGTGCCACAAATAACAAAGATAGAACACTTAGGTCAAAGTATGATTAAAAGAAAATGAAAATACCCCTTTCTCTTTTAGTAAAACAATTCTAGTCTCTTACATCATCTCCATTTTTAACTCCTTTTTCCCCTCTGGAAGAGTTCTTTGACCACACAGGATAATTCATAAATGCCATTGCCTAACTGGACACAAGCCAAAGGAAGAAAGAGAATCTAAAAGGAAATCGAAGGAGCTCTTGGGTTCCCTAATGCAGGAAGAATAATCATGTCCTTTCTTTAACCATTAATATGCAATTTAAAGGAACTTGCATTTCAATGATTTATACTATACCTCCTGGCTTGGATTTTAAGGTTAAAGGAAGCTTGTTTAAATCATCAGAAGAGACATGGCTGATCAAGTTGAAAGAAGCCAGTTTCTAAGAAAAGCTCATTAATGGACTCTTAACCCAGTGACATTTGTCAGCAATGTTGTTCTTCCTATTTCTTTGGCAAACATACTGCTGAAAGTGCTTGATGGATAGAATATGCCTACAATTGAAAAAGGCATGGTTACATATTTATTTGGTTTCTGGTACTCTTATCCTACCTACACCCTCATCAAAGTTCCTGCTGAACATTTGCCAACCTGAACCATGACCAACTTCAAGTAGAGTAGACTGATTTCCTCTTGCAGTCCCACTACATTAATAAAATTGGTTAACAAAAACAGTTAAGTGGCAATCTTACTCTAATGGTTTGGACTAAAAGTTCAGTACATTGGTCTCTGAACAAAAAAAAAAAAAAAAAAAAAAAAAAAAGAAACCCAAAGTTTAAAGAGTACAAATTAAGAAAAATTTGCATGACAAGGTTAGTATTTACCTTAAAATTTAAATTTTTTCAAAATGTATCTATCCAGTTATTTTAGAATTGTTGAGGAAAATTGTAAGGGTAGTTCATATTCTTCCTGTGTGAGCAAGAGTTAATGATGTTTATTACTGTGCAGTAAAGAAAGTAAAAAAAATCTTGACTTCTGATTCTTCCTCTGCCCTTAATATTCTACTAAATGCTTCAATTCCAGTGGCAAAATCTGCTCATGCTGCCATAATGATATCTCACAGCCTGAATAGCTTCACAGTTCTGGAGGCTGGAGAGTCCAAAATCAAGGTGCCATCCTATTTCGTTTCCAGTAGAGTTGTCCTTATTTAGCGGATGGCCTCCTTCTTGCTGTGTCTTCCTATGGAAGAGAGAGAGAAAGAGAGAACTCTCTGGTATCTCTTCTTATAAGTACTTCCTTATAAGTTTAGGGTGCCACCCTTCTGACCTCATTTAACCTTATTACCTTCTTCAGGTCCTATCTTCAAATATAGTCAAATTGGGGTTCAGGGCTTTCAAAGCACACAGTTTGGGGTTACATAATTTTGTCTATGTCACCTAAGTTGTGTTTTTATCAATATAGATATATTTTTCTTTAAGTGAGAAGTGGAAAAGCAGGCAGACAGACTCCCGCACATGCCCTGACTGGGATTCACCCAGCAAGCCCACTAGAGGGGGATGCTTTGCCCATTTAGGGCCGCTGCTCTGTTGCCCGACAACCGAGCTACTTTAGCATCTGAGTCAAAGCTATGGAGCCATCCTCAACACCTGGGGCCAACTTGTTCCAACTGAGCCACAGCTACAGAAACGAAAGAGACAGATACAGTGAGAGAAGGGAGAGGGGGAGGGGTAAAGAAGCACATGGTCACTTCTCCTGTGTAAACTGACTGGGAATCAAACCCAGGATATCAACATGTCGGGCTGATACTCTACTACTGAGCCAACCATCCAGGGCTGAAAATATAATTTATAATGTTATGTATATTAGCTGTATAAATACCAGCAATATTTATTTGGGCATAAGTGCCTTGTATCATAACACAAAACTCAAGAGAAAACTATTGTGTCCAATACCATGCAACTATAGTCTTAAAAGTTAGAAATCTGTTCCTTTAGAAAATAAAATGTGTGAAAATTACTCTAAAGTCAATATATTTAAAAATAGATAAATATGGAAATTAATATGCTGTGATATACCTGCCTGTTAACAATCATTAAATGAGAAAGAGAATACTCAAAATATGTTTAAGGTTATCTCAAGGATGCTTAAATTAGGCCATTTGAAATTAAGCCAGCAAGCAGCAAGTAAGCAAAGAGTATGCAGAGATGGTTTCTTGAAATTATCACAATTTCAGGATATCAAGAGATAGCATTAGAAAGTTCATTTAAAATGAGAATTTATATTACTTAATAATTAACAAAGAAGTTTCACATACATTATTTAATTTCATCCTACAACATCTCTCAAAAAAAAAAAGTCAAATAGTAACCTATTTCTTACTCATTTAAAGAACCTAGTCTAAATTGGTCATAGACATGTTAAAATTCCATCAATTGACGAGAACTTGTCAGAAAATAGGGTAACAATTCAAGCCTGTCTTCTAACTCTCAATATCTATACAGCATCATCTTCACTTGCTACTTTTTGTTAATAATTTAAAATTGTTATTAGTAGGAAAGTCAGCCAAGTAAACTTTAACTATGTTAAGGTTGGTTATTCATGCAGATAGTTCATTAGAAACCAAATTATTGCAAAAAAAATTCTTAGTTTTATCCTGTGGGTTGCCCAACTTCTCCCTTTCTATTTTTGATTCTTACTATAATTCCTCTTGTTGGTTAATGAATAGAACATTTTCTACTTCAAAGTGAAAGAAATATAAGAGATCCTCAAACTATTTTAAATGCCTTTTTCATAAACTCCTTGGGAGTGTGACTATCCATTTATCTTCCTTTAAGGAATGTCTGAGCATCCAAAGAGCTGCTATAATATAGTTCCTTGGCTTATTCTCTAAATGATGCATTTTGGTGCTTACAACCTCTTATCTGCATAGCACTCATCACTCAGTGCCAGGGTAGTGGTTTGGCATCAACATCATTTGTAACTATGGACAGAACTGTCTTTGTTTCTGTTTAAATGATTACATCAATCTTCTTGTCTGGCCTATATATTGGAATGTGGTTTAACATAAAGATGGGGGGATTTCCAATGCAATCTGAAAATAATGCTAGCAAATAGCTTTGCGACTTATTGTTTAACCTCAGAATACATTTATTTAAGATATTGAATTAAATCAAAGCATAACCATCCTGTAGAAGTGAAAAAAGGCAAAATATGTTTGCATCCATTAGAAAGTCTGAAGGCCATCATACTTTATAAATATTTATTTCTTTGACTCAGTTTCACCTTTTAAATGAAACTTCTTATAGGAACACAATGTTCATCTCAGCTTTAATTCATTCCTTGAATGAGAGCAGAAAAGTGTTTCTTCCATTATAAGCTGCATATCTCTTTCTGCTGAAAACTCATGAAAATAAAAGACTTCTCTCCTTTGTGAAGAGTCACTGCTCATGTTGTGGTCAGAGCTTTGGGGGTTAGGGATTGTTAAGAAAACTACAGAAAATTCCTATATATTTAAGTACAAATGTAAGGGAAATGGCTTCATGATATTTTGTTGATAGGGCTACTTCAGACTCCTCCTATTAAACAATTGAACATAAGGAATTAATAAAGAATATAAAATCATGCCAAAAACTCTTCCTTAAAACAGAAAGATCTAGACTAAACATTTTATATCAAAAGGTGCAAACTGAATCAGATGCATGAACTTTTATATTTTCATCCTTCCTTATAATAAATATAATAGTTTTTTTCCATCGGCTTATGGAAAAGAGTTGTAAAAACTAGATTGAACTTCTCTTTTCAAATAGCTTAAAATTTTAACTTTCAACTTAAGCAATGTATGAAAAGCACAAATTACAAAATACAAAAAAATAACTTGGGTGTTCTGAAGAATAGATGGAATTGCACTAGACAAGTAAGTGTAGAAAAGTTGGCCACAATCCTGTTGGCATTTCAGATACATCAAAAGTATATTGAAGAAAATGTTAATATAAAAACAATAACAACAACAAAAGATGGCAAAATCATTCATTCATTTAATTTCTTGCTCAGCTGGCATGCAATTATTGGAACTTGGAGGCAACAGATGAGAAAAAGATTCAGGCCTTTGAAGTGAAAAAATATGGAAGCCACAAAGTCTAGAGTGGGCATAATAAAACACTGTGGATAAAGGTATATATTATGAGAAATATCTAGAAATTTAATGTTGGAATATTTGAGTCATGGCTCACAGGCAAGTACCTACCATCTGGAAAATAGAATTATAAAAAGGTAGATGCCAAGATAAAAGTTGAAAAGAAAAGGAGAATATAAAAAATATTTCTGGGTCTAACCAGTAGGCAGATACTCAATCATGGGAAATAATAGATTATTTTAAAATGATCAAAACTTCTTTTAAAAAAAGTTAAACCCTGAAGAAACACTGTCAAAGCAGCAACTATTCATTAATTATAACTTATTAAAGAAATAAGTGTTTCTATGGAAAATCTCATTGGCTATTTTATATATATTATACATTTGACATTATATTTACATTAATAATATATCTATTATACTCTTTTAATTTTAACACTTAGTATTTGAATTACTCTTTAATGTTGTAGGATGTTGTCATGTTTTCTATTCCTCAATGTGAAGTAGTACCATTTAAAAAGAAAACCTTACATGGTCATATCAGCTCAGAATGAATAAAACGAACTAGACCCCACATGCAGGATCCCTAAAGCTATGTGTTTCCTGTTGCTTCCTGGACTTAAAATCTCTCATGGCAGCAAGGTGGCCTTTAAGCAAGAAGTTCACATTCCTTTCTACTGAGTCAACTTTCCAGCCTATAACAGTATCAGATGTCTTTACAATCAAACAAAATAAAACTAGATGCTAGAGAGAATAACCGGCAATACTTTAGCTTTAACATCAATTCAGGTTTTTTCTGCCTTTTTATAACTACGCGAGGAACAATTAATGATACTAACACTGTTTGATCTAACATTCTAAATCAAGATATTAAAATTAATTCTCTATTTATTTAGAAAGCTAACATGTCACAGTATTGATGCTCATTAGATTCTTAAATGTGTCACTAACAGTTACTTCAAAATTTTTCAAGCTGGTAACTAGTTATAAGTTAAATAAATTTAATGTTCTACCTCTAAAATATTTGCTTCGAATCTTCTTAAGAATGGTTCAATTTGTCCAAATTTCTTTTTATCCTTCATAATTTTTTTCCTTGAAAATGTTTGTCTCATGTAAAACATTATCCCCTTAAGGAATTTACTCCTAGTAGCATATGAATTGTTTGACCACCTTATGTTTACAATCCTCACAAAACAAAAATGATAAATTTTAGTAGAGCCTGTTATTTCTGGCCCTGGCTATGCAGCATGCTGAGATCGAATAACTATAAATAAAAGATTTAAAAAAATAAGGGAAAGGAAAACATGTGTGAAAGTGTGTATATGTAAACATACAATAAGTCCCCAAAATCCGAGAACCAAATAATGGGCTTGATTATTTTTCCCCTCAGTGTTGACTGAATGAATGTCAGCCAGTTGACTGGGGTAGACGCAATGTAAATCTGAGTCATCAGCTTATTGTCTTCATGAAGCATCCTCATCTCACTTTGGTGCAGAATATGGTCACTGGTTTATATAGTTCTGTTCTAGAGCTGTAATGTTAACCTAATCTAAGTCTAAAAAAGTTAGTTCATCCAAATAAGACAGTGGTATAAGTATTCTTTCACCATTCTACTCAGCATTTTTTATTACTATCTTTGCTAGAATTTATGCATAAGAAATTTTTATAATTCCAATATTCATTTTTTATTAATAGCCACAGATCCTTCTCTCATTGTACCTGGAATAACATCAGGCAAAACTGAAGATTTGCATTCTGAGGCTGATCTTACAAAAAGTAAGAACTCCAATTCTACTCTTTCAATTTTGGGGCACGTGGCAGTATTGTTTCTTTACTTCCAGAGATGTTGTTTGTCATGAAATTGGCTTTGACCAATGAAATGTGAGCAGAGGTAAACTCTCTGATTTCCCAGAACTGTTATGAGCTGCTTTCTCCTTTATCCCCCCCCCCCCCCCCCCCCCCGCTTGTCTGACTCCCAGCATTCCATCAACCTGAAAGCAGGACTGAAGACAATAGGTGCAGAGCAGACAGGTAGGTAGCATCAGTGAAAATTAACTTTATTATTTTTTAATCTACTGAGATTTAGGGATTACAACTAAAGAACTTGGCTATCCTGATTTATAGACTTGAAGAAATACTAAGGATTGAAGTCATTTCCAGATTAATTTCTAAGAAAATATCTGGATTAGAAAAATATGATAATAATATCATAATAATATTGATATAAACAAGTTTTTTTTTTAAAAAAATCTGTAAACTAGATTTTCCTGTTAAACCAAACCCTTTTCTATAGACAATACCTCTATATTGAAATGTTTGTGACAAGATACAGGTTCTGCCAGGTGAAATTGACCGTTTTTATCCTAAAAGTGGAAATTTCATGAGGTTTAACCTAATAAGTGTCCTGATGATAGTATACTGTCTTTGTGTATCTAAGGAAAATACACATTGTGTTTTAGTGAGCTGATTGCTAAATAGATATAGGATTACTCACATTTAGTTTTTGCCTAGAGTTTAATTTTATTTCATTAATACCTTATGTTGAAGACATTAAAAAAGCCAAATAACATATTGTGATTAACAAACATTTGTCTTTTGCAGACATGAGCTCATACATTTTTAGAAGTTTTTGTTTTCTAACATGTTAGCTGTTTGGTTGCTATAAGACAGATTCTTACGGGCATAACATTTAATACACATTTAATAGAGGTTCTTACATTGGTTTTAAAAGTTTTGTCAATGAAAAATAAGGTAACTTATTAGCCAGTATGGCTTATTATGCTAAATTCATCCTCTAAGAGAGATTCCAAAATGATTAAAACACAATATTTCATTCTTAGATAGAAAATATTTCCATTAAAAGATAAATCATATCAAATACTTGACTATTGCTCCAATTTTTGAAATAATTAAAAATCCCATCACACTGAAATAACTTATAAAAGGAATACTCAAAAAAGATTTCCTGGTTTGCTCCCATTTGGTTTTGGAACTGTACCAAATTAAAATAGAATTTGAGATTATAGTTCTACGTATTTTGGAAAAATACGACTTTCTGGTTTAAAGAAAAGAAGTTCAAGAATGATTTATAAAACTTTAAAATTTCCAGATGTAACTTCTCATAAAGCTCTTTGGATATCAAATGTTGCAGCATTTAGCAAACATTTTGATGAGTTAAGTGTAAATGAATCAGTAACATAAGGATTACATTTCTCCACAAATACACAAGAGTCTAAAAAAATCAGGAGAAAAGAGTGCCTTGGCAGAATTCAATTGGGTTTTGTCACATTCATAAAGTTTCAAAGGAATGTTTTGATGTTTTTCTGAAACTGAAACCTTACTATTTTTGATCATCTGTTGTTACAAATCAAAATTGAATATTGTTTCCAAGTTCTATTGGTGATAAACAAATAAAAAGTGGTTAGGACTAGGTCCACAGATTCATTTTTATAAATAATTTTTACAGCTTTAAGAATTTCATCACATCGTATTTCTATAAATAATGTTTCTTAAAGTTATAAAAATTAACTGGGTAAGGTGATCAAAAGGTACAAACTTCCAGTTAAAAGAAAATAACTTCTTGGGAGGTAAAATATAAAAAGACCACTATAGTTAATACCGCTATAAGATATATATAAAAGTCGTTGAGAAATTTTAGAGTTCTTATCACAAATTTTTTTTCTTTTTTTTACCTTTCCTTTTACTGGATTTAAATTAGATGGATTCTAACTAAAAATTTTACTGTAATCATTTCACAAAATATGTAAGTCAAACTATTATGTGTAATATATTATAACTTAATCTTATACAATGATGTATGTCAATTATATCTCAATAAAACAAAAAAAAACATTTTCAAAACCTGAATTTAAGTAAATAATAAAAGTAAATATAGTAAACAATCAAACTCCACATGCTTCTGAAATTTCTATTTTCAGTAATATTTTCATCATAACCCTAGGCTAAAAGAAATTCCTAAGTTTTATTTATTAAGTAGTAGGCCTATACTACTTAATAGTAAAACTTTAGTTTTAATAATTCAAGAACCTAGTAGTCATGTGCAAAAAAACTCCACATAAATTAAACAAAAAAATAGTTCATTTTATTCTTAAATAATCACAATTAGTTACTAATAGGTTATGTGTGCCCAGTTGGGTGCCATACACCTTCTCAAGCCTTTATATCTGACTAAACATTACCACCCTCATTTTCTGTTCCACAGTGATCCTTTAAAGGTATTTGGCTTTTATTACTTAAAAAAGCTGGAAACCGGGTTTATAAAGATGTCACATCATTGAGAGGATGTATCATATTCTAACACCAAAACTATGAACTACCTTGATTCTGTTGATCAGATGGTTTCTGTTTCCTTTGAAAATAGAAAATGCCCCATGGTGTTTCTATGACTTTAATGTGTCACCCAGGTTATCCCAGGGTGCAATTTGGAAAATGTGGGTTTTATCAGTTTCATTAAGCTACCTTAGACCTAATTTAGGGCATTGATTATCAATTTATTTATAACCAAGCAAATATTGGCAACAGTAAAATCTAATATTAACAAACACTAATTACTTTTACTGAACCTTAAAATTACTACTTTAGGATATATTGTAATATATTCTTACATTTTAAAACAATACTACCACCTGACCAGGCGGTGGCACAGTGGATAGAGCGTCGGACTGGGACGTGGAGGACCCAGGTTCAAGACCCCGAGACCACCAGCTTGAGCGTGGGCTCATCGGGTTTGAGCAAGGCTCACTAGCTTGAGCCCAAGGTCGCTGGTTCGAGCAAGGGATCACTCGATCTGCTGTAGCTCCCCGGTCAAGGCACATATGAGAAATCAATCAATGGACAACTAAAGAACCGCAATGAAGAATTGATGCTTCTCATCTCTCTCCCTTCCTGTCTGTCCCTATCTGTCCTTCTCTCTGACTCTCTCTGTCTCTGCCACAAAACAAACAAACTAACAAACAAAAACAATACTACCAAAATAAAAAAAATAATGGAGTCATTGAAACCTATGTTTTTACAACAAACACAATAGAATTTATTTTTAAGGAATGTTAACTAAAATTTTAATAGAATTTTTTTGTTTTTTAAAAACTGAAAATATATAGCCTGACCGGGCCGTGGCGCAGTGGATAGAGCGTCAGACTGGGATGCGGAAGACCCAGGTTCGATACCCCAAGGTCGCCAGCCTGAGCGAGGGCTCATCTGGTTTGAGCAAAAGCTCACCAGCTTGAGCCCAAGGTTACTGGCTCGAGCAAGGGGTTACTCAGTCTGCTGAATGCCCACGGTCAAGGCACATATGAGAAAGCAATCAATGAACAACTAAGGTGTTGCAATGCGCAACAAAAAACTAATGATTGGTGCTTCTCATCTCTCCGTTCCTGTCTGTCTGTCCCTGTCTATCCCTCTCTCTGACTCTCTCTCTGTCTCAAAAAAAAAACAAAAAACAAAAAACTGAAAATATAAAATGTCTGTTAGAAACATCAAGATATTTTTCAAAAGAGACGATTTAGCATTATTTCATTAAATTGGAGAAAGTTTTACATGATAATGTAGAACACAGTATATTAAGAAAAAATAAAATAACATTCATTCATCTTGGTGTTCTACACATGATTTATATCTAAAATAATAAATGGATTTTGCTGTCAGAGGAGTTTACAAAGGAGAATATCTCAGATATTTTAAACACCAATAATCATATTCTGCTTATCAGTGATTTGTGAGCAAAATCCAATTAAAACTACTAAGCAAAAGTTTCCTTTAATGTAAAGTTTTCATGATTTTGTTTTCAGATAAGGTATATAAATATTTTTAGTCAGAATCCAAATATTTTGTCTAAAAAATGTAATTAATGGAAGTCATGTGTATAGGACCCTAGTAAGCAATACTTACAAATGATTCCTTATGCAGTACTTAATGATAGTTAATACTCTATTTCTTAATATTAGGTATTGTTTCCATAACATATAAATATAACTGTATGAATGTAGGAGAGGTAGACTATGTAAATAGTTATTTCTGAGCTGCTTGATTATGGAAAACTTTTATTATCTTTTTGTAGTTAATTATATTTTCTATGGTAAGCTTTTAAATTTAATAATAGCAGAGACAATGTCATAAAAATAAAAGGAACTAGAGTGTTTTTCATTTTCTGCTGACTGACTACATTTAATTGAGCAATTGACAGAGGAATAGTAAATCAGCCTCTAGACACTACATGTTTTGTACTATATCAAAAATATACAAGGGCCTACTTTTTGTCCCTTTATTTCATGACTTCAAGTTGATCATCAAATTTTTAGAAGAAAATAAAATAGATATGTTTGCTACATTTGTATGTAAAAAGGCAGGGAATTATTTTAGGAACATCTTTGGAAATTCCAACAATAGTTTCCTGGCAATAAAGATATGGCATTCTAGGAACACAATTATTTATCTTTCACACATACTAAAAACTATATTTGTAGCTATGATACAAGGTGATTAATTAAATGTCCCAAAGAAGAAAGAGAAGTTAATCACTCACCTTCTAAATTATTCTCTCAGAGTTGATTTGTTTCCAGACAGACTACAGAACAAATGTTCACATTTCTTTGGCTTCCAATGAAAGATATCTAGCTTGTTCACCCAAAAAATCTTTCTTGCAAAAACACTCAAGAAAAAGTAAATGAAAATCAAGGTAAAAACAAAAAGAAATTATTCCTGGCTATATTTTTACTGAGTTCTTATATGCTAAATCATGTTGTCATCCAAAGCCTATTTATCATATACAACTCAAAAATAATTACTCATCGAGTGAAAAACATCTTTCATCCATAGTTCTTTCTATACCAGTGTTAGAAAAGGACAACTTCACTCTCAATTCAGAAAAAAAGTAATAACAATAAGCTTTAAAAAACACCCAGAAGAGGCTTGGTCCTGCTCTCAGGGAGCTTAAAATCTGACTAGTTTAGGATAGGCAAACAAGGCCTTCCAATACTGTGTGGCAAAGTTAGCTCTTTGTATGGAGGTTGGACTAGAAGACTTTAAAAAGACACTCATTTGTATGCTTCCAAGAGCCAAAGATTAGGCGAATTTTGACTTTTATTTTACATCACCCTTGTTTCTATCTTCTACTTGGTTTGTAAGCCATTTAGAAGTATGTACAGGACCTGGGTCTCCAGTGATCAACATTGACAGCAACACCTGTTAAATAGTAATGAAGCCATGTAGAAAAACAAATGATTATTTAACATTTCTTCTGCCGGTTAACATGCTTTCTTTGATATTATGTATGTAGTTTTAAGTATGACAGTTTTCATGTGATCATATTAGGGTGCATTAGCTCCTGGCCCAAACAAAGAAGATCTCTCTAAAACAATCACACTGAATTTAATTTTCAACCCAAGTGCAGGAATACTGCACATTGGATATTTCATAAGTACAATTACTATTCTCCTCAGTGACATAGCCATAGATTAATATAATTTGAAACACACTCAGATAATCAGACATTGGTGTTTTATTTTTAAAAATTTATTTTATTTTAGAGAGGAGAGAGTGAGAGAGAGAGAGAGAGAGAAAGGGGTGAGGAGCAGGAAGCATCAACTCCCATATGTGCCTTGACTAGACAAGTGCAGGGTTTTGAACCAGCGACCTCAATGTTCCCAGGTCGATGCTTTATCCACTGCGCCACCACAGGTCAGGAGGACATTGGTGTTTTAAATGATTTGTTTGTTATGATGTTTCTACATTTGCACTTTAAGTATTAATCATCAGAGTTTTAAAAAATAAACATAGAACACTGAAGAAGGCAACTCATTTGGTGAAGCTACGTCAAAAGTGGAAAAGTGAGGAAGAATTAGGCCATTCCGCATTCTGCCTATAATTGCATTTCTCACTAGTGCCTTAATTAGAGCTGTTGAATCACTTCAGTTTCTGCACATTCCTTCCCAAAATGATTAGTTTTTATTACTATAGCAAACTCATTATCACTTTCTTTAACTTACTTTAAATTTATTGATTTAATTATATCAATTTGCAATGGCAAAAAATGCAACTTCAAGGCATCCGGTTTCATAGTTCAATTTTTAAAACTGTTATTCAGGATAGGCAGTTATCAGAACAGGAAAAGAAGAAGAAAGGGAGTTTATTTCAACCACTGAATGAGGAAGTCAGCAGTCCTGAGATGGGACAAAACAAGGTGTTACAGTAATATAATGTTATAGTAATTAAATATATAGAAATATAGAAAAATATAGAAGATATATAGAAGTAAGATAGGATATAATATTAAAAGTCATTAAGGCAAGTGAATAAGGCTACACCCTCTGGGTAGAAGCTAATCTAGTGTGTAGGGATATGAAAGGGGATATGAAAGGCAGACTATGCCCTCTGCGCAGGGCCCAGTTAGTGTGTATGTGAAATTATATATAGATAAAAAGAGCTCCCTGTGAGGAACTCCCTGAAAGTGGCTTGATGTGATAATCCCGTAGATTAACACCTATTAGAAGGCGTATGCCAGGAAGGGTACTTAAACCAAGGGGGCCCCAGCTGCAGTCAGTTGTTCAGACTCCAACACTGAACATGGACTGTCTCCACACCACCCTGACCTAGAACAGCCGAGGAGCACACCGATGGGGCCCCATTAAGCTGTACTCAGGTGTAAAGCCAGCAGCCAAGGCCAGGGCCACTATCACAGCCGCCTGGCCCATGCAGGTTCGCATTGGATTCGGACAGTCGGTAAAGAAACAGCGGAGCCAAAAGCTGATGGGCCATAGCCTTTAATCCTACCTTGCACCCGGCGGGCAAGTAAAAACATACACTGGGCTCCAAAACCCAGTCACACTCAGTGCTCACAAAGCCACTGACTTATCCGAGTTTCCTAGAATCAAAGGTTTCTAGCTCACCAGACTTATTTTCCTCAGTTCCCCATCTCCTTCCTTATCCCAGATACAAACTCTACACAAACTGGCATCTCACTCAGCACTCCGCCATCTTGGCTGCTTCTCCTGGCCTCCTCCACGTGGCCTCCTTTAGCTGCTGGCTCCACTCTCTCCGCTCTCTCATGCTAACCTCAGGAACCAAGAGCCAAGTCCCGTTCTGCCCCCATTTTATAGTATAGAAATCCAAACCCTTAATCCAATATACATAATAGGGAAGTCTCTTAATACAAAGTCACTTCTCTGAGGCATGATAGGATTGTACCACCTTACACCAAAAAGGGTAGGAAAGGCTTAATCCCAAAACCAAGCCCCAGGCTACAAGGATTCTGCCTGCCTTTAGCCCACCCCAACACACATTAATATCACCTGGGCAACGGCCTCTTTAACAAAGTGAGCATAATACATTTTATCTGCCCAACATCAGGCACACCATAGGATTTGTGAGTAATAAACTGCCTGTGTGATTCTTACAACTAACTTGTGTGTCAGTCATGTCTTTCCTCCAGTGGCAATTGGTCTCAGTACCAATAAGTAAACTCCTGATAGCCACCTCAAGAGTAGTCTTGAAGAGGCCACCAGCCCTGTTATTAAGCAGGAGTGTCCCACTGCATGGGGAAGTCAAATCAGGGATGCCTAATCAATTAATGTAAAGCTCAGGCTCTACTGAGACACAAGGGAACCAGGTGTCCCAAAAGGTACAAGAAAACTACAAAGCCAAAACTTGAAACCCTGTCTACTAGCTTGATAACAGGGAAAACAAAGCCTTGAGGCTAAAAGTATATATAAGTCTTAAGATCCCAGTAGCCAAGCGTTCAGACTAGCTGAGTTTGCCTGCTTGTGCCTTGATAGCTTTGCTTAAAAAACTGCTTACTTTGCTTGAATACTGCACTCTTGTCTTTTGCCTGAATTCTTTCTTGCTAGAATGACAAGAACCTAGGAAGAAGAATCCCCAAGGACCTGGGTCGTTTTTGGTGACAAAAGCATGCTTTTAGAATACAGAAGGCTAATTCAATCAGTTTTTATCTGAAATGAGTGAAGTTATGTGCCACTGTTTTAATTCAAATAGTATTTACTGAAAGGAAGGATCACTGAAAAAGATGGTTTTTAAAATATTGTTAATGATAAAAAAATAAGTGGATATGTTTACTTGTCTTTTTATATGTACAACACAGCACTATCTTAGTATTTATACTGTATTTTTTATGTGCAAGTTTTACAGGTTTGTGAATAATGTTTTCAGAATTAAGAAAAATAAAAGAACTTAAAATGTTTAAACAAAGCAGCCTATCATTAAAACTCCCCTAATCTAACATCAACCCTAAAGTTAACATCAACTCAGAACAAATAATATTCAAAAAGGAGAAGAAATAAATACAATGAAATGATTCAAATAATGTCCTTGCTGCTTTGGGGTTACTAAGGTTTTCTATTCCTCCTGATAGTTTCTGCTTGGCCCTTTCTAATCAATTTTATATTTCCCACCTAAGCAACCACATTCTAATTTCTATCCCCTTAGGTTATTTCTGCCAGTTCTTGGACTTATAAATGAAATCATACATTAGCTAGAGAAAAGATAACCTAAAGTGCAAAATTTTTGAATGATAATATTAGCACCTCAAATGTATTATGACACAAACACTGACATTAAATTTCTAGGTGAAATGTCAGAAATATTTTGTCGAGAATAATCATCAGTGGGAAAAAGAATGATATCCTCTCTCATGCTTAAACTTCATCACCATGTAAAAAAAATAATATAATAGTCCCCTCTTCTCCATGTTTATCCTTTTTGCTACCTGCAGTCGACCACAATCCAAAAATATTAAGTAGAAAATTCCAGAAATAAAAATTCAAAAGTTTTAAACCTTTCTGAGTTACATGATAAAATTGCACTTTTCCCAAGCCCAGACAGTCCTGCTAACACTTTGGGTCTCTTCTTTCTTCTTTTTTTTATCACACATCTCTTACCCAGCCTGGAAAGATTTTCAGCTTTTGTGAACTCATGTAATCAAACTGGATTCAAAAAGACAGTCTCCCCACCTTAATGACCAACTGATCAGCAACCTTAATTTCATGAGCAAACTTAATTTTCTTCCACCATGTAACATAACTGTTGGTCAAATAAGTTTGTAAATATGATATATGTTTGCTCACTTATAGTTTGCATTGGGTGTGGGGGACAGGCTGTAAGCAGGCAGGGTTGTTATACCCTAAGGCTTAGTTTTAAGACTAAAGCTTTCCCACCCTAAGTGACTTTGTATCAGAGACTTCCTTGTTTGTATATTGGATTAAAGGTTTTGATTTCTACATTATAAAATGGGGCAGATCTGGAGCTTGCTCTCTCTCTCGGTTCCTGAGATTAGCCATTAGAGAGGAGAGCAGAAAAAGGCCATGTGGAGGAGAGGAGAAGTAGCCAAGATGGCAGAGTGCTGAAGGAGAAGCCAGTTTGTACAGAGTTTGTGCAGGGAGAAGGAGATGGGGAACAGAGGTGAATAAGGCTGGTGAGGTAGAAAACTTTAATTATAGGAAACTCGAATAAGTCAGTGGCTCTGGGAGCCCTGAATGGAAAGCAAAGTGTTTTCTCACTGTGTGTATTTCTTGCCTGCTGAGTGCAAGCTAGGATTAAAGATGATGGCCCACCAGTTCTTGGTTCCATTGTTTCGTTACCGTCTGTCCGAATCCAATGCGAACCTGCATGGGCCACGCGGCTGTGATGGTGGCCGTGGATACTGGCTTTACAATAACATATTCACATACTCTGGAATTAAAATATGGAGATCTTTGAGCGGTCATATTCTTCTAATACACAACTCACAGATGGAATTCTAAGATTCACAGATTTCAATATCCCCAAAGGTGTTCTCTCTTTATAGCATCAAGTCAAACTAAAACAAAACAAATCATGTCTAATTCTCATCTGCTCAACAATCCTAATCATAGCATATTCTAAGTCATTTAAATCAGGTACAAGTGAGGTTCTGGGTGTAGTCATTCCTGGGGCATAATTCTTTACTGTCTGCAGATCTGTGAAACTAGAAAACAGTTATCTCTTATACAATTTGAGACAGGCCATAGGATATAACTACATTCATTTCCAGTTCAAAAGGGAGGAAATGAAAGGCAAAAAGGAGTCATGAGTCTCCAAAGGAAACCTAAATCACCTTAGAGAATACCGAAACTGCCATGAACATACCGCTAGTAAAAATATGGACAATAACGAAGGTGTGAGTGGTCAAGAATGTCAAATACTGCAGAGAAACCTGATAAAAACTAAAAAGTGCTAAATAGATTTTTCTACATACAAAACATTAATAACATGGGCTAAGAAACACTCATTTGTATGGATCACTTAGTAGCCAGGGCACTTTGAATAAAAGTAGCCTGATTGCTCTTATCTCTTAAGAAGAAGATAAAAATATGGAGGAAGCTTGGAGAAACTACCTTTTCAAGATAGGCATCTGAGATATGAAGAACTAGGTGGTAGCTAAAAGGTCAACCCAAAAAGGAAAAAAAAAGATAAATTTTCATGAAGGTAATGACTAGTATATTTAGAGCATAAAAAGAAAAATTATAAGAAGGATAAATTAAATTTATTAAAGAAATAAAGATTTTTACTAGTGTATATGATATAAAGACAGAGCAAAAATTATGGTATAGAATTTTAGCTTATAGTCAAGATTGAGTAACCCGGACTGAATTTATCTTGTTATCTAAAATAAATTAGCAAATAACTCTTACAAAATATATGGAATAATCATTTTTAAGACACTGAATATCATGAAACATTGTTTCCTGAAAGATGAGAAACAAATGAAGTGACTTCCCTGATCAGATAAACTTATTTCCTTCAGAGAATTTCAGGTCACAATACACAGGGAAAAGATTCCAACTAGAATCTGAAGGACTCCCTGAATTGATGAGATATATCTGAGAGTTCAGCAAGACCACGAGGGCTAGAGCTCAGAGGCTAGAGTACTGGAAAGAAGACAACTTCACAGAAAGAAAACCCTAAAAATCTATAGAGAGAAAACCCTGGAAATCTATAAAGAGTCCCAATAGCATATTTAGCAGAGCACTAATCAGTACATAAATGTAAAAAAGCTATCCGTAGATGGAGAAATAACAGTGCCCACTGATCTGACAGAGCTGTGAATAGTACCTATTGAAATCAATGGAGGAGAAATTTATAACAGTATATTAAATCAATTAATATAACTAGAATTTATATGTTCAAAATATTATATAAAAGCATGGTATATATGAAAAAATTCAAATCAGACTTATAGAAAAAACTATATTGTTTGAGTTAAAAAAAACCCAAAAACACTAGATATATGACATCAGCATTGCATCTGATTTAACTCGATATAGATAAAGATTGTTACCTATAAAAATACTTTTAAATATGTGGCTATTCAAGCCTGACCTGTGGTGGCGCAGTGGATAAAGTGTCGACCTGGAAATGCTAAGGTCGCCGGTTCGAAGCCCTGGGCTTGCCTGGTCAAGGCACATATGGGAGTTGATGCTTCCAGCTCCTCCCCCCCTTCTCTCTGTCTCTCTCTCTCCCTCTCTCTCTCCTCTCTAAAATGAATAAATTAAATATGTGGCTATTCACAGGCAAGTACGCACACACATGTTTTCTTACTGTCACTTGAGATGGCCTAGAAGTATTGACACTTCAGTACCAATAAAAACACCTAGTGTCCACATCTTGGATCTCATACCATTCTTCAATAAAAGGAATCAGGGCTCCTTGGAGAAATGGCTAATTCTTGGGCCAAAAAATATACAATATAACTCATAAAAGTAAAAAAATGCTTTAAAAAAAAACCAGAAACACTATTGGGGAAATCTTGTGTAAAAAACCAAAGAGTTGCCTGACCAGGTGGTGGTGCAGTGCTTAGAGCATCAGAATGGGATACAGAGGACCCAGGTTTGAAACTGTAAAGTCGCTGGCTTGAGCACAAGCTCATCTAGTTTGAGCGTGGGCTATGCAGCTTGAGCACGGGATCATAGACATGACCCCATAGTCACTGGCTTGAGTTCAAAGGTCACTTGCTTAAAGCCCAAGGTCGCTGGCTTGAACCCAAGGTAACTGGCTTGAGCAAGGGGTTACTCCCTCTGCTATAGCCCCCGGTCAAGGAACATATGAGAAAGCAATCAATGAACAAGTAAGGTGACTAAGGAGCCACAATGAAGAATTGATACTTTTCATCTCCCTCCTTTCCTGTGTGTCTGTCCTTATCTGTCTTTCTCTCTGTCACATACAAAAAAAAAAAAAGAACAAAAGAGTTGCTTGGTCAGTGTAAAGCCAGGAGCCACGGCCAGGGCTATCAGGGCTGCCATCACAGCCGCCCAGCCCGTGCAGGTTCGCATTGGATTCGGACAGTCGGTAAAGAAACAGCGGAGCCAAAAGCTGATGGGCCATAGCCTTTAATCCTACCTTGCACCCGGCGGGCAAGTAAAAACATACACTGGGCTCCAAAACCCAGTCACACTCAGTGCTCACAAAGCCACTGACTTATCCGAGTTTCCTAGAATCAAAGGTTTCTAGCTCACCAGACTTATTTTCCTCAGTTCCCCATCTCCTTCCTTATCCCAGATACAAACTCTACACAAACTGGCATCTCACTCAGCACTCCGCCATCTTGGCTGCTTCTCCTGGCCTCCTCCACGTGGCCTCCTTTAGCTGCTGGCTCCACTCTCTCCGCTCTCTCATGCTAACCTCAGGAACCAAGAGCCAAGTCCCGTTCTGCCCCCATTTTATAGTGTAGAAATCCAAACCCTTAATCCAATATACATAATAGGGAAGTCTCTTAATACAAAGTCACTTCTCTGAGGCATGATAGGATTGTACCACCTTACACCAAAAAGGGTAGGAAAGGCTTAATCCCAAAACCAAGCCCCAGGCTACAAGGATTCTGCCTGCCTTTAGCCCACCCCAACACACATTAATATCACCTGGGCAACGGCCTCTTTAACAAAGTGAGCATAATACATTTTATCTGCCCAACAGCCAGGAAGTGGCACAGTGGATGGAGAGTCAGACTGGATGCTGAAGACCCAGGTTCGAAATCCTGACTGAGGTCACTGGCTTGAGTGTTGAATCATAGACATAACCCTATGGTCATTGGCTTGAGCCCAGAGGTTGCCAGCTTGAAGCCTAAGGTCACTGACTTGACCCCAAGGTCACTGGCTTGAGCAAGAGGTCAAGGCTCTGGTGGAGCCCCTGGTCAAGGCACATATGAGAAAGCAATCAATGAACAACTAAGGAACTGTTATAGACTGTAAATGGCAAAAAGTCTTTGTAAATTCGAGGCTTAGCAAAAGGCTAAGTTCTCCCCCCTCCACCTCCATATTGGCTATGATGCTGAGTATTTGCACCCACTTCACTTGCTTGCTTAAGTTTCTGGAAGCAATTTATATGCCCTTCCTCTCACTCTTTGTTTGTTCTGATGTTGATTAATTTCACTTATGCATGGTGGGGAATTCCTGTTTATGCCTTAAGAGAGTTCCTATTTTTGCCTCAGACATATAACTTTGTATCAAGGACTTCCTTGATTTGCATATGGCTATATAATAAAGCAAACTGGGAGTATGGGGCACTCCGATATTGCCATCAGCATTGAAGAAGCCTCCTGATCCCATCCTTTTTTCTTAATAAGTCTGTTTTCTTAATCCCACCCAGTTTTCCCTCGACCCAGAATTATGAGCCGCACTGGTCTGTGGCAAGGAGCCACAACTATGAGTTGATGCTCTTCATCTCTCCCCCTTACTGTCTGTTTTTCTCTCTCTCTCTCTCACAAAAAAAAAGGAACAAAAGAGTTAAGAAGCAGAACTCCTAATGTTAAAAGAAGGAACCATTTAAGCAACAAAATAAATAAAGTAATATTAAAGTATAACCTCAAGTATAAAGTAAATATCCGTAAGTACATACCGATATAAATAAATGACTAAATAAATAAATGAAGTAGAAAAGACAAACTCTCCTGCAGCAGTATTCTGAATGATTTATATAGATACTCTGTTTTCAAAGAGACAGAACATAAATTCTCACTCTGTAAGTATAAGCTGCATACTGACTTCTTTCCAAATAGTACAATATGGAAAGGAAGGGGAGGGAGAGTAAATTTACTCCATAGAAACCTGAAAAACACTATCTTAGCCAAGTGATCAAAGTTAACATTAACAGTAATATATCATGTTGATAATACATACCCTTAATAATGCTGTGATGAGAATAGCACTATACTTTTCTTTTCTCTCTCTCAAAAATAATTCATAACTCCAGTTTAAGCATGAGAAAAGCACTGGACAATTTCAAAGGGAGGATCATTCTACCAAATACCTGATCAGTACTCCTCAAAATGTCAGTCATCAAAAAGAAGAAAGGTCTGAAAAATTGTCATAGAAAAGAGAAACTTAAGGTGATGTGCTAAATAAATATAAAATGACTTTCTGAATGAAATGCTGAACAAAATTTTTTTTTAAATTATGAATAAATTATATACTTTAGTTAATATTAATATATATATTGATGAATAAATTATAACAAATGTACTATACTAATATGAGATATTAATACCAGGGGGGGGCCTGACCTGTGGTGGCATAGTGAATAAAGTGTTGGCCTGGAATGTTGAGGTCACTGGTTCAAAACTCTGGCTTGCCTGGTCAAGGCACATATAAGAAGCAACTACTACAAGTTGATGCTTCCCCCTTCTCCTTCCTCTCTCTCTCTCTCTCTCTCTCTAAAAAATCAATAATAATAAAAATATTAATTTTATTATTAATTTTTATTAATTGATGTGATTAAGTGATTTTTATTAATCACTTCCACCAGGAGGAAGTGAGTGTGGGAGTATATGTAAAATTCTAAGCACAAGAAACATGAGGAAAGCTACACTGTGTCATGTCATAACCTAATTGTTCAAAACCAATGATAAAAATACTATCTTAGCCTGACCTGGCACAGTGGATAGAGCGTTGGTCTGGTACACAGAGGACCAAGGTTCGAAACTCTGAGGTCGCTGGTTTGAGTGCGGGCTCATCTGGTTTGAGCATAGCTCAGCAGTTTGAACCCAAGGTTACTGGCTTGAGCAAGGGGTCACTCAGTCTGCTGTAGCCCCCCCCCCCAGTCAAGGCAAATATGAGAAAACAATCAATGAACAACTAAGGTACTGCAATGAAGAACCGATGCTTCTCATCTCTCTCCCTTCCTGTCTGTCTGTCCCTATCTGTCTTTCTCTTTGTTTCTCTCTCTGACTCTGTCACACAAAAAGAAACCAGAACACTATCTTAATAATAACCACGGAAAAGACACACTATATACAAAGAAATGAAGAGAAGAATGACAGAAGATTTTTCAATACAAGAGATAAAACAATGGAGCAACTTCTTCAAGTAATAACAAAAATAGTATTATGCTAATATTTTATTGTTACTATAACAAATCACCACAAGTTCAATGACTTAAAACAATACAAATCTTTTATCACAAACTTCTAGAGATAAGAATTCTGAAATCAGTTTTCACTGGACTAAAATTAAGATGTCTGCATGGTTGTATTCCTTCTGGAAACTATTTTTTCCTGTTTTAGGCTACATTCATTCCATAACTCATTCTCTCTTCCTCCGTATTCAACATCTGTAGCATTGCACATTTACTTCTTTCTGTTTCTATCCTTACATCTTCTTTCTTCTATCAGGATACTTGTGACCATCCAGAAAATCCAGGATAAGTATCCTCGTTACAAAATCCTTCACTTATCATATCCACAAACTTTCCTTTACTATGTAAGTTAAGGCATCTACGGGTTCCCAACATGGACATCTTTGAGAGGATATTATTTAGTTTACTATAACTGTCAAACTATAATTCTATATGTGACACAAATATCTCTTGAACACAAAATCAAATAAAGATTTTTCCAACTTAAAAAAGCTGAAAGAATTTGTCATAGGCAAACTCATACAACAAGAAATAGTATAGCAAGCTCTTTATATAAAATAAAAATAATATCTATGGAATGTATGATTTCATTTACATAAGTTTCTAGCAAAAACTTTTTGGGAATATATATGGCATAAGTAGCAGAAATTACTCATATTGATTATACTAACTGGTAAGAAACATCAAGTTTATCAAATTTATTGTAATATATTCTGAACTATTTTTTGCCTGTGTTCGTAGACTCCCAGACACATCATAAATGACAAACAAAATATTAGTTCTCATTATTCTCAGCATTCAGAAGGTAAAGATAATAAGGGTACAAATAAAGTGTAGATAAAAACCATAAAAATCCAAGAAAATAGAAAGAATTCCCCTCAAAAAAGATGTTAAATAATAGATTTAATACTGCAAATTGAAGTATGCTTTTAAATATAAATTTTTATAGTTTATTTACATGTGATTTTTTTCAGGGACAGTTTGTACAGTTAAAAATGTCTGGGTTTAAGCCCTGACCAGCTGGTTCCATGTATAAAGTTTTACTTCTGCACACCAACTCCCGGTCAGGGGACGTAGGTGCAGCAATCAATGAGTGCTCAATTAAATGGAGCAATTAAGTAGAACAATAAGTTGCTACTTCTCTCTTTCTCCCTCATGCCCTACTCTTTCTCTTACACCAATGGAAATATTTTAAAAGAAAAAATATCTGCTTCTTCTATTCAGTCAGGTGAACTTTGAAAATTGAGTTGTATTTCTTTCTCAGCATAAAAGGCTTAGATTATATGACTTTATAAATTCTCCCAATCTTGAGTTTTTGTTTTTGTTTTTTAGTTTACTGGTAGTTAGCTAGTTAGCTTCAATAGGTTGATTGTTGGTCCATTAATTTAAAAAAATTTATACTTAAAATCATTCATTGACCTACGTGCATTAAGAAAATGTATTTTAAAAATTCTTTTCAATATTTAATATTTTCATCCTACAATATTATTTTTATATTAATTGATTTTGTAACTTGAAATCATTTTGTTTAATTAAACTATAGATATTACTGACTATATTCCCTAATTTTTACATTTTATAAAGTAAAACTTATCTATTTTATAATCAGAAATGCGTACCACTTATTCCCCTTCTCCATTTTTGCACTTCTTCACCATTTCTTTTCCTCTTGCTAGCATCAATTATTTCTTTGTGTTAATGAGATGTTTCCATTTTTATCTTATTTTTATTAGAGATGTTTCTATTTTTAATTGTTTATTTTTTTTAGATTCAATGTATAGACAAATCATATAGTATTTTTCTTTTTCTCTGTGACTTATTTCACTTAGCGTAATACCCTCTAGGTCCATCTATGTTATTACAAAAGGCAAGATTTCATTCTCTCTTTTTTTGGCTAAGTAATATTCCAATAGATAGATAGATACATGCATACATCTTAGGATGCTTCCATATATTAGCTCTTGAAAATAATAATACAATGAACCTAGGGATCCATAATTGCTCTTTTCAAGTTAGTGTGGTTTTTTTCTTCAAATAAATATTAGAAGTGGAATTGCTGAGTCATAATGTATTCCTATTTTTAATTTTTTGAAGAAACCTCCATACTGTTTTCTATACTGGCTGTACTAGTTTGAAATCCTACCAAGAGTGCATGAAAATGTTTTTTTTATTAGCTTAGTTGCTCTTCTGCACAATTTTTAATACATTATAGTCAGTGCTTTCATACAGCCTTGTGTTCTTCATACATTACACCAAAAATCATGACTACCTAGAATAATAATAAGAAAAAGACAATAGAATAATCTACCTGCCCTGTTGAGTAACAGAAAAATCCTAACCCTTTAGCATGCTTCTATTGCATTCTCCAACAGCAAGTGTGAGTGAGTAGACATCTGGTAAGCTCCCAAAATTTATTTTAAATTTATTATTTTATCTTATTTAGACCAAAAAATCCATATTATTGTAAAACAGTAAGTATCTTCTTCCATTGGCATTTTTTAAATAAAAAAATGTAAAATTATGTCTACATGTCCATATGGCAACTGCTGTATTAGACAACAATAAAAATAAATAACACTGAAATAAAAGAGGAGAAGCCAAAGGTGATTTTAAAAGAGCTCATAGGAAATAATAGAGTATTTGAATTGTGTACAACCTTCAACTACAACCAACCAGACTGCCAGATAACATCATAATACTTTTTATATATGTTTAGAAAATGTTCTGAATATATAAATTTTCTGTGTTCTTCCCCTGTAACATATGTTTGAGATTTTCACCAGAACATAAAATACATAAAGATAAGAGAACCTTCCAAATGCTTTAATGAAGCCAAAAATCTCAAGATATATTTCAAATAAGCTCATTGTCAGAAAGCTAAAAACACATTTACACAGCTTGTTTTGATGCAAATAACTATTAAGAAAGAGAGTAATCAAAGAAAAAATGATGACCCTAGTCTTATTTTTGTCTATGCAAATTAACATTTAAAATCATGGATAAAACCATCCTATAAATTAGCAATGCCCTGTTAATCTCCATTAAAAAAAAAGACTTGACAATTAAGGGGGGAAAAATATGGTGAATAGCTGGCAAGTTAACAGATGCTATGCTAAACTCATTATTGTGTATTTTGCCCAACCTTGGTAAAGAGAACATGTGGTGGGAAAAAGATCTTCAACAGAACCATCAGGGGGTTAATTAAACAGGGTAGTTTTTTCACAGCTTTCCTCATCAGTGATGTTCCATTGAACTCTAATGGTAAACAGGGCAGAAGCCAAAGAAGACAGTTAAGACAGGCTCTCAAACAAAATTGTGAGGCAGTTAGTTATCCATTCAATATTTACTGGCACATTGCTATGTCCCTGGCCCTGATCTATCATCTTCAATTCTCTCCTGTTCAACAGGAGATTTTCTTTGTATGCTACTCTCACTCCTACCTATCTCCTCCCCTCTCAACTCTTCTTTCTCAAAATTACCTGCTCTGTAACTTCCCCATGTGTAGGGCCAATAGTCACTGCCATCGTGGCCATGCACATGCAGGTTCTCATTGAAGTTGGACAGACAGTAAAGAAACAGTGTAGCCAAAAAACTGTAAGCCATTCCTTTATTCAAAACTCGCACTGGCTAATGAGCAAACACACAGAAAAAAAATATTTTCCTTTCACTCAGGGGTCCCAAAGCCACTGACATATTATCCGGTTCCGCAACCAGGAGAATCTTCTCTGATTCTTCCTAGAATCAAAGGCCTCACCAGTCCCAAAGCCCCCTCACCTCCAGTGCCAATCATGGCCATCGTCACTGTGGCCATACACCATGGATCTTGTCTAGCCAAAGCAGCCTCTCCCCAGGCTCATCAAAGAACAGGCACCACAAATCAATGAATAATCACCAAATGTACCAATGACTCCTTACAGAAATCCCTAATGACAGTGAAATGTGTATACAATTTGAAAATGAGATTTTCCGCCTCCAGCTTTGGTGCTGTTGGTTTCCATTATCTACGTCTTTTCTATCTTCTATGTTCAGACTCTACATCATATGTGGAGGTCAAAGGAGAGAAGGAATCCTCCCTCTTTTTTCCTCCCCTTCTTTGTAAGTACTCACAGATATTGACAAGGCTTCAAAACTAATAAAATCATGAGAATTTGTCAGCACAATCTGAGCAATCACATAGTTATTCATACATTCTAAGCAATAGCCATTGTATAGTCTTTTTTTTTTTTTTTTTTTTTTTTTTTTACAGAGACAGAGAGAGTCAGAGAGAGGGATAGACGAGGACAGACAGAAACGGAGAGAGATGAGAAGCATCAATCATTAGTTTTTCCTTGCGACACCTTAGTTTTTTTGTTTGTTTGTTTTTTGTTTTTTTCATTTTTCCGAAGCTGGAAACGGGGAGGCAGTCAGACAGACTCCCGCATGCGCCCGACAGGGATCCACCCGGCATGCCCACCAGAGAGCGATGCTCTGCCCCTCTGGGGCGTCGCTCTGTTGCATCCAGAGCCATTCTAGCGCCTGAGCCAGAGGCCACAGAGCCATCCCCAGTGCCCGGGCCATCTTTGCTCCAATGGAGCCTCGGCTGCAGGAGGGGAAGAGAGAGACAGAGAGGAAGGAGAGGGGGAGGGGTGGAGAAGCAGATGGGTGCTTCTCCTGTGTGCCCTGGCCGGGAATCGAACCCGGGACTCCTGCACGCCAGGCCGACGCTCCACCGCTGAGCCAACCAGCCAGGGCCACCTTAGTTGTTCATTGATTGCATTCTCATATATGCCTTGACCACAGGCCTTCAGTAGACCAAGTAGCCCCTTGCTCTAGCCAGCGACCTTGGGCCCAAGCTGGTGAGCTTTGTTCAAACCAGAGCCTGCGCTCAAGCTGGCTACCTCGGGGTCTTGAACCTGGGTCCTCGGCATCCCAGTCCAACGCTCTATCCACTGTACCACCACCTGGTCAGGCACCATTAGTATAGTCTTAAGGTCTTAAAGACACTGGATATCAAAGACTATTTACTTCAGGAATAATTTGTTATCTATTGAGTATCACAGCCACAGGTTTTGAAACCAAATAAAAGCCTTCATAGGTACACAGTCCATATGTAGACTTAATTTTCCTCCTGCTCTATTATTCCCTGCTGTTGAGGGTTTCCTAAGGGTAAGACGATTGGAAGCAGTAGGGGAGGAATAGAGACAGGCTCAGCGCTTGCTCACCATGTACCTTCATAATTTGGGAGTGGTCTAGCAGTGTTTTTAGAACATTCTTTAAAACCAAAATCACAAAAAAGAAACACTGGTAAGAGTGAGTGAAAGTGCATTCTCTCTCAATTCCCAAAAAATAAATGTTCCTCATAAAACCTTAGATAGAGGAGATAATTAAAGGGATCAAAATGTATTAGTATTATGAATTATGTTGAGGAATATGGAAAATCTATTGTATATAAAATATACAAACATCATTATCTTATATATCTTATACAATTTTTAAATAAAGGCATAATTAATGTCCTAGACACTTACAGTTTTCTTCATTAAGTAAAAATTGAATTACTTTTTATTAATGATAAGATAGATGAAATAAAGTTCCAGAAGGAAGTGGAAAAACATACTTATGTTATTTTCTGCTATAGTTTCTGGAAGTAGATTAGGACAATAAAAAACTTCAAAACTAAAAATTTATCCTCACCTTTTTAAAATAACATGTTGAAGAATGTATAAATAGAAATGATATATTTAGGTATTATTACATATGTAAAACTCAAATATCTATGTACAAAGTGAATAATTTAATGCATTGTATAACATCTATAATATGCGATAGTAATCAGTTATTTTAAATGAGGATTTTATAGAATATCATCAATGAAGGAAATACTTAAGATATGTGAAATATAAAAAGTAGAACATACAGATGCAATAATGATGAACTCTATGAGATAAATATGAATATGCCATATAGAGACTACTCACTGTAAGCTGTGAATGAGAGGTGTTGGTATTCTTCACTTTTGCAATATTCCCCAAATTTTCTATGATAAACCTGTATGGAAAGAAAAAATACAATAAAAATAGAAAATTTATGCATGAAAAAAAACCTAAAAGTGAGATTTTCACTATGCAAATAATGTGTTGCATAAACCATTACAATTTACCTACAAATATGGAGCAAAATGTCTACATTCTGGACATAGATTATAACTTTGGTTATCAGAAAACTGATGAGTCTTTGTTTTACTAGTTGATCTATTAGTAATATAATTGCAGCCTTTACGATCAGGTGAAAACATATATTTGAAGAGAATAAACTTAAGAACAGTGGACAATGATGATCAGGAGCATTAATTTAATTTAATGGTTTAAATATTCAAGTCGGCAAAAATATATGTATTTATGCAAATCATGCAAGAAATAGCTTCATTAAAGAAAATAATGTTGATTTTAGCTTCGAAGTGTCATTACCATGACTACAGCTCCCTGGAGAATGAATTTAGTCTTTCTGTAAAAAGCAGTATTTATTTTTAAACAAGTACTTCAGTGACACCTTTATCCATGCAAATGTGTAACTCAACAATTTATGCATGAGGGGGAAAAGATTGCAATCTCTCTAAGTCTTCTTTGTCTAAATGCAACAAAAATTTGAAGTCTTTTACTTTTTATTCTGAGTGATAACAGGTTTTCCCATGTATTTTTCAGATAATTGCCTCAATTTTCTCCTTCAGTTTGTCGGAAAATTCTCCAATTCTCTACAAGCTTTTCTCCCTTTTGGCCTCTGATTGTAAGGAAAGAACTGAGATTATACAAACCCAACATTGTTGCAGATTTCTAAAACGAAAGGCAAACAAATGAATAAAGCCAAGAAAACAGCTAGGAGAGGCTCTTGGTTACTATGGAATTACAAGCAACTCTAGCAAAGCTTGTGTCAACATGGGTTTTCAAATGACCAAGAAGTGTTCCGAGAGGTTTTGCCATGAGAGCAAGTAAATACTAAACTTCATTTGGAAAATCTGAACCACAGATGGCCATTGGTGTGCTGGCAAACAGAGTTCCTGGGCATCTATGTATCGGCACAGTAATTTTGTTTTAGGTTTATCTTTACTTCTTCCTATTTTTTTTTCCTAAGCACTAAACAGAATTATTTCCCTAGTGAAATCCTTAAACGTTTTTAAAATTAAAAATCAAATGCAAACATTTCACATCTAGCTCTACCCTCATATTACATAATCAGCAGGGGGGGAGATTTACTTCCTCTTGGTTTCTATTCAGTCATGTTTTTTCTTTACAATGAAGTGAGGTGGAAATATTGTGGGGTTTGGAGTCAGACAAACCTGCGTTTAAATTCCTGCTCTGACCTAAACCCTCTGGTTATAGCTATGGGCATAATGGTTAGCTTTTCTAAGCCTTGCGTTCTGTACCCAGATAATGGGGAGAGGGTAATAATACCAAAAGACTGGCAACCCTACAGAGCAGACACTGCCAGGACTCACCATCATCCTCGGGCTTCTCCACGTTCCTCAGCCTCCCTTGCAGCTAAGCAACAGCATGGGTCTGGATTTTTGCCAACAGGGAGGTAGAGTGTAATGCAGGAGGTCGAGGTCCTGCAGGTGCTCCCCGAACTCGGTTAGACTACACAAGCCAGAAGGCAGTGTGTCAATCCCACAGGAAACCGCTCCTCAAACAATCGCTTTTTGGGCAGGTGCCCACAGCCTCTTCTGAGCTGTCTCAACAAAAGTGGCGCTCGGTCAAAAGCACTGTCCTTGATTACATAAGGTGCTTACATGGAGCCAGTGTTCAAGGTCCTGTGTCCTTGGTGATGCCAGGCTTTACGGCTAGGCAGCCCAAATGCTAGTGAGCAAACCTAACTAACCATTTTCCCTACAAAGACAAAGGGTAGAAACCACCTACAGGCTTAATTTTCTACAGTGGCTCACAGAACTCAGAAAACATTTTATTTACTAGATCACTGGTTTGTTATAAAGGGATATAACTCAGGCACAGCTAGATGGAAGAGATGCATAGGGCAAGGTGTGGAGAATGGGTGCAGAGCTTCCATGCTCTGAGCTCACAACTCTCCAAGCATCTCAAGTTCATCAACCTAGAAACTCTCTGAACCCTTCTGAGTTTTTATGGAGGCTTCATTATATAGGCATGATTGATTAGATCAGGGATCCTCAAACTTTTTACACAGGGGGCCAGTTCACTGTCCCTCAGACCGTTGGAGGGCCGGACTATAAAAAAAACTATGAACAAATCCCTAAGCACACTGCACATATCTTATTTTAAAGTAAAAAAACAAAACGGGAACAAATACAATATTTAAAATAAAGAACAAGTAAACAAACTGACCAGTATTTCAATGGGAACTATGGGCCTGCTTTTAGCTAATGAGATGGTCAATGTGCTCCTCTCACTGACCACCAATGAAAGAGGTGCCCCTTCTGGAAGTATGAGAGTCAGATAAATAGCCTCAGGGGGCCGCATGTGGCCCACGGGCCGTAGTTTGGGGACCCCTGAATTAGATCATCGACCACTGTAAATGGATTCAAATTTTATCTCCTCTCCCATTCCAGGAGATCAAGATGGGACTGAAAAATCTAACCATATAAACACATAGTTGGGTCCCTAGAAACCCAGTCCTATTCTTTGATTATGTAAAGGCTTTCTGAAAACAAGCAAACAAGAAACCTTATTAACATGACAAAAGACACTATAATGGCTTTCCTCCTTTAGGAAATTTCAGTGATTTTAGGAGCTCTGTGCCAGAAACAGGGGGACAAAGTCCAAATATATATTTCTTATTGTAAATCTCAAAATCACAGATACTTACATTCCACATAGCATATTCTAAGGTCTAGGATGGCTATAGTAACTCAAGATGACAGAAATGAGAGGATATCAATGGAGTCACATGTAACCCAGTCTGCTATGTAAAGAATCCATAAGTTTACAGAGAAATCATGAGCTATAAGAAACAATGTAATATTCTGCCTTCTTTATTTTTCTGTTCTTATTTTAATTAATAGATATTTCAGAATCTCCTATAATGTGTTTTATATTATGTGCAATCTTAGAAAAGAGCAGACGTGGTCCCTGCCATCAACCTGGTTGCTGTTTTTTTATTGAATTTATTGGGATGACACTGGTTAACAAAATTTTACAGGTTTCAGGTGCACAATTCTACAGCACATCATTTGTATATTGTATTGTGTATTCACTCCCTCCCCATCAAGCCTCCGTCATCATCATTTAACCCCCCCCCCCTAGAATTTGGTGGAAGAAACAAGCAAGTAAAAAATATAATTTAATTTAATCAAACTAGCACAATGACAGAAGCATTTTCAAGGTTCTGTGTTAGTACAAAAACAAAGCACCGTTAAAGTTTATTGGATATTTTCAAGTAATCATGTTTATATAACCATCATTTTTTTCCCCAAAAGACTAAACCTTTTTGTCATATGTATCAAAATAAATAACTAAACTACATCTACCTATAGTGTAAATTGTCACATAGGTTCTCTTCTCTGTCTCCCACCACCTTTTTTCATCATTAGATAACACTAATTTATGGTTCAGAATCCTGCTTTGGCATCCCCGCTTTCTGAACTCCTCCCTACACCCCACACTGTACTGCTGACACTAACACCATCAGCCAGAGGAAATAGGTCTTTCATCTCTGTTCTAGCTAGGACAAGCTTTTGCTTTTCCTTGTATGTTTCATGGCTTACATTACTAATGAGTTGACACTGTATTTCCTGTGCTGGACTATTATTTCCTTCAGAGCAGAAACCCTCTGTGTGATTCATGTTTCTATGGACCTGGCACAGAGTATACGCTCAATAAATAGTCTACATAATTTTAATGAGAAAAATGATATAAATGGATCCATTTCCAAATGGAATCAGAGAATTTTCCCCAGGGGAACTGCCTTGCATGTCTTGTTCCTTGACCCTCTTAAATGTATGAACTGGGCAAAAGCCTCTGGATTGGACTAAACCATCATTGTAATACTAACAACTGTTTGTACAGCTAACAGGAAAAGAGACATCTTGACTACAATGACTTAAAAATAGAATTAGTAGCACTATTGTGTATAGCTAGGGAATAATATAGCTTATTTGTACCTATAGAAATTCCTTCCTTGGCTTATTAGCAGCAATAGAAAATTTTTTTTTCTATTCATATAATTACTCCCTTCCTTTTCTCATAAATACCCCTTGCCTCACCTCATAATCAAAACACTATTTGGGTTTCTGATTGAATCAGTGCTTACCCAATTTGCTTTGATCTCAAATCATTTTTGCATTATATTTTTTAGTTAATATAATCTATACCTTACCTAATTTATAGGAATAATCCTTAAAATAAAATATCATGTATTATGAAAATGCTTTGTAAACTACAATTCTCTATGTAGTTATATAGTATGTTGTCATTCCTGCTCTATATTGACATTCTGAAGTAGGTGCAACCTGAAATAAAGAAATTGAATATAATTGAATACAGAATTACCCCACTTCCACTACTCAAGAAGCTATATTCTTCTCAGCTACAGAACAGACCACACACTTTCCTTTTAAAAATTTATGAGTATCTATGATCCATTCTACACAGCATAAAAATGACCTGCTTCTACTTTGTGATGACTTAACCATATATAAATACTATAGTAAATATTTTCATTAAACTCCAAGGGCTCTCCTTAGAGCATAAATGGTAGCTTATGAGATTTGGAATTGTGAAAGAAGGAAGGAATGATAAACTGTTCCAGATTGAGGAAGATGAAGGAAAGGTGACCACTGAGGACAATGCATAGCCCTTGCATTGAACGTTTTTTATAAAGAACATCAGTAGGACAGGCGTCAGGGGAAGACAAAACTTGAAAAGTTTACTCAGTTAAAAGGAATATAGGATTTACTTGTATTGTTTTTGGTAATTCTTTTGTAATTTTAAATTACCTCAAAGTAAAAATATATCATTCATAATAAACAATTCAACTCATTAGAAAGGTAATAGTTCTACTGTTACATGCATCTAATAGCATATCCTCAAAGATAAAATCAGATATTGAAAAAGCTAAAGGAAAAATAGACTAACCCATAAGCAGAGTGAGAGATTTAAATAAACATTTCTTACTAAGGATTGAAAAAGTAGACAAATATCTGAACAAATACAAACTAAAAGTGCAATTAACAAACTTAGCCACATTTATATATATAATAACTTATACTCAACTGTTGCAAATGCATATATTCTTTACAAGTTCATAGAGAACATTTCCTAAAATTGAGCAAAATTGAAAAATAGAGTAAGTTTCAAGTAACTATAAAAATATACAGAATAAGAGGACATTATGGGCTGAATTGTGTCCCTTTAGTATTTATATGTTGAATTCCTAATACCCATTACTTCCAAATGTGATTGTATTTGGAGATAAGACTTTTTAAAAGGTGATTAAGGTTAAATGAGGCTGTTAAGCTGAGACTAAGATCAATTTGATTGATGTCTTAATGAGAAGAGGCAATTTGGACACACAGAGAGGTATCAGACGCCTACACACAGAGCAGACCCATGTTAGGACACAGTGAGAAGGCAGCCATATGGAAGCCAAGGACATTGGCCTCAGAAGAAAACTAACCTGCTGACATCTTAGTCTTGGACTTCTGTCCTCAAGAACTATAATAAAAGAAATTTTGTTGTTTAAATCATCCAATCTGTGCTATTTTTTAATGACAGTCCAAGCAAACTAAGACAGAGACTATCTTGGCAATGCATATAATTGACAAAGAATTTAAATCCAGAATATATAAAAAAAACTTACTACAAATAATAAGAAAAAGAAATATGATATAAATGCTAGAAATATGAATAGATAGGTCACACACTTATATATAACAGATTCATGAAAAGTTGCTTAAAATCATAAGTATTACAGAAATGCAAGTGAGAACTACACCCCCAAAATGGAAAACAGCAATCTAATAAAGTACTGTTGGAGTAACTGGATCCTTTAAATATGTCTTATTAGAGTGTAAATGGTTATTAACACTTTTGTAACTAGGAAGTTTTAGCATGCACACAGTCCATGAATCAGTAATTTTATTCCCGAGTAACAGAAATGTGTGCATATGTGTTTCAAAAGACATATTTTATTTTTTAAAAGTTTTATTGATTGATTGATTTTACAGAGAGAGAGAGAAAGAGAAACAGGGCTCTCCTGCTCCACTTATTCATGCATTCATTGGTTGATTCCCGTATGTGCCCTGAGCAGAGATGGAACCCACCACCTTGCAGCATCAGAACGATGCTCCAACCAACTGAGCTACCCGATTAGGGCAAGAAAATATATCTTAGAGTGTTTATAGCAGTGTTTTTTATAATGACCTTTAACTGGAAATATACATCAGAGATAGAATAGGAAATATATTAAATTATGTCACTTTAAGGAAATAAAAACAAATCAGTTATTGCTACTTGCAACATATGAATCTCGGAAACAAAATGTTCAAGGGAAGCCAAGTACAATTCATATGAGTACCTTTAACACAAATTTTAAAAAGAGCGAATGTCATGATTTTAGAAATCTTGGTAGTGAAGAAAAAGTACAATAATATGTAGATGAGTGTGAAGGAGCTTCCGGGCTGCTGGTAATGTTTTACATCCAGACCTGATTGGTTGATCACCCAAATGTGCTCACTTTGTAAGCATTGATCAGCATGTAGTTATGAATACACTTTGGTGCTATGTTATGTTATAATTTAATATCACAATTAAGAAAATAAAATCATCATATCACGTTCAAATTGGGTTTGGCTTTTTTTTTTTCTTTTTTCAATTAGGGTGATATCAGTTAGCATAATAATACAGGTTTCAGGTTCCAATTCTACAACACATCTCTATAGCCCATATTGTGTGTTCACCCTCCAAGTCAACTCCTCATCTATCACCATTTATCTCCATATACCTTCCTCCAGTAGTTTGTAATCCTTCCTGATATATAGTTGTTTTAAAAATCCTTGTGTATACAAAAAATAAACACATTTGATTATTTTCCATTAATACAATAAACATTTCAAGTTTGCTTCCTCCTGTGGCTTCCCAGTGATTTCAAGAATTCTGCACTACTTTTAAATCCATTTAATGTTTTTTATTTCGGATATCCTACATGTAGCATATATTTTGATCCTGCACCCAAAGCTGGTCTCATGGGCTTGAGATCTGTTTGTTTATATTTTAATTTCTTTAAAAATATTTTAAAAGTGTGGTAAAATTGGTTAATGGGGTGAAAAAAATGTTCACCATTACAGTAAATTAAAAAAGATTAAGGAAATGTATAATTTCATTACACAGAAAAAATACATTTGTACATAAGAAAGCTATAAAAGATATAACTATAAAGATAGAAGTCAAAATATTATTTCTGGATATAGTAGTTTTCTGTTACTGTATAACAAATTGCTACAAAGTTAGTGGCTTAAAACAACACTGATTCATTATTTCACAGTTTCTGTAGGTCAGACGTCCAGGCAGTTTAAGTATATCCTCTGCTCAGTCTCCAGGTTGAAAGCAAAGGTGTCAGCCCGGGCTGCGGTTTTCATCTGGGGCTCAGGGTCCTCTTCCAAGCTAACTGGTTGTTGGCAAAATTCACTTCTTTATGGTTGTATGACTGAAGTCCTTGTTTTCCTGCCAGCTCCTAAAGGTTGCCCGCAGTTCCTTGCCACATGGCTCCCACAAACAATTTACAACATGGGTGTTTGTTTTCATTCATGCCAACTGGAGCATGTCTTTCAAACTTTCTATTCTGCCACCAATGTGAAAACTCTCTGCTTTTTAAGGGTTCACCTGATTAAGTCAGACCCACCCAGGATAATCTTTTTTTGCCATATAATGGAACATACACTTGGGAGTCATATCTCTCATCAGAGTCACAAGTTTCACCACAACTCAAAAGAATCAATTTGTGGACATAACTTGTGAAAAGAATATTTTATATTTTGTTTCTTATGTACTGTGTATAAAAATGAGACAATTATTATTGAAAATTAGGCAAATGGTACAATAAAAAATATATATAAAGGTTGAATTTGAATATAAATAACATAAATAATGATTTTAAATGGAATATGGAATTTTTTATTTTTTTAAAAAAGTCAGAGCTTGGAGTTATTTGACTTATAGTCAGTAACTTTGAGATATGTTGGATATTTCTCAAATAGAGCAGTATGGCTTCTGATGTCCCCACCATCACTCATTTTTTGTTTGGGCTTGGACATAATGCCATCCCAAACAAAACTGTAATATTTTTAACAAGGAAGAGAAAAGGACAACTATTGAGTAGGTAATTAGTAACACTGTCTGGCTCCATTTCATCATTAATATTTTTGAAACAATTTATCTGATCTGCAGTCTTCACTATTTGTCATCATCTGCCCATGTGTGCACTTTTCCTTTTCGAGTTTGTAAACTTTCATCAGTAGATGGATGGTCGACATCTTAAGATCATAGGAACCAAAATTAGTTACTAAAAAGTGAAACCTGTTGAAAAGTTAAAGTCAATAAAATTAATTGAAATAAAGTAAACAGAATCTATGCAATCAACCCTTGATAATTAACCATTTTAAAGTTGTACTTGTCTTCTTTGGACAGGGAAAAATTTCTCATTAAAATTCAGCTACTAGTTGTAAAATAAGAGGTGACAAATAACATTTTACAATAATAATTTGTAAGAATTAAACAAAGAAATAAAAGAGAGTGTACATTTTGATCTAGCATCTTATAAAGAAAAAAAGTCCATTGGAAAGCAATAATTTTGATGTGTTTTAAATAAGAGGGAACATAGTATTAACTGAGTTTTTTTTGTTGTTGTTGTTTTTGTTTGTTTGTTTTGTATTTTTCTGAAGCTGGAAACAGGGAGAGACAGTCAGACAGACTCCCGCATGCGCCCGACCGGGATCCACCCCCCCCCCCTGGCATGCCCACCAGGGGGCGACGCTCTGCCCACCCAGGGGGCGATGCTCTGCCCCTCCGGGGCATCGCTCTGCCGCGACCAGAGCCACTCTAGCGCCTGGGGCAGAGGCCAAGGAGCCATCCCCAGCGCCTGGGCCATCTTTGCTCCAATGGAGCCTTGGCTGCAGGAGGGGAAGAGAGAGACAGAGAGGAAGGAGGGGGTTGGGGGTGGAGAAGCAAATGGGCACCTCTCCTATGTGCCCTGGCCGGGAATCTTACCCGGGTCCCCCGCACGTCAGGCCGACGCTCTACCGCTGAGCCAACCGGCCAGGGCCTTAACTGAGTTTTTGTTTTGTTTTATTTGCTTGGAAAATATTAACACATAACATACTCCAATGTGTGGTGAATTACTTGATATCTATAAAAGGTAATCTTAGAACATCATTTAGTGGTTAATTATAGCCATCAATAAAAACAACTAAAATATTAATCTATGATTGTGACTGTTTCTTAATATATGCAACTATAGATCTTAAAATAAATTAGAAAGGAAAAGATAATACTTAATACACTTCAATTTATTTACAAACTGAAAATCTTATCAGAAAGATAAACAATGACAAGATTTGAAAGGGTGTGAAAAAAATAAAAAATAAAAAAACCCTTTGTGTACTGTTAGAGTATAAATTGGTACAGTCACCATGGAAAACAATATGGAGGTCACCCCCCAAATTAAAAAATGCAACTATAAGGTGATCCAGCAATCGCACTTTTGAGTATACGGTATATCCAAAGGAAGTGAAAACAAAGGATCAAAGAGATATCTGCACTCCCATGTTTATTGCAGCATTTTCCACAATAGTCCAGGTATGGAAATAACCTAAATAATGTCTAAAAATCAATAAATAAAAAAAGGTGATAAATATTGAGACTATATACATGTATCATATCACAGACATGCACACACATCCTCACACATGTGAGCTGAAATAGTATTCAGCCACTGGAAGTAAGAAAACCTTGTCATCTGTGACAGCATGGATGAACCTTTAGGACATTATACTAAGTGAAATAAGCGAGACAGAGGATGACAAATAATACATCTTACCTCCTATATGTGCAATCTAAATAAAAAGTAATACTCATAAAAACAGAGAGTAGAAAAATGGCCTTTTGAGGGACTGGGGTTTGGAGGAGATAAGAACTTATCAGGAAGGTACAGACTTTCAGCCATGTGATAAATAAGGCCCGAAGATCTAATGCATAATATGATTACATATTTCTTTCTACCTTATCACGTTAATATTGCAAATTATTATATTGATTGAATTTTAAGTGTTAAATCAACTTTGCATTCCTGAGATAAACTATATTTGGCAGAGAAGTATTAACATCTTTTCTGTTGCTGGATTTGATTTTCTAGAATTTTAAAGTATTTTTGTCCTTGTGTTCACAAGAGGTATCGGTCTGTAGTTTTTTTGTTGTTGTTGTTGTTTCTTCTTGTGTCAGTTTTGGTATCGAAATAATGCTGTTGGAAAATGTTTGTTCTAAATCTTCTATTTGTCAAAATTAAGTTTGATTTATTTCCTCTCTAATGTTCAATAGAATTCACTTTTAAAACCATTTGTGACTAAAATTTTCTTTACTAGAAGGTTTATAATAAGGAATTAAATTTCTTTAGGATATATAGAACTATTCAATACATTTCTGTGAACATCTCTAAGCATATTCTTTCTTTAATGTTAATGAGATTTGGGCATTTAAAGGTAAAGCTCCAGGCTTGTGAGAAACAACTAACATTTGATATCATGTAATGGTGTAATTAAGATACCAGTATTTGTTACATTTTCTTAAAATTAACTTAACAGTATTTTATTTAAAGAACACACAATTTTTATAGTCAGGAGAAATACATATACTCAAAATACCCTTTGGCTGGTCATTTGAGGAGCAATACAAGAAAATGCAAAAGTTAAGTATACAAGAAAATGCAAAGCAATTCACTAGTTTATTTTAAGAGAATGAAAAAATCAAGAAAAATACTACTTTTCTTCTAGTTCTCAGAATAAATGTTGGCTTATATTTTCCTCTGGTGAGTTAAAGAGTTCTTTAATACAGCCAATTATAACTATGTGGTTAAAATATGAATTATGAGCCCAGATATGAAGCAATAACTGTGGGAGATTACTTGGTATAAAATCTCTCATCCAAAGATACAAATATGTGATGAAAAAAAAGTGTTCTAAAAACAGAAAACTTCACTGCAGGTGCCTGCTATTGGCAATGTCATGTAATAAAGTAGTTGGCATTGATCTATGTTTTCATAAACCCTGTGGTATTCTGCAGGCTTATTAGCAAAGTGTACTTGGTGAAGTTGCAGGTTTAAATATCTTTCTAAGGGTGAGTGCTTTTTACAATGAAGAAATAATAGTCTCCTTGCATTTTCAACAAATGTTATAAATGGCTCCCGGTGGGTTTGGGAAAGAAGTCAGGTCTAAGATAAAACTGACCTTAAGATACTTGGAGGTCCTCCACCACCTGTATAATATCAAACTTTAACGGTACTGAAACATTCAATATTTGGGCTTTCCTCATTATAAGTTAAATGGAACAGCCAGATTTGAGCACAAATTGCGGTTTCTAACAACTCCTCAACTGAAAATTTATCATCTCAGGCTTTCATGGGAATGACAAGTAGTAGTACAAAAGCACTGCGGAATCAAGGTTTAAGTAGATTTTATTGCCAGTTCTAGCACCCCACAAAACTCAACACCATGTTTTTTATTCATTTCAACTTTACCACACTTTTTTTGCACTCTTTTGTTAGGTATTTTAACACAACTTACTTGTGCTTGTCTTTTACAATACATAACATGCACCTGACCAGGCGGTGGCACGGTGGATAGAGCATCGGACTGGGACGTGGAGCACCCAGGTTCAAGACCCCGAGATCGCCAGCTTGAGCATAGGCTCATCTGGTTTGAATAAAGCTGGACTGAAGGTTGTTGGTTCGAGCAAGGGGTCACTCGGTCGGCTGTAGCCCCCTGGTCAAGGCACATATGAGAAATCAATCAAAGAACAACTAAGGGACCTCAACGAAGAATTGATGTTTCTCATCTCTCTCCCTTCCTGTCTGTCTGTCCTTATCTGACTCTCTCTGTCACACACACACACACACACACACACACACACACACACACACACAAATACATAACATGCCAGTCAAAATCTTTAGTGTTTTTATTCCTTTTGTTTAAAGCTTCCATTTTCTCATAATCTCTTTTCTGTGATTGTTTGTTTTTTTGTGTGCTATATGCTACAGTAAAATACAAACTAATTCTGATAATCATTAATGATTACACCATAAAAATCAAACACCTTGAATTTCTAAAGGATATAAAAAGAAAATGTGAACAAGTATAAAACTTATACTGCCTAAGCTGAATATTAATAGCTCTTAATGAATAATGAAGATATTTATGTAAAACTACTATTGGAATCAAATTGTTAAATGATGTAGAAACCACAATGAATAAATAAAAAGTCTTTGCTTTGGAGCACCTTATAATCTACGTTTTCATTTATTATGGTCTATATCAAAGAGGCAAAAAGTCAGGTTATGGGATTTATGCTTCTAATTTTTCCTTGAGCTTTATTGAGATAATTTATTTAAGAAAAGAATAATTTTTTTCAGGAAATTATAAACTATCAGTTTGTTTGAATGTCAAGGTCTTGTTAACTAGCTGAGCCTGGTCTGGACCCCACAAAAGAGAATCATGCCAAAAGTCTATCCTCTCCAGCACCAGCTCTGAAAGACAGTAGATGTAATGATAACAGACTCTTGTATGTTTAAAAATGTACCTATACTTATGGCTGCTTCAACTGAAGAACTTTAGCCATCTTTTCTCCCAAAATACCTCACTCTCCATTCATTCTCTACCTTCTGTTCTCATTCTCTTCCACTTTATATTCCCAATAAGATAATACCCACATGAGAAATTTTCCAGCTGGGTGAAAGAGAATATATTTCATTTTATAATTATGCATTACTAAAGCACTTGTTGGATTCACTACAGGAAGAAGTCAATTGAATATGCCAACTTCCCTCAGTAGTTTACTAATGATTTGCTGATGCACTCAACTCTTCTGGATTATATTTCGGGGTTGATATTTGAAAAGTGTGAAAACTGAACACTAAAATTGAGTTACACTCATCCTCTTCTGCAGTTTGTATTTCTTTGCAATATCTTCCATGTACACTGCCATAAGATTGATAATTAACAGGAAATAATCAATTATAGGAGATTTTGATGGTATTCTTCCTATAAGAGTTTATGAATATGGTAAGATGCTTTCCTACAGATTTTTGGTATCATAATACCATATACAGAAATATGATATTAGTGTTTATTTGTAAAACAAGAAGATTTATAACTATTTTAACAAGAGACAGTTCTTGATTTCATGCAGTTTTGAAAACAATAAAACTTATTATTGCATACTGATAGTGATTTTCTGACTACCTCAGAACCTTATTTCAAAGTATTGTTAAAGCACTTATTCAGTTGTAAATTGGGTAATCCCATAAGAACCTTCTGAAAATTAGTTATAACTCAAATGATATAAAAAAATTCCTTGTAAAAGTCAAGTGAAAATTATTCATGTCACATTAGTTTAAATCACCCTAAAATAAGTCCAATTATAGTGACACTGAACATATTCAATTCAAAAATAGAGCTTTTATGTTAATTTTCCTAGCTGACCAAAAATATCTGTCAAATTTCTGGTTGACACTACTGTTGACTCAACAATAAATAAAGCAACTAGCAAGCTAATTTGGATAGAGATAAAGGTCATGTTTACAAAATTTACAAAAAGTAATCTTGTAAAACATAAAGAAAACATATTTTGTATACAAATTAGCAATAGTAGGTCCATATTTAAGACATATTTCCTAATTAAAATGCACATTTAAAATTTTTGGCCAGTTACAAAGTAAATATTACCTGTAGAATTATCATTTGATATTCCATCAAAAAGATTATGCTTTTAGTAATTTTTGTAGGAGAAACTAATTACTATAGTAAAAGACTCTACACAGTGATTGGTAATGGGTAGCAGTCACTAAGGAATTTGGAGGTCCATATATGAAGAAGTAAAATAGTAACATTACCAGAAAATGATGTTCTAAAACATATTTTCTAATTACATTTTAGCCATGAAATAAAATTTTTCCTTTATTCTTAGAAGATAAAACTGAAGATACATAATGGAAAGTCGATAGCAATTAATATGTCATTAACTGATTTATAGATTTTCTATCTAAAGAGTTTCTAATTTCTAAACGCCTGTTTTTCCCACATTGTTAGCTATCATATACATTTGAAAAATTTAAAAAGAAGTCACTTACTCAAAAATAGATGTTAGGTGTTGTTTTATTTCTTTATTGCCAAAGTACTAAAGTTGAGAAGTTTTATATTGTTTACTTTTAAAATAAAATACCTTTATTGCAACAAATGTAATGCCTAGTTAAGAAACTTCATTTGCGTTAAATTTGGTTTGTGTGTGCATTTGGTTTGTGTGTCCTATTTGTATATAGTACAAATAGGAGTGGTAAATTGCATGGACTTTGAAATTTGACTTTACTGTTGGTACTGACTGTTTTCAACTCTATGAAAAAGGTAGTGGTGTATAACAGTATTCCACTGATAGCACTATATGAGCCATATTCATTCATTAGATAATAATTATTATACTGGTTGTTTTTATCAAGACAAAGGTCAAAGGATGGCATATATATAAACTCTTTTTATTTTGTCTTTTTATACTCTTTGCTTTTTAAGTCATGTGTGTTTATATTTTTATTACTGAATACTAATTAAATAGATCCTGTCCTTGTGTGCAAGCATTTATTCCCTAATTCACCACTAGTCATTGGTTTTTCAGGACATCAGATCAATCAGGCTAGAAGACTAACATTGTTCATGTGACCAAGTTTCTATTGATGAACTTCTCTTCTGGCTGAATCCTTATAGCTTGATTGATAAGGTTCCATTTTGCTCTTTAGAGGAGTGAGGCAGGCCTGTGAGTGGAGCAGGCTTAGATCAGTAGGTTTTTGTGGGGCAAGAGCAAGGGAAAAAGGAGCATGAATTACAAACAGGAGAGATAGACTGTATCTCTGGGACTGGCCAAGTGTAGAAAAGGAACAAAAATGATTACAAAGTCACAGCCAAAGGTATGAACAGTGAACTAAACCAAAATCAAATGCGTAATACTGAGAAACAGAGAGAAAGAATTAGAGAGTTATTGCCTGAAAGTATCCCCCGGTTTGAACTGTTGAGGGCCCAGAGCCTCTTTTCAGAGCTCAACCTCTCCTGAGTTCAAGCCTCCGCCCAGCAGTGAAGCCCAAGCAGCCTGTATGATTCTTAGGTGCAGGATCTCAGTGCTGACTATTTACCTCTCATACAGTTTAGTATCTAAAATCCCTCAACATGTTGATCCTCAGAACAGGGTTTTAGAAGCCAATTTCCTCCTGCAGTTTCTCTTCCTAAAACTCCTGATGACAGCATGCATGCCCATTTTCTTCCTGAGATTGAACTTTCAAGTTTAACTCTCTTCCCTGTGCCCTGGACTCCATCTCTAGATTTTTGTTTGTTTGTTTTACTATACATTTTGTTCCCATGATCTATATGAGGACCCAGGGCTAGTCGGGCTGTTGCCCCTTCTCCTCCACACACTGCAATCCTGAAAATGTCATCCCGGTGTCTGGATTGCTATCTGCTTAAGACTTCCAATTCCAGGAACTGTCCACACTATCATTATCATGTCTTTCTCATTGTTGGAATTCACCATACATTCACCTTATTGACTACTTATACCATTTTTTACTTCTTAAAACTCCATCTGAACATCTACCATCAACAAATGCTTTGAGGTTATTTTGCCTAATACCTGCATATCTGTTGCCTGGCCCTTTGGGGTCTAAATATTAGAGACCTTCAAATACCTGGCCACTAGATAAGATTGTTAAACTATATTTCCTGTTGGCTCAAAGATCAAAGTTAAAGATAAGAGGTCATTTTTTAGTCCTTTAAATTAGTTATTCAGAGTTCAGGTGCTTAACACTGGACTAATCAGGTGTACAAAGCGAAAGACAGAGTCACGAGTTCCTGACGTATTGCCTCAGCGGGGTATGTAGACAGGGTGAGGACTGTAGACTCTAGCATACTGTTGTCATAGCTATATTTATTTTCGTATCTCTGAATCCTAAGTACTGATAGAAAGCACATCTGCAAATCCTTCAATGTCATATGGTGGCAAACAAACTTACATAATCTTATTCTTTTAGCAATCAGTTTGACCTATAGGCTATAAAGAAATGTTATTTAAAGATAGCTGGAAAGATTTGTTCTGAGCAGTTATTATGTAGATAAAAATGATTTAACTCAAACCATGCCTTTGAAAATACATAGTTATTTGAACAACAGGAAAAGTCAGATTTATTTGTAGGTAATCCATATAAAATGAATAGAAGGAGAAAGGCAGGCTCTTAAATTGTTATCTGCTAAAGATTATTGATTTGTGTGCTACATAATCATCTTTTAAAAGCTTTCAGATGATTAAAGAGAAATCCCTCAGCAGCCAACTTTCCTTCGATTCTACAGATGGTGACTTATGGGGCAGCCTTTCTAATGAGGAAAATACACCAAACATTGTAGTTTGGCCATCAGAAAAGGCTCCCTGTACAATAATGACACTGGAATGAGCACAGAGGGTTATCGTTTGGCAGGCCGCTTAAGCATCTTTCAGCAGTCTATTAAATTTTGAAGTACAGATAGAATAATAAAAATTAAGATGAAAAACTGCTGTAAGAAAAATTAATTAATTAAAATAGAACAGTTAGAACAAATATTGTTGTAATTTACACATGCTTTGCACTACTCCCAGGGAAAAAGAATGCATACCAGTAAATGGTATGCATTTTCTGTCTATTATCACTGCTTTTCCACATGAATTGTATTTTAGAAAGAAGCTCAGAGATCCTGATTTACAAAGTATCAAAGGAATAGGTAACTGCATAAATGATTTCTCCAGATTGTAAGGAAGCCTCCAAGAAAAAAAAGGGGGTAGAGACTTCCAGGAAATTCCTTTCTACGCAGAATACTGACTCAAAGTAAAGAAAGGCATCTACCTAACATGTTGTAGAATTGCCTTCATCATTAACCAATGGCCTGATTGAGAAATGTCATAAAAATCATATTAAATTTATTGTGCTCATTATTTGGGGATGATGTCAAGGACATTGTCTGCTAATTTATACTACATGTCCTCTCATTCAACTCTTTAAAAAAAAATCACTATATTTAATTAACCACTTGACTTTTAAGTTTTACGAAGACTTTCATTAAATAATTGCACGTCTGCTTCTCCCTTCTTCTCATTCACCTGTTATTAGGCAACCTAGAGCCAGAATTGTGGCCCACCTATAGAAACTGCACAAGATTCTCCAAAGTGTGTGTCTGTGTGAATTCATCACACTAACTTTGAAGTCTGTACCCACATTCTACCTTCATCTTGCTTCACTCACTATTGATTTTGAGATTTGTAAGCCAATTCAAATTCTTTATGGAACAAAGTGGTAAATAAATAAATTTATTGGTACTCTACAGCATGGCAAGAGCATAATCACCGACTTGTTCATTTCATATTAAAGACCAAATCTGGGGGACAGATTGGTTATTATGGTCCATGAAACCAAACCCTAACTATATACACACTACCTCAATAACATGATTATTATCAAAACCGTTGGAAAGCTATTTTACTTTCTTAAGATTATAGAAATGTCATTAAAGAAGCTAATTTCACAGGTTTGGACTTGTCATGTCTGTACCACTTGCCAAGAATAACTATAAGGCCCTACTATCTAAATGCTGCTCACATGGGAATTCAGTTTGGCTTTCTGGAAGAATATAATTGACTAAAAACAACATGGTCCTTCACATCTATTTTTACTTTTCACAATAATCCTTTAAATTTGTGTGAAATTCCTTGTGCAACTAGTTACAAAAACACTCTGAAAAGAAGTCCCATCTAATTAATTCAGAATAATTGACAGGGGTGTATTAAAGTTAGAAAAAAATTAAAGATTATAAACTATATCATAGAAATATAATTATGTATTGCCAAGAACTTATGGGAACTGAATTCATAAGCCAGCAGCCATGTGCCAAATATAGATTCTATCATATTCTGCCTTAGCAAAGAAGTTTTGTAAAAATTATTTTGGGGTTTAAAAATAGCAATGGTAAATATATTTTTAATGTATTAAAATATTTTTAAGTATACAATACAGTATCTTTATTTTTATTGTTTGTTATTTTTATCACTATGCTCACAAGCCCTTCTTCCCCTAATGATTCAAATTAAACTCTTACCACGGACCCATCTGAATTATCCTTAAAATTCATGGAGGTTAAAAAAATAATAAATTTTATTATGCCATGAAGAATATTTTTATGGTCTGCTGTTTTAAAGTATGCTAAAAACCAAGTATTTGAATCTGTAATTAATTATCTTTCTAAAAGCTTAGCTGGGTAGGAGATGTATTATGTTAAATGAGGCTACATGTTGAAAGAAGACTTTGCTCCTTAGTAGTCTATTGTCTTTTTAGAAATAGACATTTTGGCAGGATCCTTAGAAATAAGGGTTCAGGAGAGCAGGTGGATTTATCAAAGGAAGTCCAGTGTTTACAGGAAGGTGAGTGTACAGGGATAACTCCCGTTAAAAACACCTCTGCGTGTTTTTCATGTCACTCTCACTTAGCTGGCTGGGAAACCACACAAAGGCTTTCTGTTTCATGCACAGGATCAGACTCAAAATATTTATCAAGCTTTCCTAAAACCATACACATAACTTTCTGGATGTCTAGACAGGAATAATTAGTATTGAAAGTAAAGGATAACTTGTGATGAATTGTGAACATTGGTGACTGGTTGATTAAATGTGTGTAGATGTTTTGATATTTAAGTTCCATGGAAAACATTGGTTTCCTGAGCTTGTCTAACTCCTAAGATTTTATTTTCACTCAGTCTCACCGTGCTTTCTCTCATTATTCCTAGCCTGCGATTCCACATCTGTCAAGTTACTTTGCGTGCTGTCATCACACGTGAAATTTGTCTGCCTCTTCTGTATTATCATATATGATTTGCTTTAACGGGACTTCTTTTTCCACTTCTCTTGGCGAATAATCATTTTTCTAACTTCCATATGCATTCTATGCAGTTTACTCTACCTGGGGGTTTTCTGTAATTGGTTCTTCCTTACTCTCTTCATCTATGCAATAAATAAATATATGCTGCTCTCAGTCATAGGGGTCATTGCATTCTCTATATGTGTTTCTTGGATTTGTTGTGTTAAATGTATTTAAATTTAAAAGTCAAATCTCTGTACAAATCCAGATGTTGTATATATCGGTGTAAACTTTCATCTAAACTTTATGTATGGTATTTGTTTTTCAGTATTTTATTTCTCTGTTTATAGGCTGCTGAAGTGAAAATGACAGGTATTGTATTGTTTAACCTGTGTTAAACAATATTCAATAGTTTCCTTTACTGAAGAAAATCTTGGAGTCTTTCATGTGCATTAATGGGTGGGGCTCAAGTAGACAGTATATTTTAAACCTATGTCACTATAAAAATTATTTTTTAATGTTTTGTGGAGTATCATTGGGCCACTTCAGAAAATGTTTGGGATTTAAATTGGGCCCATCAATTGAGGTTAGAGTCTATTGTTATACATGGAATAAGATTTAAGATTTGTTGATGGTTTCGCAGATTATTTATTCTTAAAAGTCTCATTTCAGAGGAATACCTAGTGAAGTACTTATGATCATCTGAGGAAAATTTGTCTCACAACTATTAAAGTATTAAAAGACTTAGCAAGTTCCTATAACTAGTGATCATGTTAGTTCTTAAACCCAGGCCATTAAATTCCAATTCCTGAGCAGTTGTAATTGTATATAGCTACTCAGCCTTCATGCACATAAAATCAGTCTTGAGAAAATTGTTGTGAAGTCCATCATTCTGAATGATTAGAGACAGTCAATAACTACGGCTATAGGTTTTTAGTTCATAAGTTTCACTGACATTTTTTGGATCTTCATAGACAAAAGTTTTAATAAAAATAAAGATCTCTCTGAGTCTCAAAGGAGAGGAAAAGAGTACAATTTTAAGAGGAAAGAAAGAATATTTAAAGGAAAATAAGAATAACATTATATGATTTTATGTGATCAAGACGTTAATCTAATCTAGGGGTAGTCAACCTTTTTTTATACCTACTGCTCACTTTTGTATCTCTGTTAGTAGTAAAATTTTCTAACCACCCACTGGTTCCACAGTAATGGTAATTTATAAAGTAGAGAAGTAACTTTACTTTATAAAGTTTATAAAGCAGAGTTACAGCAAGTTAAAACATATAATAATAATTACTTACCAAGTACTTTATGTCAGATTTTTGCTAAGTTTGGCAGAATAAATCTTTATAAAACAACTTACTATAGTTAATTGTATCTTTTTATTTATACTTTGGTTGCTCCGCTACTGCCCACCATGAACGCTGGAATGCCCACTAGTGGGCGGTAGGGACCAGGTTGACTACCACTGATTCTAATCCATTATGACCTTGGAAATTTTATACTAGATTCTTATCCTGATAATTTACATATTGTAGCAAAACTGGAATATTCATTTCTAGGAATATGTTCTAAATGTTGAGTGAATAATATACAATGTTTTTGAAATAATTTATAAATATGGGTATTTGAGCAATATGTTCATATCTCTATTGGATATGTTAAAACAGCCAATTTCAGTTGAAAGTAACTTACTATATCTAAAAAGTCACAAAAATATATAGCCTATATGTTTAGTTTATATACAATATAAAGTCACGGTGAGTGTGTGTGTGTGTGTGTGCCTGTGTGTGTGTGTTAACAGTAATAGCTACTTTTGGCATCAAATTTAAACAATATTGCATAATATTAAAAAGCAGGACAGTGTCCCTCATTTTGATTAAAGATATTAAAAAGTGTCTTTCATTTTTATTAGAGATACTAGTTGGTAACATTAAAATTTTCCAAAGTTTATTATTAAATATATGGTGTCCTTAAATATATTAAACTTAATGATGTACAGTGCTAACACTTTTTCTTTATAGCACAGCCCTAAAATAAAACATTTAATGGAGCTTCTCAACTAATGATAAAAATAACTGTTTCAATGAAGAAATAACCAGAAATAAAAGACATCTTTCACATGATAGTATCTCTCTGAAGATATTATATCTTGTCCATCTCTCTGAAACTTCTAATTGACAAGATTCAGAGCTTAGACAGTAGCCATGGGTCAGTTATTGTCCACAGAGCATCTTAAGAACATCTTTGATCTCAATTTTGACCAGGGATTTAGTCCCTTTTTGTCCCCTACTACTTGAATGCTTTTTTCTCTGAAGCAAACAAGGATGCCCAGTAGCATGCACACCCCAACAGAGAGGCATAAGTCATATACTGGACACAGGATCTGGCTCAAAGATGGTGCCAACTTCCATATCTCCAGAAGTTTCCAAATAAAAGGAAATCTGAGCACTGGGCTGCCAAATGATTCTAACACATTTTTTTTTTTTACTAAACTAATCCCTTGTAATAAAACATTGATCACTGTTAATTGTAATAATCCTTACTGATTGATAATATATTATACTTGCCACTTCTGTTCACCCTTATATTTTCCTAAAATAGAGGTAGTTGTCTTTCTTTTGAGCTAAGTACTCTTTGGATGTCTATCTTAGGCACTATGTATTGTATTTAATTTGTTTTATGTCTGTCTTCTCTAACAGTCTATCATCTCTTTAAAAAGTTATAAACAAATACCTTCATCAAATATTTTTTCAGGTGGCCTTTGGTCATTGGGCTCTGGAGAATTTTCAGTGAGTGTCACTGATATACTAGGGTTTAAAGTACAGGTAAGTTTCATTTTAATGAATATCTTTATAATATTTTGCCGCGGACCAGCGCAGCTCCAAATAACGGTGCGGAATTGAGGAAACACACTTTGTCAAAACAAAACCGATGGGACGGGGAGGACTCTTCCAACTGCCTGGCAGTATCTGAGTGCCTCACAGCCCCAGTTCGCTTTATTATATAGACCTATGCAAATCAAGGACCCTGATACAAAGTTGCACATCAAAGGCTAAGACAGGAACTCTCTCAAGGCAAAAACAGGATACATTAGTGAAATTTACAAACATCTGAAACAAACAAAGAGTCAGAGGAAGGGCATGTATATTGCTTCCTGCAACTCAAGGAAACATGTGGAGTGGGTGTAAACACTCAGCACAAAGCCAAATATGGAGATGGAGGGGGTAGAACTTAACCCCCTGCCAAGCCTCGAATCTATAATGGCTTTTTGCCATTAATGGTCCACAACAATATTTAATTGATACTATTTTTGCTTCTTGAATATTCAAACAGTAGTATTTACAGGGATACGATCACTAGTCATTTAATGACCTTTCTGTTTTCCAAATGTATCATTGGTATAGTTTTATGTAAAGTAAATATATATGTATATATATACATATATAAAACACTTTTAGAAATCAATGATAGATAGATAAACAAATTCATGTGTAGACTGCTGATCATAATGGATTACCCATTCTCTGATTCAACCTCAGTCTATTTGGTGTGAGATTACTGAGTATGGAAAGATGGTCACATGAGAAACAAGTTAAAAAAGTAAAGATAGCTTAAGAATAATGGAGAAATTAAAGGCAGAATCCTTCTCTTGAATAAAATGTAAACTTAAATAATGTCTGTCCCTTATCTGGGAAGTAAGGCCAAAACAAAACTTATCAGTAAATAAAGAATGTAAGCCAATTCCATTTTTTGTAGTGATCTTTATTTTCACACCAAACACATGTTGATTAAAAGAGCCTGTTCTGTTTCATCTTCTCATCTTCTTGAAGGCAGTTTCCTGAGATACATTGTGCGCTGGTAGACATCTTTGATACCTTCTCCTCCTTTCACTAGCAAACTTCCATCAATTCAGTTTAACCCTCAGTATTCTTCGAACCCCACTGTCCTATAGGGAAAAGCTGCCTGAGTGAAAACAGGACTGGAGCTGAGACACAAGGGTGAAAGAACTTACATTATCTCAGATTGGAGAAGTCCCTGTGTAAACCAAGAGAGTGGCAATAGGGAAGGGGACCATTGGAGAGTTTTAAGAGGTCTTCAACATAAAGAATTGTTAAGATATAGTGCATAATTAAATCTGAGAGATATGGAAGGAGGAATTCTGGTATTCAGGTTGCATATTAAGCAGTTGGATAGACAAAGATGTCTTTCATCAAGGTAGAAATTATGGAAGTGGGGAATAGAGAAGATATTTGGAGAAAACAGGGTTTTGTAAATCCAAGATACAGCATTGTGAGATAGACTTTTATTGTAATTACATATAATATAAGGTTGGGAAACACTCCCCTAAAAAATAAAAGCTAAAAATAAAAGTTTAGGAGTCACCAGGATATAGGTGATAGGCAACAAAATAGAAAGAATATAGAAGTGAATACAGAGGTGGGCCTGTACCCCGCCTTTGTGAATCCCATACTTAAGACATGGGTAGGGAAAGAGGAGCTCCAATGGGAGATTAAACAGATAGGCTGGAGAGAATGGAGACAGAGTAGGACAAGCAGGATCAATTCCCAAACAGTCCACTGACAACAGTTGTCCAATAAAGCATTTGTGGTATAAGGAATAATATTCCAAACAGAACATAAACATCAATCCTTTATAATCCACAAAACACCCTCTATTTTTACCTCCCCTCTCCAATCATCCAGAAAACAGAATTTGTGAATATTCTGGTATATAAATTATATCAGAATTCTGCTTTATATCTACAGATAGAATCAGTAAATCATAAAATAAATACCCTATACAAAATAGTAAATGGCTCTCTCTTAAATGAATTAAATGTCAAGTAGCAATGTGTCATCCAATACATTTTATGGAGTTTTTCCACAATTTTGATAGAGAAAAATTTGCCTGACATAAAACCAAGTGGTCATTGTGACCAATTTCAAAGGTTTTAATCACATAGTGAGGAAATATGTGGGACTCTAGTCTGTCTGAAGGTCAAATGTTCTGTGATAATGTTTTTATTTTATAAGATTTTTCTTCCCCTGCCAAAGGTAGCAAGAGCAACAAAAAAAAATCACTTAGTACACAAAGTGGTCTGACTCACATAGCTTGAAAGCAACCTTCAAAAGTTTGAAGGTTAAAGCGTGTAAATCTCTTTTGTGCAGTCTGATTCTCTTAGTTATGGCCAGGGCGCAAAGGGAAAGGTCAAACCCTTTTCATTTCTACTAGTGTTGAGTGATTCTGAGAATGAAATGTTAAATTCATTTTTACTTGAAATCTGAGACATGGAACAAACCGCTATTCCATTTTGGCAAAAAGAAGATAGTGATTGACAGTCTTCCTGTTTTGACGGTGACATAGACCATGTCAGAGGCAATGCTGAGATGCTTCTTGTTTGGAGAAACACTCTGCACAGTCTGAACAGCCCCTCGCATTGTCGAGGCCCTGAACCAAAGAGCCTGCTTCTCTCTGCCTTTCATTTCCCTGAACACCGTATTTTAAGCCTTTGAAATAAAAAAATAAAAAGACTTTAACAAGCCTATCTATCAAATCGTTGTATCAGAAAATGCAGTTTGTCTCTGTCTGGATTCAATTTTATAACTAAATAATAAAGAAAATATGTTTCAGGCCTTTTCTGCATCAATATTTTGGGGTTCTTTTCTCTCCACATTCGGAATCTTTTATCACAACAGTATTCAAAGTAACAAAACTGAGTGAAACGTTTACTTCTGAGGTACTGACTGTTAAATAAGAAAACAGGAAAACTTTCTATACTCCGTGAAGCAGAACAGGGTTAGAGAAAATACTGTCACTGGAGAATCAAAGCATAGCATGTCAGCTTGACAAGGTGGAAATATGAGGTAGGAATTGAAAAATATCCTTTTTTTCAGTACTGTGAAATAGATATGTGGCTAATCTACAGAATGTAATCTAAATTTAAAGTAGAACAAAAGCCACTGGAAGGAAACAGGTCACCCTTTCAAAATGTTATCTATTAGACAGTTTAACATTTTTGTCACTTAAGCTCAGGTCTCAGGGAAAAAAATGACCATCTTGAAGAAAAATGCTACATAACGATAAATTATGTCATTCATTTTCAGAAATATTAACTATGCTATACTCTCAAATTTAGTTTTATTAATCATGAGGCAGTCAATAAAGTTATAGTTTTCATAGGATCTTGATGCATAGTTTTTAATAAAATTATTTTAATGTATTTCTTTTTGTTTTAGCTACTATAAGTAGCGTGGCAGAGAAGAAAGTGTAATTGTCTACATGACTAGAAGTGTTAATATAAAACCTGTAATTCCAACATGTTCATGTCTATGCTCTGGTCTAAATCATTGCTGATTGGAGGCTCAGCTTTGTATTTTTTTAGTTACTTAATTTATGTAAATAAGTTCAGAGTTATAGTTCTTCTGTTAAAAATAATTTATAATTAAAAAATAAAGCATAAAGAAATTGGAGTTATAAAGTTACTTAGCCTGACCAGGTGGTGGCACAGTGGATAAAGCATAGGACTGGGACTTGGACACAGAGGACCCCGGTTCGAGGCCCCAAGGTTGCTGGCTTCAGTGCGGTTTCATCTGGCTTGAACGTGGATGCACCAGCTTAAGCGTGGGGTAGCTGGCTTGAGCCCAAGGTTGCTGGCTTTAGCAAGTGGTCACTGGCTTAGCTGGAGCCCCGGGTCAAGGCACATATGAGAAAGCAGTCAATGAACAACTAAGGTGCTGCAACAAAGAATTGATGCTTCTCATCTCTTTCCCTTCCTGTCTGTCTGTCCTTATCTGTCCTCTCTCTGTCTCTTCCTCTTCCTCTGTCACGAAAGAAAAAGAAAGAAAGAAAGAAAGAAAAAAAGAAAGAAAGAAAGAAAGAAAGTTACTTATTAAACTCAGTAAGTTTTGAGTTGTAAAAACCAGTATAATATAATATACATTGACCCATTTAGTCAAGTGCTAAAATATATGTATCGAGTGAAAAAGTGTATTGGTATAAAAATATTAGTAATTAAATAAGAAACAAGTTCTTAATTCCAAATTATTAGTGTAAACTTTCATGAATAAAAATGCAGGAAAGGAATATAAAAGCAACTTAAATTTAAGTTTTAAGTCAACAGTGTCCAAAGGGGATGAAAAAAATTAAATAGCTCAACACTATAAGATTCAATTTAGCTTTTAAAAATTCTAAATGTAAAATAAGATTAGAATTTTTTCAAAAGTATATATAAGTTCAAAATATAAATAGATATAATATAAATTGTTCACTTCTGTCTGAAAGAAAAAAAATTCTGTAACCTTAAAAAGAATGGGAGAAAAATGCAATGAAATGCAATGGAAGAGTATAATAAAAAAAAATGACTACATAAAAATTAGAAATTCTTGGGCATCAAAGCACATCAAAAAAAAAAGTCACAAAAATGTTTTATAAAATTATTGTGAATAAGATGTTTAATAGCACATACAGCTGGGCCTGTGGTGATGCAGTGGATAAAGCATCAGCCTGAAATGCTGAGGTCGCAGATTCGAAACCCCAGGCTTGCCTGGTCAAGGCACACATGAGAAGCAACTATTACGAGTTGATGCTTCCTTTTCCTCCCCCACTTCTCTCACTCTCTTTCAAAAATCAATACATGAAATCTTTAAAAGCACATATAAATTAGTAAAAGGAATATGGACCTCCAGTTTCTATTATTATAATTGTTTTTGCATTTATCCTTGTAAATATTAATTAAATGTTGATTATCTCAGAACCAAATTAACTTCAGCCAGATTCATTTTAAGTAGCTCTAAGCTCTTACCGTTTGCTCTTCTTTTGATTTTAAAAAAATGATTCCCATATTTTCCCGATTATTTCTAGGTATTTTTTAAGTATGCCAAATAATTACTCAGTGCCAAATTGTCTAGCTCTGTTTCCAAAATTAATTTAGCCATGGATCCCTTGCATTATTTTTATTACATGTCTTTATTATTTTTCTAAGTGTGCTAAAATTAGGTTCTTAGGAGTAGAGTTAACAAAAATTGTGTTTTGGTATGAACCAAGTGAAAACATTCAGTTATCTAGAGCTAACATAACAGAAGAGAAATATTTTCTTTTGGAAAAATATCCTAGAAACAAATGCTTATTTCTTGCATGAAAAAGAATTAACATTCAGCCTATTTTTCTCATATTCCTGAGTGTTTGTTTATTGCAGCATTTCTAGATGTGCGTGGCAAAAGTGGACTTACCGTGAAGCTATTAACTAGAATATTCAGGCCCTCTCACTGGCAAGGATCTCTCTCTTGCAAGGTCTGCAGAGAGCCTCTAGCAATATGTTCATGTGGTGGTTTTTATCAGGTGTGCAGAAAAAATATTAAAAGTGCACTCTGTCACTTTGCTCCTGCTACTCTGACCTCCTTTCTCCTCTGATGCCTTAGAAATGATAGTGGCACTTTGTGAGAATGCCCCCAAGGAGATTCTGAGTTTGGTGGGATGTGTTTGTGGGTTCACAGTCACTTCTGCACCAGAAGTTCTTCTCTGCGGCCCAGTATAGACAGGTTTTCAAGACATCCCTCATGGGGCGGTTCCCAGTGCTTGGACACAAAAGCACAAGGCCAGAGTCATACTACAATATCTGTCCTGTATTTTCCTTGCCCTGGAAATAGGAATAGAGTAGAAGAGAAAGAAATTTTAAAAGTACAGAGCCTGGAATCAATGTGTGGAAATTTCTTCTTTTTATTAGTAAGTTGAATTTTGAACTGGAGAATTTTATTCTTACCAATATCTAAAGTGTCTCTCTTCTCAGAAATATATTAGGTAATACAACATGTATAATTATAAATGGTTCGTACTTCTTTGTTTTTGATAAAAATCACATTAAATAATTTTATAAGATTTTGCAACTGCAACTTTTGCCTATGTGTGAGCAAGTGTGTATTTTATAGGTTGACCCCCTCATAAACTTATAGTACCCTATCTTGTTCTGATGGTTACAGGTGAAATTTCAAGCAAGCCTATCAACTGGAATAACAAAATGGCCATTAAAAAATGTGTCACTGACAAATTTCCAAATCCATAGCAATGGGGAGGGGGGGGGTCAACATATCAGTATAAGATAAATTTCTTATATAAATATGTTGTTCAATACTGTGATGAAATAACAGTAAAACCCCCAAATTGCTCCTGTGTTATCATTTATTTTCAGATTAATGTATATTTGTCAGAAGTATTAATCATAATCAAATTCTTAAAAAAACTATACATGTATTCTGCAGTTGATTAATAAATTTTTTACATTATATTTTTGTAGTTTGCTATATTTTAAACTTTTAAATTATTTTTCTTAAAGAAATATCAAGTTACAAAATAGACATTTACTTAGGTGAATATCTTTCAGAATATTGCAATAGTAGCTAAGTATTAGATTAATGGGAGGGTTTAAGCATTGTAAAGAAAACATTCACAGTTATGGCTAAACATGTGTGAGTTCATTTATATTCGATAGTAATTAACTTTCATTTATAACCCACTAAATGTATTTTGTTGTTCTGGTAACTAATATATGTATGCCACACTAAAGAAGACATCATACTAGCTTTGTTGATTCAGTAGTTGAAAATTCTACATGTATATTGCAACTGACTGAGTATGAGGACGAAGAACGCTTAAGAATGTGTGCTAATTAATCATGCTGAAGCAGCCACTTTCCTGAGCTCTAGACTCATATATAATGCCACTTGGTATCTGCATGTGGATGTCAAACAGGCATCTGAGGCTTAGTTTTTAATTCCCTGGTACCATCCAGTGCCTCCCCCATACTCTCTGGCTCCTTTAAAGCACCAACAGTGGTTCAAGCTAAATACCAAAGAAAAAGCATTATTTCCTCCCTCCACCTCACCCTCCGCACCCGTACTCAATCCATCACTAAATTCTTTTCATTTCAACTTCAAAATTTATTTCTAATATATCGCTTCTTTCTATCTCCATTGCCAGCACTGTGGGCAAGCCACCATTATTTATTTAGTAAGTGAATATTTTTTAAACTTCTTTATTCACATATAACCTAAAAGAATTTGAAACTTATATACTGTATGGCACATATCTGAGCTGACATTTTAAAGATTTTATTATGAATTTAAATAGCTGGAAAGGACATAATTTTTATAATATTATAAACATTGTCTTTTAAAATAAATGTGTTACATGGAACCTACAAACAATAATTTCATATCCAGCACCAACCACAAAAAAACAAGAAAAAAATTTGAACAAACGATTCCTTAATATTAGGAAATTTCACTGTGTATTTTCTTTCCTTAAACTTACATTTTTATAGCATTTCTTCTCAAAATTCTAAACCAATCTAAAATTACTTACTGACTAACATATGATATCTTTTCTGCTAAAAATATATATTATATTTAATTTTTAAATAATTTTGTGTGGTCACAATGAAAGATCAAGTTTGGTTAATTATAATTATTGGCAAACAAAGTGAACAAAATACTAATATATGAGACATTTAATAAAAACTAAACAAAATATTATCTTAAATGTATATCTTAATGTTCCCAACATCTTCTTGGTTCGTATGTACACAGCTAAATACTATTTAGTGATAAAATGAGAAAGTTTATTATCAATGCTTTATTTTATCACATTTTAGATAGAAACACTGTAAAATTATTTTACATAAATAAATGTATTGGAATGAAGAACAATTACAGTAACATCAGAAATTCACTGAACTCCTGAATTTATTTTACATAAATAAATGTATTGGAATGAAGAACAATTACAGTAACATCACAAATTCACTGAACTCCTGAATTACATGGGGGAAATCACAAACTTGTCTGCCTGACCAGAGATAGAGCATCATACTGGGACACAGAGGACTCAGGTTCAAAACCCCAAGGTCGCCAGCTTGAGCACAGAACCATCTGGCCTAAGCACGGGACCACCAGCTTGAGCCCAAGGTTGCTGACTTGAGCAAGGGGTCACTCGGTCTGCTGTAGCTCCTCCCCACCGTCAAAGGCACATATGAGAAAGCAATCAATGAGCAACTAAGGTGCCACAACAAAGAACTGATGCTTCTCATCTCTCTCCCGTCCTGTCTGTTTGTCCCTATCTCTCCCTCTTTCTGTCTCTCTCTGTCTCTGTCACAAAAATATAAAAGAAAAAAAGAAAGAAAAAAGATTTAACAGGCGACCATTCAGTTAAGTCCTCCTGCAGTTTTGTTGAAGGGAACTTTTGGAAATCACCTAACTTGCAAAAGGACTTTTATTCAGTTAGTAAAATAATTTCCATTTTCAAAATCTGCATCAATATTTGAGATTCTTCTCCATTTGATGCCTTCATGAATTTAAAATCTGGACAATGCCTGGTGGTGGGCTTCAGTGTGAGAAAGAAGGAAACACTTGCAAAGCAGGAAGAAAACCTTCTCAGGTAATCAGTTCTAGGAAAGAATGTAAATCCTTTTTAAAAAACAATCCTTGTTTGCATACCTCTTGGAAAGCCTAAGGGAATGACAGGTATATCTGTTAAAGATATCTGTTGTGTATTGTTACAAGCAGCTTTCACCCTGACCCCGTTTCCAAATCCGAATTCATCTTCGTTTTCTTCAGTCAACCGTGATCCTTTTAGAAAGTGAATCAGATCTTGTCACAGTGCTTTAAACACCTCAGTAGCTTCTCTTTTTTATATAAATTTTTATTAATTTTAATGAGGTGACATCAACAAATCAGGGTACATATGTTCAAAGAAAACATGTCCAGGTTATCTTGTCATTCAAATATGTGGCATACCCATCACCCAAAGTCAAATTGTCCTCTGTCACCTTCTATCTAGTTTTCTTTGTGCCCCTCCCCCTCTCCTCCCCCTCCCTCCCTCTCCTCCCCCCCCCCAACCACCACACTCTTGTCCATGTCTCTTAGTCTCGTTTTTATGTCCCACCTATGTATGGAATCATGCAGTTCTTAGTTTTTACTGATTTACTTATTTCACTCCATAGAACAGGGCAAGTCCTTTACTGCCCCAGAGCCTTTGCCTTGTAGTTATCTTCAGGCTAGATAGCATTTCCCCTATTCTTAGAAAGCTGAATCACTCTCATTCTTGACCTCTCATTTACAGTAAGGCTCCCATTACTCTCTATCCCATTCATCTCCTTTCCTTAACAGAAGTTATCATAATCTGGAGAAAAAAACCAAAGAAACAAAAAAAACCCTCCTGTTATATATGTTTACCTATATACTGTATAAAAGTTTACTGTATATATGTTTACTTATATACTGTCTGTCACACCTGCTAGACTATAAACGGAGTAAAAACTTACAGCCGTAGCACCTGGCACCGTATCCACAGTACACATAATAGATGCTCAATCAGTATTTGAGTTGGAATAAATGAGTAGTAGCTGTTAACCTAAAAAACAAAAGCCAAAGTGAGAGGCAATAAGTGTTTATTTGAGATCAAAAAGAATTACAACTCTAGGAAACATTAAATCAGGTGGAAACCCAAGCAGTGCTCAGACTCCTGGGTGAAGGCAAAAGGTTTTTGTGAGAAGAGGAAGGGGAAAAATCATATGATAGGAAGGAATTTCTATTGGTTCTAATAAGCAAAGAAAGGAAATTCTATAGGTTTTCATGAGTGAAGTCATTCTTTAGTGATACATGGTGGTGCTGATTCTAAAGAACATTCTTATTTTTCAGTCCTCCTGGTCAGACTGTCTGCTTTCCTGTTAGCTTTAAAGCAGTTGTTTGGAATACAGTGTTGGTTTGGCCCAGTCCAAAGGTTATTTTGTCCAATTTAAACATTCCAAAAGTTGGAGAAATAAGGCATGGAGAGAGTTGCTCTGGGATGAAGAAGCCTCCATTTTGAAATGCATCCATTTGTCTCATTTTTCACATAACCATACTTTGTCTTCTAATGGATGAGTGAGAGGAAGGTACACAGAGGAAGGGAAGGTGTCAAACAGAGAAAGGACAATTGTTTAGAATTCCTGGTATGTAGTCTCTGGAGGAGAATTACTTTCCAAATTATTTAATCACATGTGAGTTCTTTTCTTTCACTATTCTCTGGGTAGCTCCAAACCACAAAGGTGACTACCACACAAACATTGTGGGATTTGGCTTTTCTTACAAAACGTTTTCTTATTAAAAATCTGCTTTAAAAATAAAGTTATATAAAACAAAGCTTAGTAAGTATAGACTTTACCTCTTTCACATGGACATTTAAATCAATGTGAATAAATAAATCTTCATTTCTTGAAATTTGTACTAAATACACTGCTCACAAAAACTAAGGGATATTTCAAAATGAATATAAAGCAATTTAAAAAAGAAGCATTCGATTTTTTTTATTAAGCAAGAACATCAGAAAAGCAAACGACAAGTCAAAGAAAGTTATTGTATTATGCAAATGAAATGCAAAACCAACTTTTATTTCATTAGTGAAAATGCACTCTACAAAAGGCTGAAAGTACTGGAGTATCTGCACATTCCCTGGTCCCCTAATTTTTGTGAGTAGTATAATACCTATTTTTGAACTTTTAAAATATAAATTTTTTTAGGTCTGCCTACACTGACATAAATGTATATACAACTGTATAATAAGTAATTGACATTTTCTAATAATGAATATATTCTGCATTTTCTGTAACTTAGTTATATATTTATCAGATGTCTATAAGAGAAAAATATTTATACAGACTTTCCCCTCCTAATTTTGAAAACAGAAAAGATCAGCCTAATTTTTCATAAATCTTATGTACATATTTATTAAATACAAATGTATATGAAGATGAATGTTACATTGTAAAAAGCAGAGAACATTTTTATGTGGAAGCTTACTCATGAAAATGTGTGCTTTGTTATTGTTTTCTGTTTCAAAATAATTGTATTGTCAACGAGCTATGACTTTCCAAAAAGCAGTGATGATTTGTGGATTAGAAAATAAAGAAAAATGTTGCTTTAAAGAAAGAGCTGTTTCTTTTTTTATCTTCCTTTCATAATGTTCTACAATGAGTTTATCTATTGTGAAGTCTAAAGCAATTTTCCTAATATTTAAATGACTTAATTTGAACGGGTAGTTGTTTTCCAGTTCAAACCTTATACCATTCCAGTGAGAAAAAAGTTATTTTGTTTTGTTTTGTTTTTTAATTTTAAAGCACGAATTCTTCTTCATGTATTGATAAATAGTTTGAGGGATCTTTTAGAATTAGAAATGCTTCATTCTGTACTCCACAAATTCTAGAAAGACAAATAAGGTAAAACATGCAATAGTCCTGGGAACTAGAAGGGGAAGCTATTATCATGAAGAACTTTGAGTAACACAATAGCTACAATACAGACGGGTTCCAATTAAAAAGGGTCTCACTTGCTCATTGGAAGGGAAATTCCCCCCAAGTTTATATGACCTTGGAAGAAAATAAAATTAAGGGACTTTCTTGATTTCTAAATTTTATCACTTGTCTTGGAGAAGTCAGAAAATAAAAGCAGAGCAGTCTTCAGAAATCTTGTTGTAGTCAACCTAGCTGTCTTTGTCATGACAGCGGCCTTGCTTCCATCTGTGTAGGCACACAGAACAGACCTTGTTATTACGCAGCAAACCTGGTACCTGACCTAGTCTCAGTCAGTTGTTTCTTCCCAAGGATTTATGAACATACATTTAGGAACTGTAGGTGACCAGGCGTTGTCTACATTTAGAAAGCCTTTCTCCAGCAAGATAGAAGAAATAGGCTAATGTATAGAGAGCCACAATAAGACATAAGGAGACCCAAGACTGTGTTTAATTCCCTCCTTTCAGGTCTTCTTGGGATCCAGCTGTATCCTTGTCCTTGCCAAGTTTACGTGCATCAAAGTCTTCCAGCAGTTGCAACAGAAGAGTTCCATAGTCTGCTAGCACCATTTCAGTCTTGACAATGTCATTTTAAATGTAATAATTGTCACCTGACACACAGGGAAAATTCAGTGAAGTTCACTGAAGACACTGAGATGAGGCAAATCTCCAGGGCAGCTTCAAAGTGTACCGTGATAAATAGCAAATTTACAGTGGCAGCAGAAGCTAATCCCCACAGCGCTGTGTAAAGAGGTTGGCTCTGCACTGCCTTGATGACCAAACAGTCTTTCTCTTTGCAGAGTTTGTATTTTTGAAATAAATAAGTAAATAAGCAATGACAATACATTGGAAAAGGTGCTAGGTTATAGGAAACGTAGAATGACATAGGAACATAAAAAATGAAGGGCACTTATTTAAAGATGAGGAAAGCAAATGACAGACATTGAGCAGGAAGAGTATTCCATGGAGAATGCAGATTAGTGTGCTTGCCTAGAAGTGATATGGTTTATTATATCTGAATTAGAACTAGAAAAAAAGGGGAAATATAAAATAGACCTAGCAAATAAGCAAGGCATCAAGCTCAGGAAAAATTACATAATATTTTGTTTGTTTGTTTGTTTTTTGTTTTTGTTTTTTTTATATTTTTCTGAAGCTGGAAACGGGTAGACACAGTCAGACAGACTCCCGCATGCGCCCGACCGGGATCCACCTGGCACGCTCACCAGGGGGGGCGCTCTGCCCACCAGGGGGCGATGCTCTAGCCCTCCGGGGGGGTCACTCTGCCGCGACCAGAGCCACTCTAGCGCCTGAGGCAGAGGCCAAGGAGCCATTCCCAGCACCCGGGCCATCTTTGCTCCAATGGAGCCTCGGCTGCGGGAGGGGAAGAGAGACACAGAGAGGAAGGGGCGGTGGAGAAGCAAATGGGCACTTCTCCTATGTGCCCAGGCCGGGAATAGTACCCGGGTTCCCTGCACGCCAGGCCGACGCTCTACCGCTGAACCAACCGGCCAGGGCCAAATTACATAATATTTTTAAAGTGTAAGCTTATTTTAAGGTCTGTAGTAGGTTTTATATATAGATATATGAAGAAACATTATAAGAAGTAACATTATGAAATTTTGTTTTACAAAATTACGTTGTCCACTGTGGAGGAAAGAAATTGAAAGTGGTCAAGAGTAGAGAGTTGGAATAGTTAAGAGGTTATTAGAGAATGACAAAAAAGGATGAGTAAAAATAATGCTTTGATTCTAGATTGGCTAACTTTTAGTGCCCTCCACTATGATGGAAGGTGAAGTAAAGGGGGTAATTTGGGAAAAAATAAATGTTTTCAATTTAAATGTGTTGATTTTGAGATGTGAGTAGGTATGAAAGTTGAGATATATAGTTTGGGAGGTACAGCATCAAACTCTAAAGAAATAGTTTCATAAGCTATATTTTATTTGGTATAGTTTTGGGTAGAAGAAACATGAAACATTTATTCATGTGTTTAAAAGATTTGTCCCGACTGGATGGATCAGTTGGTTGGAGCATTGTCTCTGTATGCAAAGGTTGCTGGTTCAATTCCTGGTCAAGGCACATACAGAAACAAATCTCTCTCACTCTCTCTCTCTCATCTCTCTCTTTCTCTCCCTTCTCTTCCTCTTTAAAAATAAAGAAGTACTAAATAAATTAAAATATTAATTAATTAAAAATAAAAAGGAGACCTGATTAGGTAAATTGGGTCTGAATTTATACAAGAATTACACAAAAATTTAAAAGGAATTTTGCAAAAATCCTTAATAAAATTTTCAGTTTCTGCCTTCCTCCTCACTCTCTTAAAATGAAGATGCAAACAAGACTTTCAATTGAAATTAAAGAATCAGTTTAATATTTTCAAATATAAAAGGAAAAGTCCTCAGAAAAATTCAACAACCATCTTTATGAAAGTAATACACTTGTCTAGGATAAAACTTGACCCATTTTAAGAATAAGTAAACAGAATCAATAGTGCGCACGCACACACACACAAACAAAAATCTGTGTACATCTATGAAAATATTCCACAATAATAACAAAAAGAATATATCATAGAAAAGTCTTACAGAAAAGTAAATTTTAGATAGCATCTGCTTTCTAATCTTGATAAAATACAATTACCGTGAAATAAGACAAGAAGAGGAGATAAGAAAACAGAAGTAGAGGATCAATAATAATTTGGATTATAAGAAAGCAGGCATTCTGGAAAAAAAAAGTATGTGATGTTGGAAATTTAAAATACAATGGAAGCAATAAGGAGAAAAGTTGATAATCATAGTAGGAATGTGAAAAAGAGTTTTAAAAACACCTTTCAAGCACCAGAAATAAAGGATAGATGTTGAATAATTAAAATGACATACCCAGTGCTGAATAGCAAATGAAAGTGCAGTTGATGAAACTTACTTCAATTGGGCCATTTTCATGGCTTATACTGTAAACTGAGTTGCCCCTGCTCTTGCTATTTTTCAAATTTTCTATTAAGGTTATACACAAATCATATTTTAAAACCAAATGCCCTAATTTTAGTTTCATTATTTGTTTTTCCCTTCAAAGTGGAAATTATGGACTAGTGTTTACATACAGTTTTGAGACCAGAGACACACATTGCAAAACTGCTTTTGTAAAATTTCCTTTATTTCTTATCTCCAATAGTGTGTGTTGGACCTGTTTCTTTGTATATATACCAAGGATTATCACTTCTTTTCATTTTAGACAATCTGAGAAACACAATTATAAAAACCAAAACAGCAAAATAATACTCTAATCTCATTGCTTTAATTGGTCTTTTTGTTCTAGTTGGATGTTTATTTTTAAAACTCATGCTACTAATAACACCATTTTTAATCAAATATGTCATACCTTATTCCTTATTATTTATCATTTTTAAGATCCTCTCTTTTGTTCTTGTTATATTAAATTTATCCTAGAGAATTTTGTTTCTATTTTTTTTAAATTGGTTGATACAGTTTTAGAGAACTTAAGCTTTGATGTTGACAGTTCATAAGCTTGCTCAAAGCTGAGTTTTACTTTATCCCTCATTTGTTATAATATTGTTTATTTTGATTTGCTACATTAGTGTCTTTTCAGAATATATCTAGATTGTGACCATTCATTCAGGTAATCGTATGGGAAACTGAAGATTCAAGCTCTTGTTATTTGGAATGGAAATGGAGGTCAGAGGAGTTCAGATGTCAGCTGATCAGTTCTAAATCCCCTGCTCTATAACTAACTATGTGGTGGCGTATAATCATTATGGAGCTGCGGTATTATACAGAGTCCAAAACTCAAAACCAAATTTTTGACAGAGAGAAAGAGAGAGAGAGCAATAAGAAAAAGAGGGGTGGAGAAAGAACTCCTGTGATTGATATAACTTCTCTGCTCTACCAGTTCTCATGTTGACAGAAGTTAGATTTGCTTCTCTTGAAACCTAAGTCCCCACAGGCAACATGATATACCTCCGGGGAAAAACACTTCCTGTGAGATTAATTTGCCGCAACCATACTAAGCCCAGTTAGAAAGTTTTAAGGAAAAGGTTCATAAATGTCAAGGCCTGCCTCAGCACAAGGATTGACTCAGTGAACCACTCACAGAAGCACTAAACCACAAGCCTGAACCTTTATCAAAGCATAATGAGCCACAGGCTGCTTCTGGAGACCAAGGCATTTGAAGAGTCAGAATGACCGATTTATACCACCTTGTCAGTGTCACCATTCCTAAATCCAGGCAAGATACTTACTGATGATTTCTCAGGATTGTCACCCATGATAAATACAGAGGAAACTCTACAAAGAGGCATCATGATCATAGGGAAGCTTGGGTCTTGCAACCCTGTCTCAGACTAGGATGAGGTATTGTTATGACCTACGTCCATATGGTTTTTCTGAATCATTCGGATATATTTTTTTTAAGTATTGACTTTCAGTGAGAGATAGGTGAATTTATTTTTTTTGCCCATTTCAACATTGGTATCATGCAGTATGTTACAATAAAAAGTTTCAGACCAAATTCTATGACACATAAAGTATTTACCATTAAGCAGACAATAAAGTAGTCATTCAACCTATTATGTAAACTCAATGAAACCCATTTCTCTGAACTTTTAGCTGGTGACAGCCATTGCGTAAGTTTCCCCAAAATAGCTGTAACAATAAGCTGATGGCAGAATTAAACTAATTTTTTTCTCAAGGAGTTCTAAGTGGCTGAAAAGTGAGATGAAGGAGACCTGACCCCTGAGTGTCATTGTGAGTGCTATGTACTACTAGCTCACTGTACTTGCATACCTTGTGAATGCAAGGCCAGGGATGCCTGCCCAGTATAACTAGCCAGTCCACCACTCTTCAACACCGGCTGTTTCACCAATGAAAAGTATCATCTAGCATTTTCATGCTATTCAACAACCATTTAGCGTTTGGGAAAATAAAAACAGCTACAGATTTGGAGCATCCTATTCTGGAGTGTGAACATACAGTTCTTTTGTTGTTATTGTGTGTGTGTGTTTGTTGCTTTTTTCCCAAAATGCTAACTAACCAAGAACTTTTTAAATGTTAACTAATCACCTGGAGTGTGTATTTCTGATTAGAATACTTAAAATATTAAGGAAATGCTACTCTAGTGTCAAGTTAAGTAAACATACACACAAACTGCCTATATTGAGGTATATAAAATAAATTAGACCATATAACAATTATCTTGGGTCACAAACTATTTGGTATCAATTTCTTTACCTTTAAAACTAACACTTTAAAATAGTCCGTGGAAACAGAGACTGTGCATATAGTATCTTAAATGGGAACTAACGCAACTTTTTGTGGTTTTGCTAATATTTTAATGAAGCTGGTAATTAACTTACTTTCATGAACTATCTGACATGTTTGCAAACACATAGAGTAGATTATGCATCATTAACACTTTATCATTTATTAAGTATCTACGCTATGACAATCACAAACGGCAAGGTAGGCCTTGTTCCTCTCCTCATTCTCTCTGAAGGTCTCCACGACCTGCATCATGCTTGTGCCGATTTTTGTCAAAACATCTCTTCTTTATGTTTCACCATTGTTCAGTCCAGCAGGAAGAGCAGGCCTTGAAAGGGTCAGTACACAACTACAATGACGTGACTAAGGTGATTATTGCCTCTAATCTGTTGTGACATGAGGCATGGGCTATATAAGCCATTATTAGCCAAGAGTAATATAATTAGGAGGTAAGCCTTGCTGTGTTTTGTTGATGTTAATGTAGCCTAGCCCAGTTAAAGAATAGAGCACAGTTCTGGCCAGGATTCCCATATCTGTCGAGATATAATAAATGGCTTGGGAACTATTCTATGTTTTTATTTTATCATTTGGGGAATTCTGAGCTGTAATGTTAGTTAGCTTTTAGAGTGGACACTTCTCCTCATACTTTAAGCAACGACTTGGACCTTGGGAAGACAAAATTCAATATTTGTATAGTATTTGACTCATTATTTCCAGATCCTGATAAAAATAAAAAATTTTCATTTTCAGAAATCTATTAATTAGAATTTATTTTAAAAGATATGTATTCTATTGGATATTATGGAATTACTTGCCATTGGCAGAAGACTAAGTAAATCAAGGGCGACCTGAGGAAGCACATAAAACGTTTGCATGATAAGAAGTATCTCACATTTTTTAGTTCTGAGATAATTTCACTTCTTCTCATCCTCTGGGCTACATAGAAGCAGGAAAAATAATCCAGGATATTCAACTGGATTTAGCTTCCACAGTCGCACCATCTGCGTCTCTCTGCTCTTTCCATTTTTGGCAGCATCGGGAAGCCCAGCTTCCGAGAGCTGGGTCACCAGGGCAGATTGGGCAGGTGTGGGCTACACACACACACACACACACACACACACACACACACACACACTTCCTTACCCTTTAGCAGTTTCTCACATGCGAGAACTCACTACAGGTTGTCATTCAAGTGCTGCCCTTGTCCGGTTTGAAAACACAGGGACTACTCTAGCCCTGGTTCCACTGTTTCCCCTAATGCCAATAGGCTTGCTGATATATCTACAGTGAAGTCAATGATTTAGGGCTGTAATAACTGCTCTTCTACTGGCCGACATGCCACACTGAAGGATTCTGATTATTCACAGAAGGCATGAAAATACACCGAGAAAATCCAGCAGCTCATGGTCTTCTTCATACTCTTAGATGATGTCAGAGAGACAACAGTCGAAAGAGTGTGTATGTGCGCTAACTGGGAGAGCACCTTAGCTTAGAATGAAAGTCAGCTTTGACTTGACATTTTATTAAAAAAAAAATTTTCTGATGATTCATTGGAATATAAAGTACGGTTAAAAAGATAGGTATCAGGCAGGTTGGCTTTTTTTTTTCTTTTCATCTGCCTCTTAGGAAAAGTCACTATTTTCATAGTCCAACTCCTTTATTGTTTGTTTTTGCTACTGTTTTTATTGGGGTAGCCCCGGACCAGGCATCAGGACTTGGGCTGGGAGTCAGGAAACTGTAGTTCCTGCCCCTGCTCTGCCCTGGGCTCTTAGCAACCTACTCATATTTCACTATACAACTTTCGTTTCTAGCAGATGAAAATGCCCCCACCTCCTCGAAAAGTTCTCGGAATTCATGAGAGATCTTTGATGTACTCTTCAGAGAGTTCAAGTTTGTACTAAAAAGATAAAACATATTCCATTTGGAGAGAATCAGAAGAAAGCAATAGCTTTGGACTTGGAAAACATATGAAAAGGCAGAGACAGCAATAGAAAATCACGAGACTTGTACCGCTGGCAGATGGAGTGAGGGAAAAAGCACACATTCCCCAACAAAACAAAGAATTGCTTGAAGTGCTTTAATACAATGCCTCTAGGGTCTGTCTCATATTTCACTGCATAATAAACTATAAAGCATTTATGTTAAAAAGCAGTGCCAGGTTATTGTTGGGTTTTTTCCTTTTCCCCCCATCCCTCCCAAAATAAAACATCAGCATTCATTTACAGACCCATATTTAATCACACTTCCAATATTTATTTGATCATTTTCTTTAAAAAAATACTATAAGCTCCCACTCAGATATCACTTTCATATTTAAGACAGCAATTCTATTACAATGCAGAAAGTTTCCCTTCTATGTCATTTTTTGATCAAATGGGGCTCATTAGATTTTATTTACTGTGCTCGTTTACTTATTTCCTGGAATCTGATTTTATAATTCTTGTCCTTTCTAGACCTCGTGAAAATGCAACTTTTGACCTTCTTTTCCTAAAGCTTTTTATAAAATGGGGAGCCAGCCATGTGTGATGGATGGTTTCGAAGCTTACACACAGGGTGGTCAAGGTAAATGTGGAAATTCAATTCACTTCTAGGATTCAAATATGTCAAGTTATGGATATGTAAGTGACCATGTTTTTTGGGGGGGGGGTTAAGTTAATATAACTCCATCCTGCTATTTGGAAAGAATGTAGTACAATGTAAACTGTGTTTTTGACCCAGACTATATTGCCTTAAAAAAAATTAAAATACTAAGCAAGTTTCCCATTAAACTCAACTCTCTAAGATGCACTGGCAAACAAAACAAACTTCAAAGCAAACCACCAGAGCTTTCTCTCAGCTTTGCCAACTCACTTTACAGGCAGCCGCGTACTTTGAACTTTTAATTTAATTCGCAAAGTTTAATTGGGAGTATCGAAACCATCCCTGATTTAACATCACCAGCCTATAAATTGCAGCTGACTACAGTGATTGGATCACAAAAAATGATGAAGCATTGGGCTTTGAAGTTTGGCTGTTAATGAATCTCAATCAGTAAGACAAGTTGGGCCCCTTGATCGCTGTTGCCTACCTGGCCAGGTTTTAGCAGCTTCAACAACAGGTAGACTAGAAGGCATATATGCTCTTCTGCTAAGGGGTCCCATGTTTTGTTAGTAAAACTTCCAAATACGTTGCTACATTGCGAGTCACTCTAGTCAACCACAAATTTATGTTCTTAGAAATGAATGTGCTCCCTTGCTATTTCTTTCTGTTTCCATCTAATTAACTTGCAAATTATCTATCTTGCCTCTGAAATATAAACACACTGTATTTATTTGACTTAAAATTTTATACATTGTGACTTTAAAAAAACACCTTAGACTATTATTTCTCCCCTTAGATACAGCACTCTTGCCCTTTTCTCATATGCCTAGCCGCTTACTCCCAAAAGAATGCACACACACTGACAAAAACTCAGCTTTGCTTTTCTGTTCTTATTTGCCTGATCAGTTTTGATGATTCTGCTAGCATTTAAAGTATCTGATTATTCAACTAGATCACTGATTTGGTACAGTTAATAAATCAAAGATGAAAGAGTGTTAAAACTTATGCATGGCTAACATTGAATATTCAGAGGTTCTCCATTTAAGGCCCACCATAAGAATGTGGATTTCATTTTTCAGAGATCTTTTTAAGAGAAACTTGAACCTGAGAATAAAATCACAGGCAGTTAGAATAACTATACAAATGCCTGATCTAGACACTTTATAAAATGGTCTGTCCAAGAGGGTTTAGGTGAAGTCTTGTCTGGAGGTTGTGGAATGAACTGAAAAAATCTCTTAAAGTCCCACGGAGTCCTTTGATTCTACATTAAGCAGACCCTAGACCACACACAGGCACTTTTTATGACATTGATTCTTTGAATATTTGTTTTCTTTATAGAGCAGATGGGAAGACAGAAGAAAAAATCTTATTTATCATAACAGACTTATAAATGAAAATCATTTTACAATAGAGATAAAATTACTACAATAAAAGATAAAATATCCATATTTATCAACCTGACATTGAATTTAATCCAAAGTTAAGAATAAAGAATAAGGAAAGTTTAAGGTTTCTGCTCATTTTGTGTTAGAATATTTATCTTCTAAGTCACTACAGCAAGAGAGAACATTTTCCTTCTTCTGGTCAGGGTAGTAGAAGCCTGTTCCTCATGTTTAGTCTGTACCATTGCAGATTTTATGGTCTGGTTTTGACTCTCAAGGATAATTCCAAATAAGGAATCATAAGAATTTATAAGCTCAGTACTGTGGAACAAACACGTGTTACATTTAAGCAAAGGAAACAAAGTGGGGAATTTCCTTAAAATGATGAATTCATGGCTGTGCTATTTCTGTGATCCAAGAATGATTTGTAAATAAGTCTAGGAATTAATATAATGTGTTTCTTTTTGTTTCTCTGTAAAGACCAAGAAGCTGATGAAGCTTTACTGAGAGCCTTCTTCACAAATTTGGGTTATTTATAGAGGGGCTTTTCTAAGAACGCAGCTTCTCATGAGAAATTAACTCTTAGATTCTAGGACAAGTGTAGACAGCATTTCCATTATGATAATCCAAAGCAAGTCTTTTATCCAAACAACTTTCTTGTTAACCAAATTCATTACAAAGACTAAAAAAATGAAGAAAATTAAGCCTATTGTAGACAGTGCCACACCCTCTTCAGAAAACTTTATTCAGAAATACTCACATCAATTTTCTTCCTTCAGAATAATCTCACTCTATTTCAATTGCCCAAAGTCAAAATAAATAAAAATCTCCTTTTTGACATATGTTTCTGTGTTATATGTGATTCTCTGGCCTCTTGAAGTACTCTTGAAGTATTTGAAGTCATCTGAGAGTGATGGACAAGTTGGGCCCCTCTTGTAGATATAAGCTACATTAGCATTAACTATTATATGAACATAAAAATAATTATTATTGTTATTATTAATAAAAATAACAAAAAATATAGTTTGGCCCCTATTATGGGGAAGGCATTTTATTAGGTACTTTATCAACATTATTTTATTCAACACAAAATATAAACCTAAAAAATTATTGTCTGCATCTTACATACCTTGCCCAAACTCATTTTCCTGGTGTCTGTTACTCTATCTTTTTTATCCTCTTCTCCTTCTCATAGTCAGCTTTGTTAACATAATTGTTTTACTTACTGCCTCTCTTTCCTTCCCTCATTTTCATTCCTTAACCCAGTATAGTTTGCTTTCTACCATCAGTACTCCACTGAAATTTCTCTGGCTAATTTTACCAGTAACTTACTTGCTGATTGTCTAATGACTGCTTCTCACATCTTGTCTAATTGAGCTCATCTACAGTGTTTGGAACTGTTGCCACTTTCTATTCATTCATCTCTTTCCTTGTTCATCAGCTTCTTTATTAAATCCCCAGTCGGCACCCTCTTCAGCTACTTCCTCTATGTCTGAAACTCAGTCCACTATTTTATCTTAATAGTACATCATCTTCCTCAAACTGTTTTACAAATGCTTCCTCAGTGATTTCATCCATTGGTTTCAACTACCAAACTGATAATATCTAAATCTCTGTTTCTACTTTTGTCTTTCCTCTCTGGTTCAATACCCACATTTGAAAGGTCTTCTTGACTTGGCCATTTATTTTTTCATCTCAACCTTAACACATTTTAGGAGAATTTATTTTTACCGGTCTTGTTCTCATCCACCCATCCCGAGTTCCCAAGTTCTGTTTCATTGAGATGAGCTTTCTAAAAATAATAATAATAATAAGAAGAAGAAGACGAATGTGGTCTGAGCAATAGAAACTAAATCATTACATTCCACATTTTAGAGAGTATTCAAAGGTCAAGATTCTGTTTCTCAAGAAAACTGGATTTGGGGCAAAAAAAAATCAGTTCTACAACAGAAAGATTAATTTTCAGAATAGCTAGCCTCCAAAAACACAATAAGAAAAAGGATTCTTTAGTCAACTGGCATGAAAGGGAATTCCATATATTAGAAAATCAGAAGCAAAATAAAAGCAAGGTAGTATAAAATATTTTAATAAAGAAAACACTTAGCACAAATTATTTTGATTAGGAAATGCATTTGTATGTAACAGGACAGTGAATTTGCTTTGTTTTTCGATGAAGAGATAATTTTAGAAATGCTTATGTCAGATAGCCCTGAAATAAATGTAAAACTCTGGTTATACTGTTAAAAATTAAATATGTCTTTTTCTGGTTGCCATTGCAGCCTTAAGTTCTTTGACTTTTACTTCATGAATCTCACTTTTTACTAGCCACCTGTTTTGGACCTCATCTGTCAATAACAGTGTTGAAGTTATTTTGTATTGAGCACTCTAGCTTTGTCCTGGACTGTCTTGATACATACACATGCATTTATGAGTTATATAAATATAGACAAAATATTTAACCTTTTCTGCGTCTTTTTTTTTTAGAAATTAGCAGTTGAAATATGTAATAATATTTCAAGTCACATTAAATTTTGGGATCATGTATGCAATTCATTATGTTTTATAACATAATTATACCATTTGATTAGCCAAAATTAATTTAGGGTTCTTCCCCAATAGAAATAATAACAACAATAATAACAAGAAAAATAATAATAAGAGCAAAAGCTCAGATAGAGTTTACTATGTAGCAAAGCCTCTCAACACTTTACAAGCATTCATTCATTTAAAATTTACTCATTGACACTGAAATCTATGGTGGTAGTTACTATTAGCATCTCCAGATGAGGATATTGAATTATAGAAGTATTTTGGCAACTTTCCCAAAGTCCCACAGTGGCAAGGTTGGGATTCAAACACAAGCAGTCTGGCTTCCGAATGTATGAATCTAAATATGACACTCTACTGGCTCTCAAGTCTTAAGTGGAATGTCTATTCTGGAGTGTGAAAGCTACTTTTCATTTTTATGGACCATATCCACATTCAAATAATGAAGAGAACAAGAATGGATTGAAAGTTTATGATAAATGGTTGTTATTTTACTGTCAGTGAACCAAATTCCAATTCCAACACTAGAAGCCACTGGCCTGTTTCTAATAAAAACAGAATTTAAAATAAAACATAAATCACTAAAAACTCTTATAAAGCACTTTATTAAAATCAGCATCTAAAGGAATATAGCCTTTATATTTGCAAGAGACAATAAAAGAAATAACATATATGCTCAGATAGCCTTGGCATACAATTCTAAAACTTGATAAAACGTCTACAGTGACAAATGCTCTTTTGAAAATTGAAAAACAATTATTACGTTATCCATTGGCAGGCAGGGAAAATAGAAGTACTTCTAAGTGGTGCACAAAAGACATTAGTATGTTCATTGAGATTATTCCAAATTAAATAGAAAGGTAACACCCTTTATTTATTTATTTATTTGTTTGTTTGTTTGCATTAGCATTCAAATAGTTCTTTGAGGAAAATTGAAAAGCTATAGTTTGTGTATCTGGAAAGAATTTTCTGATAGTCATGAGTGCTGTTCACCCAAACATATGGTAAGATTGTACTGCTTAATTTTGAATTTCATGAGATTGTGTGCTTCTAGATTTCTGGCCACTTTTCCTTCCTCTGCTACTCTGATGGTAGATGACACTTCAAAAGACCGTTTATGCCATGCTGAAACCCTCTATGAAATGATGGTGGAGTACTGTGGTCATCCAGTGACTCATGAACAAGAAATATATTTTTATCGTATGAATTTTCTAGGATTTAGAATTTTGCTATTGGTGATACTACTTCATTGTGCCTAAACAGTCTAACAAATACAAATTCACCTCCATAAAATCAGGTTGTAGCCTTCATCTTTTGGGTTGGTAGTAAATTTAATGTTATTTTATATTGAAGTTCACTTCCATTACATAAATTTTACTAATATTCTGATATATTTATAGCAATATAATTACATCTATTAATTCAGAGAATCCCTGCGGGTCTTTTCTTTCTGATGATTATTCTTAGAAAAGACCATGAGGCCTATCTGAGATTTGAACAGTCCAGGCTTGACCCCTTTCATGAATCTTGTTTCTGTACAACAATCTTGTTGAATGGTGACAACCCTTTTTCTCCCTAGAACTCTTGCCTTCACCTTAGATCGTATCACTCTTCTCCTTTAATACCCAGAACATTTAAGAATCCAAGTGTTATGTGGACCTGAACTCACACAGTTTGAAAAGATCTCTTTGAGAAAAGAAAAAAAAATGCATATAATTTCTTAACTTGATCTGGGTGGTAGTTACTAGGATACATATATCGATACTAAATCACTTACAATGTGAATGTTATATGGCAATAGCAAGTTTAGGGGAAACATGATTTAGAAATTAGGCTTAGGGCTTTAGAAGACTTTCCTGGCACTTGAAGAACCCAGGGGGAAAGTTTCATGAGCTTCAAGGTAAAACAGTTTCTCTGACCTTGAAGCCCACTCCCTGACCTCTGTGGCCCTCCCCGGCTGAGTAAATCTTTTCTCTTTTATCCCAAGAAAATCTTTAACGGGAGCAGAGAAATTCAATTTTAAAAAATGTCAGAAAGAGTTTTGTCTTTAATTTCCCCTGAAGCAAGGGAGTATGTAGTTCATCTATTGGGAATGGGAAAAGACGATTATACAAAAAACTGTCAAAATTAATGTCTCAATAAATTATTCTGCCACATGTAGAGGTAAAGGGAAAGTTATGTATATCTTGTAGAATTGTCTTTCAATTGATCTTGTACGTTACTCACTTTAAATATTACATTTTTCTTCAAATAAAGGCTTAGAAGAATCTTATCTAGCATATGTGTCAACACTAGTATACACCACCTCTGCATGTCTATAAGAGAAATTGAGAAAAACACAGTTATTCCAGTTGCATTCTTATTTCTCTTACAATGCTTCAAGGTAAACATAACCCAAACAGGGGTAGCCTGTTGGATAAATATATTTCCTGTCTTAATTTTATAATATCATAAAGAAAACTACTTTAAGCATAAATAAAAATCAAAGGCCCAGTAAAGGGTAAAATATTTGTACTGTTAACTAGAATATGATCATCATTGGAGATTCTGAACTAATTACAAAACCTCTATTGCTTGATTTTGAAATGTCTATGAATGATGCAATGTGCTTTTGATCTACACCTTTCTTTCCCAGGAGAACAGAATTATGAATTATGTTTTCTTATGTAAAATTTCCTAAAGGGGAGTAGAAAGGCAAGCTTTCCAAAGTCTCCCATCACGGGTACCCAATATTAGTTCAATAAGTGACAAATTATTAAAATGACTTTGCTATAATAATCAGTGATCTTAGTGACAAGGTCAGTTATGTTGATTTCTTCAATTATGTTCTATTTGTTTGTTTAATGTACATCTGGCAAAACTTCTTACCACAAAAGAATTCTGTATGTGGCTAATGCATTTGATTTTATTACAAACTCTGCCACAGGCTTCCTATCTTATATTAAATAGCTTTAAGCCTATGAAATAACATTTACTTCTAACACATGTAAATTGTCCTATTTTATCCTCACAATAAGACTGTCATGTCGTATAATACTGCATCTCCTCCCATGTGAACAGGTTTTTTGCATACAAATAAATTACTAGTTTAAATTGTTTAAGATATTAAAATCATGGAAAACAAGGCAATTGAAAAAAAAAGGCAATTGATAATGCCTATCTTTGGATTGATTGATTATTCAAAGAAAACCATTTCTTAAAAAATATGCTTTTAAAAATCACTTTGAATTCTAATAAAACACTTGAAAGCAGATAGTGATTTTTCACATAATTTGTATAATTAGTGGTTAAAGAAAAATATATAAATTAGTATTAAAATTACAAATTAACTTATTCTATAATGTTAAATTTAATGAGTAAGACATTAATATTCTCAAGTTTGATCATTAGAATGACACTTTTTAGGAGATATATATATATATATATATATATATATATATCCATACACACACATATATATATATCTGTATGAATATATCTAAGGTTTCAAGAGCACTAGCAAAAAACATTGCTTCAGTTCTGAGTCCTATTTTATTTAGGAAAGTGAAAGCTGCTATGCATAATGGCTAGAAGTTATGGCCTCTCTCTTTCTCTCTCTAATTCCCTAGCAAAACAGTAAAAGAACACTAAACAAAAACACCTGGTTACTCTACATGACTTCACTAGTTCACTAGGAGAGTTCAAAGCTCTTTGTAAACATTTTGCTGCCTTACTTGTAATTAAACAACATAAAACTACTTCCTGAGTATATTGCTAACCTATGAAAGTTAATTAACTATTTCAATGCATCGGGGTATCATTAGGGCACCGTTACTTTATTGCATAACAACCATAACTTTTGAAGTTGTATAAGCTGTACTATGAAAATAAACACAGACCCAGGAGCCCAGAACTTAAATGAACCTTGTTGTAATCAAGTAAGAATTTCAGTGTAAATAAAACAAAATGAAACATCTTTTGAGGCTGCTAATAATGCTATCACCTTTATTACCTCAATATAAAATATCCATATAGAAGACAGTAAAAGTTTAGCAAGATGACAAACTAAATTTTTTATATATTAATGTAGAATCTTTTTTCTCCACAGATACGTTTTTAAAATATAATATTAATATGACTAGGAGATCTGGAGGAAAAATGTAAACAGTAAAGAAAACTCAACCAAATGCAACAACAACAAAAAATACCTAGGAATAAACATAACAAAGAATGTAAAGGACCTATATAATGAAAACTACAAAGCATTGGTAAGGGAAATCGAAAAAGATATAATGAAATGGAAAAATATTCCTTGTTCTTGGCTAAGAAGAATAAATATAGTCAAAATAACTATATTACCCAAAGCAATATACAAATTTAATGCAATTCCCATCAAAATTCCAATGACATTTTTTAAAGAAATGGAACAAAAAAATCATCAGATTTATATGGAGCTATAAAAACCCCGAAAAGCCAGAGCAATCCTAAGGAAAAAGAACAAAGTTGGGAGCATTACAATACCTGACTTCAAATTATATTATAGAGCCACCACAATCAAAACAACATGGTATTGGCAGAAAAATAGATACTCAGACCAATGGAACAGAATAGAAAGCTCAGAAAAAAACCACATATATATGGTCAAATAATTTTTGATAAAGGGGCCAACAACACACAATGGAGAAAAGAAAGCCTCTTTAATAAACGGTACTGGGAAAACTGGAAAGCCACATGCAAAAGAATGAAACTCAACTACAGTTTATCTCCTTGTATTAAAATTAATTCAAAATGGATCAAAGACCTAAATATAAGACCTAAAACAATAAATTACATAGAAGAAAACATAGGTACTAAACTCATGGACCTTGGTTTTAAAGAGCACTTTATGAATTTGACTCTAAAGGCAAGGAAGTGAAGGCAAAGATAAATGAATGGGACTACATCAGATTAAGAAGCTTTTGCACAGCAAAAGAAACTAACAACAAAATAAATAGACAGCCAACTAAATGGGAGATGATATTTTCAAACAACAGCACAGATAAGGGCCTAATAGCCAAAATATACAAAGAACTCATAAAACTCAACAACAAACAAACAATCCATTAAAAAAATGGGAAGAGGACATGAATAGACACTTCTCTCAGGAAGAAATATAAATGGCCAACAGATATATAAAAAGATGCTCATCTTCAGTAGCTATTAGATAAATGCTAATCAAAACTACAATGAGATACCACCTCACACCTGTTAGGTTAGCTATTTTCAACAAGACAGGTAATTACAAGTGTTGGAGAGGCTGTGAAGAAAAAGGAACCCCCATTCACTGTTGGTGGGAATGTAAAGGAGTAAAACCACTATGGAAGAAAGTATGATGGTTCCTCAAAAAATTAAAAATAGAATTACCTTATGACTCAGCAATCCCTCTCCTGGGAATATACCCCCATAACTCAAAAACACTGGTACGTAAAGACACATGCAGCTCCATGTTCATTGCAGCATTGTTCACAGTGGCCAAGACATGAAAACAACCAAAAAGCCCTTCAATAGTTGATTGGATAAAGAAGATGTGGTACATATATACTATGGAATACTACTCAGTCATAAGAAATGATGACATCGGATCATTTACAACAACATGGATGGACCTTGATAACATTATACTGATAACATATATTGCAATAAGTAAATCAGAAATAACTAAGACCTATATGATTCCATACATAGGGGGGACATAAAAATAAGACTCAGGAACATGGACAAGAGTGTGGTGGTTATTGGGGGGTGGGGAGGGGAAAGAAAGGGCTGGGGCAAGGAGGGGCACAAAGAAAACCACATAGAAGGTGACAGAAGACTATATGACTTTGGGTGAGGGGTATGCAACATAATCAAATGTCAAAATAACCTGGAGATGTTTTCTCTGAACCTATGTATCTTGATTGATTAATGTCACCCCATTAAAACACACACACACACACACACACACACACACACACACACACACACACACATACTGTTTAAAAGAAAATCTATTTTAAGGTTATTTTGACTATAAAATTGCTAACTGCATTCTATTTAAAAAAATAACAGTACCTAAGTGCACAGCCAAATATTAATGTTATCTGTGAAATGTTTAAAGTAAAGAATTATCCACATAGATAGAGAATTAAAATATAATTCCACATTCCTTCCTGAATTAATTCCCTAAATTAGCCTGTTAAGTGTTTCATGGGTATAATTTCAGCTATTTTCTCTATTAGTTCAATATATGCAAATAAGATTATGCTTTAATACATATGAGTTCCCTCAGTACATGATATTCTGACACTAGCATATTTTTCCTTGGTAATATATTGTAAATTTTTTCATATTAAATTTTTAACATTTTATCTTATTCTTTTTTATTTTTTATTATTAAATGAGAGTTGGGGATCCTGGCCAGTTTGCTCAGTGGTAGATCGTTGCCCCAGTGTGTGGATGTCCTGGGTTTGATTCCCAGCCAGGGCACACAGGAGAAGCACCATCTGCTTCTCCACCCTTCTCCCTCTCCTATCTCTCAATCTTTCTCTTTCCCTCCTGCAGCCAAGGCTTCACTGGAGCAAAGTAGGCCTGAGCACCAAGGATGAGTCCATGGCCTCCATCTCAGGTGCTAGAATGGCTCCAGTTGCAATTTAGCACAGCCCCAGATAGACAGAGCATTGCCCTCTACTGGGCTTGCCGGATGGATCCCAGTTTGGCGCATGCCGGAGTCTGTCCCTCTGCCTCTCTGCTTCTCTTTTCAGAAAAATACAAAGAAAGAGAGAGAGAGAGAGAGAGAGAGAGAGAGTTGGGGAGGCAGAGAGACAGATTCCCACATGTGCCCTGACCAGATTCCACTCACCAAGTCTCCAAAGAACAGTGTTCTGCCTATCTGAGGCTGTTGCTCCGGAGCCAACTTGCTCAATGAGCCATGCTGCAGGAGGGGGAGAGAGAGAGAAGCCAGGAGGAGGAGAGAGAGAAAGACAGAGAAACAGGGGTGTAGATAAGCAGATGGTTGCTTCTGCTGTGTGCCCGGACCAGGAATTGAACCCAGGAATTCCACACCCTGGTCCAATGCTCTACCACTGAGCCAACCAGCCAAGGCTTACCTTATTATTTATAAGAACTGTTCTCAGTAATACCAAAGAATGTCAGAAATGGCAGTGTGAGATATACTTCTGATCTCTCCCATTGAAATTTCAACAATTCTACAACTATAGGCAGAGAAAAAAAAAACCCAGATGATCCTGAAGTATACACACACCAGTTAGACAAAGGTATGATTGCATAAAAAGGCAGACCAAATATAGAATCTGCTCACAGAAGAAAAAAATAAGCCAGAGGACTGAGTCTTTCTCTTTCCTCATTGACCTGAGGGATGGAGGCACTGTTGGTGCAGGCATTGCCTCAGAGCAGGAGCCGGGAGAAGAGGAGAGTCTAGGGGGGAAGGAGCTGAGATTGGGCCACGACCAAGAATGGGAGCAGGGCTGTTTCCAGCATCTGCCGCACTCGTGATTGCAGGTGCTGGGTGATTGCAGGAGCTGGAAGCACACAAGGCCTGTGGTGAGTTCCCAAGTACTGCGTGCGAGTAGCTTATGGAGATCGGCCCGTGGGGCATTGGGGTATGTTTGACCTGCCTGTGCACCCTGTGGAGTTTAGCCTTCTGGAGCCAGACGTGCTTGATCTGCATTCTCTGCCACAACTGCTCCCAAAGCTCGGACACCGGCTGGTGGCAAGCAGCCCCTTCCCTGCTCAGAGCTGTGCTTTGAGTGCTTAAGTGGTATCAGAAGAGGGAATGGACTGTGTCACCCCAGCCTCCAGTTCCACATTGCTCCCCTTGCTGAGTGAACAGTGGTGGTGGCAGATCCCCCTCAGCTGGGTCTTCAGGCTTCTCTCTCCTTTGAGAAGTGGGAGTGCCCAGGTGCTTGATCTCCTGCTCTATTGGGATGTGCAGGAGGGCCCTGGTGGACTCCCAGTCAGCCATTGCTAGAGCCATAAATTTGCAAAGCCCTAACAGCAGGCCCCTCTTACCAAGGTGACAGCCCTGCCTGCATCATTACCACAGTGATGACTTAGCAGAACTCCACTCAAGAATCTCACAGAGGCAAATATTGTAACATTGCCTCCTACAGGAAAAAGGAATAAGTTACCTCTGAAAACTGAAATAAAAATATTTTTATTATTTTTTCTTTTTCTGCATCATCCCATGTTTTCTTCTTTCATTTTTCTTCTTTCTTCTTTTCCCAAGTGAATTTTATTATTCTTAGTTGTTATATTTTTTATTCTTGATTTTTGCAGGGGTTTCATTTCTGACACTTCTTTTTTTCTCTCATCCCTTCTCTCTCCTTATATCTTCTTCATTTCCTTTATTCTTCTCCTTTTTTTTTCTTTCTTTATTTTCTCCTCACTTGAACATCATATTTCATCAAATTATTATATTTTGGACTCATAATTCTTTTTGTGGTATTTTGCATTATTTTTTACTTCATTTTTTCTGGTTTTTAAATTTTTTTTCTGTTTCTGCTTTTTGTTACCTGTAGTTTTCATTCTACTTATCATTACTTATAGAATTTTCATTTTTTACCAATTTTTTCAGTATTAATATTTTTATTATTTTTCAGTTATCTCTTGTTAGGATTATTAACAATACCACTAGCAAATATTATCAAGGAAAAAGAAATCAAATATGGATATACAAGACAGAGACGTAGCTCAGATAGATGATACAAAATCTCCAGAAAAAAAAAATCTCAATTACATTGAAACCTTGGGGCTTAATGGTGGAGAATTCAAAATTAAAATTCTAAAAGTACTCAATAAGATACAAGAAAACACTGAAAGGCAAATTTGTGACCTCAAAAAACAATTTAATGAACAAAAAGAGTACTTCACCAAGAAAATTGGAACTATAAAGAAGAACCAAACAGAAATGAAAAGCTCAGTACATGAACTGAAAAATGAGGTAGCAAGGTTAGATAATAGAACAAGCCAGATAGAGAAGAGAGTCAGTGACATTGAAGATGGGTAACTAGAGATGCTACAGAGAGAAGAAGAGAAAGACTCACAAATTAAAAACAAAATGAGAAAGCCCTACAAGAATTATCTGACTCTATAAGGAAGAACAATATAAGAAAAATGGGTATGTTAAAAGAAGAAGAGAGGAAAAAGGGAATTGAACATATTGAAACAAATAATTGAAGAGAACTTCCCAAGCCTGTGAAAAGAGTTACAGACTCGAATCCAAGAAGAAAACAGAACACCAAGTTACCTTAACCCAAACAGACCTACTTCAAGGCACATCGTAATGAAATTATTAAAAATCAATGACAAAGAATGAATTCTCAAGGTAGTTAGGGACAAAAAGTATATAACATATAATATAAGGCCCTTTAGGTTATCATCAGATTTCTCAGCAGAAACCCTACAAGCCAAAAGAGAGTGGACCACAACATTTAAAGTACTGAAAGAGCGGAACTACCAGCCAAGAATACTATATTCATCAAAGCTATCCTTCAAATATGAAGGGAAATGAAAATATTTATAGACACACAGAAGCTGAGGGAATTTATCACCAGAAACCTCCACTACAGGAAATACAATAGGGGGTTATTTGACCAGATACAAAGAACAAAACAGAACAAAACTACAAGTAAAAATTTTAACAAAACCACAATGAAAACAAGGATAATCTGTGACAACAATAACATAAAAGGGGAAAGGATAAAGATCAGCAGTAGAAAAGGAGGGTGGAGTGCAGAAGCACTCATGAGGTAATAAACTTTAATAAATATGATACTTTTTCTTTTAATAAACTAATGTAACCACCCTTGAAAATGCCAGTACTGAAACACATAGCTTAAAAAAAGAAGAAACAGAAGATAGAAGTATGGAATATCATAAAACGAAAACAAATGACAGAAAAAAAAGAACCAAATAAGACACAGAGCTATCAGAAAGCAGTTTATAAAATTGCATTAGGAAATCAAGTGTCAGTAATTACACTAAATGTAAACAAATTGAACTCATCAATAAAGAGGCACAGAGTAAAAATTGGATCAAGAAGCAAAACCCAACAGTATGCTGCCTTCAAGAGACACATCTAAGCTACAAGGATAAAAATAGATTCAAAGTGAAAGGTTGGAAAACAATTCTCCAAGCAAATAATATCCAAGAAAAGCAAGTGTAGCCATACTCATAGCTGACAATGCTGAGTACAAGACAACAAAGATAACCAGAGACAAAGATGGACATTTTATAATGATAAAGGGGACATTGTATTAAGAAAACATAACACTTCTTAATATATATGCACCAAACCAGGGAGCACCAAAATATGTAAGACATCTACTAACTGATCTAAAAGTACAAACCAAAAAAATATAATCATACTTGGAGATCTCAATACACCATTGACAGCTTTAGATTGTTCATCCAAACAGAAAATCAATAAAGAAACATCAGCCTTAAATGAAACACTAGAACAAATAGACATTATGGACATCTACAGAACATTTCATCCTAAACATCAGAGTATACATTTTTCTCCAGTGTACATGGAAGATTCTCAAGAATAAATCATCTGCTGGGCCACAAAACTAACATCAACAAATTCAGAAAGAATGAAATTATACCAAGCATATTCTCTGAGTAGAAGGCTTTGAAACTAGAATTCAACTGCATAAAAGAAGTAAATAAACTCACAAAATTGTAGAAATTAAACAACGTACTTCTAAAAAATGACTGGGTCAAAGAAGAAATAAAAGAAAAGATCAAAAGATAACACAGACAAACAAAAATGACAACATGATATAGCAGAATCGCTGGGATGCAGCAAAAGTAGTAATAAGAGGAATGTTCATATCATTACAGGTTTATATAAAAAAACAAGAGAGAGCCCAAGTAAACAACCTAACATCACATCTTAAGGAACTAGATAAAGAAGAACAAAGGCAACTCAAAATGAACAGAAGAAAGGAAATTATAAATATTAGAGCAGAAATAAATGAAATAGAAAACAGAAAAACTATAAAAAAATTAATATAAAAAGAGCTGGTTCTTTGAAAAGATCAACAAATTAAAAAAATCCTGGCAAGACTCACTAAGGAAAAATGAGAAAGGACTCATATAAACAAAATCCAAAATAAAAGGAGAGAGGAGAAATTACCACAGATATCATATTATATATACTATGAAAAACTAAATGCCACTCAATTCAACAATCTAGAAGAAGTAGATAAACTCCTAGAACAGTGGTTCTCAAAGTGTGCCCCAGGGTGTACTAGTGTGCCCTAGAAGATTTCCAGGTGCACCCTAGGGTATTCCAGAGAAATATGTGCCTGTTGGGGACCAAAAAACCAACAGAGTTTTTGGAGTTTAGACTTTTGGGGGACAGAGGTGTGGGGAATTGGCTGTAGGCTGACAGTCTGCTTAACCCCCCACCTCACTTGCCTAATTAGGTTGCAAAAGGCTGTTAAGCTGTGGTGCTGGATTGTTTACACTACCTCCCATGTTCCCAGGAAAGACTAGAGGCAAGTTTCTTTTATCCTTCGTTTGATGTAAAATTAAAATGATATGTATGGTGGGGGTTTTCTGCACTCAACTCAATTAAGAGTAAAAAAAGCCTGACCAGGCAGTGGTGCAGTGGATAGAGCATTGGACTGGGATGTGGAAGGACCCAGGTTTGAGACCCCAAGGTCGCCAGCTTGAGCGTGGGCTCATCAGGCTTAAGCAAAAAGCTCACCAGCTTGGACCCAAGGTCGCTGGCTCAAGCAAGGGGTTACTCAGACTGCTGAAGGCCCGTGGTCAAGGCACATATGAGAAAGCAATCAATGAACAACTAAGGTGTCACAACAAAAAACTGATGATTGATGCTTCTCATCTCTCTTCGTTCCTGTCTGTCTGTCCCTATCTATCCCTCTCTCGGGCTCTCTCTCTGTCCCTGTAAAAAAAAAGAAGAAAAAAAAAAGTAAAAAGAGAGAAATTCTTCAATGTGTTGACAAGGAAATGAGATTTTGCCTTTCAAATATATGCCTAAACATTGAAGAAATCACTAGGACACATAAGGCTCATGTTTCTCCTAAGCACAAGAATGAAAAAACTTAACACATTTGCACCAGCACCTGCTGAATTTACTAAATCTTACTAACAATGTATATATATATATATATATATATATATATATATATATATATATAAAGATAACATTTTTGTTATTTTTTAATTTTTTAACCCTTCTTTTCACAATTCTAAAAAGTGTAACAAAAAATGTAGTATAAAAATGTTTTTTAATATCAGAATAAATATTTACTAAATATTACTAACAATGTATCTATATATATATTTACTAAATCTTACTAACAATGTATCTATATATATAAAGATAATATTTTTGTTATTTTTTTATTTTTTAACCCTTCTTTTCATGAATTCTAAAAAGTGTAACAAAAAATGTAGTATAAAAATGTTTTTTAATATCAGAATAAATATAATTTTGTCATATTTATTTCATTTAATTACCATAAAAGCATGCTTGGACTTTATATATTTTTGCTTTAATATTTGACTTAATTATTATAACATATTTCTCAGGAATTTGTATATAGTGTGCCTACAATTATTTGTAGGATTTTAAATGTGCCCTGACTTCAAAAAGTTTGAGGACCACTGTCCTAGAACAATACAATCTTCCTAGACTGAATCATGAAGAAGTAGAAAGCCAAAATAGACCCATAAGCAGGGAGGAAATAGAAAGAACTATCAAAAACCTCCCCCAAAATAAAAGCCCAAGGCCAGATGGGCTAGTGAATTCTATCAAACATTCAAAAAAGATTTTGTTCTCATCCTTCTCAAAGTCTTCCAAAAAACTGAAGAAGCAATACTTTCAAACACATTTTATGAGGCCAACATAGCCCTCATACCAAACCTGGCAAGGACAACACAAACAAAGAAAATTACAGACCAATATCTTTAATGAATAAAGATGCAAAAAATCCTAAACAAAATACTAGCAAATCAAATACAACAACACATTAAAAAAATAATTCATCATGATCAAGTGGGATTCATTCCAGAAACATAATGATGATTCAACATACATAAAACAATTAATGTAATACACCATATCAACAAAACAAAGAACAAAAACCATATGATCCTATCAATAGATGCAGAAAAGGCATTCGATAAAATACATTATTTTATGTTTAAAACACTCAACAAAATGGGTATAGAAAGAAAATACTTCACTATAATAAAGGCCACTTATGACAAACCATCAGCTAACATCATACTAAATGGTAAAAAACTGAAAACTTTTCCCACCCTCTCCACACCTATTCAACATAGCGCTGAAAGTTCAAGCCAGAGCAATCAAACAAGAGAAAGAAATAAAAGGCATTTATATTGAGAAAGAAGAAGTAAAGGTTTTACTTTTTGCAGATGATATGATCCTGTATATAGAAAACCCCAAAGACTCCACAGAAAGGCTGTTGGAAACAATAAACCAATACAGTAAGGTTGCAGGATACAAAATTAACATACAGAAGTCTATTGCTTTCTTATATGACAAAAATGAAACTTCGAAAAAAGAACTCAAAAAATATTTTTTTTACAGTTGCAACAACAACAAAAAATACCTAGGAATAAACACAATGAAATGGAAAAATATTCTTTGTTTGTGGATACGGAGAATAAATATAGTTAAAATGGCCATATTATCCAAAGCAATATACAAATTTAATGCAATTCTCATCAAAATTCCTATGTCATTTTTAAAGAAATTGAACAAAAAGTCATGAGGTTTATATGGAAACATAAAAACCTCAAATAACTAAAGTAATCCTAAGGGAAAAAAAAAATGAAGCTAGAAGCATTACAATACCTGACTTCAGATTACACTACAGAGCCACGATAATCAAAATAGTATGGTATTGGCAGACAAAATAGACACACAAACCAATGGAACAGAATAGAAAGCCCAGAAATAAAACCACACATATATGGTCAAATCATCTTTGATAAAGGAGCCAAAGACACACTATGGAGAAAAGAAAGCTTCTTCAATAAATGATGCTGGGAAAATTGGAAAGCCACATGCAAAAAAATGAAACTTGACTACAGTTAGTCTCCTTGCACAAAAATTAATTCAAAATGGATCAAAGGCCTAAATATAAGATCTGAAATAATAAATTACATAGAAGAAAGCATAGGTACTAAATTTATGGACCTTGGCTGTACAGAACATTTTATGAATTTGACTCCAAAGGCAAGGGCAGTAAAGGCAAAGATAAAAGGATGGAACTACATCAAACTAAGAAGCTTCTGCACAGCAAAAGAAACTGACAACAAAACAAACAAGCAGCCAAATAAATGGGAGATGATATTTTTAAACAACAGCTCAGATAAGGGGCTAATATCCAAAATATATAAAGAACTCACAAAACTCAGCAACAAACAAGCAAACAGTCCAATAAAAAAGAAATGAGAAGAGGACATGAACTGACACTTCTCCCAAGAAGAAATACAAATGGCCAATAGATATATGAAAAGATGCTCATCTTTACTAGCTATTAGAGAAATGCAAATCAAAACTACAATGAGATACCACCTCATACCTGTTAGATCAGCTATTATCAACAAGACAGGTCATAACAAGTGTTGGAGAGGCTGTGGAGAAAAAAGAACCTTCATTCACTGTTGGCGGGAATGTAAAGTAGTACATCCATTATGGAAGAAAGTATGGTGGGTCCTCAAAAAATTAAAAATAGAGCTACCATATGACCCAGCAATTCCTCTACTGAGTATATACCCCCAAAACTCAAAAACACAGGTACACAAAGACACATGCACCCTCATGTTCATCACAGCATTATTCACGGTGGCCAAGACATAAAAACAGCTAAAATGCCCTTGAATAGAGGATTGGATACTGAAGATGTGGTACATTTATACTGTGGAATACTACTCAGTCATAAAAAATTATGACATAGTGCCATTTACAACAACATGGATGGACCTTGATAACATTATATTGAGTGAAATAAGTAAATCAGAAAAAGCTAAGAACTGTATGCTTTCATATATAGGCGGGAGACAAAATTGAGACTCATGGACGCAGATAAAAATGCAGTGGTTACAAGGGGCAGGGAAAGTAAGGAGAAGGTGGGGAGTGGGGGGAGTCGGAGGTGCTTAAAGAGAAACAAATATAAGGTGAGGGAGGATGATTTGACTCTGGGTGATGGGTATACAGCATAATCGACTGTCCAAATGATGTGGAGATGTTTTCTCTAAATCTATGTATTCTGGTTGACCAATGTCACACTGTTAAATTTAATTGTCTAAATAAATAAAAAAAGAACTGTTCTAGTGATCCATTTTTTGCATTTAACATATTTATTTAAGAAATCTCCTAAAGATTAAGATTCAGACGATTTTATTCTCTAATTAATAGTGTTGGAATAGTTAAGCAATATTGTGGATAAAAATCATAAAAATTTCTACATCTGAAATAGATATTGAACATTTTAAATATTAATAATTACTATTGAATTACCTTCTCATGAAGTTTAAAATATAGATGCTATTGATCCTCAAATTGCTATACTGTTATTAAGCCATGTGGGCTCATACAATTTGATAGCTTAATATCAGTTCCTCATGACTGCATATATTTATTTTATTTTGATCAGTGCTATTGATTATCAGCTATGTGTATTTATTTTCTGTCCTTAACTTTCCACACTTAAAAAAATATTACAGAGATTGACCCTTTTCCTTCTGATTTAGACCAACACTTTACAGATGAACTTCACAATCTTCATAACCTTCATGACGCTAAGGCTTCAAAAGTATTAAAACCATTTTCTAAACTGCCAAATTGTTAGTAAAAACAGTCATGTCATTTGTAGGCGATGCATTATACTTTTGTTATATTCAGTGTCTATCTCTTCATGAAATCTAATTATTTACAAGTCTTCAGGGCTGTGTGAGTTTAAAGACATAAGAATAGGAGATGGCTTGAACAAAGGTGCACACTCAGTTCTGACTTTAACATTGATGTTTTTCCTCTGGCTCTGTAGACTGTGCTATCATTTTTTATTAAGTAAGCAGGATTTAAGCAATAAATAAAAGAGGTATGTTCTCATAAATTATCATTGTTATTTTATACCAGATTAATTTTTCAACATCACTTTTATTATGTCATTTCCAAACTCTAATAAATAATTGTTTTCCTCTTTCCTGCCACATCATTGCTTAATGTGGGAGCCCACATAACCTGGATGAATCTCACTGGTCTAACCTAGTGTTCCACTAATCCGCGAGTGCTTTTCCAGTTATCCCAGTATTATCACTCTTCCACTGATAAGCCCTGCTCACACAAAGATATATAATCTGTGATGGAAGTGGGACACTTTTCAGAGTGAGACAGGAAGCTACTAAATATTATAACCAATAGTCATATTCAGGTTTATCCCATACAAAATGAAATGTATAAAAAAACAATAGGTCTGCATGCCCTCCTTGTGCCTTACAATATTCTTCTTCTTTTATTCACATATAATTTATATTCTGTAAGACCTGGCCCAGACACTACCTTTTCTAGACATCTTTCATCACTGGGATTTATGTTTTTTCTGAACTCCACTAGCATCCCAACTACCAACACATGGTTCAAGTGTATTCGTGTTGCTTTTTGATCAAGACTGTGAGGGTTTTTTGTTTGTTTGTTTTTTAAAGAAGATAGGGCCTCGTCACTTTCTATAGTCTTGCAGAACCCTATCCAGTGCAAAGCAAGTAATAAATACTCTGTGAATACCTGGGGAATTAACTGAATTAGTCTTTTATTTTTTATTTTATTTATTTATTTATTTTACAGAGACAGAGAGAGGGACAGACAGGGACAAACAGACAGGAACGAAGTGAGATGAGAAGCGTCAATCATTAGTTTTTCCTTGCAACACCTTAGTTTTTCATTGATTGCTTTCTCATTTGTGCCTTGACCGTAGGCCTTCAGCAGAGTGAGTAACACCTTGCTCGAGCCAGTGACCTTGGGTCCAAGCTGGTGAGCTTTTTGCTCAAACCAGATGAGCCCGCTCTCAAGCTGGCGGCCTCAGGGTCTCGAACCTGGGTCCCCCGTGTCCCAGTCAGGCCTGAATTAGTCTTTCAACCTCTAAGTCTCCACTGTTAGTTAACTAGATATGTGTGTGTGGGGGGGGAGAGGATGTTGTAGGAATTCACTGTAATCAATTCAAAATAATTTAAGCTTATTAAATTAAGAAATATTTTAGCTGATTCCATTTTAAAGTGCCTTTAAAGAATAAGCAAATGGAGTATGAAATACATAGATTTGAATCAAATTAAATTGAAGGTCAGAACATGGAGTGCTATTGGGATTGAGCACATGTGAAGAACCCCTTTGGCTTTTTCCAGGCAAGAGGACTCCCTTTTCGAAGAAATAGGAAAAAGTCATATAAAAAAAAAAAGGTCAAGAATAGGTAAAGACAAATTCTTTTTATTTCAGAGTTTTTCCTAGGGCTGGTACTGTCTGAATGTTTTCTACTCAGTCCCTATAATTTCTGAACTCACTATCCAGAGGCTACTGGAAAGTTTGCTGCCCTCTCTCATTCCTTCAGGTTGTGGCGTGTTGTTGCACTGAGCATATTTTCAATGTATTCACATAAATTCTAAACAATAATTTCAGTGTAAATTATCTTTTATTATTCACAGAAGATTCAGATCAAACTCCCAAGAATTTTGGCAGTGAAACAATCTCTGGTTACTCCATGCCTCCAGAACCTGAGACCAACTGTCACCAGACACAAGCATTCATCTCCCCTAAATATGTTTTTCTCAGCAGGTTTCAACTGAATTCAAATTAATTTTAAAGGCTGGTGGGTAAAAGTTTGGTGTTATGCTCTATACTAGTGATAAAAGTAGTACAACTGAATTTCCCAGGCTCAGATAAGCATTCTTCTTCAATTTTTTTTATTCTGGTTTATAGAACTTTAGTTAATTTGAAAAGTGGTACATTATCTCATGTTACTTGTTTTCTATGAGCAGTTTCATTCACTGAAGACAGGGAATAGAATGAAAGCATTCTATCAGCTGCAATATTATTGGCCAGGTGGAGCTGTGTATAATAAACATGTCATTCACCGAGCAAGCCGTTTCATTGAATAGATGTTAAAGACTAATCTTCCTATTTAATAAAGAGTGTGTGTGTGTGTATCTGGATCTATATTTATATCTATACATATTATGCTTTTTTGATTATTGATTAACTGAGATAAATAAGGCTTTAGCTTTTCACATTTAGCTAACTGGTCATTCATTAAGTTCCCCAATTAATAAGCAAAATATCTAAACTATTATATTTGTGATAAACCAAAAGAAAAATTTTAAACTTATGTCATAATTTAAAGAAATAAATGAATTCATCTCTCCCCAGACATTGTAAAATTTTAGTAACCCCTTAGCCCAATGTAGACAATATTCTTAAAAATAAAAAGAAATTCATTCTGTTGTGCACATTTTTATATTCATATTTTAACTATGCTCAGTGTTAACAGTGAGATTGAATATTACCATTTGTCAAGAAATGCCTCTTTTTTATGTTATGAGTTAACAAAACTTGAGATACAGTGTTGAAGGGTCATGTTAGCACATAAAATTTCAAGGCTTCAACATCTTGCTGCTCCTGATCTCCAAGGTAAAGACCTGACATTTCAAGAGGGAAATGCTGTCAGCATTTCTTACCTTTGGCTATATTCAGCAAGCTGCGTAAGCTACTTCTCTAAAGGAAAAGAAATGTGCATGAAATGCATGGACTGCTGCTCTAATTTGGGGGTCGTCAACTCTCAATATGCCTTGTAGCATGAATCATTTAGCTCTAATCCATTTTAAAATCTGTGTTATAGCTGTTCATCAGTGTGCTTCGGTCAGTAGGAACATGTAAGTTACAAGTGTCACACTGTAACATGACGTTGACAAAGAAAATATTAATAGTATAAAGTAATTAAAAAGTCCTGCCTTCAAAATTGTGTCCTTATATATCCAGTTTCTTCTTCCTTTCTTCAACTGAAAAATATTTATTATATTTTTGAGAGGGAAAAAAAATAACTCATGCTAATTGTAAAGAACTAAATAACAAAATCAAGAAAAGTAAAACTGTCTTTCCACCTGTTGCTGTTTTGAGAAAAATTTATCAGGGCTCTTCTTTATTTATACATGTAATATAATGACATGTGATATGCATGTGATATATGTATACATATACATCCGAGTGTTATATTTTTTACAAAATCAAGATTACATTGACTATGGTGTTTTGTATACTACACTTCTATTTGTTTCTTAGATATATATGCATTTTCATTCAGTCACATCTAAATTACTTCTTATTGAGGGCACTGTGAAAAGTTTGTGCTCTCACAGAGTTTGAATGAGGGCGAAATAGAGCAGTACATGTTTTTCAGAGTCTATTTTATAGTATGAGCTCAATTAATGTTAGCTGTTATTTTATCCAAGAGAACAAATGAAGAACGTTTGTAGTACACAGATTTTTAAATTAATTTTTAGAAGAAGGTTTGGACAAAGAAAATTGTTAAAAATTGAATTTAGTTGCTCACAAGACAGTAACCTGATTAGCACAAGAAAAACTGCACAAACCCTAAATATTAATTAATTTATTCATTTGTTTAAAAATGTCATCTAACTGCCTACTCTATACCTGATTCACTTCTATATAGTGGTATTGCCACTGTGAGGAAAAAGATGGAAAAGGAAACAAAAGCTTAGTCTTCTAAGAGCTTATATTTTATTATTTAAATTTTTCCCATTAATTTGAGAGAGAGAGAGTGAGGAAGGGAGAGAGAGAAAGAGAAGCATCAACTTGTGCATGCATTGATTTCTTCTTCTATGCAACCTGACCAGGGATTAAACCCACAAGCTGGGTGCTGTGGGATAATGCTTTATCCACTGAGCCACCTGGCCAGGCCTAAGAGCTTATATTTCAGTAGAGAAGAGACATGCCAATAAAATATTATGTGTTGTATAGTGATAAGTGCAATAAAGATACATAGAGAAAAGTAAGTGATAGATAATTGCAGGAGTGTTACCAGGAAGAGGTGAGATCAAAAAAGGGTTCTCTGATGAGATGTGGAGAAATATAAATGGTATAAGGGAGTAAGTCATATACTCAGCAAGGAAAAAGCATTCTAGTCTACAGGCCCTGAGTGGTGTGCTTAACATGTTCAAAAGAACAACAAAATGAGCTAAAAGAAACATGGTTGGAAAATAAGTCAGGTAAACTGAGTCTAGACCATGAAAATTTTTGAAAGTCCATAATGAGATCATAGATTTTTTTTTTTTCAAAGATAACAAGTCCAGGTTATCTTGTCGTTCAATTATGTTGCATACCCATCACCCAAAGTCAGATTGTCCTCTGTCACCTTCTATCTAGTTTTCTTTGTGCCCCTCCCCCTCGCCCTTTCCCTATCCCTTTCCTCCCTCCCCACCCCCGTAACCACCACACTCTTATCAATGTCTCTTAGTTTCACTTTTATGTCCCACCTACGTATGGAATAATGCAGTTCCCGGTTTTCTCTGATTTACTTATTTTGCTTCGTATCATGTTATCAAGATCCCACCATTTTGCTGTAAATGATCCGATGTCATCATTTCTTATGGCTGAGTAGTATTCCATAGTGTATATGTGCCACATCTTCTTTATCCAGTCATCTATTGATGGGCTTTTTGGTTGTTTCCATGTCCTGGCCACTGTGAACAATGCTGCAATAAACATGGGGCTGCATGTGTCTTTACATAACAATGTTTCTGAGTTTTGGGGGTATATACCCAGTAGAGGGATTGCTGGGTCATAAGGTAGTTAGTTCCATTTTCAGTTTTTTGAGGAACCACCATACTTTCTTCCATAATGGTTGTACTACTTTACATTCCCACCAACAGTGGATGAGGGTTCCTTTTTCTCCACAGCCTATCCAACATTTGCTATTACCTGTCTTGCTAATAATAGCTAATCGAACAGGTGTGAGGTGGTATCTCATTGCCATTTTGATTTGCATTTCTCTAATGGCTAAAGAAGATGAGCATCTTTTCATATATCTGTTGGCCATTTGTATTTCTTCCTGGGAGAAGTGTCTGTTCATATCCTCTTCCCATTTTTTTATTGGATTGTTTGTTTGTTTTTTGTTGAGTTTTATGAGTACTTTGTATATTTTGGATATTAGGCCCTTATATGAGCAGTTGTTTGAAAATATCATTTCCCATTTAGTTGGCTTTCTGTTTATTTTTGTTATCAGTTTCTCTTGCTGAGCAAAAACTTCTTAGTCTGATGTAGTCCCATTCATTAATTTTTGCCTTCAATTCTCTTGCCTGTGGAGTCAAATTCATAAAATGCTCTTTAAAACCCAGGTCCATGACTTGAGTACCTATGTCTTCTTCTATGTACTTAATTGTTTCAGGTCTTATGTTTAGATCTTTGATCCATTTTGAGTTCATTTTAGTACAGGGGGACAAACTGTAGTCCAGTTTCATTCTTTTGCATGTGGCTTTCCAGTTTTCCCAGCACCATTTATTGAAGAGGCTTTCTTTTCTCCATTGTGTGTTGTTGGCCCCTTTATCAAAAATTATTTGACTATATATATGTGATTTTACTTCTGGACTTTCTATTCTGTTCCATTGGTCTGAGTGTCTATTTTTCTGCCAATACCATGCTGTTTTGATTGTCGTGGCCCTATAATAGAGTTTGAAGTCAGGTATTGTGATGCCCCCAGCTTCATTCTTTTTCTTTAGGATTGCTTTGGCTATTCGGGGTTTTTTATAGTTCCATATAAATCTGATGATTTTTTGCTCTATTTCTTTAAAAAAGTCATTGGAAGTTTGATGGCAATTGCATTAAATTTGTATATTGCTTTGGGTAATATAGCCATCTTGATTATATTTATTCTTCCTAACCAGGAACAAGGTATATTCTTCCATCTCATTATATATTATTCGATTTCCCTTAACAATGGTTTATAGTTTTCATTATATAAATCCTTTACATTCTTTGTTATGTTTATTCCTAAGTATTTTATTTTTTTGTTGCAATCGTGAAGGGGATTATTCTATTGAGTTCATTCTCAATTGTTTCATTGTTGGCATATAGAAAGGCTATTGATTTCTGTATGTTAATTTTGTATCCTGCGACCTTACTGTATTGGCTTATTGTTTCTAGTAGTCTTTTTGTGGATTCTTTGGGGTTTTCGATGTATAGGATCATATCATCTGCAAAAAGTGATACCTTTACTTCTTCTTTTCCGATATGGATGCCTTTTATTTCTTTGTCTTGTCTGATTGCTCTGGCTAGAACCTCTACTACCACATTAAATAAGAGTGGAGAGAGTGGACAACCCTGTCTTGTTCCTGATTTAAGGGGGAAAGCCTTCAGTTTAGTGCCATTTAATATGATGTTAGCTGATGGTTTATCATATATGGCCTTTATCATGTTGAGATATTTTCCTTCTATACCCATTTTGTTGAGAGTCTTAAACATAAAATTGTGTTGTATTTTATCAAAAGCCTTTTTTGTGTCTATTGATAAGATCATGTGGTTTTTGTTCTTTGTTTTGTTGATATGGTGTATTACGTTAACCGTTTTACGTATGTTGAACCATCCTTGAGATTCTGGGATGAATCCCACTTGATCATGATGTATTATTTTTTTAATATGTTGTTGTATTCGATTTGCTAGTATTTTGTTTAGTATTTTAGCATCTGTATTCATTAGAGATATTGGTCTGTAGTTTTCTTTTTTTGTGTCATCCTTGCCTGGTTTTGGTATGAGGGTTATGTTGGCCTCATAAAATGTGTTTGGAAGTATTGCTTCTTCTTCAATTTTTTGGAAGACTTTGAGTAGAATAGGAACCAAGTCTTCTTTGAATGTTTGATAAAATTCGCTGGTATAGCCGTCAGGGCCTGGACTTTTATTTTTGGGGAGGTTTTTAATGGTTTTTTCTATTTCTTCTCTACTGATAGGTCTGTTTAGGCTTTCTGCTTCTTCTTGACTCAGTCTAGGAAGGTTGTATTTTTCTAGGAATTTATCCATTTCTTCTAGGTTGTTGAATTTAGTGGCATAAAGTTGTTCATAGTATTCTACAATAATTCTTTGTATATCTACGGTGTCCGTGGTGATTTCTCCTCTTTCGTTTTGGATTTTGTTTATATGAGTTCTTTCTCTTTTTTCCTTGGTAAGTCTTGCCAAGGGTTTGTCAATTTTGTTGATCTTTTCAAAGAACCAGCTCCTTGTTCTATTAATTTTTTCTATAGTTTTTCTGTTCTCTAATTCATTTATTTCTGCTCTGATTTTTATTATCTCCTTTCTTCGGCTGGTTTTGGGTTGTCTTCGTTCTTCTTTTTCTAGTTCCTTAAGGTGGGAAGTTATGTGGTTCACTTCGGCTCTCTCCTGTTTGTTCATATAGGCCTGAAGTGATATGAACTTCCCTCTTATCACTGCTTTTGCTGCATCCCGTAGATTCTGATATGTCGTATTGTCATTTTCATTAGTCTGTATATATCTTTTGATCTCTGCACTTATTTCTTCTTTGACCCATTCATTTTTTAAAAGTATGTTGTTTAGTTGCCACATTTTTGTGGGATTTTTTTCCTCTTTTTTGCAGTTGAATTCTAGTTTCAAGGCTTTATGATCAGATAATATGCTTGGCACAACTTCGAATTTTCTGAATTTGCTGATGTTGTTTTTGTGGCCCAACATATTGTTAATTCTTGAGAATGATCCATGTACATTGAAGAAAAATGTATACTCAGTCACTTTGGGATGAAATGTCCTGTAGATGTGTATCATATCCAGGTGCTCTAGTGTTTTGTTTAAGGCCACTATGTCTTTGTTGATTCTCTGTTTGGATGACCGATCTAGAGCCGTCAGCAGTGTATTGAGGTCTCCAAGTATGATTGTATTTTTGTCAGTTTTTGTTTTAAGGTCAATAAGTAGCTGTCTTATATATTTTGGTGCTCCTTGGTTTGGTGCATATATATTAAGAATTGTTATGTCTTCTTGATTCAGTGTCCCCTTAGCCATTATGAAATGGTCATTTTGTCTCTGAGTACTTTTGCTGTCTTGTAGTCAGCATTATCAGATATGAATATTGCTACGCCTGTTTTTTTTTTGGATGTTATTTGCTTGGAGTATTGTTTTCCCGCCTTTCACTTTGAATTTGTTTTTATCCTTGTTACTTAGATGAGTTTCCTGTAGGCAGCATACAGTTGGATTTTCTTTTTTAATCCATTCTGCTACTCTGTGCCTTTTTATTGGTGAGTTTAATCCGTTTACATTTAGTGTAAGTATTGACACTTGTGAGTTCCCTATTGCCATTTTTTATCTTGCTTTCTGTTAGTTTTGTGTCTTGTTTGATCCTTCTCTTTCGTTTTTCTATCTTTTGCTTTTATTTGGTTGTATTCCATACTTCGTTCCTCTGTTGCTATCTTTTTTATTTCATGTGCTTCTGTAGTGGTTTTTTCAATGGTGGTTACCGTTAAGTGTAGAGCACTATTTTGTGAGTACTTTTGCACTCCATCGTCCTTTGCTACTGTTAATCTCCATCCTCTCCCCCCCCCCTTTCTTTTTGTTGTTGTCACAGTTTAAATTTGGTTTTATTGTGTTCTTCTTGGAGCTTTTACTTGTGGCTCTGTTTTTTTTTTGTTTTTTTTTTTGTTCTTTGTATCTGATTGGAGAACCCCCTTTAGTAATTCCTGGAGTGGGGGTTTTCTGATGATAAATTCCCTCATCTTTTCTGTATCTGTGAATGTTTTTATTTCTTCTTCATATTTGAAGGATCTCTTTGATGGGTATAGTATTCGTGACTGAAAGTTCCTCTCTTTCAGGACTTTAAATATTAGGGTCCACTCTCTTCTAGCTTGTAGAGTTTCTGCTGAGAAATCTGATGATAATATAATGGGCCTTCCATTATATGTTGTATTCTTCTTTTCCCTGGCTGCCTTGAGAATTTTTTCTTTGCCGTTGGTTTGTGCCAATTTCATTATGATATGCCTTGGAGTACGTTTGTTGGGGTTAAGAAAACTCAGAGTTCTGTTTGCTTCTTGAATTTGAGGCTTAAGTTCTTTCCACAGGCTTGGGAAGTTCTCATCTATTATTTGTTTGAGTATGTTCTCCATTCCATTTTCTCTCTCTTCTCCCTCTGATATGCCTATTATTGTTATGTTATTCTTTTTTATGGAGTCAGATAATTCTTGTAGGGCTATCTGATTTTTTTTTTAATTTTTGAGTCTCTTTCTTCTTCTCTCTGTTGTGCTTCAAGTTGCTTGTCTTCTATTTCACTAATCCTCTCTTCTATCTGGCCTGTTCTATTAGCTAAGCTTGTTACTTCGTTTTTCAGCTCGTGAATTGAGTTTTTCATCTCTGATATGTTTTTATAGTTTCAATTTCCTTGGACATATATTCTTTGTGTTCATTGAGTTGTTTTCTGAGCTCCCTAAATTTTCTTTCTGTGTTTTCTTGTATATCTCGGAGGATTTTTAGGATTTCTATCTTCAATTCTCTGTCATTTAGCTCCAAGGTTTCCAATATATTAAATTTTTTCTCCATAGATTTTTCCTCATCTAGCTGTATTACCTCTCTTTCTTTTGTATCCATGATATTCAATTTTCTCTTCCTTAGTGACATTTGAAGATGGTTTTGTTGATAGTATTAATGAGATTTAATAAAGAATAAAAAGTTAAAAAAAATAAAAAATCGAAAAGAGTTGTTTTTTTTTAAAAAAATTAATAATGAAATAAAGAAAAATAAAATAAAATAAAAATTTTAAAAAAAGGAAATTATTCCCCCCCTTCTTTTTTCCTCTCTTCTCCTCTCCCCTCTTTCTTGAGAAAATCTTGTGGTGAACTGTGAATTATAACAAACAATGCCTATAATGAAGGGCCTGAATTGGGGAAAAGTAATAAAGGGGCAAAAAAAAAGGGGGGGGTATGGACCCACAAAAAGCAAATAAGGAAAACTTTTGGGTCAAGAATAAAATGATTTGCTTTTAGGTGTTGGTTGACTAAGAGTTATGATGAGAGGAATAAGAGGGAAGCAGAAAAATGGGGGGACAAATTAAAAAATTACTATTGTATTTAGTGGAACAAGAACTAGATAAAATGGAGAGCCAGGGATGGGAGCACTGCTAGTGAGTTAAAAAGGTGAAGTAAAAACCCCCAAAATGCCACAAACATAAGTTTGAGTCCCAGATAAGATAATTTGTTCGTTATTGAGGTTTGAATGAGAGGAGATGTAAAGGAGAAAGGAAGAAACTAATATAGAGGGAGAAAAGAAAGAGAGAGAGAGAGAGAGAAAGAGGGAACCACTAAAAGAAGAAAAAAGAAAAAAGAGGAGAGACAGAGAGAGTTAAGGGTTTTGGAGTGCAACCTTCATAGAGAGAAAGGAAGAGGAAAGAAAAGATAATGGGAGATGTAACACTTATGGGTAGTGTAGTTCAAGGAGAGGAGAGAGTAAGACTGGCAGAGAGTTAATCGGCCAAATTGGAGGAGGAAAAAAAATATCAAGAATGAAGATAAGAGAAACAAATGAACAAATATAATAAAATGGGATAGGTTATAAAGTCTGCAGATTATTCTTGATTTTGAGAGGTTATCTTCTTGCTTTTTCTTTTCTCTCCCTCTTCCTGGTCGGTGACTCTGTACCCCGGGTTCTGCCCCTTTGGCACATTCAGGTAGAGGTTTGCAGTTGATAAGTCTCTATGGTGATGTCATGTATTGTGCTTTAGTCTCATTGGCAGTCGAGGCTCATTAGCATTTATAGGCTCCGACAATGAGAGAGTCCGTGTTCCTGGAGCCTTTCTCCTAGTCTTTCCTTCCTTAATTAGTAGCCTGATAATCCAGCTATGGGGTTGCTGCTGCCTCTGCCTGGATAGTAAGAGGCTCAAAAAGCTGGCAACTTCCCACTCTATTTCCACTCAGCACAGGGCTCTTGGTAAGGCTCAGTCAGTCAGAGCTCCTGGCATAATCAGGCGGGCTTTCCACCCACTCAAAGACCTCTGGCTCTACCACTCTGTCTGGTAACACAGGCGGGCGCCCACTTCCGGGGTGCTTGGAGGAAACTCTCGCTCACTATCTGTGCGCGCAGACTAGGATATCCGGCTGGCAGCCTCACACTCTGAGTGAAACCCCCAGCTGCATGGTAAAGTTTCAGCGTTGGAATTGGCTCTTGCTCTGTCCCCGTGCACAGCTTTTGCAAGGTGCTGGGGTGGCCCGAGATTCCGCTTTGGCCCACACAAAGGCCCCTGACTCTGCCCCTCTGTGCGATAACACAGGCGCACACTGCCGAGGCACTCGGAGGAATCTCTCGCTATCTGTGCACGCAGACCAGGATATCACACTGGCCGTGTTTCCCTCTGAATGAAACCCCCACCAGCATGGAAAAGTTCCACCGTTGGAATTAGTTCTCACTCCCTCCAGTGCGCGGCTTTCCCAAGGCGCTGGGGCTGCCCAGAGATTCCGCTTTCAGCCCACTCAAAGTCCTCTGACTCTGCCTTTCTGTGGGGTCACACGGGCACCCACTCCCGGGGCTTTGGAAGAAATCTCTCGCCCACTATCTGCGCACACCAACCAGGAGATCTGGTAAAATGGCTGCCCCACTTGCTTTCTTTGTCTGTGTTTGGCGCAAGTGTTAGTGTGTATTGCCCGGGTTGCCACAGGAACAGTTTTTCCTCGGCTTGGATCTCCGTGCCACAGCCTGGTTCGGCCATTTGTGCCACGGCCTGGATCTACTCACCCCCTTTGCCCGCCTCAGTTTCTATATTCACAGATCCCAGAGAAAGCCGCCCTGTTTAGGTTAGTGAGGAAGGCGGAGCATTTCTTACTCCCTAATTCCTTCAGGGTTTGGTTATATATTTAGTCAATTTTTCACTCGACCATACCTTTGGGTGTATTGCGAAACATCTGGAGGCTCCAAGGATAGGTTTTTCTCTTTCTGGTTGAAGATCTTGTTGAGTTTTGGGGGAGATTTATCGGTATCGCTTCCTACCCCGCCATTACTCTAGCAGCCTATTCATAGATTTTTTTTTTTAATGGAGCTGACTGATCTCTCCCTGTGAAGAAAACCAATTCATGAAAATAGTTCCTTTTGTCCATGTTGCAAAGGGCATGAATTGGTCAACTGACTGAGTAACTAAACCAGATGATCATTAAATTCTTTCTAACCCTGATAGTCTGTGTTTAATGGCCTCTATATAGAGTCCTGATATGCAATCCTGTGGGTCAGGTGAAGGTTTTCATTAAATCTGCAATTTCTTCCAATAGTCAGCATCACAGCATTTAGCACAGGTCTACGATTCAGTACCTATAATTTCTGATTTACCAATAAAGGAACTGTAGACAGATTCTGGATTATTAAAGCATGCAATTTTAAGAATGAACACCTGTGAATTCATTTTATTCAAAAAGAAAATAGAAAATTAGGTTTAGATTCCTCCCTCTTGCTTCTCCTCTTCCTCTTCCTCCTCTTCCTCCTTGTCCTCTTCCTTCTGTTCCTCATCATCATCCTCTTCCTCCTCCTCCTCTTCCTCCTCCTCTTCTTCTTTAATATATCTCTTCCTTTTCTCTGCTGCATTTGTCGCTAAGTCCTCCTGGCAAGACTGTGGGCTGTGAAGCTCTGGATAAAAATTGCTATAAACAAAAAAAAGGCAAGAACGTTGTTAAAAAGAATATTCTGCAGCTGCGAAAACATCTCTAGCCTTTCCTTGGACAAGATGCTACCACTGGGATCACAGCATCCAAAAGCCCTCCAGGTAAAAGTCTGGTTGCTGTTTTGTTGAGGTTGCCAGTAATTAGAAAAACTTCTCTTTCACAGAAAAATCATAAGTTAGATTATTCCTACTGAAAATATCAAGTGCTTAAAGGCAGGGAATCTAGCCATTAAAGGGAAATGATGGTTGCTCAGGTCCAGGAACAAAAGTTGAAGCCAATGAAATACATTAAGCAAAGTTGAGATGCATGGCGTTTGTGGGGTGGTTGGCTGCCATAGGAGTGTTCACTAGATAACCTCACAAAAGTACTTGGATTAAATGTCTTGGAGGTCAACAGTTCTGCAACTTTAGCATATATCCAAATCACGTGGGAAACTTGTTAAACCCAGAGAGCTGGATCCCATTATAGTTTCTGATCAGTAAGAAAGAGCAAAGACTGGATATTTTGCATTTCTAACAAATTCCCAGATGCTGCTGCTGTAGAATCAAAAATTTGAGAATCACTAATATAGAGACAAATATCTCAGAAATTGCATTTTTTCCCTAAATGAATTGTATCTCTTCAGTTTGCTGATTTTTATTTAATAAGGATTAGGAGCCTGGATGCTATAGGTTTCTTGCCTCCTCCTCCTCCTCCTCCTCCTCCTTAGCTCTAAGATTTTTCTATGAAAACTTGGATTCTAGTCTAATTTTTTCTTCATATTATTATTGTGATGGCTACCATTTCTAGAGCGTTGGATTTGTCAGATAAATTGTGTAGGATTACAAACCCACTAAGTGGCAAAAACAATATTAGAATCTCGGTTTTACTTATCACTTCCCCTGCTTCAGTTATTTTCAGAATTTAATATGCATACAAATGACCTGAAGATCTTCTTAGAATGCACTCTGTTCATCATCTCATGAATACATAATGACAAAAAAGTTATCAATGTTACTATAGTATTTTAAATAAGTTTATATTATAATAATCACAACATTATTTACATAATTTAAAATAGTGGAACATAAGGTATAAAAATATTTTGTTTCATCAAAATAAATTACCTACCTCATGTGAATTGAGTCTTTAAATAAACCATAATCTTTCAAGTATACAGGCCGCATAAATCTTATAAACATAAAAAAACCACAATAAAATCTTATAATTTATCTTTTTTGTTTAATAGAAATTATATTCTAATTTTAGTTACAACTAAGAAATATAGCCTATCTCAATAGGCAATCAAAATTGGAATGATGGTGACTTTTTATCAAGAGCTGGAATTATCAAACATCCTATCTTACTCTAAGTACCCTATACTTAATTTTGAGCTACTTCCTATCAGAGATTTTTGTATTTTTTTCTGCATAAATTTATTTAAAGGATATTTATAGCCAGTTTCTTTTCTTAAATGCATCTCTGAAATAAATTTTATTTAAAAATTTTTCAGAATCTTTTTAAGAATCTTTTTATTTTATAAACTTTTTTATTTTTATTTTTTTATTGATTGATTGATTGATTATAGAGTGACAGAGAGAGAAAGGGAGAAAGAGAGAAGCATTCATTTATTGTTCTACGTAGTTGTGCATCCATTGATTGCCTACCATATGTGCCCTTACTGGGAACGGAATCCACAACCTTGGTGTATCCAGACAACACTGTAACCAACTGAGCTAACTGTCCAGGGCTTTTATTTTGATTTTAAACCACAATATATATCTCCCAATATTCTCTGACAATATGTAAACAATCCTTTTAAATACTGCAAAGAAATATGTAAATCTTGAATATCAAGAGTGTGACATTGAAGCATTGCTGAAAAATATCACTCAAAGATATGTTTCAGGAGAATAAGTTTGACTTTGGTATTTATTTTATGGTTAGGTACCCAACACTGTGATATTAGCATGCAGATTACTGACCAGTAGATTCCACTTTAATTGTCATATAGAATATTATTCTGCTTTTGTGTTAAACTAGAGATATTATTCTAACATTTCTTCTTTCAAAATGCCTAGAAATAGCCAGTTCTTTAAAATGATTTTTAATCTTTTTTTTTCACCATTTTATTGGCATCCTCATTAATTGAGTTGAATAAAATCGTTGACATGTACAGTATTTACTCAATATTAGCATGTGAGTCATGCTTTTAACTTTTGAAAATTATACTTGGACAGTTTTATAGGTTATTCAAAAAATGCCCAAGTTAACTCATCAGCCAAAGATCATTTAAATTTCATTGCCAGAGAAGTGAAATCCATCGTCCTCAGGCCGAGCACATATTTTCTTGTCTCCTGGAAACCCAAATTGCCGTAGAACTTTATTTACCTTTGGTGACTGCTTTCTAGGGTTTTTATTTTTTCTCCCTAAGTTTTTGGTTTTTGTTTCAAGGTCTTGGCCAGGTACATTAGACTGTCTGTGAAAATCTAACTCATGTCTTGAGTTCTCTCCACACAATCAGAGGAAAGGATGACTGACCACTAGGCTAGCTTCCATGGCATAGTCTAGGTTAGTGGTTTTCAACCACCAGTCCATGAACCAGTCCGCCAGAAATTTTGTGCCAGTCAATGAAAGAGTTAATCACCCTGATGTTGTATGAAGATTATAGACCAAATTATATTAGTCGAATATGCTTATACTCAGGGTGACTTCTGCTTTAGCGGTCCCTGAAATAATTCTCCTGTTTTCACTGGTCCCCAAGAGTAAAAATATTGAAAAGCACTGGTCTAGGGAACACCCTGTGTAGATGCGAGTGAGTTGGTTTGTGCATCGATGATTCTGAATCTTTCCAGGGTGATGGGAACAAGTTCTGTCAGGTGAGAGACGAGAGAAATTCTGGGTTGTTAACCTTCTTTTGTTTGTTCATTTCACCATATGTGAACTCAAACCAATAAAGGAAATAATTTTCAACACTGGGAAATAGAACAGACCTCTGAGATTTGTATTTCTTTTTAATTTTTGACCTAGAGCTGAGGTTGTAGAATTGAAGCTAAAAACTGTCTATGTGTCTGTAATTGAGAAAAGCTTTTATTTCGTATTGTGTGAATTTGAGATATTTTCCTACCTCTAGGGGATAATATTATACTAGATTATAAAAACTCTCAAAGTAAAGAAGTTCTATTTTAATTAGTCTTTAGAGAAAACTAAGCACTTATATACATCTAATATTTTTGAACAATAACAAAACCAAACTTTTAATACTTTAAATATTCTAGCCTTTTAAGAATAAAGAATCCTCACAGAAACCATTAGCTAAAAACATTTTTATATAAAAAGTGCAAGTTCACTAACACAAGGTGAATTTGTTGAATGAACAAGTCTGGCTTCATAATTCTGGTCTAAAATATAAATCAAGGGTTATATATAACTTCCTGACTTTATCAGCATGTGGTATAAACAGGCATACATTCTATTTTTTAATAGGCTTCAGGTTTTTTATTTTATGAAGAAGCTAGTTAATCTGGACTGCCTACACTTTTTATACTGGTTTACTGTACAGAATATATCATTACTTCTGTAGACTGTTCAGGATTGTGAAAAGGAAAAGCTTGTGTTCAGTGTGACTCATAATTCTGCCAACCTCTTTATCTCATCTATAATTATGTTCCATGGTGTGCCAGCTTGATCTAAAATCTGAAATCCTTAGTTAATTGAATTAGTTGATGGATAATCTTTAGATACATGGGTAATTTATAAATAGTAATACTACAGCCTTGGTGCAGAGGTAGGTAAGGTTCTGAATATGTTATTGAACATATTTATCTTGACTACTAGAAAAAGCTGTAGAGTTGGTGTAAGTGTCTATTGAAAGTTGAACTATGTGCACTTATGAGCTTTGTTGGTCTGCTAAAATGTTTGTGCATATCAGACAGTACTCAAACATCCATACCCCAGTGTTGCCTATGAACTAGAAGCTAGTTAATTGGTTGATAGTGATTAAAAATATTCTAGAGATCTTAATGGTTAAAAAAGTGTAATTTGATCAAAGTAATAGATGTGTTTCCATTTATAAAGGGGAAAATGAGACAAGTTTGATTGAAAGCAAAGTACTTGGTTATTTTAGAATGGCAAAAAGATGGCAAAAGATAAAATTTGAGTAAACAAATTACAGAAGGTTTTTGGAAAATTTATTTTATTTGTCTTAAATTATAATAGCTACAACTAATGTGTCTTTAAAAAGAGCAATAGGATATGTTAATTTTGGCAAAGTTCTTTCAGTTGATGGGTTTATTAAGATTTTTTAAAAAGAAGATCCTAAGAAATTCTTCCTGCAAGGTAGGATATTAATACAAAACCAGCACATTTGGCTTTCTCATTGTTAAAATAAAATTGACATTGAAGTATTTTGTTTTCTCTTAACAATGTCATTCTTGATCTTTCTTGAAATCAGTTCAAACAGCAGAAATTTTATATCACATTAGAATAAATTTTGGTGCTGTGCATTGATTTCATCATGCCCTTATTATTAAAACAAACAAAAAACCCAAAAACAAAAAAATAAATGTTTCTTACTTCTGAGAGATCTAAATTTTCTTACACTTGTATGAATATCAATGTTTACTTAAATATTATGTTCTCACTTTGATTCAATAAGTAATCAAATACTGTTTCTGAGGTACACATGAGGTACTATAGTAAACAGACCATGTATTCTCTTAACTCCTAATTTTTACCTTCCTATGATATGGGCATAATTTTTTTTTAAAAAATGTGTAGGATTTTTTTTATCTGCAACTAATTTTTAGATTTTCAGAAGCCTCTGGAAAAATTATAAAGATTTGTTTTTCACCTTATACAAAGAGGGACACTAGAAATAGATTTTTTTGGTAATTGTATTTATTAATTAACTCAGCACTATTGTAAAAGTTTTGTGGGAAGAGTAACCAAATCAAAAGAGAAACTTAGCCCTTTCTATGTCATTTTTGTACGTTTACTAGTATAAATATTTTAGAGACAGTCCTCCTCGTAAGAAGGCACTTGGTTTTTTTTTATTGAGCTCACTTCTCATAATACGTTCTTACTCTTAAGGAAAAGATTGTTTAACTTATGAAATGGTTATTGTATTATATTGTACCTCAGTAGAGAATTTTACTTTATTCCAGTGTGATATTGTTGGGTACTGTAATAAATCAATCACTTCCATATAGTTGTTGTTGTTTTATTGTGACAGAGATAGAGAGACAGAGAGAGGGACAGATAGGGACAAACAGGCAGGAAGGGAAGGAGATGAGAAGCATCAAGTATTTTTTGTGGCTCCTTAGTTGTTCACTGATTGCTTTCTCATAAGTGCCTTGACTGGGGGACTACAACAGACCGAGTGATCCCTTGCTCAAGCCAGCGTCCTTGGCATCAAGCTGGTGAGACTTGCTCAAACTAGAGGAGTCTACGCTCAAGCCGGCAACCTCAGGGTTTAGAAACTGGGTCTTCTGCACCTCAGTCCGATGCTCTATCCACTGCACCACCACCTGGCCAGGCATCTCCATTTAGTCTTAACACACAGGTACTTTAATCTTCTTTCAGATACTGGTCTAATGGCTTTACAAACTAGCCTTTATGTCTCTAACACAAAGGACAGTCTTAGATGCTAACAGAAAGAACTGTATTTAGCTCCAGTTGAAGGATTGACATTTTAAAAAAACCTACCAATTTTTGATGGTAGCCAGATTTATACGTAATATAGTTACTTGCAGACGTTCAATAAAAATCTATCCTTTTATTATGCAACCAAGGTCATACCTGAAATGTCATATTTCAGATCATTTAATCAGGTATGAAGAGCTCATCATTAAAAAACAAAGGTGGTTCATATGGATTAATGTGCAAATATTTCTGTTAGGACAATTGGTGTTATATAATTATAGGCAGATAGTCTCAAGTCATTAGCTAGCAATCAGGTAATGAAACAAATTTAGAGAACCTGAAGAAGAAAACAAACTAATCAAAAGGAGAAGTACTTCTGGATAGAAATGTGTAGCGAACACTCTTTACTTAGCTCATCAGGTTTGAAATAGAAGAACACAGCAGAGGTTTTTAATAGACCTGATCTTAATTTTGAAAATAAAATTTTCATGCAAATGTTCATTTTCTAATTTCAGTGTTTGTTCAATTCCCTAAGTTCAAGAGTCTTATATGGCTAATTCTCAGCTCTCTCCTGCACATAGGAAAAAATATCAGAAGTGCACTAAAACCAACCTGTTTTGAGATTAAGAAAAAGTTTAGAGATTATTTATGTCAAAATGAAGAAAACAATAGGAAAACTTATCTAATACTTAACAATCAAAACAGTGCAGTGCGTCTTTTCCAGGTCATAATTGCCGTTTTGTTTAATAAGCCCACTCAAAGATTATTTGGAATAATTAATCTTTGTTATTTTTTTTTTAAATTAAAGCCTAGATACAATGAAGTTGTATGTTAATTTGTATATTTCTGTCCAATAAAAAAGACCATCTCACTTCATGGTTTTATTGCCCTATTAGAATTTTTAAGTCTAAACTAGACATCATACTCTAAAATTATTTTTCTCAAAATATCTATTCAATGGTTTTGAACTAGCTTCACCCTCTTACTAGTTTCTTTATTTGTTACTGAGGCCCATAAAATATTTGACACATATACATTTTATATTTGTATAAAATTCATAATTATAATTTTTGAAAATTTTATTTTGACAGTAAATACTTAGTACCCATGCATCATAATCACCTTGCAGAGAGCTGTTGATTAAATTTACTTTTGTACTGTAGGCCCATTGTTCCCCATTGCTTAAACCCATGTTGTGCTCAATGGAGCTCAATAAGGACAGAAATATCATCATTCCAAATTCCACCTCTATCAGCTTTGATGTCCAAAAAGTATTTTTAAGTATTCTTTTCAAGTGATGGGTCAAAAGGCATGCCCTGACTTGACACGATATAACCAAAGACAGAAGCCAAGGCAATAAGCCATGGAACTTTGTTAAAGCTGACATGTGAGTTTGAGAGCTTATATTTGTCACAAAATGACTTACTTCTCTTAATCCTTCTCTTCATTTTGAGGATTATAACTTTTTTGATCTATACATTTTTTTTAGAATTTGTAAGAATTTTAAAAAGGATTAAAAATATTTAAACATACACATAGAGTAAGTGTGTTATGTGTGTGTGTGAATATATGTGTTTTTGGTTTGTGAGTAATATGAGCCAACTTTTCCCATCATTTTTCCAGGGAGTGAAATTAGTGAATATGACATTTTAATCATCTCATTGTACATATTTTCATCCTAGTTTTTCTTTTTTTAAATGTGAAAGTCTCAAATGAATGAATTGCCCTTTTTAGAACAATTCAAAATTCCAACAAAGGAAAATCGATGTGCATAGCATATCCATGGATTTTTACTTTTCCCCTGACGTTGGGTTGTTGGAAGTAACTGAGATGGTGATGGTCCTTTCCTCCTAGCTCATTACTATTGAATTATTTTCTACAGTATTTACTCTCCTTCCCACTGATTCCCATAGCAACAACACAGAAGCAGGGCTTCATAATGAATTGCTTCATACTCATTCAGGGCAAATCATTGGCCAGGAGTGGGAGTTCCCTTCTCTACTGAACTGCTGGCATTAAGACCTTTCTGGAAAACTGTTGCTGGATGTTACAAGCTAGCAAAGAGCCAATGCAGCAAGTGTCCTCTCAGGAAGGGGCATGAAGCCCAGCAGCAGCCTCAGGGACACACACCCAGGGCAGCCAGCCCCTGCTGTGCCTGTGTGCTCTGTGCCACTTGCCTGCTCTCTGCCCGGCTCACCCAATTGCTTGTGTTGGTTTTCTCATTGTTTTAAACCGTATATCCCTAAATAGCTTCTGGCATGCTGTCCTCAGCTCAGAAGCTCATAAAAACTCAGCAAGAGGAGTATTGGCTTTATTATCCTTCTCTATATGACTGACGCTTTTATAAAGGGAGAAAAAAAAAAAGAACCTGAGGTGGAAATTTGTGACAAGTACTGAGGGATAAAATTTTTAAAAATGAGGCCACAGGCCTATTGTTAATCTTCAGTCACTCAATGAACAAGCATTCAGCTTACTTATCACCCAGTGTGAGAAGGTTCCGATCTAAGGCAGGGTTTAGTTCAACAGAAAACAGGCCAAAACCTGGGAGTTCAGACATCTGGAATATTATCCCCAACACTGTCATTAGCTACTGTGATCTCTCCCCAGTTAGCCTCTTTGACTATTCATTTAATTATCTGTCAAAAACAAGAGGGAAGATTTGTCTAGAGAAATGCATATAAAACCTTTAAAAGAGTGCTTAGCACATAATACAAGTGTAATACATGCTAATTATTATAATGAAATGCTTTGCAAGGCTCCTTCTTGTTCTGAAGTTTACACTTTCATGATTTCTGAGAAAGTCTAAGCTGCTCTCAATATACTTACGGACCCAAGAATAGTACACACGTGATGATTGAAAAGTAGACAAGACTATATGGATTTCTGTGCTAAATTGAAAAATACACTCAGAAATGTCAGTGAAAAGTAAGAGAAAGGAAGCTGCCCCCACTCACCCTCCCTAGGCCTTAACATATATGTCTTCACTCCTTCCTTCTTTTCTTCTGGAGATAATTAGAACCTTTTTCTTTGCCAAGATCATTCATTTCACCTGTACTCTAAATTCCATTTTCTGCCTTCTTCCAAAATATTATTTTAAATTAAACATGTGTTCCTTGCTCATCAACTCTCTTTTTCCTCCTTGTTCCTTCCCTGTGTATTAGCAACAAACAATCTCAGGTCTTTCTTTCTGGGTAACTCTCTTGATTTAACTCTGCTACTGCTAAGCCTGCCCTATTTTCTACAAAACCACGTGTTCATTTGTTTCATTATGTTTTCAAGAATCTACTGAGCCCAGAATTGAAGTTCAGGCATGGAATTATCATCAATCTCTATGAAATCTTCCCCTTTTATTTTATGAGTTTTCTCATTCATGTTAGCCTGAGTGTTTTAGGGCCTTGCAAGTCAATGTGTGGTTATTGAACAGCAGCATTGACATAACCCATGAACCCATTAAAAAAGCAGAATCTGAAGTCCCACACCAGACCTAGTGAATTAGAATATGCATGTTAAAAATGCAATGTATAGCCTGACCAGGTGGTGGCACAATGCATAGGGCATCGGACTGGGATGCAGAGGACCCAGGTTCGAGACCCTGAGGTCACCAGCTTGAGTGCTGCTCAACTGGTATGAGCTAAACTCACCAGCTTGGACTCAAGCTCGCTGGCTCGAGCAAGGGGTTACTTGGTCTGCTGAAGGCCCACGGTCAAGGCACATATGAGAAAACAATCAATGAACAACTAAGGTCTCACAACAAAAAACTGATGATTGATGCTTCTCATCTCTCTCTGTCCCTGTCTATCCCTCTCTCTGACTCTCTCTTTGTCCCTGAAAAAAAAAATGCAATGTATATATGCACATGACAGTTTAAAAAACTGTTCTTTAAAAAAGTGTCAATTGTTGAAACAGATTTCAAATCTAGACTTAAGCCACCTGCCTGACTTTGATTTTTACTTCTGTCACTATGCAATTACAGATAAGCAACTTAAATTCTCTGTGCCATAGCTTTCTCATCAGTAAATTGGATCAATGATATCATATATTATATATCTTAGTATCATTACAGTAATAAATGTTAGTATATACAAAACAAAGGACAATGCAGTTAATTTATACTCTGGCAAATAATAAGTACTCAGTAAGTTATTGTTGTCATTGTTATTATTAGAAATGCCAGAGTAAATAATATTTAGCTTTAAAATATCACTGGAAATCAGTTGTCTTAGATAAACTAACAAATTATCAGCTAATATGTAACAATGTCTCAGAAGTAATTAGAAACAATTCTAAATCTAAGTCTTTAGTTTTTTCTCCAGCAATAACAAACCAGCATAATTTTTTCATGTTTCTCATAGAAATGTTTGATATTTACTTATTTTTTACAAACATGTATATTTACAAATATTTAGTTTTTTATTTTATTGGGGTGACATTGGTTGACATAAGTATATAAGTTTCAGCTGTCCAAGTCTGCAACACATCTCTGTATACCGTATTGTGTGTTCAGTGCCCCCAATTCAAGTCTTCACCCATCTCATGTTATCACTCCTATACCTTCCTCCACCTCCCCCACCCTCAGCAATCTCCAAGCACTTAAATCGGAGTTAAAATGCCGAACAATAGGATACCAAGACGTTTCTTACTTAATTTTGAAAAAAAAGAATTTTGCCAGAGTGTCTGCTTCCATCAACCATAATCACTGCTTTTTTGGAATGTATTCACATCTAATATCACCATGGCTGACAATGGAATGGTCTGTAACTGAATTAGATCTCCCAAGAAACAATGCCCCCAAAAGCTACCGCTCTTGGAAATTTCTAGAACATGCATTTAGTTCCTTTATGTAAGAGGTTATTTTATGGGCACCTGTAAATAGTTATAAAGATAAGTGATTCAATCAGAAGCCATTTAAAATATAAATCCGTTGATTGACTGGGGATTTGGATGAGTCTTTACATCTGGAAGGAGGGGAAAAAACACTATTCATTCTTTAGCACGTAAAATAAATCAGCTTTTAAATCTGGAATCAACATGGAATTTGCTGTACAGAGGAGAGTGCTAGCTAACACTAGTTTCTTAGAACTATCATTCTCAAATATGTTACTTATTTGAATAATGTTTAGGTTATGTTCCTGAAAATGTGGGCCTTATTTAAAACAAGATCTAACATGTACTATCCAAGGGAAAAATGTCTTTACAGTGTTAGTGTTAAGCAGGGAGTAGAGTGCTGGAGAAGAACCATTGAAGGATTCTAATTACATTGTCCAATATGATAGGAACTAGTCACTAGTGATTACTTAAATTTAAGTTAAAATTTTTAAATGAAATAAAAAATGTATTCCTCAAGTCCACTAAATACATTCAAGTGACCAATAGCTATATGAAGCTAGTGGCTTAATTTTGAGACAACATAGAAACATTTCCACGATTTTAGAGAATTCTGTTGGACAGAATAGAGCAGTGATTTTCAAAATTTGCCATCTCATAGACACATAAACTAATTACTAAAATCCTAGGCCACACCAAATAATTTATCATATTCTTTGTCAACCTGACAAAAAAAATATTATAACTTGATTTATTTACACCAAACAACTATTGTTCTGTAGGCTGTTCTCATGTTTTTAATTGACAATTGAAGCAAAAAGAGGCCAGTGACCCTAACTAAATACATATTGCATGTTTTAACGGTTCCTGCAGCACACTACTTGAAAATTGCTGGAATACTGCATCAAATATAAAGGTACACACTTAGAATAATTTTATTTGGAATAGGAAAGTTATTGTAACTCCATTAGAATTTTTAAAAACTGTTTTATTTTACAGAAAATCAAATACTAGGATATTTTTTGAAACAATTAGTCCATTGAATCAGTGTGAGACTTCAAGTTCTGTAGAATCTAATAAAGACTGCTTTTCCTTGAAACTAAAGTATTGGACAGGGATCTTTGGGGGATTTCTGTTTTGACAATGAATCTCGTAATAGAAATACCACAGACATCATTAGGAGTGATTCAGCAAACCTGAAGTAAGTAGCATGCAACATTTTGGACTTTAATTTCTATAGTTTGATTTTAGATATCTTGTTTCTGCAAAGATAATTCAATGCAATTAAAACTAGAATAATCTTATTAGGGAAAGAGATAGTAAGATTCAGGCTTATTTTAAAAGATATTTATTAATAGCCTGACCAGGCAGTAGTGCAGTAGATAGAGTATCGGCCTGGGATGCAGAGGACCCAGGTTCGAGACCCCAAGGTCGCCAGCTTGAGCGCGGGCTCATTGGGTTTGAGAAAAAAGCTCACCCAAGGTCGCTGGCTCAAGCAAGTGGTTACTCAGTCTGCTGTAGCCCCAAAGTCAAGGCACATATGAGAAAGCAATCCATGAACAATTAAGGTGTCGCAACGAAAAACTAATGATTGATGCTTCTCATCTCTCTCCGTTCCTGTCTGTTCTTATCTATCCCTCTTTCTGACTCTCTCTCTGTCTCTGTAAAAAAATAAAAAAAAAGATATTCATTAATAAAATCAATTCAAAATAATGAATATAAGGGTAAGATGTAAATCAGATTACATCTAAACTCAGTTTTGGAGCAACAGGGGTTTGTATCTGTTGGCAAGGACTGGCATCAGACAGGGCAAGCTCTTACCTTCTTCTATCACATTCTGCTCCATCTCTTTCTTACTCCCTGTAATCCATGTTCCACCAAAGTCATACTGAAAGTCTTTGGGATCAGAGTATTTGGAAATTATGTTTTGATATCTGGTTGTTTTTCAAATCTATTAACATTATATGGGTATATTGGAGTTTTATGATGTCTCCTAGCACATAAGAATTCTTGTTTTTAATAATATATTGTCTTCAACAAGTATCACTTTGCTATGAGCAGAATATTCAAATTCTTTCATAATTTGACATGCTATTACAATATACTAGACATTATTAATTATCATCTTCAAGACTTCCTCATCCATGCTGCAGAAGGCATCATTTCTATTGTAGTATAATGATAATTTCATATGTATTGCTTTAGAGTTTACAAAAATCCTTACAAAACAAGTTTTTCTCTATCTGAAAGAGGGGTTGAGTGAGAAACCTATGCCATCCTCATTTTAAAAAGAGAATATTCTCTGGATAAGAGTATCTGAAAGTTGCTCAGTGAGACTTTTCTAACAGCTAAGAACAGCCACAAAATATCATGGCAAAATATATATATAATGCGATATTTACAACTTTTTGGTAGAAATCACACATCATATTCAATAGTTCAAAAAATACATTTAATAAGAATATAAAACCCCTCAAAGACTTTCTTTGTTCCCAGAATAACTACAGTTTTTCTTTTTTTTCCTAATCTGATGAATTAAGTTTTATAATGTTTTTATTCTGCTGACATTTTTTTTTCTTCAGCAGCTGGTATTTTCTGATAAGACTATTTCGGTTTAATCCAAAAAAACAAAGCAAAATAAAACTATGGTATCCGAGTTTAATATATCCAGGATCACATTGTTTTGGACATTTGCCATAATTGTCTAACATAGCTTTACTTAGGTCAATGTAAATCTCCGTTTATAACCTAGCATGTCATAAGAAGATCTGATAAAGACAAGTTAGGGTTTAGAAAACGTTACATACATATTTGTATAAACTTTATGTAGCCTGCTGCATCAAAAAGAGCTTATTGCCAAGTATCCTGGGAAAAGCTTGTGCCATCTTGAGCAGACAACGGAGGGACAGACGGTGACTCCTCTGGGTCACTGTGCACTGAAACTTTAACATTAATCACTGTCTTTGAAAGTAAGAAAGAGAGAGAGAAAAAAAGTAGAGGATGAGAATGGGTAATCTCCTGTCATTTTTAAATTTAAAAATAGGAAAAGATTTTGCTCAAGATTATAAAATATTGTAGAATAAAGCAAAATTGTTGCAAGTCATTGTCACTTCTGAAAATATAAGAGCTCCACCTTGAGGCAAAATTATTCTATTATGTAATGTTTGAGAAGTTCAATTTGAAATAGAAGGCTGTATGTGTGAAAACTAAGCAGCCAATAATCCCTCATGGAAACAAGGACCAAAAACAATAACTCTAAAGTTATATAACAAATTAAAAACCTCACATTTTGTTAACACTTTTGATTAAAAAACAACAACAGACATTAGTTACCAAAGGACAACAAATTACTGTAATCTTAATGACCATTTTCAGACTGGAATTTTATTTGGCCAAATCTATGTTGATAAAATTTTATTTAAAATTGTTCAAAAGAACTTTAAATATATTGTTACTCTTCTGTTCTGTGCTAGAAAATAAATTTCTAATACTAGCTAGCCAAGAAAATACCCAAATGGAACTTTCTCATGAAGTTACCATTTATGTCTGAGTGTTGGCAAAATGGCTACTTGAGAGAAATAGAAAAAGTCAACAGATAAAATTTCATATTTCACTCATTTTCTGCAACTTAGCCTTAAGGCTGGTCTTTTATAGTTTTTCTTTCTGACTCACTTATTTAGGCATCAGGCTTGATGCCGTAGCCAAAAAAAAAAAAAAAAATGTATGAAGAAACTGAAATCTGCCTGAAGCAAAAATGAAAATAATTTCCATGATTTCACCCATGTTCTTCTCCTGATTCCATGTATGTGAAGCATTCCCACTGTAATTTTAATAAACAATTTTTTCTATATTTTCTTCTATATTTAGATAATTTATTTATTTAACTATAAGTCAACTTAGATTGTTTGTGTGTGCATGGATAATATTGTGAGCTAATTTTCTACATTAATAACCAATTGTCCCCACACTGCTTATTTCTAAGTAATCATTATAGACATAGGGAAAAGGTTTTTGTTTATGTTAATCTTATACTATTGAGCGTTCTTATTTTGTTTGTTTTTTTTCAATTCATTTTAACGAGCAAAGAGAGAGAGAGAGAGTGCGAAGAAGAGAGCAAGAGAGAAGGGGGGAGAAACAGGAAGCATCAACTCCCATATGTGCCTTGACCGGGCAAGCCCAGGGTTTCCAACCAGTAAACTCAGCGTTCCAAGTCAATGCTTTATCTATTGCGCCACCACAATTCTGAACCTTCTTATTAATTGGAATAGTTTTTCAGAAGATTCTCTTCAATTTTTGAGGTAGATATCCATACCATCTACAAATAATGCCACCTGCCTTGATTTGATGTTGGTAATTGCTTTTTCCTAGTAAATCATGAATTTATTGTCGATTCATCTCATGAGTTTGGGCTATTTTTTTTATATCTCCTTGTGTACTAATACTTAGGATTTGCTTTGTTTTTTGTCTTCAGTTAGTTGCATAAGGGCCACTGATACATTTGATGGGATCAGCGTCCACTGATAGAGCTGGGTCTGCCCCAGCCTTGCGTGACCTAGCTGAGGACCACCTATCACAGTGTTGCTGCTCATGAAGTGTGGCGTCTGGTCACAGCCCAGGAGACTTGAAAAGGAAGAACAGAAGGAAGGTGGAGCGATGAGTCTGAGTGAGGTTTGAGCAGTGACAGTAACTTTCTTACTTTCCCATTGTCATCGGAGGAAAGCAGCTGGGTGCTCAGGAGGCCCAGCTCATTAGGAAAACTCCCTCCTACATGCTCTCCAGCTGTTAAATTCTATTAAAATGCCCTTATTCTCACAGTCCATCCTGACACCTTCCCCTGACAGCTGCAATGCTCTTTCAGAGTTTGTGTCTGTAAGGAATGCGGTATATGATGAGGAAAAAAAATGTTTAATTGATGAGCATTCTCAAAATAGGGGAAGAGGAAATAAACATGGAAGATGTGCATTATATAGGACACATTTCTTTGAGTTTGAAATCCATACTCTTACAGTATATTAAAATGCAAGCATTCTGCGGGAGTATAAAATGCATTTCAACATGTGGTGCCTTCAGCTTGGCTCTAAATATGTACTTCTGAAAATTTAAGAAACCCTTCCCATGAAGGATTTTAGAGATCACCTTGGAATGATGACACTACTTGGAAATTAGCAATAAGAACCATCATATTTGAGTGTTAGAAGTGATGGATAAACTTACATTCTTGGTTTGTTTTGACACAAAGAATTTTACGTCGTCAGTAAAGACTAGCTATTTTTACAGATTAAAAATTAATGTAACTCCAGGGAAGAAAACCATCCTTCTCAAGTTTTCTAAATCCAAAAGGGAGATAGATAATAAGTGTACCTGCCAGGTGACAGTGACCACATTAGAGGCCCAAAGTTGAAAGATGCTGTTAAGGAAAGCATGTGTCAGGCCTCAAAACCTAATAAGGAGCTCTGGCTGGTTGGCTCAGTGGTAGAGCGTCGGCCTGGTGTGCAGGAGTCCTGGGTTAGATTCCTGGCCAGGGCACATAGGAGAAGTGCCCATCTGCTTCTCCACCCCTCCCCATCTCCTTCCTCTCTGTCTCTTTCTTCCCCTCCCGCAGCCAGGGCTCCATTGAGCAAAGTTGGCCCCGGGCACTGAGGATGGCTCTGTGGCCTCTGCCTCAGGCGCTAGAATGGCTCTGGTTGCAACAGAGCGACGCCCCAGATGGGCAAAGCATCGCCCCCTGGTGGGCGTGCTGGGTGGATCCCAGTCCGGCATATGCGGGAGTCTGTCTGACTGCCTCCCCGTTTCCAACTTCAGAAAAATACAAAAAACAAAAACAAAACAAAACAAAACAAAAAACCTAATAAGGAGACCACAAGTATTCTTGATGAAAATGTAGATGCTTCATCTTTTTACTTGACACCAAGTTAATATGTTTTATAGAACCTGAAATTTACCTTCAAGCAAAAATTCTTGAAGGGCTCTTTTATCTTTAGTTGGCTCTGAAATCAACAGCTCTCCAATCCCTTTCAGTAACAAGTTAGGTGGTATTGTTATATAAAAGCAAGAAAGAAAAATACAAGTTTTGCACTTTACATTGGAGCTAGAGCTACATAAAAAAAAACAAAAAAACAAAAAAAACCTGTTATTTAGATCTTTCTTAAATAAGTATCTGTTTCTTTAAAAGGTGAGGAAGCAGCGTGGGAATGCATCAGGAAATCACAGTGGGAGAAAGCTTGGCTCTCCCATTCCCTGCCTTGGTCAGTAAAGCTTGTGGGATCAATTTGAGGATGAGCAAACAGGGATTAAATGGATCTGGGAAACAAACATTATCAAGGACAATGAGAAAATTGAGGGCGATCCTGGGGGAGTTCAGCAATTCTTCCTGGCTCCGTGGCCACACTCTGCATGTTGTTACCAATATTCCCCTCTCTCTGAGGCTGCTCATGGTTGCTTCGTCATGGGGGTTTTCTTACGGGGCAGGAAGACCTTTGCATTCCGGTTTTTGTTTCAGATTTCATTACTTACCCTATACATATTTTTTTTTAATTTCATTACTCAAATTAGCCAATCTTACAACTGTTTAGCCTCCTTCCCCTGTCTCATTCATTTCTCCCCTCAAGAACCACCATAAAGGCTCGTGCCAACACTCCTTCCCATCAGACCTTTCTCAAACCCATCATTCCTTGACCAAATGCTTACCGCAGTGAAAAATGCCCGATGTGCATGCAGGGTGAGGCAAAATAGGTTTGCAATCATTCATATGGAAAAAATACAATAATTAATAAATCTAAATAATAATCCAGGAATTAGCTTTGTGTTTCCCATACTTGACAACTGTAAACTACCTTTTGCCCTGCCCTGTGTTCTAGCTTCCAAACCAGACTGCAAATTGCTGAGGTTAAAACACCAAGGCTTGTGTTGTTTTGCATGTCTGGAAATGAGCTCAGTGCTTGCACACAATGATCGCTGATTAATGACTATTAGCTTAATTTAGATATAACTAGTTAGCCAACCTTATTAAAATTCTTTTTTTAGAATAGAACAAGAAATAAGCAAGTAAAACTGCATGGATGCCTTGCAGTATAAAATCCTTGACTTTTAAATTTAAGAGCCTAGTACATCATTTTGTCCCCTCTGGCCTCCTAATCTTTTTTATTAACTATTTTCTTTTTCTTCTTTCCTTTGATAGCTTCTGCCTATAGTCCCTCAATGTACATGGCTCTAAAACACCACCATTCTGGTCCCAAAGTATGCGTTACCTTCTTATGCACAAATCACACCCACGTGGCTTTTGTGTCTTCACATTAGTTCTCAGGGAGAAGACTGAGAAGAGCATGTACATGAGTCCCTCAAGTCAGATTAGGGGCAGAATCGGGGATACCTAGAGGGATCCCTTCTGAATTGGGGGCAAGATACATTTTCAAGACTCATAACCCTGGATTCATCTTTGATTTATTTTGTGTCATAAATATATATACTAATATTTACATATACTAATTTGATAAAATATTATTAGATTCATCTTAATAAAAAGCTATGTTCTTTGAGCCATAGCTTCTGAATAAAATTTAGATTTTAGATTAAGCATACCCCTTTGAGGCTTCATTTACATAATATCTTGGGTTACTTATTAGGTTAATGCTTCGGTTTAATTCCAAAGCAGCATTGTTCATTACTTTGCTTTTGACAAACTGCATGGGTGTTTCTACCTTGGACCATCATAAAATCCTCTTTATATAAAAAAAAAAAATAGTTCTCTCACTTAATTGAAAATAAACTTAACAAAAATGTGACACTTAAGAGACATTGTGTTCATGATTTTTACCAGGTCCGGATTCAGCAGGGTCTAAAGCTTAAATTTGGCTCTAGTCTCATAAAACAAGAAAGAGATTTAAAAAGTAAGTTATTGGTTGTCATTTCACAAGAATATCCAAACAGAATTAAAAGAAAATGAGCCCTACTGCACATTTAATAGAATGGCCTGAATCTAAAAAGTTGGCAACACCAAATGCTATTGAGGATGTATAGCAGCAGAAACTTTCATTCATTGCTAGTGGGAATGAATACAAATTAGGACAGCCACTTTGGAAAAGAGTTTGGCAGTTTTCTACAAAATTAAACATACTCTTATCACATGATCCCACGATTGCATATCCACACAAACAGCTATACATGAGCTATATATTGCAGCATTATTGCTAATTTCCAAAACTCAGAAGTCATCAAAATGTCTTATAGTAGGTGAATAGATAAATAAATGGTGTCACATTCAGAGAATGGAAGATTACTTAGTACTGAAAGGAAATGAGCTATTAAGCCATGAAAATAATGGAGAAACCTTAAATACATACTATTGAATGAGAAAGAAAGCCAATCTGAAAGGGCTACACACTGCATGATCTCTATTAAAAGATATGGTTCTACAATAAAAAGATCATTAATTGCCAGGGTGGTTGGTATTGGGAAAGATACTAAATAAGCAGACCACAGAGTGTTTTAGGGTAGAATAATAACTATGTATGATATTATAATGATGGATATATGTCATTGTACATTTGTCTAAACCGACACAATGTATAACATTATGAGTGAACCCTAAGGGAAACAAACTTTGGGTGATTGTCTTTGGTTAAAAAAAAAAAAGGACCATTCTGATGAGTGACATGGATAACAGGTAATACAGGAGGCTGTGCATATGTCAGGGCAAGGGATAAATGGACAATCTCTGTATCTCTCTCATAATTTTGTTGTAAACCTAAAAGTTTTCTAAAATGAAAGTCTTTATATAAAAAAAGTAAACCATCATAATTCTGGTGAGTGCCTAACTTTGGTTGTCAACTCCCTAAATTATTTCCTTAGTTCAGATCAGGAACAGAGGAACACAGAAGGCTCTACTTCTATTTAACCCTTTGAGTAGTGTGTTTTTTTCATGCTTGCTGACCCCTGGGAGTGAGTTTTTTTCAAAAAATAAAATTAGTTACAGTTACAGTTTTATTAACTTAAAATTATGTTTATTTGATAACCAATTTATGGAAACAAGAAGAACATACATTTGCCTTTTTTTAATGTTGTCTTACATATATTTAAAATAAAAATTTTTGTACAATCATACTCTGGATGATCAGGGGGCACAAGTGTACATGAACATTCATACTACTCAAAGGGTTAAAAAGACAAGTTTTACATTAATAATTTAGTTCATGATTTTCAACTTCCACTTATTCTAGCGTCATTGTACAACAGAGATACTCTTATCAAAAAACATATTTAACCAAAAAATAATGAAGTGAGTTTGACTCTTAATTTTGTTGCTTGTACTAGAAAAAGCCAAGTGATTTTTATTGTAGTATATTCACTCTCTCCTCATCTATTAACAAGCAGACAGTTCAGAGGATTGAGTCAAATATTGATCAGAAACTCCTTTAACCAACACTTCTAGGCTATCTTTTCTTTTACTATACACAAATCTGTTCATAGAATTAAAATATTGTTCAGTTTAAAAATAAGTCCACCAAGAATATTTATAAGTGGTCTTCTAATTATTAAAAGACTGAAATAATACATTTAAACATAATTTTGTTTTAAAATACATTGTTTATTCCAATAAAAGACTCTATACCTGTATGATTTATGTCATACTCTATTGACAGTTTCTTAAAAGATTACTGAAAACATATTTAATCCCTTACAGCTGAATTGTCTCACATTAAATTATGAGTTTAACAGATGTTTTTGCTGGCACAATAGTACTGTTTCTCTCAACATTTTTCTTTGCTGATGGGTTGCTATTTCTATTACAAGGAGTGCTTTAAACACAATTGTAGTACAGCTGTAGTCATAAACGATTTTGATGTGTTTAAGCTCCACGATATTTTAAGTGGCTTTTCAAGCTTCAATCAAGATTGTTTTAAGTGATTAAGTCAGTGTTTTGTAGATAATGATTTGTGTCTTAGAGATAATGTTCAGTAGCCACCATGTGATACTTTTTAAAAAAATGATGTAAAATGTTGCATCATTGTGTACTTTAGTTCTGCTACTGAAAATAAGATATATGAGATTTTTTTGAATTCAATATAAGCACCAAAGTACTATCTCGGATAAAATCAGAATGCATTATAACTTATTAATTAATCTAAGTGTTCCAACTTTAGGCCACCGTATCTTAATTTCCTCAGTCCAAGGACATTCAACCCTAGAGCCCAGGTCCAGAACTATTCCCACATTCACGCCCTTTAGAGCAACACACAATATTTAGACACTTTTTGATTTATTCCTTATACTTTTTTTAATTAAAGATTTTAATTTTTAGAGTATTTGAATGGAACATTGTTTACACTTGATGAAGCCACATTGGCACAATAATCACAGAAATTCCATAGTTTACCTTGGGAGACCACAGAATATTGTATGGTCTGTGGATTTGGCTAAATGTATGACAACATGTATTATCATTACAGTATCATACAGGGTATTTTCACTGCCCTAGAAATACTCCATGTTCTGTCTATTTATCTATCTCCCCCCACACCAATACCACCCCTGGCAACTACTAATCTTTCTACTGTCTACACAGTTTTGTCTTTTCAGAATGTCACATGGTTGGAATCATGCAGTATGTATGTAGCTTTTTTCAGAATGGCTTCTTTCACTAAATAATAGGCATTTAATTTACTCTATGTCTTTTCATAGCATGAACAGTCATTTTCTTTCATTGTTGAATAGTATTCCATTGTCTGGATGTGGCACGGTTTATTTAGCTTTATTATATCCTTTTTTAAAGTATATCTTCCCTTCAATATTGGTCATAGTAATTTGAAGTTTGCCTTTTCTAAGAATGAAATGAGATAGATACTGAAAGTTGGTTCTTCAGTTGAATTCTAGACTAAATTTGAAGCTACTTAACTCTCACATTCCCAGGAAGGCATAACTCAGATTGTCACAGAGACTATTCTAATCTTGTACCGATACAGTTAATAGCTGGTAACAGCATCATAATTTCGTGGTGGAAAACAAGTAAGTTTATATTTTTATAATGTTTACTTTGATTTGCCAAATTTTTATCAGCATGTACTTACACATGGTAGAGGCCATGAGCATATAGGCAGCTTTATTTGAAAGCAGTAATTTTCCTCTTCCCAAAACAGAATCTTAAGATAGAGAAAAAATTGGATTTTTAAAGTATAAGATAAAATTTCTAAGACAATATGTGAGGGTGATTTTCAAGAAATCAAAGTATATTTTCTTTAAATAATTTAAACCATGGTGTCTATGTTTAGTCAATATAAGAAGGATTCAGAGAAAATATATCATTATCTGTCTTTTTACTTCTCCTCCCAGAATATGTATAGGAAGAGGAAAAATTTAAAGCCATAAGCCAAATATTTAGCAAAGTTAACAGAAGAATAAAATTTTAGACTCAAAAATATATGGGAGGGTTTTCAAAAGGAGGTAATATGGAGCATAAGTGACCTTTTAGAGGAAGCAAGGGACATTATTGTGGACAACAGCTTAGAGCATTAATTCTGAGCGTGTGTCAGCAGAAAATTTATTTATTGAAAGGGAAGATCTTATCTTACAAAGCGAAGTTATAGCTATTCTTTGCAACAACAGGGAAGGGAACTACTGTGTCAGTGGGATTGAGAGATGTCTTCTAGACACAGCTGTGCCTCAGAGGCAAAAGAAGCAGAGCTGCAGGAAGAATTAACAAGGGAGCCGCTATGTAGGGAGGCTTCTGGCTAGACCAAGGCAGACAAGGCTTTTAGACTACGACAAACAGCACTGTCACCTAACTCTCTACGGGATCCCTTCCTGGTCCCTGGTTTGGGGAAATGCAACTTATTTACCAGTGAATTTAAAAACAACATCTGACACAGCATCCAAAATACATACCAAAAGGGAGAAAAATGTAAAGGCAACATAAAAAAATAGCAATTGATGAAATTTTATTGAAAAAATATACATATTTTCATGGTGCAGTTAAAAATTGATGGTGAAAATTTTTCTAAAAATTCAAGGCCTGACCTCTGGTAGTATAGTGGATAAAGCGTCAATCTGTAATGCTGAGGTTGCTGGTTCGAATCCTTGGGATTGCCTGGTCAAGGCACATTCAGGAAGCAACTACTACAAGTAGATGTTTCCAGTTTATCCCCCTCTTTCTCACTCTCCCTCTTTCTCAATCTCTCTCTCTCACCTCTTCCTCCAAAAATCAATAAATAAAATTTTAAAAATTAAGAATTCAAACATCTTAACGAATTCATTATGTTTATTTAAAAATACCACTAATCATAAACACAAAAACTCTAGAAAATGATGTCAAGGTAACAGGAGGAGATAAAATGTGAGCTGGTAGAATCGAGAGAAAGAAATAGAAGGCAAAATAAATGAATGAATACATATCTTAATGAAAATATAACAAATATATTGCAAACACAAAAAGAAGAGAATACATGTTTTTGGAAAACACAGTAAAGGACACTAAGTTAAGAAATTTTAAAAATAAAATTAAATGGGAGAAAAGTAAAATTTTTAGAAAAAAATAATGTATGTAAAAGACTGACAAAGAAAATGTAGCATAAATATAATTTAAAGCCTTAAAGGAAACATAGCGATAAAATAGAAAAAAGAGTCAAAGACTAAGAAAAGCAATATTATTTACCAAAATACAGTTATAGGAGAGAAATAGAGGGGAAATATTGTAAAAGAAATATGCTATTTTAACATTCTTCATACTAGGGAACAAATAGAGATTATCTTTAAAAACTTGACATCTAAGAGAATAGTGTAATTATTAAGAACAAGAATAAATATAATTAAATATTTCAACATAGAATTAAATCCTTCAAAAACAAGAAACACACACACAAAGAAATAGACACAAAGCGAAATTATTTTAGTAACTATAAATAGAGAAAACATAAAATAATACAGAAGACTAAATATGATCCATGTTAATAAATATAAATAGCTTAACTCTCTTATTAGGATAATAATAGATTTTTTAAGCCACAAAGGAAATCTTAATAAATTCAAAAAGAAGTAAAAAATAGCATAGAAAATACTTCCTTTAAAAAGGCCAGAAACAAAAAGCTAATGACAGGATCACAAATTAAATTACCTCCTCCTTAGAACTTAAAAACTCTTTCTTACACAAATATTGTTTCAAAAGAACTATGGAGCAAAATTTCAGAATGTAATAATAAAAATATCAAAACCAATGAAATATAATTAAAAAGTTCACAGTTGGCCCTGGCCTGTTGGCTCAGCAGTAGAGAATCAGCCTGGCCTGTGCAAGTCCCAGGTTCAATTCCAGTCAGGGTGCATAGGAGAAGCGACCATCTGCTTCTTCACCCCTCTCCCTTCTCTCTCTCTCTCTCTCTCTCTTTTATTCTCTGTCTCTCTCTTCTCCTCTCCCTCAACCATGGCTTGAATGGTTCGAGCAATTTGGCCCCAGGCACTGAGGATGGCTCCATGGCCTTGCCTCAGGCACTGAAATAGCTTGGTTGCTGAGCAACAGAGCAGTGACCCCAGATGGGCAGAGCATTTCCCTGTAGGGGGCTTGCCAGGGGAATCTCTATTGGGGCACATGGCAGGAGTCTGTCTCTGTCTTCCTGCCTCCTTCCTCTCACTTAATAATAAAAAAAGTTCACAGTTTTATACATTTATATCAGTAAAAAAGAGTGAACATAACTATTTAAACTGCCTTAGTAAAAGGTAAACAAAGAAAAACAGAAGGGAAGGGATTAATAAAATTATAACTACAAATAAATAATAAAATTAGAAAAGATATAAGCTAAAAATTGTCTTACAAATAATAATAAAAATAAATAACATAGGAAACTACTAGGTCAACTAGTCAATCATATAAAATGAAATCTGTACAAATAAAAGAAGTAAAGAATAATGAGTGAAATATGTACAAAAATTCTAACAAAATTAAAAGAATAATACAAGATTACTATCTCTCCACACAAACAGTACAAATAGAAATTATCACAATTTTAAAGAAAGCATGTGTAATTTTTGAAGTAAGGAAAATTTTACTCAGTGTAATAATTATTGGAGTAAAATTAGTTTTTCAAAGTCTTGAAACATTAGTCACCATTATGGTTTTCTATACCAGGTTTTCAGGTGTGCTTCTTTGCACACTGACATTCCTAAATACATAATAACCATCAAAGAATTTCATTTACTCTCCTGGCATAATCTGTTGCCAATTATACAGAAAAAAATCTTGGAAGAATGAATAACATTTTAAAAGTAATATTATAACTTAATTTACAGAGAAACAGACATTACTTTGAAGTTAAGTTAGTCATAAAAATATTTGTCAATAGAAATATTGAACATACTTAAATTTATTATGAATATCTTTGTTCTTCATTCACTGTTTAACATCCATAGTTTTGTGTTTAATATCACTTCCTTTAAGTGGAAAGAATTAAAATGAGAAGGCACTGTAATCAATTTTGTATATAAACTGAGAACACAGATAAGCATTTAGTCCAAATTCCTTATACTAGTAGTCTTATCTAAGGGCCAACATGAGTTTTCTAAAACTCCTTCCCCACCCCATTCAAATATTTTCCTGATGCTGTCTCCTATTATAGTAGCCCCCCGCATCTGTGAGGATATGCTCCAGGTTCCCAGTGAATGCCTGAAACCACAAATAGTACCAAACCGTATGTGTACTATTTTATTTCCTAGACACACATAACCTTTGTACTTCAAGGAAGCACTTTGCAGCTTCCTTTTGGCATATCCAAGTTGCCAGCAACACTACAGTTGAGCTTCGAGACTGTTATTAAGTAAAATAAATGTTACTTAAATTTAAACAATGTGATAACACAGTTAGAGTTGATAAAAAGGATGGCTACTGATTAACAAGCCTGGAACCTGTAAGGGCAAAACCGCGGATACAGGGACTACTTTAGTCTCTGCTCTAGGCTTACTTAGCCTCTTCGTCTTCCTTCTAACAGGGCAGATACTCTTCTGTCACCGGCCTTTTTTACTTGCTGCTTTTGCTGCCTAGAATACTCTTCTCGGTATCTTCATAGCTTCCATTTTATTGCTTTCAGGTTTTAGTTGAACTGTCATTTTTTTTCCATGAAACTTATTGATAACTGTCCTGAAAAATTGTGACCAATCTCCCATCCTCCACACCCACCCAGGGGTTTCCAATTAACTTCCCTACTCTTCTTCCAAAAACAAATCACCAACTGATACATTTTTTAAATTTAATTCCTGTATTTGTTTAATCCCCTGGAAGTACATGGGTTTTATCTTTTCCAAATCCTGCTTTATTCTCAGAACTCTTCATAGTACCCTGCACGTATAGGGCCTTGCATGTAGTGGGCATTCTGCATGTATAGGGCCTTGCACGTAGTGGGCATTTTGCATGTATAGAGCCTTGCACATAGTGGGCATTCTGCATGTATAGGGCCTTGCACGTAGTGGGCATTCTGCATGTATAGGGCCTTGCATGTAGTGGGCATTTAATGCCTACTTGTTAACGAGATAAATTAAACAATAAACAAACTAATGTTTCTACCAAAGCATCTTCATGAAAGTTCTATTTTCTGGTTGCTGTATTCTCAATGATATACTTTAAAGATTTTAAAAATAAATCCATATTTTATAGGAAAATGTCTTCATATTTCTGTATCTCTTATTTATTTCTTGCATTAAATTTGCACTAAATTATAAAAAATCAATAATTAAAATAGTACTGATTTTAAGGTGAATCACCCAATATTTATGTAGTACCTTTTCTGTGGTAGGCTCTTCCCAAGTCTCTGGGAAAAAAAAAAATAGTGAGTTCCAGACCTCAAAGATCTCATAGCCTGGCTTTGAGACTGTCCTTCAATATATACTTTCTGAGAGTTGGCCTTTTCAAAAATGAAACACCTCTTTAATCTGCATACCTTCATTTGAGGAATTTATATTAAGAAAGGGATATATGTACTCTAAGGAATCTCTATTAAAAAAACATATCTTTCTAGTGACCTAAATATGTTAAGTGAAACTCCAGGAAATATGACTCATGTTTATACATGTTAAATGGAAACATTTAATATAAATCTAAACCTGTATATTACTATAGCAATTTCAATGTCCTTTAATCATCAGGAAAATCTCCTTTGCTGATAGAAAACCAGCATAATGTATTTGTTCAAAATGTAATTGACCCCGGATGTGTTACATTCATGATAAAAATTATAATTCCCAAAGTATGTCCTACAAATTCCAAAGAAACAAACTCTCTTGTTCTATTGTTAGATATGACACATTCCCCCATATTTTAAAATCTCTTTAAACATTTAATCACAATATCAAATGCTTGTTTGAAATTTACTATATTTACTATATCTGGTAGATTTTCAAGCTCTTGGAACCATCGGCTTACAAAATACAGTGAGTCTTTGTTTCTCCCTTCTAAAAAGAAACAAAATATATATACAAATAAAACCTCCAAAATACAGTCTTTTTATATTCATTTACTTTTCCATCCAAAAATTTTATTTAAATAATTTCCAATCATGGAACTAGTCCAAAACCATACAACAAATATCCATATTGTTCATCGAAATTCATTACCTTCTAACATTGGCTACTCTCCTCCCCCCACCCCCGTCCTCTGCCCATTTGGCTTTAAATAGATGTTTTTGAGATTTTTAAAGACAGATGGCATATGAAACTTGACCCCTAAATATTTGACAGGATATTTTTCTTAATAAAATACACATAATAATATCACATTAAAGAAATTTAATATAAATAAGACAATATTATCTATTCAAATTTCTCTAAATTTCCCAATAAGGACCTTTATGGCTGCTTTTTCTCTTAATCAAGAATCCAGAGGTCGGAAGATAGCAGTGGAGTAGGTGGATGCACAGATGACCAGTTCTCACCACCAAACTGGAATACAAATCAATTTAGGAAAAATCAGCGTGAAAAACTAACTCTGGACTACAAGAACAGCTCTCAAAAACCAAAGAGCAAAGAAGAAGCCGTAACAAACCTGGTAGGTAGCACCTGAATCTCCTCTGCTTACAGGAAAGGAGGGGGGAGGGGGGAGGTTGAGAGCTCAGAGGGGATCTCACTCCATGGAAAAGAGCAGAAAATACTGCTCACAGGCACTTGCCTGGCACCCAGGGAGCCAGGTGTGTTGAAAAGACCAGCTTATTTCCTAAGTGGAAAGGAGAGAAAGAGGGACAGACTGTGAGGGGCTAAGGAATGTAGGAGACAACCTAAAAAGCTTACTCATCCGTGCTAGAGGCGGCCATAGCTGGGGGAGGGACTGATCCTTCCATAAAACAGTATTGAATTGCTTCTGGGTCAGAGATCTCCAGACATCTCTCCAACTCCAATCAGTGCAACAAGACACAGCTGAAAACAAGAAGTGGGGAGGAGGGGCAGTAACTCAGGTCTCCATGGATATCTGAGATACACCTCCCCCTACTAAAGCTGAGAAAACACCCTGTCCCCAGAGAGATTAGTTGGTGGAAGAGGCCTTCAGAGTCTCAGGTTACACCCATTGCATTTCTGGATACAGTTTCAAGGAAGCCCCCTGCTGAGATCAGCAAACAAGACTATCACCTGTTAAGAAAACAAACAAATCAAGACTTCAGAGCTGCCCAGATCTGAAAGTGGATTACAAATAATAGCTGATACCAACGCAAGAAGACCTAGAAATAACACAATTGAAAACTGGAGGCAGACAACACCAAGCCTAGACTCAACCAACTTTACAAACGAAACACCCAAACATAGATAATAGGAAGATAAAAAAGTGCAATCCAAATGAAACCACAAGAGAAACCTTCAGGAAATGAACTTAGGAGCTCCAGTGGCGCAATCGGTTAGCGCGCGGTACTTATACAGGAAATGAACTGAGTGATATGGAAATAATCAAACTTCCAGAGGCAGAGTTCAAAATAATGAATGTAAGGATGCTTAGGGATCTTAGAACAACAATGGGTGGTCATTATGAATACCTAAATAAAGAAATAGCAAATATAAAAAAGGATATTGAAATATTAAAAAAGAATCAGTCAGAGATGACAAATACAATATCAGAAATAAAGACCACAATGGAAGAAATTAAAAACAGGATGGATAGAGCTGAGGATTAAATTAGTGAGTTGGAGGACAACTTGAATGAAGGTAAGAAAGCAGAGAAGAAAAAAGAAAAGAGACTCAAAAAGTGTGAGGAAACTCTGAGAGAGCTCTGTGACAACATGAAGAGAAATAACATCCGCATCATAGGGGTTCCTGAAGAAGAGAAAGAACAAGGGATAGAGACTTTGTTCAATCATATAATAGCTGAAAACTTCCCTAAATTAATGCAGGAGAAACTCTCACAAGTTCAAGAAGCACAGAGGACTCCATTAAAGAGAAACCCAAAGAAACCTACACCAAGACACATCATAATTAAAATACCAAAGCTAAGTGATAAAGAGAAAATATTAAAAGCTGCAAGAGAAAAAAAAGCTATCACCTACAAAAGAGCCCCCATAAGGATGACATCTGACTTCTCAACAGAAATACTTGAGGCCAGAAGGGAATGGCAAGAAATATTCAAAGTAATGCAGAACAAGAACCTAAAATCAAGACGACTTTATCCACTAAGGCTATTGTTTAAAATGGAAGGAGAAATAAAAAGCTTCCCAGACAAAAAACAACTCAGGAAATTTATTACAATCAAACTGCAGGAAATGTTAAGGGGCCTGTTGTAAACAGATCAAAGTGGGAAAAAATATAGCAAAAAAGGAATACAGCTTTAAAAAATAAAATGGCAATAAACAACTACATATCAATAACAACCATAAATGTAAATGGATTAAATGATCCAACCAAAAGACATAGGGTAGCTGCGTGGATAAGAAAACAGGACCCATACATATGCTGTCTACAAGAGACACCTTAGAACAAAAGATACACATAGATTGAAGGTGAAAGGATGAAAAAAAAACATTTCATGCAAATGGAAATGAAAAAAAAAGCTGGGGTAGCAATACTTATATCAGACAAATTGGACTTTAAAACAAAGAATATAGTAAGAGATAAAGAAGGCCACTACATAATGATAAAGGGAGTAATCCAACAGGAATATATAACTATTATAAATATCTATGCACCTAATATAGGAGCACCTAAATATATAAAGCAGACTAATGGATTTAAAGGGCAAGATCAACAGCAATACTATAATAGTAGGGGATTTCAATACCCCACTAGCATCACTAGATAGATCCTCAAGAAAGAAAATTAACGAAGAAACAGCAGACTTATTGGACACACTAGACCAACTCTATTTAATAGATACCTTCAGAACCTTTCACCCTAAAGATGGAGAATATAGATTCTTTTCAAGCGCTCATGGTACATTCTCTAGGATAGACCACATGTTAGGGCACAAAAGTGGTCTCGACAAATTTAAGAAGATTGAAATCATATCAAACACTTTCTCCGATCACAATGGCATGAAACTAGAAATGAACTACAACAGAAAAGCTCAAAAACTCTCAAACACATGGAAACTAAACAGCAGATTGTTAAATAATGAATGGATTAAGAATGAGATCGCCTGACCTGTGGTGGCGCAGTGGATAAAGCGCCGACCTGGAAATGCTGAGGTCGCCGGTTCGAAACCCTGGGCTTGCCTGGTCAAGGCACATATGGGAGTTGATGCTTCCAGCTCCTCTCCCTTCTCTCTCTCGGCCTCTCCTCTCTCTGTCTCTCTGTCTCTCTCTCTCCTCTCTAAAAATAAATAAATTTTAAAAAAAATTAAAAAAAAAAAAGAATGAGATCAAAGAAGAAATAAAAAAATTCCTAGAAACGAATGACAATGAGCATACAACAACTCAAAATTTATGGGACACAGCAAAGGCAGTACTGAGAGGGAAGTTCATAGCACTACAGGCACACTTTAAGAAGCTAGAAAAAGCTCAAATAAACAACTTAACCCTGTATCTAAAAGAACTAGAAAAAGAACAGCAAGTAAAGCCCAAATGTAGTGGAAGGAAGGAAATAATAAAGATCAGAGCAGAAATAAATGACATAGAGGCTAAAGAAACAATACAGAGGATCAATGAAACTAGGAGCAGAAACAATACAGAGGATCAATGAAACTAGGAGCTGGTTCTTTGAGAAGGTAACAAGATCGATGAACCTTAAACTAGACTCACCAAGAAAAAGAGAGAGAGGACTCAAATAAATAAAATTAGAAATGAGTGTGGAGAAATAACATCTGACACAACAGAAATACAAAATATTGTAAGAAAATACTATGAAGAACTGTATGCCAAAAAGACTAGACAACCTAGATGAAATGGACAAATTCTTTGAAACATACAATCTTCCAAAAATAAATCTGGAAGAATCAGAAAACCTAGACAGACTGATTACACCAAATGAGATTGAAACAGCTATCAAAAAACTCCCAACAAAGAAAAGTTCTGGGCCTGATGGCTTCACAGGTGAATTCTACCAAATATTCAAAGAACTAACTCCTATCCTTCTCAAGCTATTTCAAAAAATTCAAGAGGAAGGAAGAATTCCAATCTCCTTTTATGAGGCAAGCATAATTCTGATTCCAAAACCAGGCAAAGACAACACAAAGAAAGAAAATTATAGGCCAATATCTCTGATGAATATAGATGCTAAAATCCTCAACAAAATATTAGCAAACCGTATCCAACAATATATGAAAAAAATCATACACCATGATCAAGTGGGATTTATTCTGGGGAGGCAAGGCTAGTACAACATTCGAAAATCAGTCAATGTGATTCATCACATAAACAAAAAGAAGGAGAAAAACCACATGATAATTTCAATAGATGCAGAAAAAGCATTTGATAAAATTCATTACCCCTTCATGATCAAAACTCTCAGCAAAGTGGGAATACAGGGAACATACCTCAACATGATAAAAGCCATCTATGAGAAACCCACAGCCAACATCATACTCAATGGGCAAAAATTAAAAGCAATCCCCTTAAGATCAGGAACAAGGCAGGGGTGCCCCCTTTCACCACTCTTATTTAACATAGTCCTGGAAGTCCTAGCTACAGCAATCAGACAAGAAGAAGAAATAAAAGGCATGCAAGTTGGAAAAGAAGAAGTAAAACTATCATTATTTGCAGATGATATGATATTGTATATAGAAAACCCTAAAGTCTCAGTCAAAAAACTACTGGACCTGATAAATGAATTCAGCAAAGTGGCAGGATATAAAATCAATACTCAGAAATCAGAGACATTTTTGTACGCCAACAATGAACAGTCAGAAAGAGAAATTAAGAAAACAATCCCCTTCACTATTGCAACAAAAAAATAAAGTAACTAGGAGTAAACTTAACCAAGGAGACTAAAGTCTTGTACTCGGAAAATTACAAAGCATTGATAAAAGAAATCAAGGAAGATACAAACAAGTGGAAGCATATTTTGTGCTCATAGTTAGGAAGAATAAACATCATTAAAATGTCTATATTACCCAAAGCAATCTATAAATTCAATGAAATACCAATTAAAATACCAATGACATACTTCAAAGATATAGATCACATATTCCAAAAATTTATATGGAACCAAAAAAGAACACGAATAGCCTCAGCAATCTTATAAAAGAAGAATAAAGTGGTAGGTATCACACTTCCGGATATCAAGTTATACTACAAGACCACTGTACTCAAAACAGCCTGGTACTGGCATAAGAACAGGCATATAGATCAATGGAACAGAACAGAGAACCCAGAAATAAACCCACAGTTCTATGGACAACTGATATTTGACAAAGGAGGTAAGGAAATAAAATGGAGTAAAGACAGCCTCTTTAACAAATGGTGTTGGGAAAATTGGACAGCTACCTGCAAAAAAATGAAACTAGATCACCAGCTTACACTACTCACAAAAATAAACTCAAAATGGATAAAAGACTTAAATGTAAGCCGTGAAACCATAAGCATCTGAGAAGAAAACACAGGCAGTAAGCTCTTGGACATCTCTCGGAGCAATATATTTGCTGATTTATCTCCCCGGGGAAGTGAAATAAAAGACAGGATAAACAAATGGGACTATATCAAACTAAAAAGCTTTTGCACAGCTAAAGACAATAAGAACAGAATAAAAAGACAAGCTACACAATGGGAGAACATATTTAACAATAAGTCTGATAAGGGTTTAATAACCCAAATTTATAAAGAACTTGTAAATCTCAACACCAGGATGAGAACCAATCCAATCAAAAAATGGGAAAAAGAAATGAATAGACACTTCTCCAAAGAGGACATACAGATGGCCAATAGGCATATGAAAAAATGCTCAACATCACTAATCATTAGAGAAATGCAAATTAAAACCACAATGAGATATCACTCACACCAGTCAGAATGGCGCTCATCAACAAAACAACACAGAATAAGTGCCTCCGAGGATGTGGAGAAAAGGGAACCCTCCTGCACTTCTGGTGGGAATGCAGACTGGTGCAGCCACTGTGGAAAATAGTATAGAGATTCCTCAAAAAACTGAAAATCGAACTGCCTTTTGACCCAGCTATCCCACTTTTAGGAATATACCTTAAGAACACCATAGAATGTCTCCAAAAGGAGAAATGCACCCCCATGTTTGTGGCAGCATTGTTCACAATAGCAAAGATCTGGAAACAGCCCAAGTGTCCATCAGAGGTCGAGTGGATTAAAAAGCTTTGGTACATATATACTATGGAATACTACTCAGCCATAAGAAATGATGACATCGGATCATTTACAATAACATGGATGGACCTTGATAACATTATACGGAGTGAAATAAGTAAATCAGAAAAAACCAAGAACTATATGAATCCATACATAGATGGGACAATAAAGTGAGACTCAGAGACATGAACAAGAATGTGATGGCAACGGGGGTGGAGGGGTGGGGGTAGGGGAAGGGGGGGATGGGGCGAGTAAAGAGAGAGGGGGTGGGGGAGGGAGGGGCACAAAGAAAACAAGATAGAAGGTGACAGAAGCCAATTTGACTTTGGGTGAGGGGTATACGGCGTAATCAAATGTCAAAATAATCTGGAGATGTTTTCTCTCATCATATGTACCCTGATTTATCAATGTCACTGCATTAAATTTAATTAAAAAAATAATCCAATCACAGATTATCTATTTATCTCATTAGGTATCATGTACCTCTAATCTCCTTTTATCTAGAAGAATGTCCTCCTTTTTTTGTTATTACTGATATTGATATTTTGAAAAGTATAGGGCAGCAGTTTGGAGAATTTCTTGTAATTCAGACAGTTCTGACTGTTTACTTAATAAGAGGCTCAGGTCAAACATATTGACAGGATTACAACATAGGTGATGCAAGACATGTTAAATCAACACAATTGAAACAGAGGTGGCCTGAGTACATATTTTGTGAAAATTAAGTGCTGTGAGAATTGGGTGTTTCTGATAGAGTCTCACCTGCCTTCAGTGAACTCCCAGCCTCTTGGGAGCCTCAGAGCAATTGAAAAGCTAAGTAATTTAAAAAGCAAAGCAGTGGCAAGGATAAATGTGGCTGCATCTTCCCGCTTGAAGGGAAATTATCTGCACAAATAGTGTCATCCCATAAGCCAAGTGGTCTAATAAGCATGGAATTGCAACTCACTAGCTGTTGCTACTACATTTTAAAAATATTTTACCTTGTAACCCCTAACTACATACACGGTAGCTATGTTCAAGAAACAGAAAATTTCCTGCACATTCGTACTCACCTTTTCTCTAGTTCACTTACCTTTGTTCACTTACATCTGTTCTAGAAACACCACAGAATGTCAAGTTATTCTTTGGGTTCAGGGTTTTTTTTCCATCTTTATCTTCCTTTCAGAGCCTTCTTCTCTATTCCGTCACAAACAAGTGATGGGCAAGGACTCCATAGCCACAAAAATAATGTGGCTTCCAAAGGTAGCGCTTTCCACCTTTCAACAATATTTATTAAGCACATATGACAAGCCAGATTCTCTTCTAGCAAAAGGAACACAAAAGTGAACAACACTTTTCAACTTTCCTGGAGTTTGTATTGGGAAGGGGTGAAAATTAGGAAATCTATAAATACATAAATAAATTAGAAAGTATTAGGAATGACATCAGCAAGATGGCAGTAAAAAGCTAAGTAATCAAAAATTCTCAGCCAACATCTTCTTGGACAGGGACACTGAGGAAACAATGGCATTGGGCTAAAAATAACTTCAGGAGAACTCCATATTCCAGTTAAAAATTTACACTGTAGAGAAGCACAAAATCATGAAATCTCTTAGAAATGGCTAAGAGGAGCAATTTCACTGTATTCGCATCAGACCCTCGTCCACGGTGCCTCAGCTCAAGGATGAGAGAACTCTCCAATCCGCAGTTTCTCTCTTGGGAGAAAGAGTGAATAAAGTGTCCACCCCACGTTCCCAGTCTTTGGGGACATTGCTCAAGAACTCTACTTCTGGCTCACTTCACTCAGAGTACTGAGACGTGATTAGCCAGCACAGTGAGAAAGCCTGGGGTAAGGCAGAAGAGGGAGGGGGGCCTGCATGGTAGGAAATGATGGGAGAAGCTGCACTACTACCTGAGACTTGTTCCTCAAGAATAAGAACCAGGCCCTGGCCGGTTGGCTCAGTGGTAGAGCATCGGCCTGGTGTGCAGGGGACCCGGGTTCAATTCCCGGCCAGGGCACATAGGAGAAGCGCCCATTTGCTTCTCCACCCCCCCCCCTTCCTTCCTCTCTGTCTCTCTCTTCCCCTCCCGCAGCCAAGGCTCCATTGGAGCAAAGATGGCCCGGGCGCCGAGGATGGCTCCTTGGCCTCTGCCCCAGGCGCTAGAGTGGCTCTGGTCTCGGCAGAGCGACCCCCGGAGGGGCAGAGCATCGCCCCCTGGTGGGCAGAGCGTCACCCCTGGTGGGCGTGCCAGGTGGATCCCGGTCGGGCGCATGCGGGAGTCTGTCTGACTGTCTCTCCCCGTTTCCAGCTTCAGAAAAATACAAAAAAAAAAAAAAAGAATAAGAACCAGAAGTGGGACTGGGGGGGAGACATCAAAGTGTCTTAATTTACACCTAGTTGGGCACACACAGAAGGTTACAAACAGACAGTCCTGCTGTGACTGAATGAAGTGTTAAATGAAATCCTAAGAACAGATGGAAAATTACAGACAATGTAGACTCAAAGAAGAGATCAGGTAGTGAACAGAGCTGCTCATTTCAAAAATCCTGGAGCACATCTGTGGCCCTTCCTGAGCCACCAGCCAGCCCCTGGACTACTTCCATTAGGGCCAGGCAAACGCGGATGGAGTTTGATGGAGGTCGGTAGATCAGTGCTGTGAAAATTAAAAATTTGATATCACAGTCTCACAAGATAGAGACAGAAGTGAGTGTAAACTTTCTGCATCCCTTTTCTGTGTTCTGTCCATAGGGAGAAAAGGAAGAAGATGTATGGATACGAGCTTGATTCAGGACGCAGGGGCACGTGTCCTACCTCATCTGTTTAAGGCAACTTTTTCTTACCTCTGGTTTCTACCCTGCACTTTCAATCCGGGATACTGTTAGGTGGCAGAGATGAAACACCCTTTTTGCAGGATCTGGGGCAATAAGGTTTAATCAAATTTTTTCAGCATGGCATTACTGGCATTGCTCCCTACTGGTTTAAAAATAACCCACCCTATTTTTCTCTGGGATGACTCAGCAAAAATGGTGGTGGCCCTGGCCAGTTGGCTCAGTGGTAGCGCATCGGCCTGGCGTGCGGGAGTCCCGGGTTTGATTTCCAGCCAGGGCACATAGGAGGGTTCGATTTCCAGCCAGGGCACATAGGAGAAGCACCCATCTGCTTCTCCACCCCTCCCTCTCTCCTTCCTCTCTGTCTCTCTCTTCCCTTCCCGCAGCCAAGGCTCCATTGGAACAAAGTTTGCCCAGGCGCTGAGGATGGCTCTGTGTGGCCTCTGCCTCAGGCGCTAGAATGGCTCTGATTGCGGCAGAGCAATGCCCCAGGTGGGCAGAGCATGGCCCCCTGGTGGGCGTGCTGGGTGGATTTTGTTAGGGCGCATGCGGGAGTCTGTCTGACTGCCTCCCCATTTCCAACCTCAGAAAAATTAAAAAAAAAAATGGCGGTGAACTTAATTTTTGTTACGTTAAATAATTCAGAGTTATAGGTCTTGTCTTGGGGTTCATGATGATCCATATTAATAGCATAAAGTAATAATATTTAAATCCAAAAAAAAGTTTAAACTTAACAGAAAGCTTATGAGGATAAATCTTATGTTATGGTAAATATCATTTCAGTTAAGGAAGAGGAAATAAACATTTGGGTTTCAGTTTGAGGTGATAAATCCAATATGTAATAAAGCAACTGGTGTACTTAATGTAATTGTCTATGGCAGGGCAGAGGTTAAGACTTCAGATACCTAATTCAGAACTGAGATGCGTTTTATTCTTGGTGAAATTGTATTAAAAAAGGAAAGTTTTACCTTTCTGTGTAGAGCTTCTTCTGTCGGCAAAACAAATTGCAAGATGTCAGATGGCATAAACAACAGAGGGAGACGGGCTCTTTATCTATTTGGTTCTTAGCAAGTGACAAAAATATCTTTCAGCAGAATAATTATAAGGTAATGGTCCACTGACAATCATTTTTAAATAATGTGCTCTTGATGACTGGAATCTGGGATTTTAAAAGTTCATCCACTCTGTGAAAACAGAAACATTGTTCTTCAAAATGGAAATAGAGATAAAGGTACACTTTAACATTTGTTTTAAAATAGTCAAGGTTGCTACTAATAACCTAATTAGAGGAAAAACTGTGATCATTCTGCAGAGAATGCTGTGAATTTGAATATCTCTAAGGAAAGCTCAGAAGTAGAAAGGGAAAAAAAAGATAGTTGAATAATGCCAATTCAATTAGCATTTGGAGCAAAGTTTAATTTACTTGAAAAACCAGAGGTTATAAATTCATGGTCCTTTAGAAAAAACACACCACACATTAATATCACTGTCTCTCTTATTTGTATTCAGATCATTGAGATTGACCATATTTAGATTTTTACAATGAATGTTTTAATCGAATGTCACTGAAAGGGTAACCAAAGATACAATTTACAACCAATACTGATATTCAAACTTTAATCAGCATATATTAAACGGAGGAATCCTTTCTAAGTAGGGTAATTTTCTTTGTGTTACATGGGTTCATTGTTGCCTAAGGAAGGATACACATGAAAAGACTGTGTGATTAGGCTGAAATAAATCCTATCATTCAATACAGTCCATGAGGCCACAGTTACCATAGTAACTGCTGTCTTACAAGACCTGTTATCCATAGTAATTTCTTAGCTTTTTCCATTACAATCAATGCAGCACCCATGTGTCTTTTCCGAATGACATGGTTACACCATTGGTACTCCAAGAAAGGGACAGATTACCATTTGCAAGTAACTTTAGAAGTTGTAGATTTTCCATTATTTTGTAATTTCACTGATGCATTATTTTAATTTGCATTTACCATGAGCTTAATTAAGAAGAGACAATCACTTAGAAGTAAGCTTCCCTCTCAGGCAACATAAAGCATCTCAGTGAAGTTTTATCTTTTTCTGTTATAGATTCTATGCACAATATTTCATGCTCAGTGATTCTTTGAATGTTGTCTCATTTAAGAAATGGCCCTAGGGCAAAAGGTGGGGTGGGTCAACAACTTGTGCCAACAGCTTGTAAGGAAAACCTATGTGTATGATGGCTATTATTTTATGAAGTAGAATTTAAAGATGAATTAAAGAGTAAAATGTTAAATTTATTGTAGGTATTAGAGTTTCAATGCACACACAAAAACTGCCTACCATGTATCAGACGCTGTCCTAGGCACCGGTGATAAGGCATTAAGCAAAACCAAATTCTCTAGTCATTGGATTTACATGCCAAGAGGGACATGAAAGTGGAACCATCCTCTGTTCTTCCTACAAATTCTCAGAATATCAGGGAAGTAAAAGACTTCAGAACTAAGCAAAACCTATGAGTGCTTCTTTTGCCTCTTAATTGTGTAATTTTTAGAGCAATTAATGTACCTCTTTGACTTTCCACTGCTCTATTTGCAAAATGAATTATGTGTTTATATAAGTTTATTCAGTGAATAATGAACAGTAATATATGTACAGAACATAGAATGTAATAGCTATTTCCTAACAAATGTTTCTGGAATCTGCTTCTTTCTATAAAAAGCAGGACTGCTGTAAAAAATTATTTTGCCTCTATCCTAGAATTCAGAAGATTAGAGAAATAGAAAAAAAGAGTAATTTCTGAGTAAGATACCACTACAACTTATATATGAGAGTATATTAAAAAAGCTATTCCCAGTAATAGCATTACACGGTCCTCTGAAATAGCCAGTTATATGATAGAAATAAAGCAAGTAGTAGCAGTATAGGGGAAGCAGAGTTGGAGTACAGGTTTATACATAAAGGATTTAACATAGGACTGGCAAATGAGCATTCAAAATGCTTATTGTATATAATATAAATTATTTAAAAATATATAAATATTATATTACAGGTAATGTGCTACATATTCTACATACATAATCACATTTAATTTTCACAATAATCATGAGACTCATATTTCATAAATGAGAATTTTAAGTTTAGAAAGATTAGAAGAAATGTTCAAGATTACACTAATAAGTGGAAAAGTTAAAATATAGGTCAAGAACAAACAATGAGTAGTGATAGATGGTGGGAAGAAAGTCTCACTGACTAATACAATATTAAGATTAAGAAAAAAATACTCTTTCTGATACAAAACACATTTTAATATGGATCAGAGGAGGGCATAGTTTCGGACCGCTGAATGGCACGGAGATGTGCAGGAGGCTCCAGAGAGAACCGTATCTGGAGCAATTTTTTTAGCTACAGGTTAGACTTGCCAGTAAAATGAAGTTTGAAATTACCATCACTGTCCACTACTTGTAATTTGACTACATATAAAATCATCCATTAATTCATTCTATTTACTCTTCATGCTACTTAATATCATTTAAAAATCGTGGGGATTTTTTTAACAACTCCTTGAAATAATGTTAGAATGAGGTTCGTGAATCTGGTGGACCCCAAAAGACAATAGCAATCAGCAAAAGAAAATAGCAGTCACTTCTAGTACCGCCTATCCATAGCACAGACTAGACCAGTAACCCCCATTAGTTACAAAGTGATGTTTCAACCAAGTTTACATATCGTTTGTTTGCATATTACACTAAAAATATGTAATTTTTATAATTTATAAAAATCACTAAAATCACTGTAAGTCACTAAAAATGACGGGTACACAGTTCAGCGTGTAGATGATGTTTTGTTGAATTGTACACTTAAAACATGTATGGTTTTGAAATCTAATGTCAACCCAATAAATTCAATAAAAATGTAAGAATAAAATAAAATAAAATACATTACATCTCAGTTTTTTCTTCAGCTTTTGTTTAAAACTTGTCCAACAAGGAATTGAACAACATGAGTCTGTTATCCATGTGACTAACACATGGATATGACTAACATATGGATAACAAAGAGGCAACTTAGGCCCTGGCTGGGTGGTTAAGTAAAGTTTCCTCCCAATGCACCAAGGTCATGGGTTCAATTCCCAGTCAGGGCACGTAGAAGAAGCAATCAATGAGTATACTATAAAATGGAATTGATGCTTCTCTCTCTCTCTCTTTCCTTTTCCCCTGCCCTTTCAATCAATGGAAACACTAAAATAAATAAGTAAATAAATAGAATCAACTTAGTAATTTTAAATCACTGCAATTATAAATACATAAGTTTTATATCTTAATTACAGTTAGTAGTAAGAATCAGTCAGATACCATAGCTAAACTGTTTAACAGTAAAATTATTTTAGATTCATAATTCAATAAAAATTAACAATTTAATGGTGAAAAGTCAGTTTACAAATAAGCCTCAGTAATATTAATAAATGACTTCTCAACAGAAATAAGCAAGTGAGAAGGTGGTAGGATAACATATTCAAGGTGAAATAACAGGAATGTCATTAAGAATCCTATGTCCAGCACAACTATCCTTCAAAAATGAAGAAGAAAATGGTACATTCTCAGTTAAGCAAAAACCGAGAATTCTTTACTACTAGCTCACCTGCCCTAGAAGAAAAAGTTTGGCAGTTCCTCAAAATGTTAAAAATAAGGTTCTCATATGACCCAGCAATTTCAATCCTAGATATATATTCCAGAGAAATAAAAACATATGTTCACATGAGACTTGTACTTGAATGCTCACAGCAGCTTTATTCTTAATAATCAAAATAGTTGAAACACCCCAAATATTTGTCAACTAGTGAATGGGTAAACAAATGTATTTGACAGTAGAAAAAGGAAATTGCTGGAGCATTCTACAATATAGAAGACCCTTGAAAACATTTTGCTAAATGAAAGAACCTAGTCACAAAATAACACATATGGCATGATTCCATTTATATGAAATGTCTAGAAAAGACAAGTCGATAGAGACAAAAAGTAGGCTAGAGGTTGCCAAGAGCTGAAGGAAGGCAGAAATGGATGTGACTGGTAATGAGGTAATGGAAATGTGATAGAATTAAATAGAATAGATGATTGCGTAACCATGTGAATATATTTTTAAAATCACTAAGCTGTGCACTTCACATGAGCTAATTTGATGGGATAAGCATTATATTTCAATAAAGCTTTTATATAAAAAAAATAGTTAAAGAAAATGCCTCCGACCCAGAAAGAACCATTTGGCTCTCATGTCTTTTTTCCACAGATGAGGAAACCATAGCCAAAATAAGATAGAAATATTGCTTAAGGGTTCAAAGCTCATATCATTTGAATATGAACTCAGCATGTGCTCCTTTGCATCATGCAGGCAGAGCATTGCATAGGTAGTGTAAGAACACTTGAAAATTATTTAGCTGTGTGTTTAATATCTAAACAATATGCCTGTTTTTTTCTTTCAGAGACCCTGGGAAGATTACTCTGTTGGACAAACATTCCAATCTATAAACAGGTATCAGTTAGAAATGCAACTCAGTTTTGCATTGTTAAGAGTTTAAAGCAATTGAAGATGATGATTTTAGCACACAGATTGTTGAATTAAGACAGACCTACTTCCCAATCATGTTTCAACAGCATGCCTTCAAGTTGCTTGTTTAACAAAGCTAAACCTCAGTGCCTTCAAATGCAAATTAGCTAAGGTGAAAAAAAATACTTAGATTGTGGTGTTTTAGAATTAAATGAGAAAATGTGAATGATGATAAGGAGGAGGAAGGTGAACACGACAATGATGCTGTTTTAATAGTAAAGTACGTAGGTTATACAAATGGGCTCCTCTCTCCTTTCTGAGGTCCCTGTTATCATCATAGTAATTTGTATTGTAATACATTATTGGAGTCATAGAAGATGTCCTCTCATCTCATTTCCTCACATGGCAATATCTAAGAATACTGAGAGAAACAAGAAGACAAAATAGAAAAAAATAAAATCAAGGAGTTCTCTTACATACCTCTTGTTCTGCCTCCCTCTCCTGTAGTGCTGCTTTTCTTTATTGTCACAGGTTCGGCAGCCACTAGAGATAAGGAAATTAAGTGATTAGGATGTGCAAGGCTAAGCAGATGTACACCTGAATGATTAATATATTTCAAAGACATTGCATCTGTGCAAGGAAAGTAACACTGTGTTACACAAATTTGCTAAGGGCCAAAAGGCTATCTTATTTAATATTCTAAAGCCATGTGTGATAGACAATTAGCATTCTAATTATGTAGATGAAAAATCTATGACTCATAGGGATGTAAGTACACATAGCTAATGGGTAACACATGGTCATAGGTTCTTCCTTTAACATGATTTCTAAAATAACTTTATTGAGATATAATTTGTATACCATAAAATTTATTTCATAACAGAAAAATAAATTTGTCTAAATTAAAAAGCTGATATACTTCACTGCACAATGCTGCTTTACATATAGTGAAATGTGACATTAAGAAAAAACATGTACGCCTTGGCCGGTTGGCTCAGTGGTAGAGCATCAGCCTGGCATGCAGGAGTCCCAGGTTTGATTCCCAGGCAGGGCACACAGGAGATGTGCCCATCTGCTTCTCCACTTCTCCCCATTTCCTTCCTCTCTGTCTCTCTCTTCCCCTCCCGTAGCCAAGGTTCCATTGGAGCAAAGATGGCCCGGGTGCTGAGGATGGCCCCATGGCCTCTGCCTCAGGTGCTAGAGTGGCTCTGGTTGCAACAGACCCATGCCCAGCATGGGCAGAGCATCGCCCCCTGGTGGGCATGCCAGGTGGATCCTGGTAGGATGTATGCGGCAGTCTTTTTGATTGCCTCCCCATTTCCAGCTTCAGAAAAATACAAAAAAAAAAAAAAAAAGAAAAGAAAAGAAAAAACGTGTATATTATTTTGTCAATGACAAGTTTTAAAAAATGAGGTTCAGCCTTACCAGTGGTGGTGCAGTGGATAAAGTGTTGACCTGGAATGCTGGGGTTGCTGGTTCAAAACCCTCGGCTTGCTTGAGCAAGGCACATATGAGAAGCAACTACTATGTGCTGATGCTTCCTACTCCTCTGCCCCCTTCTCTTTCTCTCCCCTCCTTCTAAAATCAATAAATAAAACCTTTAAAAAAATGAGGTTCATATCTAGATTTTAAGACTCATGAAGTGATAAGAAAATCATGCAGGTATACAGTAGATCAGGGGTCCCCAAACTTTTTACACAGGGGGCCAGTTCCCTGTCCCTCAGACCATTGGAGGGCCAGACTATAAAAAAAACTATGAACAAATCCCTATGCACACTGCACATATCTTATGTTAAAGTAAAAAAACAAAAACAATAACAAACAAACAAAAAAGGGGAACAAATACAATATTTAAAATAAAGAACAAGTAAATTTAAATCAACAAACTGACCAGTATTTCAATGGGAACTATGGGCCTGCTTTTGGCTAATGAGATGGTCAATGTGCTCCTCTCACTGACCACCAGTGAAAGAGGTGCCCCTTCCAGAAGTGCGATGGGAGCCAGATAAATGGCCTCAGGGGGCTGCAGTTTGGGGACACCTGCACTAGATTCTTTAAACTATAACATCAAAGGGCTAAGTCCTTGTGGTTGGGAATAGTCTAGTTTCCATCTCAAACCGTGGAAGCCATGCCCCATGTTGCTCATGGCACGAGTTTAGTTCTAGATCTATCTCTTACTATCTATGTGACTTTGGACTTAACATTTCAAAGATGACATTTCTTCATAAAATTGATATAAGATTTTGATTTTTTTTAAAAGTTTATAAAGTATTTTTCTCAATGTCTGACGTATATTGAGTTCTCATTAAGAATACCTTCCTTTCCCCTATCCTTGTTTCCTTTGTTCTCTATAAAATATAAATATTTCTGCAAAACATAGAACATTAAACAAATCTTAATGTGATATTGAATTATTGTATGTATTACCTCTCAACAATGAGGGATGCTAAGAATATAAAAGTGATAGTTGTTTAAGGAGAAGTGAGGTATGAGAGAAAGAGACAGAGAGAGAGAGATAAAAGGATGAGAAATTATTAAGGGGGGGTAAGCAGATACATGAATATTTCAATTTAGATTATAATGTATCTGGGGATGATATTTCTTCTTTGGAGGCTAATTTTAAAATGAAGCCACAAAATAAACTAACACACAAAATAGAAACAGATTCATAGATATGGAAAATAGACTTACAGCTCTCAGAAGGGATGGGGGTTAGAGGCTGGGTGAAAAATGTGAAAGAATTAAGCAAAGAATAAAAGAAACTATAGACACAGAGAACAGTGTGGAGACTGCAGAAGGAAAGAGCATGTGGAGGGAAATGAAAGAGAGCAGGTGATTGATGGAAGAGACTTGACTTGGGGTGGTGAACACACAATGTGATATACAGATGATGTCTTGTAGAGTTATGTACCTGAAACCTGTATAATTTTTTTAACCAATGCCACCCCAATAATTTTAATAAAAATTAAAATAAAATGAAGAACATGCCTTCATGCCTCATGATATCTTTATTTCCTCTTTTTTAAAAAACAGAGACTAATGTTACTGTGGGAAATTTGAGATTTGAGTATATATGCCTACCTAAAATTTCAAATTTAATATGCATAGATAATCATAACTATACTGGTCGAAAGAAACAGTTCTGTGCCTGGATAAACTGAAAGGCAATGTATCTTCCACATATATCCTTTGTAGCTCATATATCTTTTGTAGTTCAGCCTCCAGTGAGACATGCACCTTCAGCTCTGTGTAATGTCATCAAGCTGCTCACTCATTCATTTTTTGTTAACTAACCATCTATTTGATATAAAGCCCTGATCTAGGCTGGTGATAGTAGAAGGGTAAAGGGACATAAAATATTGTTCTCATTTTGAAGGAGCTAGAATTTCAATAGACACAAGTGCCTTATTACAACCCCTTTATGACCATCACTAAGTTCAGTAGGACAAAGCTGAGTAATTTTAGACTGAGAATTGTAACCATGAAATATAGACCACAATCATGTAATTTTTCATGGCCATGCCTATTGTCTGTGCCCAGATTCATACACCAGGCTGCTGGAAACTGTTTTTTCTACATGATATAAAGTCATCTGCCTCTTTTGTATTTAGCAGAATGTTTTCTTAGTTAATAAAGAAAACTAAAAATAAAACTCTAAATATGCTTTTGAGATCTTGACATGCAGTTATATATCTCACCAGAAGAAATAAAAACCTCTTTGCCATAACTAATAAAGACATCCCCCCAGAATCAATAGATAGCAATAACACAAGAGAGTTTATATAAAAAATAATAAGGCTCAAATTTAACTAATTTCCTCCCAAGAGATAGAAGCTGCAGAGCTGTCTGTTAGCATCTGCATCCTCAGCTACATGGCCCTTGGAAGTTTATTTGAAAAATTATTCCACTGTTCTGAATGAGCTTCTGCCTATAGTTCTAGGATTTGGGACAAAGATCGCTTGTTCCAGGGATAGGAACATTATAGATTCTTGGTTATTAAAGCAATTGCATTGATGAGGCAGCAGCATTATATGTATTTATTGGGAGCCAATGGACATTATTTTAGCCCTCCCTTTTTTCCCCTATTTTATTAATAAGAAACCCTGAGGAAATAAAATCACCCTGTAGTCCCTAGCACAGTGCAGACCACACAACAGTAACTTCCATCTTTGGGTCAGTTTTATAACTTTATGGGTAGAATGGAGGCTTACACAACCTGCCTCTCCTCCATTTCTTCTTCTCTGCTACTGGGAGTGGGTGGGTCTGCTTCCCGTTTCTAACCTGCTTCTCAGAAACCATTTCTGAATGGTTTAGCAGATTCAACTTAAGTATTACGTCTTTCTTCTTAACTTTGACTCAATAAGAACCAATTTCTTTTTATTTCCTTTCAATTATTTAAAGGGTCTTATGTAAGTTCTGACTTTTAATAAAATTGAAAAAATTGAGTTTGTGATATACTAGTTAATTACATTTGCATAATCTACAATTGCTGATCAAAAGAAAGGGAAGTTCTGTATTTTGCTTCAGTACGAATTAAGCAAATACAATTCTACCATCAGTAGTGAGTGTTATCTTCCCCTATTTCAGAATACAAATGCAGGTTAAGAAATTTTCTCTTTGGCCCTGGCAGATTAGCTCAGCAGTAAAGTATCAGCCTGGTGTGTGGAAGTCCTGGTTCAACCTGGTCAGGGCACACAGGAGAAGTGACCATCTACTTCTCCAACCACCCCAACTGTCTCTCTTCCCCTCCTGCAGCCATGGCTCAAATGGTTAGAACACAGTGTGACACAAGCACTGAAGATGGCTCTGTGGCTTTGTCTCAGGTGCTAAAATAGCTTGGTTGGTGAGCAATGGGGCAGCGGCCCAGACAGGCAGAGCATCATCCCTTAGTGGGCTTGTCAAGTGTATCCTGGTCAGATCGCAGGTGGGAATCTGTTTCTGCCTCCCCACATCTCACTTAATAAAAAAAGAAAGAAAGAAATTTTCACTTTAATGTATGCCTTCCCCAAAAAGACCCCTTCTCTACTCCATTTCAGGTGCAGTATTTCAAAACTATGCATCTATAACCCTGAACACCTAATATTTCAAAATGTCTCTTACCGCTCTGGCCATACATTTCAATTCAGTGCAAAGGTAAGTTTTCTTCAGGGAATAGGACACACGTTGTTTGTGGCCTAAATTCTGCCATAAGAATCAATAATTTTGGTCTTGAGTAAGTGATTGTCTAAACGTTGCTTAAGAATTGTGTTCTTTCCATGCTTTATAATTTTCAGTAAAATTTCAACTTACTTGACTAAATGGAGCTCTATAGAAATGTACAGATAAGTGTCCTTTGACAGATGATTAGATAAAGAAGATGTAGTACATATATACAATGGAATACTATTCAGCCATAAAAAATGAAATACTGACATTTGTGTCATTGATGAACCTTAAGAATACCATGCTAAGCAAAATAAGTCAGACAGAAAATGTCAAGAACCATATGATTTCACTCATATGTGGGATTTGAAACTGAAAGCAACAAATGAACAAACAAGAAAAACAGACAAATCCCATAGACACAGCCAACAGTATGGTGGTTACCAGAGGGAAGGTGGGAGATAGTAAAGCAGTAAAGGAAGGTCAAATATCTGGTGACAGAAGATGATTTGATTTTGGGTGGTGGGCACACAATGCAATATACATATCATGTATTATAGAAATGTACATTTAAAACCTATATAATCTTTTTTTTTTCTGTATTTTTCTGAAGCCGGAAACGGGGAGAGACAGTCAGACAGACTCCCGCATGTGCCCAACTGGGATCCATCCGGCATGCCCACCAGGGGGCGATGCTCTGCCCACCAGGGGGCGGTGCTCTGCCCCTCCGGGGCATTGCTCTGTTGTGACCAGGGCCACTCTAGCGCCTGGGGCAGAGGCCGAGGAGCCATCCCCAGCGCCCGGGCCATCTTTGCTCCAGTGGAGCCTCGGCTGCGGGAGGGGAAGAGAGAGACAGAGAGGAAGGAGAGGGGGAGGGGTGGAGAAGCAGATGGGCACTTCTCCTGTGTGTGCCCTGGCTGGGAATCGAACCCCAGACTTCTGCACACCAGGCCGACGCTCTACCACTGAGCCAACCGGCCAGGGCCAAAACCTATATAATCTTATTAACCAATGTCACACAATCAATTTCATAAGAAATAAATAAATAAAAGGTATACTTTTGGCAAAAATAAAGAATACATGTCTTTTAGACTTAAAAAAGGGAAAGGAAAAGGAACTAACTCTTTTATTGGAAGTGGGGAAAAGTATGAGAAATAAATATTTCCTGAATAGAGAAATATTAAGTAAATGCAGAAAAGTAAAAGTAATGGAATAATGCTTCTTTATGTTTAGCTAAGAAGAAACTTCATAAAACCATGCACTGTCAGTCCATTTCCAAGTTCTTTCCTTGCAAAATAACCATGAGAGTCTTTTTTTCTCTTGTTTTCTTTTTGCTTCAGAAATAAATAGTTATTACCATAGAACATATTTAGAAAATAACATTTCTTCTGCAAAAATATATATCAGTTAGTCAATGTCTCAAGTTAATAACCTCTGAATGAATATAAAAATAAAGAAAAATAGAGCAAATTCTCTGGATTTGAGAGGGCAATATTTTACCTAAATTAGAATTAAATGATGTGAGGCAACCACTAAGGAAATTGAAAAACAGACTTTCTCTTTTATCTGTCATTTTCCTGATAAACAATGTTATTAAAATAATGTTTCTGATAAAATCATGTGTTTGTATTATAGTTTATCTAGTGGGTGGCTTCTGTAACTGACACAGTTGTATTTCTTTCTAGTAGAAGCACATGAATGAGCTTTTAATGAGAGTAGGAGGAGAGTGGACTTGTGAACACACAAATACAATATACAGATGACATGTTACAGAATCATATACTTGAAACTTATACAATTTTTTTTTTTTCATTTTTCCGAAGTTGGAAACGGGGAGGCAGTCAGACAGACTCCCGCATGCGCCCGACCGGGATCCACCCGGCATGCCCACCAGGGGGCGATGTGCTGCCCCTCTGGGGCGTCGCTCTGTTGCATCCAGAGCCATTCTAGCGCCTGAGGCAGAGGCCACAGAGCCATCCCCAGCGCCCGGGCCATGTTTGCTCCAATGGGGCCTTGGTTGCGGGAGGGGAAGAGAGAGACAGAGAGGAAGCAGAGGGGGAAGGGTGGAGAAGCAGATGGGCACTTCTCCTGTGTGCCCTGGCCGGGAATTGAACCCGGGACTCCTGCACGCCAGGCCGACGCTCTACCGCTGAGCCAACCGGCCAGGGCCGAAACCTATACAATTTTATTAGCCAATGTCACCCTAATAAATTCAGTATATTAAGTTTTTTAAAAAGACATTCAAAATAGAGGGAATAAAGTGCATGTCTTTCAACAGAGCACTGGCCAACACAACTTTTACTGATAATGTATGTATTCTGCCTTATACAGTTCAGTAGGTACCAACCATGTGTAACTACTGAGCACTTTAAAGTGTAGCTGGTGTGACTGAAGAACTTCATTTTTAAGTTTATTTTAGTTTGTCTTTATTTTATTGTTAATGCTTATCCTAGTGGACATTAAAACTTGAGAAAATTATTTTAAAAATATATCAAAGGGAAAACAAAATTTATCACTGAATTATCAGAGAGTGATTGAATGGGTTCCTAGAAAACTTTACAAGGAATAGACATTGTCAGCCTTAAAACTGAGATTTGGAACTTCACTCATTTTTGTGACATGTAAAATATTGATAATTTTCTAAAATGCTATGAGAACAACAAGTAGGAATTAGTACAGTTAAATTATTTTTAAATACTCCAAATGTTAAGTAATAGCCTCAAGATATTGATTTCTCCAAAATATATGTCTGAATTACTTAGACTGGAAAGTAAAAAAATTAATGTATTTAACAATAACATGATCCATTTGCATAAATTCTGATGAAGAAATGGTGGATCAGATTTTTTGAAGTTCAGATATAACTATAATAAAGAAAATTAATTCAAATTAAAGGAAACATTAATATTTGAAACAATTATTACCATCATCAGCATTGTCATTCATTGAGCACCAGTCTTTTTCATAAAGAGCAATATGAGGCCCTGGCCGGTTGGCTCATCCTGTTTCCTCCCACTGACAGATGTAGGGGTTGTCTTTGAACATCCCATCTGCTTCCCCAGCCCAGCTTCCTGCTCACAGTTTTCACTCTCTCACCTGTCTTCTGCATTGTCATGCTATTATTAATGTCTTACCACATTTTCAAGGATCAACTTGGTTGGCCACATCAAATGTTTACCTTTTTAATAAAATCCTCCATATTCTAATGATCATCCTTTTATTATTATTTTTCACTTAGTTTCAGGATTCCTTAAATGCGAGGTCTCTTACTATTTTTTTTTGAAACCCCAATATTTAGTTTAATAGGTTCTCAGCACTGATTAAATGAATGAGTTAGAGCTGGAAGGAAGCACTGGTATGATTTAAACACCACAGTGTATCCTCCATCCATGCATTCATTCATTCACTCAGTAAATGTTTACAAAGCTCTGTGTGTCAGGTACTATTCTAACCACTGGATGTCTAACAATAAAAATAAATAAATAATAATAAAAAATGAGTTCAGATGGAAAGAGACAACAAGTAAATGATTAAGTAAATCCTATGTTAGATGATAATTAGTGCCTTGAAAAAAAATTAAGCAGTAAAAAGGGATGAAAAGTTTAAAGATAATATGATTAGAGATGACCTCACAAAAAAAGTTATTTTTGAGTAGAAAATTGATGGAAAGGAGCAAGGAGTCTACCTAGGTGAAAAGTTCTAGGCATTTGGAACAAGTGCAAAGGTCACTAAGTCAAGAGCGGCACTAGTTATTTTGAGGACCAGCTTAGAAGGTGATGAACTGAAACAGAGTAAGCAAGAAGGAATGCTGTAAAGCAGGGGTCTCAAACTCAACTCAGCATGTGGGCCACAGAGCAAGATCACAGCCATTCGGCGGGCCGCACTAGGTCTACAAAAGGCAACTGTTACGCAACACTTTTCTCACTGCAGTTGAAAAGAAAAAAAATCAGTACAACAAGCACAATCGTACATGCAGTTTACTCAGTGTCACAAAACGACCAGAAACTGTAGTTCGCATCACAACTGCTGTTAACTAAGCTAATATCTAGCAAGGATGCTAGAGAAATGAAAAATACAAGTAGGCCCCTAGGCTTACTTAATTGTATCCAAAATATTTTGAACTTCGTGGATTAGTCTGCGGGCCGCACAAAATTGTTCCGTGGACCACGAGTTTGAGACCCCTACTGTAAAGGATGACCCCAGAATGTATAGAAATTTAAGTTAGGTTCTGAATGATGTGGGAAGCCCAGAATGGTTTCTGAGCACTCAAGTAATAGAAGCTTTTTTTTTATCAGCATTACTCTGTCTTCTGCACTGAGAAAAGATCAAACAGAGGCAAGTCATGCAGTAAAGAGGTAAAAAGAAGCTATTGTAAATATCTAAGGAAAAGAAGATGGCTGAGAAAAGAATAATAACTCTGGTAAGATCAGATTCTGTAAATATTCTGATTTTCTTATAAACTAGTTATGAGAGCAAGAGAAAGAATGAAAGATGAATTCAAAGTTTTTTATCGGAGCAATCAGATAAATGTTGCTGACTTTGCTGAGCTGGAGAAAGCCCCGGGACAATCAGTGTTAGGGTAAGATTCATTTAGGACATGTTGAATGCATGATATAGTCACCAGTCTTGGTTGACTGTATACATTAAGAAGTAATTTGCATATAAATATTACTTTAAAACGTGGGTTCAGAATTTAGGAAATGAATTTGAAAATAAAAGAGAAGAAGTCTAAAAACTGAGCCGTGTGATCAAACCAACGTTAATAGTCTTGGTAAATGAGAAATCAGCAAATGTGACTGGGGAAATAAGAAGTAACCAGGAAAGTGGGAAGTCCTACACACCAAGAGGGAAGGGGAGAGTTATGTCCAGTGATGCTGTTAGGTTAAGTATTAGGAGGCCTAAGAATTGGCCTAAGTGGTGGGTCGTCCCTTAAAATGTAGACAATAGCAGTGATCATGGAGAGGCAAGAATAAATAATGTGAATAACAAAGATTCCAAAAAAATGGGAGGAGAGAAATTAGAGACAGTAAGTAGATATTACTTCTAGGAAGATTTATATTGTAAAAGGATGAAATGAATAGGGTGATAAAATAAACAACAAATAAACAGTTTTGTTTTTATTTATTTCAATAAAGGAGAAAAATATTATGTGTATACAGTAAGAAAGACAAAATATAGAAAGGAAAATACTAATGCATGAGAGAGAAGAAAGAACTGCTGTTGCAATGCCCTTAAGTAGGTGAATAGGATGGGATTGATTCACAGATGGAGGGGTTGCCCTGTGCTAGAAGTGCAGACAGTGCATTCATTGCAAAAGAAGAAAGAGCAAATATGCCCAGATGCAGTCAAGGGGTAGATGTAATAGAATAAGCTTGTGTATGTTGTCTGATTGCATCTTGTTTCTCAGTGAAATGGAAATTAAGCTCATCAACTGAGAGTAAGAATGATGAAAGAGGCAGTGAAGATTTCAAAAGAGAAGGGAAACTATAAAATAGCTAATTAGGACAGTTGAGAAGTGAATATGGAGAAATACAGCATGGCAGTAAGGCACATGAGGGATTCACCAGAGATGAGTGATCATAAATACAAAGTGAGGCCAGTTGGCAGGATGATGTGTGTTTCTTCCAGCTGTGGCCACCTGCATAAATGAAAGTGCAGGATAATAAATGGAGGCTTAAATTGAACAGCAGTGACGCGATTACACTAAAGCAAAAGATGTGCAAAGGAGTTGTATGTGTGGCAAATGAGTTGATACTTAGCCCTAAGAAGTCAACATGCTGGGTAGAACCTGCAAAGTTCGTTGAAAAACAGTTAGAAATTCTGTTCAGCTTTTACATCTTCATTTGAAATATACTTTGCATATATTATTTTTTTACTTTGCCTAGTGAAAAGGGATTTCTTTCCATACCCCTTTTTATTCAGAAATTAGTGCTACTAAAAGAAAACTATGCTTTGTTATTGTAATGGAAAAACAGTAATTGTTAAAATAACCAAATTTTGAAGGGAAACATGGAAAATAAAGATCAGTGAGAAACACAGTGCATAAAATAGACCCCAAAACAGAATCTTGAGATCATATAAAGAATATACAGGATTGACAATTAGCGTTTATTTAAAACTGAAGAAGAGGCCCTGGCCGATTGGCTCACTGGTAGAGTGTCAGCCTGGCATGTGGATATCCCAGATTTGATTCCCAGTCATGGCACACAGGAGAAATGCCCATCTGAGGCCCTGGCCGGTTGGCTCAGTGGTAGAGCGTCGGCCTGGCGTGCAGGAGTCCCGGGTTCGATTTCCGGCCAGGGCACACAGAGAAGCACCCATCTGCTTCTCCACCCTTCCCCCTCTCCTTCCTCTCTGTCTCTCTCTTCCCCTCCCGCAGCCGAGGCTCCATTGGAGCAAAAAGATGGCCCAGGCGCTGGGGATAGCTTCTTGGCCTCTGCCCCAGGCGCTAGAGTGGCTCTGGTCACGACAGAGCGACGCCCCAGATGAGCAGAGCATCACCCCCTGGTGGCCGTGCCGGGTGGATCCCGGTCGGGAGCATGCGGGAGTCTGTCTGACTGCCTCCCCGTTTCCAACTTTGGAAAAATGAAAAAAAAAAAAAATTACTGGCTTAAAAAAAAAAAAATTACTGGCTTAAGAAATGCCCATCTGCTTCTCCTTCTCCTTCTCTCTCTCCTCCTGCAGCCATGGCTCAATTGGAGTGAATGGGCCACAAGAGCTGAGGATAGCTCCATGGCCTCCACCTCAGGAGCTAAAGTAGCTCAGTTACCTAGCAATAAAGCAGGTGCCTCAGATAGGCAGAGCATCGCCCCCTAGTGGGACTTGCCCAGTGAATCCCGGTTGGGATGCATGCGGGAGTCTGTCTCTCTGCTTCCCTTCTTCTCACTGAATAAAAAAGATATAAATAAATTAAATAAATAAATAAACAAATAAACAAATAAATAAAACAAAATTGAAAAGGAGCCCTTGCCAGTTGGCACAGCAGTAGAGCGGCCGCTGGGCATATGGAAGTCCCAGTTCGATTCTGGTCAAGCACACAGGAGAAGTGACCATCTGCTTCTCCATTCCTCTCTCTCCCCCTTCTCTCTCTCTCTCTCTTTCCTCTTCTCACAGCCATGGCTCAAATGGTTCGAGCAAGTTGGCCCAGGGCACTGAGGATGGCTCCATGGCCTCACATCAGGCACTAAAATAGCTCTATGGCAACGGGGCAACCACCTCAGATGGGCAGAGCATTGTCCTTTAGGGGGCTTGCGAGGTGGATGCGGAAGTTTATCTCTCTGCATCCCCACATCTCACTTAATAAAAAAATAAAAATAAATAAATGAATGAATACAATTGAAAGAGATATCTGCGGCCCTGGCCAGTTGGCTCAGTGGTAGAGCGTCGGCCTGGCGTGCAGGAGTCCCGGGTTCAATTCCCAGCCAGGGCACACAGGAGAAGCGCCCATCTGCTTCTCCACCCCTCCCCCTCTCCTTCTTCTCTGTCTCTCTCTTCCCCTCCCGGAGCGGGGCTCCATTGGAGCAAAGATGGCCCGGGCGCTGGGGATGGCTCCTTGGCCTCTGCCCCAGGCGCTAGAGTGGCTCTGGTCGCAACAGAGCGACGCCTCAGAGGGGCAGAGCATCGCCCCCTGGTGGGAAGAGCGTCACCCCCTGGTGGGCGTGCTGGGTGGATCCCAGTCAGGCGCATGCGGGAGTCTGTCTGACTGTCTCTCCCGGTTTCTAGCTTCAGAAAAATACAAAAAAAAGAAAAAGAAAAAGATATCTGCAAGTGAAGATATTATGAAGGATTAAAATGCAATTGCCTTGTTATAATCAGCAACCTGCTAGCATTAACATCTACTTAAATTCACAAAAGAATCTGCATTTTAATATTGTCATTTTAGGAGGAAACAGTCATTTAAAAATGGTATAAAAATAAACCTATGGCATCCAGAAAGAAATTTTTCTGTTAAATAAAAATACTCTTTCTTCATCACCATCATCATCAAAATGTGTTACTTAATACCATCTGTTCATTCAGGCCAGCATGAAAATATACAGAACACCACAAAATAATGACCAAAGTGTACATGTAGATTGTAAGACTGGTCACAGCAATAAAAAAAAAAACCAAAAAACACAACGAAAACAAAGAAATCCAGCTCAGTATATGAATATTTCTACAGCATTTAATAATTTGTACAGTTGAAACTTGTTTCTATGACATTTTATAACAATACTTAGTAGGATCCTCTGGCAAATCATATCCACTCTCATATTTGTGCCTATTACCCCTTCACCACCACTCCCATCTCACCCACAACCCATCAAAACAAACATACACATCACACTTAGTCATGTGTTTTTTTATGCAAACCATAAAGTATATCTTTTACATTTTTGTAACCTCTGTGGAGCTAGTACAGTCCTTTCTTTAAAGAGACAGCAACCTATCCCTAACCAACTGAAGCACAAGATCAATACACACAAAACGACACTCAGAGTTAATGGCTTTATTTTCTAGCTTACAAATTTAGGTAAGGTGTTGTTATTTGCTGAGTTGTGTTCCCCCCAAATTCACATCCTGAAGTCCTAACCCCCTATATCTCAAAATATAACTACATTTGGGGACTGGGTTTTTAAAGAGCCAATAAAGTTTAAATGAGCTTTTAAGGCCCTAATCCAACATTTCTGATGCCTTTACAAGAAAAGAACATTGAGACACAGACAAGTACAGAAAGAAGACCACGTGAAGACATAGGGAGTAGATATCATTGATAAGCCAAGGAAAGAAGCCTCAGAAGAAACCAACCCTGCTGACACCCTGGCCTTGGACTTCCAGTCTCCAGAATTGTAGGAAAATGAAGTTTTGTGCCTTCAGCCACCCAGCCTTGTTATTGTGGCAGCTGTAGCAAACTAACACAATGGCCAATGTGAATTTGGTTTCATGCAACTAGTAAAGAGCTAAATAATTCAAAATCAGGAATGGTTTATTTTGCTCTTACCTTGTCTCCAAAAGATTCATGTTACCATTAAATGCTCCAAAGAAGCTCCCAGGAATGATCATCCAGTAACACCCATGCTCAAACTTCTATCACTCTGGGGACCTAGGAAACACAGAACTGCCTTTCCTTGGCCTGCATGATTGCTCTCCTGAAGTATTAAAGAGTAATTCTTAGCAGTCTGAGATATACTTTGCATACCACAAAATATACCTTTTGTAAGTGGACAGACCTGTCTTTTCACTGAATTTATACAATTGTGCAACTATTTCCATAGTTCAGTTTTAGAATTTTTCTAGCATTCCAGGAAGTTTCCTCATGCTCATTTGCAGTCAGTACCCTCAGCCGTCCACATCCTTACTCAAGCAGCAACCTGGTTTCTGTTTCAGGAGATTCACCTTTTCTGAAAATTTCATAGAAATGAAACCACACAGCATATAGTCTGTTGTGTCTGTCTTTTCTTGTTTGTTTCTCATGTGTTTTGAAGTTTCCATTATGTTGTTGTACATATCAGTAGTTCACTTTTTATTGCTAAATAGTATACTGTCCATCATATAAGTACTTCAGAATTTTTTATGCATGGATTAGTTAAGGCTGCTATAATATTTGCATAATAACCTATGGGAATCCAGATTTTTTATTTCCCTTGGGTGAAATGCCTACGAGTGAAATTCCTGGTGATAAGTATATGTTTAATATTTAAGAAATGGCCCAACTGTTTTCCAAAGCGGTTGTAATACTATATTCTCCTACCAACAATATTGGGGGATTCCAGTTTCTCCACATCTTCAGTAACTCTGTAATTGCCTTTCCTTTTGATTATAGTCACTCAAAAAGGTGCAAGATGGTTTCTCGTGCTGATTTTAATATATATATTGCTATGGTAGCTAATATAGTGAGCATTGTTTTCTGTGTTTATTAGCCATCTTCTTTAGTGTTGTGTCTACTCAAATCTTTAGCATGCTTTTTAATTGATGTTTTTTGTCTTTACATGATTGAAGTTTGAGAACTTATTATATATTCTGTATACAAGTCCTTAATCAAATACATGATCTAAAAATATTTTATCCTAGTGTGTGGCTTATCTTTTCATTTTTATTAGCGTTCTTGAAAGAGCAAACTTTTAAAAATAATTTTAATGCAGTTCAATCTAACATATTGTCTTTTAAGAATTATGTTTTGGATTCATATCTAATAAACCATTGTTTAATCAAGTTCATAAAGATTTTCTATTGTTTTATTTTACAAGTTTTATTGTAGCTTTTACAATGATCAATTTATATAAAATTTGTATTTATATTTGTATCTGAGTTCAGTGTGTGTGTGTGTGAATATCTTACGGCCTTGATATTTGCTAAAATTCTATCATTCTCCCCATTAAATTACATTGACATTTTTTTATGAAAATCAATTGACCATAAATGTATGGATTTATATTTAAATTTTCTATTTTATTTGGTTCATATATATGTTTACAGATAAATGATGCAAAAATAATGCTTGCCTGACCAGGTGTTGGCACAGTGGATAGAGCGTCAAACTGGGATGCAGAGGACCCAGGTTCAAGAGTCCAAGGTCGCCAGCTTGAGCGCGGGCTCATCTGGTCTGAGCAAAGCTCACCAGCTTGGACCCAAGGTCGCTGTCTTCAGGAAGGGGTTACTCGGTCTGCTGCAGCCCCACGATCAAGGCACATATGAGAAAGCAATCAATGAACAACTAAGGTGTCACAACAAAAAACTAATGATTGATGCTTCTCATCTCTCTCCATTCCTGTCTGTCCCTGTCTATCCCTCTCTGACTCCCTCTGTCACTGTAAAAACAATAAGTAAATAAATAAATTTTTCTATAATCTATGTCATCCTCAGTCTTGCACAATTTTTTAAAGTACTTAAATACACAAAAATCATTACTATGTCTCTAATAGATGGAAATTATGATTATTCTATCGTAGTACTAAAGCAAGTTCTAAGTTTTGGTCTGTCATCTTAAAATAGTGATCCAATCTGATTCTGTATACTTACATAGTAATACATTGATTATAAAATTATAAAATTGATCAGTTATAGAAAATTACACTGAAGCTTTGATAATTTTTTATAATTCCAACACAATTTGACATTCTAAGAATAAATTTAGTATGTTAGCAGGTAACAGTTGTCTTTGAAATATTCCATATACAAGTAAGAGAGGTAAACTGTAGATATTTGGGTTCTGCTTTCAGATCTGTAACTAAATTGCATCAAAGTTATTGTCACCAAGGAAAAGAGACCCAGAGGGTTTTTATTTGTTCATATATTTCTTTCTCAAGATAAATAAATACAGGTGCAACTTGTCACTTTACCCTAAGACTTCTGAAGTGAAATGAACTATTCTTTGGAAGTGCACAAAGAAAAATGAAAGTAAAAGCAGACGAATATTCTAAATGTGTTTGCAGGGTCCCAATTGCTAGAGAAGCAATTTATATAGTATGTCTGAAGTATATATTTCTCCCAGGGATATTCTGTATTTGAGATAGAGTAAAAAAAATGCACCACTGAAAAATAACAAAATAAAAACTGTTTGGAAACTCACAGGAGAAATAGCAAGAGCTTTAACTTTTACCAAAATTAAGGGTATGGTTTTTTTTCTAAGATTTTAAAATCTGCCCCACAAGACCAAAATAGCAGAAAAAAACAAGGAAAGATAAGTTATCATGTATTATAGGTCTGAGCAGGAGTGAAGAAACCCCATAGTCAAAATGGCAACAAAAGATAACAATTTCTGGTCAAGTACATAAAGTAAAGATCAAGTATGTATGTAATCAAAGGATTATGACAGGCACAGACAGGTCTGTCATTAGAATATCTAATCACATATGTATGACTAATGACTGATCATTATCAGTCTTAGAAATTATTAGAAATACCTCAAGAATCTAAGAAAGAGATATTTGAATTCCTAACTAAAAGATATTTGTTGAAAATCAAATTGCTCTACGGATTTATACAATTATGTCAGAGAGAATTACCTGTTTTCTGTCATTTTATTTTATGAGTTTCTGTTCTCTAGCCAAAATAATTATGCTAAAATTTTAATTAACTAAATTAAAAATTAAAATAAATGAATGAACTAAATTAATTTACTGCTAGATACTTGAAGATCAACTTCCTTTTTCAGGTACTTATTTGTAAACTTGTTCAAAATATAAAGAAAACACTTCGAAATGAAAATATTCAAAAGCAGTAAGTTTCCTTAAAAAATCAAAGAAAATAAATAAATAAAGTAATAAGTTCCCTTATCCATTTCATCTAAATAAAATGTGTTTTCCCTTTAGAGTTCCCATTCCAATTGATCTATAACTCTTTTAAGGCCCTTAACACTCTCTTATTGAATTATGTATTTTTAATATGTCTTATCCTTTTAATCCACCATGTGAGCTTACTTAAGGCAGAGACTGTGTAGTTTTCATTCCTCCCTTATTAGCAGATACCTCAAAGAAAGGAAATGTTTAAAAATTTACTTAAGTGACTAACTGCCTTCTGATTTATTGGATCTGAATTACTCATATTTAGTATGCTTATAAACATGTATTTAAAAAGTTATTTTTAATAAATAGAAACACATGATTCAAATTAGTTACTTTATAGAAAAACCAGTCCCCACCTGTTACTACTTCCAGAAAAGGTGGCAAAACAGATATATATCTATATCTATATCTATATATATATATGAAATTTACATAAAAATAATTTTTCAGAGGAATCCAAATAAATTTATCCCAGCAGATTAAAGAAGTGTCATTCAATAACAAGAAAATTAATATCATAAAAGTTATTTGGTCCATGTATATCTTCTTTGTTTTTAATGGCTTTTAGTATATAAAGAACTAATTTCAAGATTTATAACACATATATTATAATTTTAAATCATTTAACATACAGTAGTTTCTAAATATTAGTAATATTTAGCCTGACCTGTGGTGGCACAGTGGATAAAGCGTCGACCTGGAACTCTGAGGTCACCAGTTCAAAACCCCAGGCTTGCCTGGTCAAGGCACTTATGGAAGTTGATGCTTCCTGCTCTTCCCCGTCCTCCTCTCTCTCCTCTCTCTAAGATGAATAAGTAATTTTAAAAAAAGTAAAAAGTAATATTTAGGCTTATAGAAACAGAATAAATATCTTGATTTTCATTTTATCTCTCAGACTTAGTATTGAACAATTGTTATTTTGAATTCAGTTTCTTTATATTCTATCATAAAGGTTTTCATTACTTCTGAGTACTACATTTATCATATTTATTGGCTTCATATTTCTTCTTGATGTTGATCTGTTACAATTTAATTTGTATTTTTTATTGCTATTAAAGTTGTGTGATTACCATAAGTATTTCTTCTTTTGGGAAGTGTACTTTGTCCATTTATTTCTTGGGAACTTATATTTCTTGTAAATGTCATTGAGTCATTCTAGTAACCTAAGATTAATTTATTTACTTATGCATTTGCTATAATATTGCCCAAATGCTATTTTTCTTTTAAATGGAATCCAGAATTATTCTTGTAAATGTTGGCTTTTTCAAATGTCATTTTACTTTTTTTTTTTATAAAATATTGATTTATGTAAAATTTGAATGTCAATCTTTTATGACTCAACTACATCTTTAATATTATTTTTTCCTAGATTTGATCAATATATTCATTAACCCTGGATTATTAAACAAATATATATTTTTTATTGCTGTGATTATTTTTGCTATAAATTAGGATCCAATGTATTTTTTAAATTGCTTTCAATTCAAAACCTAAAGGAAAATTATTAAGGAAGGACAAATAAATTATAGTACATATGTAGAAAACATAATACAACCATTAAAAAGAATAAATAAATCTAACTAAGCTGCTATAAAAATATTTCCATGATATTAAATGACAAAGAAAAATATCTTAGTATAATGATATGTTATCATTTGTTTAAAAAGAGATAAAAATATTAATGTTTTGCACATATATTTTTTGAATTGTACACAGGAAATTATTAACATTATTTGTCTGTAGAAAGTGAAACAAGAGATAGTTAGCAGATCTTATTTGTTCATCTTATAACCTTCTTAGTTAAAAAAACAAAACAACAGTGACTCTGATTAGCATTTTATTGAACCAGTACAATGAATTACAGATAATGCAGATCTTTGTTATAACTAGTAGTCCAATTTAAGATTGGTAAGTTCTGTTTTTCATTTTTTGTACCCTCTTAATGTCTTCATATGACTTTGCAATGTTGTTTATTTAACCCCTACGCACAGATTTTATGTGAGAAATACAAAATACCTCAATATAGTGAGGATTACTATACTACCTTAAAATATGTAAAAGGACTTGGAGCATCCAACTCTTTGAACTTGAGTAACTCTCAGAATGCTACAAGCTAATTATGAGAGTATTTCACAAATGCTCAGAAAACAAAATCTTCCTTTATGTCCTTTAGCTTCCGTGTGGTCCTTTTCTTACCTCCAGACTAAGCCTTCCTTGAGAACATTAAAGTCCATCGGGAGTGTTTACACCGGTATCTTCCAAAACTGTCGCTCTTACAATGACAAGAGTAGTAATAGGTGTCATACCACAGGAGAAAAATGGAATTTTCCCCATACTGTACCACTGTCACCTAAGATTAGAAGCAGTGCTACTCAAGAAAATTTCACTAAGCTGCTTGCAGAAAAAATACAGACATTTTTGTGTCTAGCTCTTTTCTGACATCTTGTCAGCAACTGGTCACACCAAACCATTCATATCTCTGAACCAGCAGGTAGTGTTTTCAGAACAGTTCAATCCACACCTGCACAAAAGTATTGTCAATGCATAGTTCTTATTCCTATTTTACCCTTTGGGGAAGTTTTTCCACCTAGAAACTTTGCTTACTGTTGGAATAATTAAAGCCTTCTCTCTTGGGTGGTTTTCCCCAGAACAACACAATTTTCAATATTATCTTTAAGTCTCACAATGGAGAGAGGCAGCTTTATCATTGAGATGACAGATTTTCCAGCTGAGAACTTTTTTCTCCCTGGCCAACATTGAGTCCAGGGACCCAGAATGTGTCCACTCAACCATGAGGTTCTGCAATAAAAAAAAATAGGGAGACATCTTCTCAACATTTGGCATTGCAATAGAAATTTGCACTGAAGTCAACTTTGTCAATAGTCACTTGACAGCTTCTTTACACATCTTGCTGAAGCAAACACAGCATGGCCTTTTCTCTATTAAATTTATAAAGATTTCAAACAATTATTGCTAAGTAATTAACATTTGTGTTTAAAATAAATATGTATTTTTCCCAACTTATTTTCTGGCTCAATTTTATTGGTTTATGGAAATAAGTACACTTGGTTGTAGGTTGCTTTTGAAATCTGGTTAGTTATGGCTCTTGTTAACAATCTCATTTTTTGACAGGTTCCTTTGGTTTTCAAACATAGTACATAAAGACAGATAACCACAGTGCATTATTAGAGTTCACAGCCTCCTCAACCAACATAACCTGCTCACCAGCCCTAGGGACATTTTTCTCTTGCTTGATTTTCTGAGGGTGTTGTGCTTATGAAAATTAGGAGAGAAATTCATATGTGAAGGGAAAAAACAGAAAGTTCAATGGTTCCTTATAATGAAAATTTGATGCAGAGTCACTTTTTGGTTTCCAGGGATGGGAAAATAAAGACCAATACACAATGAGAGAGACCCAGAAGAGAGTTTAACAAAACAGTTTCTGCAGAAGCCACCATGATAAATAGGATTGTGGGGCAAATGAGTGGTGAAGACTTCTAAGTCATTTATGTTTCCTGTGATTTTTTTAGAGCCTTCAAGAAAACTTAAATTCTTAAATGTCTATTTTACACAAATATTAGCATACTAATATACCATCTGTTCATTGCTCTTTTGAACTCAACTCTCTGTTTCTTCAAAATAACGCTGCATTCTGTTATTCAATATTATATATTTTATTGACTAAGTATTAATGGACATTTATATCATTACTAATATTTAATATTATAAACAGTGGGTAAAATTACGTATACATAATTTGCATTTGTGTTCTTATTTTTGAGATAAGTGTGTAGAAGTAACATTGTTGGTCACAAGGTTTATTCATTTCCAATTTGATAAAAAAGCAAATGCTTTCTATTGGAGTTATAATTTTTTATATCAACACCAACAAAATACAAAAATTTCTGTTACTTATAAACTCCTCAAAAATAAAAAATGTCTGGAGGGAAGAAAGATGGTGATAGAGTAGGCAGACGTTCCAAATACCACCTCCCAGGACCAAATTAGATTACAACTTAATTTAAGAACAATCATCTTGAAAAACCAACTTTGGACTAAACTAAGAGAAGTCTATAACCAAGGATCACCAAAGAAGCCACACCGAGACTGGTAGGAAGAACGGAGAAGTAGAAAGGGCTGTCCCACACCTAGGATTGAGTGGCAGCTGAGGGATCAGAGGGACTCTCAAGGCAGGGTGGGTTGTCCTGAGAGGTTAGAGTCCTCAGCCCCAGGCCCAGAGCCCCAGCCTAGAGCCTCAGAGCCTAGAAGAGGCACCCACACAGCATTTAGCTGTGAAAACAGCCAGGTTTCTGTCCACAAGAAAGAGACACACCTCTTGGATGAAGACTCTGTTTTAAAGGGCCCATGCAGAACAAATACCTCATTCAGAGCCACTTACCCAGGGCTCCAGCAGGGGAGAGCTGAGAGGACTGGAGTTGCAGGAGGAGTGTACAGTTGGAGGCCCAGGGAGAGACACTGTGGGGGATGGCCACCAGAACCTCTGTGCTGAGTCATTCTCTAGTACTGCAGTCACCATCTTTCTTGGGTGGAGCATCCCCTTTGTGCGGGTGGCAACAGCCTGGGGAAAAGCACCTGCTCAGCTCTCCAAAGTCTCTCCAACTCCAGGGATGGCGATGGGTCATTTTGAGACACCAGGAAGCAGGAGGAGCATCAGTGACTCAGTTTTCTGGTGTTGAGACCAGAGCTCCCCCCACCCCCACTCTCCCTAGTCTATGACTGGTGCTTCCAACTCACAAGAGACTCAGTTGAAACTGTCCAGAGATGGAGCAGACCATGCCTCTGGGTCTCAGAGGCCACACCTACCAGACTCCTAGGGCCACACCCTACTGAGGTCTGTGGAAAAAAGTCTGGACAGACTGACACTTGGGGCTGAGGGGTGGAGACACATCCACCACCCTTCCTAATCCCTGAATTGCTGTAGGCTCTAGACTCTAGCAGAGTTTTTTTTCAGCGGCTGAGCTCAACAAGCAGCCAGCAGACAGGCTGCAAGAGGTGAGACTAAGGGAAACTTGGCCCTTTGAGCTGACTTTCCCCCAGGCCCACAGTGGGTAAAAGATAGCCTAGGTATCCAGCTGCTATTCCCATGTACACCTGGGACCAGCAAAGGCAGCCACAAACTCAAAATTGCTTGTAGCTCCAAGAAGGTTGCTGAGGGCCAATCACAGGCAGTGTCTCTCACTGGTCTGTGCTGGGTTCCTGCTTAGGAAGCCCAGGACTGTCACATCCAGGGGCCAGCTGCAGAAAGCATTGGTTCAGGACCTAACAACCCTTGCTAGAGAGGTTGATATCCTAAAGAAAAGCTCCTCACACCCGGCTCAGCTGAGGCAAGTTCCACTCTCTGTGATCAGCACCGGCACAGCAGCTCATGTGCATTGGATAGGGGGGAGCTTTTCAGTCAGTTGGACTGGGCACTGGATACACAGCCCTACAGGGCTAGATTTCACAGGGGGAAGGGAGCAAGGCTTGTAGCATGGACATTTAATGTTGGGTCCCTGTGAATCTATAGTTGGATTTGGTCAAGGGGCTTAGCCACCTTCGGGACAGGCACAGTCAGCTCCAAGAGAGGACTCTCTCAGTCTTCCTCACTGAGACTGGGGTCTCAACAGCTGAAAGAACTTCTGCAGAGGGGACTGTTGACCACACTCAGTCTGAACCTACTGCTCACCTTATTGGGGAGAAATAAAATTTGTGTATCCAAGAGTGGTTGAGGGATCAAGCTTTGGAGTAGGGGCCACATTTCCTGTACTGAGACCAAGAGACTCCTGAAGTAGGGGTCCCACAAACATTGCATTCACAACTTCTGCTGCCCTAACCTACCAAGAGTGCAACCTGTAGACGTGTTGGTTGGGTGAGGCCAAACTGAGCCCACACTATAGTCTTACTACAGAAGACTCTATGGGAAGCCCAGGTAGCTACAAGAGGAGGAGTAGTAGCTAAAAAGCGGAGATAAATCTTACAAAGCTTGGGGCTTCTACATAGCTGTGGTCATTTCTAAGCAGGAGGAAGCTGATCCTTATACAAAGGTTGGCCCCTCCCACAGTACCCAGACACAGAAAACACAAATAGAAACAGCAAAAAGTGAAGTAGCTTCAGACTGAAGAAATTAAAGAAACAATCTTCTTCACTATTGAAACAAACAAACAAAAAATAAACACACAATAAAGTACCTAGGAGTAAATTTACACAAGGAAGTAAAGGAATTATACTCGGAAAATTATAAAACATTGATAAAAGAAATCAAGGAAGATATAAACAAGTGGAAGCATATACCATGTTCATGGATAAGAATAATAAACATTAAAATGTTTATATTACACAAAGCAATCTATAAATTCAATGCAATTTCTATTAAAATAACAATGGCATACTTCAAAGATATAGAGCAAGTATTTCAAAATTTAATATGGAACCAGACCAGGAAAAGAACATGAATAGCTTTAGCAATTGAGAAAATAAAGAATAAAGTGGGAGGTATCACACTTCCTAATATCAAGTTATACTGCAAGGCCATAGTACTCAAAACAGCTTGGTACTGGCATAAGAACAGGCATACAGATCAATTGAAGAGAACAGAGAACCCAGAAATAAACACACACCTTTATGGTCAATTGATATTTGACAAAAGAGTAAGAGCATACAATGGAGTAAAGACAGTCTCTTTAGTAAATGGTGTTGGGAAAATTGGACAGGTACATGCAAAAAAATGAAACTAGACCACCAAATTACACCATTCACAAAAATGAACTCAAAATGAATAAAAGACTTGAATGTAAGTTGTGAAACCATAACGATATTGGAAGAAAACATAGTCAGTAAACTCTCCGATATCTCTCGTAGCAATATATTTGCTGATTTTTCTCCACGGGCAAGTGAAATAAAGGACAGGATGAACAAATGGGACTATATCAAACTAAAAAGCTTTTGTACAACAAGACATCATGAACAAAATAAAAGGACAACCCAGACTATGGTAGAACATATTCTACCAATATGTGTGATAAGGGGTTAATAACCAAAATTTATGAAAAACTTCTAAAACTCAACACCAGGAAGGTAAACAATCCAATTGAAATATGGGCAAAATAAATGAATAGACACTTCTCCAAAGAGGACATACAGATGGCCAATAAGCTTATGAAAAAATGTTCAACATCACTAATCATCAGAGAAATGCCAATTAAAACCACAATGAGATATCACCTCACACCAGTCAGAATGGCACTCTTTAACAAAACAACACAATAAATGCTGGCAAGGGTGTGGAGAAAAGGGAATCCTCCTGCACTGCTGGTGGGAATAAATACTTATGCAGCCACTGTAGAGAACTGTATGGGGTATCTTAAAAAAATTAAAAATGGAAGTGTCTTTAGACCCAGCTTTTCCACTTTTTAGGAGTATATCCTAAGAATACCAAACCACTGATTCAAAAGAAGGTATGCAACCCCATGTTTATTGCAGCATAAGGATAAGTATGTAGGCCAATAAAATAGAACTGGAAGTCCAAAATAAACTTATTCATTGGTGGCCAACTAATTTTTGACAAAAGACTAATCAATGAAACTTAAAAACTCAAGCTCAAAGATGATTCTTATAATAAATGAAAACTTTTTTCCCCCTAAGATGACTCTAAAAAATGCTATTTTTCTTGTATTATCTATTTCTTCACACATACAGAATTTTAATAAATTTCATTTTTAAGGGCTCACTATGTTGGGCCGAGACTAGAAATATTAATAACCTTGGCAAAAATAAGAAAGAAGAAGAAAAGAAGAAATGGAGAAAGAAAAAGAAAAAGAGAGAGAGAGAGAAGAAGAGAAAGTTCACATGTTTGAGCTTTCATGTTAGCCTATGGTCACTAAGGATTGTCTTTCTTATGATAGTACTGTTTCTCAGGCCAAGAGCCTTTCATTAAATTTGCTAAAAGGGAGAAAATCTGTAAATTCATTTCATTTATTCAAACATCTTTAAACAAACAATTTTTAGTAATAATTATTTTTAATGACAAAAGCAAGTAAAACAATAAATGATTTGTTTTCTTTGCCAATATGGTAAGGTAAAAATGAATAAAAACATACCCTAAACTGTCATAACAAACATGTAGCTTTCTGTTTTGTAACGAACAAATCTTGATGACCATCAAGAATAGTCCATTTTAAACATGCTAGTCAACTGTTGCAATTATTTTGTTTGTACTTTTTTTGCAGATCCAGGAGTCTGTCAAAGAATAAGAATAAAGAATAGTTTGCACTAGGCAGTTTTATTATTCTGTTCACTGTGGTGTCTCAAATGCACTTGACCTGCATTAATTCAATTTCACAAAGCTAATTTTGATGTTCTGTCAAGGGTAACGTTTTTCTCATCAGAGGAAGAATTCTTGACATATTTATGAGTTTCCTTCCTGTTTCATTGTAAGAAGAAATTGGTTTAACTATATGGTTCTGTCCTTTTAACAAATCAGTTTTTGGTAGATTAATAGGTAGCCTAGTGAACTAGATATCCTAAAACTGCTTGTTATCTAACTTCCTCTATTCTGAACACCTTTTAAAAATTATAATTACTTTGTAGTTATGGCATTCCTCTCTTATTCCATTTTTAGATTAAATTCAACTTCTGCTTGCCTCTCTCAATTTCTTTTTTTCATTCCTCCTTGTTGTCTAATATCAACTTTCTTTTTTCATAGGTAGAAACCATTTTTTTGAAGTTCATCAAAGTAAAATGCAGATCCTACCTAAAATAGTCTCTTATTTCTTATACTTTCCAATAAAGTTATAGGGAACCAGAAAAGAACCCAAATAGCAACAGTGATCTTGAAAAAGAAGAACCAAATTGGAAGAATAATGCTACCTCATATCAAGATATATTATAAGGCAATAGTAATCAAGACAGCATGCTATGGCATAAAAACAGACATATAGATCAATGGAACAGAACAGAGAGCCAGAAATAAACCCACATCTTTATACTCCATTAGTATTTGACAAAAGAGGAAAGAACATACAATGGGGTAAAGAAAGTCTACTCAATAAGTGGTGTTGAGAATATTGGACAGATACATGCAAAAAATAAAATAAATTAAAACTGGACCACCTTCTTACACCATTCACAATGATAAACTTAAAATAGATTAGGATTAAAGACTTAAATGTTAGACTGAAAGTCATAAATATTCTTTAAGAAAATATAAGAAGTAAAATCTCAGACATGTCTTTTAGCAATATTCTTTCTGATATATAACCTTAGGCAAGGGAAATTTAAAAAAATAAACAAATGAAACTACATCAAACTAAAATTTTTTTGCACACCAAAAGAAACTCAACAAAATGAAAAGACAACCCACTGAATGGAATGTATTCACCAATATATCTGCTAAAGGATTAATATCCAAAATTTACAAGGAACTTATAAAACTCAACACCAAAGAAATGAAATAAAATAAAATCAATTAAGAAATGGGCAAAGAACCTGAATAACACTCCTCCAAAGAGAACATACAGATGGCCAATAGACAGATGAAAAGATGCTTAGAGAAATGAAGATTAAAACCACAATGAGATATCACCTCACACTAGTCAGAATGTTTATCATCAATAAAACAACAAGTGCTGATGAGGATGTGAAGGAAAGGAAACTCTCACACACTGCTGGTGGGAATGCAGACTGGTGCGGCCCCTGTGGAAAACAGTATGGACTTACCTCAAAAAATTAAAAATGGGACTGCCTTATGAACCAGCAATTCTACTTCTAGGAATTTATCCAAAGAAACCTGAAATACTAAATCAAAACAAAATATGCACCCCAATGCTAATTTCAGCATTATTTACAATAATCAAGGTTTTGAATTGGCCCAAGTGCCCATCAGTAGGTAACTAGATTAAAAAAATTGTGATACATTTACACAATGGAATACCACTCAGCTATAAGAAAAAAGAAAATCTTACCTTTTGTGACAATGTAGATGGACCTGGAGATTATTATGCTAAGTGAAATAAACCAGTCTGAAAAAAACAAATCTTATATGATTTCACTTATATGTAGAATCTAATGAACAAAATCGAAATAGACTTACAGATACGGAAAACTGACTGACAGATGTCAGACGGGATGGGGGTTGAGATGCTGGCTGAAAAAAGTTAAGGAATTAAGCAATGAAACAAAACATGAACCCAGATAACTGTGTGGGGAATGCAGGGAGAAAAAGGGGTGAGAAGAGGGGAAGAGGGTAGAGGAATGATAGTCATGCAGTGAGACTTGACTTGGGATGTGAACACACAATGCAGTACACAGATGATGTATTGTAGAATTGTGCACCTGAAACCTGTATAATTATATTAACCCATGTCACCCCCAAATTCATTAAAAATATTTTATAAAATGTGTTGCCACAAAGAGATCACCTAAAAAATATTAAATAGCTGTTAAAAAGCACAAGGTAAAATATAAGAAAATGTAACTATTATATATTGGTAAGCATATTTGAAAGAGTTACTAAACAGAATGTAATAAAATGATATGAATAAAAACAGCTGAGACAGAGTATATATACTCATAAAGGCATTAAACTAAACTACCCAAAAGATAAAACCTGGCTAAAAATTGGGATTCATTCATGGATGGGAAAGTTTGGGAGCATTAGCTCTAAACATTATACGATTCTATTTTCTATGATTTTTCTTTGCTTTTATAAATTTTTCAAAAAAATAAATAAAAAAGAACACTTAGAGATTAACATTAATTACTTAAACTAGACTATTGTCCTTACAATCTCCTGTTGTCCGTTTTTCCCATGCCCAGTTCCTTGAATTCACTTTGTATTTTTTGCCTCACTTAGCTGTCTTCCTTCAGCCCAAAATGTAACCAAACCCTTTCTTCATAACTCAGTTCAAATCTCACTTCTCCCATGCAGTGTTTTTTAATGAATAATGCCTGTCATGAGATATTAATCTCAGCATTTACCCTCTTAAATTTCATAACATGGCCCTAATCTTAATCTGTGGTATTTTATATTGCTCACTGCTACAGTACTAGGTAATGTTCTTTAGAATGATACCCGAAATAATGACTTCTCAGTTGCCCCACAACCCAAATACAGTTGGTGGCCAATAAATATTTATTAATTCATAATTTAGTACACAAAATTGATTTAACTTCCCAAGTGTTGTTTTTTCTGTATTTGAACAATTTGTTGTTTACCAGCAATTTTTCTCAGACAAAAGGATGATCAGCCATCACTTCTTAACACTATTTACTTTTAACAGAATACTTCTTAACATTATTTTCAAAATGGCTGCTAACCTAGTAATTAGCTTCAAGAATTTAAGTAGATTTAATGATAATGTTCATAACATATTAATGCTTTGTTCTTCTGGGCATTTCTTATATCTTTGTACATTAAATTTATTATTACTAGAACTCATAATATGTTTTTTTATGCTTTTAATGGCTTTTATGCCAGCCTGAGAATTGAAGTGGTTTTCTCTAGTGCCATAAAAGCTTTTCTCCTTTTTTTCTTGCCCTCTCATCTTTTCCTTTAAAGCTGGTGTGATGGCCTCCCACAGTGCTGCTATGCTTACTCCAAGAACAAGCAACAGGATAAAAGAAAGCACATCATACAAAATTTTGTTTTGAGTTTATAAAGCATTCCTGAGCGTTCACAAAAAGAAATGTCTTTCCCAAAAGAATAATCTTCCTCCTTTGCCTCTACTGTACAGCAATAGCAGTTCACTCTGTTACAATTTTTACTTATTGAATTTCCACAAATCTTAATACATAACTAGGCTAAAGTCTTTTGTTTTGGACATAATAGTCTCATATTTTCTTTTGTGCAATCAGTTCTTATTAAAGGTAATTGGAGTCAATGGGAACAGATAATTCAAAGTATAAAGACTTGAAGGCTGATGCTCTACCCATTGTAATGGAGCTATTAACAACCATTTAAGCACAGTGTCCACCAATTCAGCATAATTCCCTTTTGCATAATTATTCCCTTGGGTTAGCACATGAAATATAGATAAGTTTAATAAAGTCATCCATTATACATATCAAATTAAAAATTTTACCAACTACCTAACACTATCTCCACATCAACATATATTAAGTATGTAATCTCAGAGTAAAATGCTAATGTTTATAGTGAATAAATTTTTCAGGAAAAAACTATTTTTTTTCTTGCATTATGCTACAGATTGGTGAACACTTTATACTCACCAGCGATGATTACGAGACCAACACATGAAACCTCTAATCTGGATGACCTCTTCTGGAAATAGGAAAATAAACCCAGAACTTTTTTTTTTTTTTTTGTATTTTTCTGAAGCTGGAAACGAGAGAGACAGTCAGACAGACTCCCGAGTGCGCCGACCGGGATCCGCCCGGCACGCCCACCAGGGGCGAAGCTCTGACCACCAGGGGCGATGCTCTGCCCCTCCAGGGCATCGCTCTGTTGCGACCAGAGCCACTCCAGCGCCTGGGCAGAGGCCAAGGAGCCATCCCCAGTGCCCGGGGCCATCTTTGCTCCAATGGAGCCTTGGCTGCGGGAGGGGAAGAGAGAGACAGAGAGGAAGGAGAGGGGGAGGGGTGGAGAAGCAGATGGGCGCTTCTCCTGTGTGCCCTGGCCGGGAATGGAACCACGGACTTCTGCACGCCAGGCTGATGCTCTACCACTGAGCCAACTGGCCAGGGAACCCAGAACTTTTGAAGAGCTTGCTCCTAAAAGGCCATGGGATTCCTTAATAGGCTGATGAGGAATGAACTCAGGTTCCAGGCAGGGGTCCCCAAACATTTTACACAGGGGGCCAGTTCACTGTCCCTCAGACCGTGGAGGGCCGCCACATACAGTGCTCCTCTCACTAACCACCAATAAAAGAGGTGCCCCTTCCGGAGTGCGGTGGGGGCCAGATAAATGGCCTCAGGGGGTCGCATGCGGCCCTGCGGGCCCGTAGTTTGGGGACCCCTGAAAGGCATTGACATGCATGTTGTTGCCCTTCAAACAGTAAAACTTAATTTATCATCTCCATTAGAAAAAGCGCCTGTTTAGTGGTTAAGTGATTTTTTGGCTAAATAAATTTCCAGAGGTTGATTTGATTTCCAGAAAACTTGTAATTAAGATTAGTATAGCAACTAAAGGTTTTGCCTTGACTGCTATAACAATCCTTGTGGGTTTTGGCATAAGCAGGGTCAAACACCCTCCCTCTATCCTGCCAGCTACCAACAAGTACTTATACATTTCTGAAAAGGAAATTTCTTTGTAATTTACCTTGGTATCTCTTTGAAAAAGTTTGTAGCTTAAAATCAAAAGAATGGATCATGAGTAGGGTGACCATATTGTTATCATAATCCAGGCCACTTTGAGAGTAAAAGGAGATGTTATTCATAATTATGCCAGTACAACAGGGGTAAACCAGAGTGGGCCCAGACAAACTGGGATTTGTTTGCACCTTAGTAGCATTTTCCTTGCAGTCGCCAAACTAAAATCCACATGAAAAAATAATTATGCTGCATTATTCTGTATTGTTAGGATTGACAAAAAGATGAGTTTATCAATAAGTTTTTTGGCAGTGTGTACAGCAAAGTGTGACTTTTACAGTGTTAGAAGATAAAACACAAGAAATACAATCACTTCAAAATTCTATTTCTTACCTACATTGAGGTTGTTGGCTCATGTTTTTGATTTGTGAATGTGGACAGAAGGCATTATTTAATTTTCAAAAAGAGATGACCTAATCCCAAATTTTTCACATTAGCATATTTGATGGGTTTATATGTTTATTCAAGAAAAGAAAACCCTAGTCAATGTAATTTTTTACAATGACACTGAAATGCTATAACAATAACAAAAACATCACATGACTTGGTGTCTTTCCAGGATATGTGAAAGGACAGGTGAGAAAAAAAAAGATGAAAGAAGGTGTTCACATAAAAAACCATTTTTATAGCTTTTTATTTTTAATTTTTATTTATTGATTAGAGAGAGAGTAAGAAAGTGAAACATCAATTTGTTGTTCTACTTATTTATGCATTCATTGGTTGAATTTTGTATGTGCCTAATTAGGGATAGAAAATTTGTATATTTGTCTTAGAAAATATTTTTAAAGAGCATATTGTCAAGAATAAAAATATTTATAAACTTAGAATTCATTGAATATGGTAAAATACTAACTTTTGTCAATGCCCCTCTTCTCTGGAGTTAAAAAGCCTTAAGGGGAAGTTTGACATCATTGGTTGTAATATAATTTGCAAAAATGGAGACTAAACAAATATTCACATTGACTTATGTGGTACCATAGCTTACTATATTTGGCCCTACATTTACTATGATAATCGTAGAATTTCATGAATCATTTTTCTTTTCTCACTTTCTTATTTTCTTCCCTCCCTCCCTCCCTCCCTTTCTCCCTCCCCTCCCTCCCTTCCTCCCTTCCTCCTTCCTTCCTTCCTGCCTTCCTGCCTTCTTGCCTTCCTGCCTTCCTTCCCTCTTTAATTCTTTCCTTCCTGCCTTTTTCCTTTTCTTCCTTCCTTCTTCCTTCCTTTTTTCTTTTCTTTTTCCCTTCCTTCTATCTTAATTTTTCTTTTTTTAGCCAGAATCATTCCCAAGGAAAGTTAGTATATGAACAATTCCGCCTGGGAAATTATCACGAATTCAATGTAAGAGGAATTTTTAGAATACTTACTTAAAATGTTAGTTACATATTGTGGGGTCCCAATAGAAGATAATATGATACTTTCTGCTGTCAAATTACAACTGAAGTTTAAAATGTGATTCAGAGACCCTGTATAATGAATTTGGAATACCAATTTTATGTCTTTATGCTGCTTAGCACATGAATTTTTAAATTGCCCTTTAGGTCTATCTTTAAAAAATCAGCATATTTCAATCCTAGTACTAAATATCAAAGACTGACATACACATAATTTATCATACTAAACAAATTCATTATGATTTTAAGTAAAGTTGTCACTATTAATCACACAGTCATCCCAAAGACCTAAATGCCTAACAAAAAACAAACACTAACTATACCAAATCAACATCTCACTTAATCAAACAAGAGACTACCATTTAAAAATAATGTTGACGGCCCTGGCTGGTTGACTCAGTGGTAGAGCGTCGGCCTGGAGTGCAGGAGTCCCAGGTTCGATTCCCGGCCAGGGCACACAGGAGAAGCACCCATCTGCTTCTCCACCCCTCCCCCTCTCCTTCCTCTCTGTCTCTCTCTTCCCCTCCCGCAGCCGAGGCTCCATTGGAGCAAAGTTGACCGGGGCGCTGAGGATGGCTCTGTGGCCTCTGCCTCAGGCGCTGGAATGGCTTTGGTTGTGACAGAGCGACACCCCAGATGGGCAGAGCATCGCCCCCTGGTGGGCATGCCAGGTGGATCCTGGTCGGGCGCATGCGGGAGTCTGTCTGCCTTCCCGTTTCCAACTTCAGAAAAATACAAAAAAAAATAATAATGTTGATTTATTAATGTTAATAAAAACAGTTTTTGTGGTTCATGAGAAAGTATAGATTACTTGTAAAACCATGTTAGGACAAGTGGTTAACCATTTGGAAGAGAAAAAGTTAGAACCATATGATGATTTTACCTAAAAAATTATTTTTTATTTTATTTTAGAGAGAGGCAGGGAGAGAGAAAGAGAGACAGGAATAAGCTGTTTTTGTACATGGCTTGACTGGGGATCGAACCAGTGACATCTGCACTTCAGGAACCAAGCTCCAACCAACTCAACTATCAGAGCTATTTGACCAAGGCTTAGAGAGACAGAGAACGCTAGAGAGAAGAGAGGTGGAAGGGAAGTATTCATTTGCTGTTCCACTTAGTTCTACACTCATTGGTTGCTTCCTGTGTGTGCCCTGGAATCAAACCTGCAAACTTGTCACTTGGAGATGACACTGTAACCAACTCAGCTAACTAGCCAGAACTTGTACTTAAAACATTTTAAAACGAATACATGATGATGAAATTTTGGGTTGTGAAGTTCTTTCTAAATATGATTGTTAAGAAAGAAAATATAAATTATTCAATGAAAGCTGGTTTTTTAATATTAGTTATCAGGAAAAATATATTCCCATATGTGGAGACTAGATACATAGACAAGGGTACTTTGCTAATGTTAATTAGTAAAAAATCACAAATAATACAAAATTTAACATAAAATGTGCAGTATTACTAAAAAGAAAAGTATTAGGACATCATTTTGCTCTTAGGTTTATGAACTGTTTGTGTGTTTTACTGCTTTTGAATATACAGTATTATTTGGTATTTTATATTATAATAAATTACCTGGTTGCCAAGTTAAAAGGGATAAGCCTTCTAATACCTTTAATTTTAATAGTTGGCAGGATCCAGTAGCTACAACAATAAAATCTCATGGTTGTGGAGAGTCATATTGGCTAATAATAGTTTATAACATTAAAACAATTCATTTTACTGTAAGAATATTGGTATCTAATATATCAATTTCTGAGAAAGTGTGTTAAACCCCACTGTTTTAGTACATTCATCTATTTCACTTCCTATTTTTGTTCATTTTTGGCTATGCTAATAGATGCACAAAGGTTTAACATTTTAAGGTGTTTTTTTCTGCCTGTAATTTTTGTCATTACTGATTTATTCATATTTGTCTCCACCACCTTATTTTGTACATTCTATTTGTCTTTTTATCTATGTTTCTTTTCTTCCCTTCAAATGAATTGATTAATTTTGTGTTTGTCTGTTTCACTTTTTTTTTTCCTTACTCTGGAAATTATACTCCTTATTCCTGGTCTTTCGTTAGATGTACTATAAATGCTTTTATATGAATTTAACTCAGATAAGTCCAAATTTGTCATTTGTTCTCTGCTCTTCCAATCAAACAAGGTACAGATTCAAAGAAGCTGTGATTCTACAATTTGTTGTTTAACTGGCTCTCACATCAGGGCTTCTTTGCCATGTTTGTAAATCTTGACTATGAACATATGCTCCAGAAATAATTTCTATGGGAATTTCTGAGACAATTTTTAACATGAGTTCTTCATGTTGGAGGGCACAGCAGATTCCCCCAGGCAAACTGAAGCTTTAGTTTTTTACTTCTCTGTATTATTTACCCATTCTTTATGGACTCTTACTTTTCCTACTTACAAGCACAAACACCTATTTAGAAAATATTTTAAGTGTATTCAGCATTCTAAAATGTACGGTACATTTAGCTTGCCATAATGATAAAAAATGGAATCAATCTACATTTTTTCTAAAGCAGTTATTAAAGATTTCAGAATACTATGAAATAAAATACATGAAAACATTATGCACATTCTTCTATGTTCTAATAAAAGATATTATGTAATAGTAATGTCACTTACTGAGTTTTCTCCATCCTCTGCCCTTTAGTGCATCTTGCATTTCTATGTTGAACAGTGAAGAACTCGACCACCTTAATTGGAATTGGCAGACTAAAAGTAAGACTAGTACCTGGCCAAACTCACAAATAACTCTGAGAGGGACTTTTCTTATATAAATCAGACAATGGGCAGTTGTGAAAAACAACTTCTATTGTTTTCACATTCAAAACACTAAAAGCCAATTGTTTGTTTTCTTTTCATTGTGAAAACACTAAAAATTATCAAGCATGCATAATGTATGTGTGTGAAGGAAGTGAGAGACAAAGAGAGAATGAGAGAACAGAGGGGTTTTCTCCCCTTCATTAAATATGTGGAAATTATATCCTTAGACAGAATGGCCAGAGCAAGGGTTCCCAAACCCTTTTACACAGGGGGCCAGTTCACTGTCCCTCAGACCATTGGAGGGCCAGACTATAAAAAAAAACTATGAACAAATCCCTATGCACACTGCACATATATCTTATTTTAAAGTAAAAAAAACAAAACGAGAACAAATACAATATTTAAAATAACAAGTAAATTTAAATCAACAAATTGACCAGTATTTCAATGGGAACTATGGGCCTGCTTCTGGCTAATGAGATGGTCAATGTCCGGTTCCATATTTGTCACTGCTAGCCATAACAAGTGATATGACTTGTGTTCGGAGCCATGACACTTCTGTCCCGCATCACTGGAAGTGGTACTGTACATGAGCGATGCCGCGCTTTGCGGCGCCACCACATACAGTACTCCAGGAATACAGGATGCAGATGCATCCTGTGCTCCTCTCACTGACCATCAATGAAAGAGGTGCCCCTTCCGAAAGTGCGGTGGGGGCCGGATAAATGGCCTCAGGGGGCCGCATGCAGCCCGCAGGCCATAGTTTGGGGGCCCTTGGGCCAGAGCCTTCAAGAACCATACATCAGAAGCAAGCAATAATTAGAGATAGGAATTCCATTTCCTTCCAAGTGAAGGGAGAATAGCAAAAACAGGAAAATATCTGAAGACTTTGAATCTACAAGATCATCTGAGTATCTTCAGGAAAAATCATCCTTCAGATATTTGTATGAGCAACAGGAAACAATATTCTCATTTCTTTTGGGACCATGTGCTATAACAAGGGTAGTAGTTGCTGTAGTTGCTTGTTGTATTATTTTCTAATCTAGCTCAGAAGCTCCCTACAAAGAATGAAGATAAGGACAACATCATGGAGAAGCCAAGCTGGAAAATTAAAAAACAAAGACCATTTGATATCAGTCAGTCATCACTCAGTTTAGCATTGCATGTAAATATTTAATTTTGTGAGGCAATACACTTCCTCTTTTTTTATTCTTAATCTTTTTTCCTATTTTGTTTGTTATTTAAGTAATTAAGCTGCCATAATTTTCCTGTCATAACCACCTAGCCATCAGATATATATATATAGATATGTATATATCTATATATATATATAAATATATATATAACTGTGCCACCAATATTACTATTAAATATGCAAACATAAGTAAAATTATTAATACCAATACATTACTCTGGATCTCTTTACTCATCATTTATATCTTTTTAGGTCAATTTTATAAACCTAACTAATTATTTATTAAAATAGAATGATTATCATAGTGTATAAACTATTTTCTTCTTTATAAACATTTAAGTTACCCCAGGCTTTTATATATTAAAAACAGTACTGTAAAAAATGCTCACCACCAGATATAGCACTGATTTGAGCAGGTGGCGAGGTGTGGGAATATAATCTTTAAAAAAGTGAACATTGAAACAGCAGTAAAAATAGACAAAATATGTCATAACTAATTTCATAAGTTCAGGTTATTTGCTATGAGTTTTTGAACCTTATTTTGTTAATTTAAAATGAGAACTTAAACTATTAAACATGGCAAATTGATTTAACTCACCTTCACAACTGGCTGACTGGAATGTTGTTTAGAGAGTTTCTGAAGTCACATTTTATCACAGTGGGAAACGTCCTATGAAATAAGAAATTAGTGGCAATTGCAGTATGTATTTATCCTCCAGTTCTAGCTTAACATTTTATTACTATAGCTTACAAGATGGTATGAGTTCTGAATTGTATTATAAGAATCATTTAAAAGAATTAGTATTATTTGGGTTAGAAAAGGACAAAACTAGGAGAACAAATTATTTCAAATATTTTACTTGAGTTTCTCAAAATAAGAGAACTAAATCAGTTGGAAATAACAGAATCAGACCTACACTTCAAAAAAAAGAAAGAATTCCCTAGCAACGAGAGGGTTTAATAATGAAATAAGATGTTTCTTTGTTGGATTTGTTCATAAGAATCTAGATTACTGTTGAGGATATTTTAGAAATAACTCATGTGAGACCAATAAAAGAGAGAACATTTACTACATGTCAGACTCCATGATAATCATTTTCACACACATAACATCATGGTTGATGACTAGAATAAATTCTCACACATAGTAGAAACGAAATTAATTATACCAATCATGATAGAATAAAAGGAAGAGTCAATGACCAGTCTGAGAGACAATAGTTCTGAACACATTTGAAAGTAATTTATCCCAATAAATAAGCCAACTTCAATTAATTCACATGCATTTTTCAGTTAATGATGTCAAAATTTCTACTGTAAAGCCTCATCTCAAAACTTAGCCATACCACAAGGGGGTTAAGAGGGTATACTCTGAGGTAAAACTAAGCCAACCAAATGTCAGCCTCAGTACATTTCTTTTATCCACAAATAATATTAAGTTGCTAGTTTAAAAACTGCACCAAAAGAAAAACAGTCTATTAGGGGGAAATAATGCATTGCAGAACACTATAGTGTTCAAATTTAAAAGTAAATATTATTCATGTTAAATAAGAATCCTTGTTACATTTTTTATCACAAATATGAGGTGATCTCATTTTAAGTTTAATTTCTTAACAGAAAATCAAAAGATTTAAAATATCAGAAAAACATAAAAGAAACTACAGATATCAATCTTAGTTAATGAATTTTGACAAGATGCAGTAATCAGTTTATAGGAGCCTGAATAGTTGTCTCAGGCCAAATTTTAGGACAGAGAAATTTTAATTTCCATTATTCAGTTTGAAACTATGGTAACTTTAGAGACAGTAGATGTATGAAGGAAAACATTATCTTATTTCTAGCAATTATGTGAGTTTTAGGTTTAGTGATGTTTATACTATAGTATTTTCCCCAAAACCATTTGTATTCAAACCCTAATTATCCTGAATATTATGACTTCTTGTTATTAATCTCACCATCACCTCATTCCTGCCTAGTTTACACATTAAAAAAAATATTCTAACATTATTTTATCATATTGCTTCACTGTTTTAAAAAAACATGATATTTTTTTATTGTATAGTGTAGGGGCCAGCAATCTGTGTACCATGTGTGCAAAGTTGCTATAAAGATTATTTTAAATGATAGAATGAAGGTTTTATCTGGATAACATTATGAAGTTGCCAGAGGTTGCATCTTTATTTTCTTTTTCCTTCATTCACTTGCAACATTAACATTCTTTCTCCTGGTTTCTTTGCCCTTGCTCCATCCATTTCAGCTCTGCCTTTCTCTCCTCTTCTCTGCACTGTGACTAGGGCACTACATCCCTTAAAAGTCAAACTGAGTAGAGGTGAGTCAGTAACAAAAAGTAATTTGCATGGTCCGTTCAATTCCTTAGTTTTCTAGATGGAAAACTTTAGGTACCAGTTTATTGGAAGAGTTAGGGCATAAAGAACGAGAGGGTGGTGTTCAATGACTTTACAAAGAGTTCTGATGAGTATAAGTCAACTATCTTTTTAAGTGATTGATTACTTTTTATTTCAAAAATAAAACAATCTTCTGTGTAACAAAATTGGATAGTGCAATATCACAGGGGTTCCAGGGACAAAAAGAAGAGTTTTAAAACATAAGAGATACTTTTCTTTGAGTCTTTCTAGGTCTATGAGAAATTTGAGCCAGCAGTTTTGAATGGCTAGGTGAGATTTAAATAAAGAATTTTTAAATATAAGAATAAGGTTAATAACAAATGTCACTTAGATGTATTTGCCAAATAATAATATTGTCCACAAAGCACTGTTCCTCAATATGTCTACGTGAGTTACCCAGGATATAGAGATGAGTAGAACTCTGGATTCAAGAAATTGGGACAATATATACAATGAATTGTTTTGGTCTAATTTTCAAAAAGAAAACAAACAAAAAACCCTTAGATGCCTTTCTGAATGACACTCTAAATAATTATTCAAACAGTAAAATCAATTTAAGTCCCTCATTACTGTAAAATGCCAATTTTCAAATATTTATTCTCTACACATACACACGTACTCACAAGGTAAATTGTATTTATTATCAATTATATTGATTTTTTTGTATGAATTTGATGTGTATTTTTTAAACAGTCTCTTCTTTTCCCAAATCCTACCTAATGCTTTCCTTCCACCTCCACAATAAACTCTACCATTTTATTTACCTTATTTCTTTTCTTTCATGTTTCAAGTTTCTTCTTTTGTGTGGCTAGCTTTGGTTTTCAGTTTACATTTAAGAACCGACTTCCAGGTAGCCATACTTCAGTAGCTGTGTGAATGTCCTTGGCCAGGACTCTCTCAAGAACCTAGAGCTGCATGTTTCTGCTCACCAGTCCCCTCTTTGGGATAAGCTGGGTGTGGTCAAACCTGCTTTGGAAAAGTATCCCTCGGAATATCTCTCCCATCTCTAAGGTTCTGATATGTGCACTAGTACTATTAGTTTTCTCCAATCCACTCTTTCTGTTTCATTAAGAAGTCTTGTAGAATGTGTTTGCTTGTTGCTAGGACAGAAAGGCTGAGCCGCCTGAGCTCTGCAGTCAGAGCTGTGGCAGAGCCACACAATTTGTCTCTTGGGCTGTTATTTTCATCCCCCACCTCTCTACCTTTCAGAAATGTATGTAATAAATTATCCAACCTCCCCACTCTCTAAATTCCCATTCTTTTTTGCTTATTTGACATTTTTCCCCTTTTAACATCATTTTAGACTTCCTTTTAATGTGTTCTTTACTCAAATATTAAGAGTAAGGGGAGACTAATGTCCAAGAATGTTGAATAGTAGCTATTAATATTTATATTTACAATTGTTCTGACCTCTAGAAAAAAGAAATTGAGATCACAGGCTTTCATTAAATCTCTGCAATGCCATTTTTTACCAAGAGAAATAACGAGTAAAGACACCTATAGTATTTTTAAAAAGAGTAGATATGCTTTTCCCCTGTACAGATGTCGGTGTAGAAAAATTTTTGAATCCAGAGAGAAGGTGATTGGGATTAAAGCCCAAGTACTAATTTACTTATATCTTTGGGGAAGATTCCTAATCTCTCTGGAGTCATGTCTTCACAGGCATGTTCAGGCGGAAAACCCTGAATGGTTGTGGTACATAGCAATGGTCTGGAATAGAATAAAAAGTAATTAATACAGGTTTAAGTATAAGCACAGATGTCAATAGATACATAGAGTGATGTTTGAGAGCTAGGCACTCACTATACTAAGCTCTGTCAATCAATAGAAAGATAGTCATGTGTCTTCCCCTCAGAAAACTTTCAGATAGTTAAACCAGCCAGCAATCTCAGTGAACTATAATATTAAAATAGGAGAAGGAGAAGTTGGTTTTAAAAGATTGCGCTGAAAAGTTGTTTTCAGTAAACCTTTTCAGAAAATTCTTCCAATGCTTTTTAGCCTTTAGAAAGAGCTCAGTCTGCTTACTTCTGAGCTATAATACCCCATGGGGCTCGTCAGTTCAGCAGAGTCAGGGTGAATCATTTATTAAATTAGAGGCCTACAGAGAGAACGCCCAGTGTGAGTCAGAGAGAGCTGTTGCTAACAGACGACTGACTGCTGGCTCTTTGAGGTTTTTCGCTGAACCCTGTTCCAGCATGGGAGGGCCAAGACAAAGGAGATAGACGGGGGAGGGGGGTGCTTCAACACCACAATTCAATTATTTTTATTTGATTGCCTCTGTGGGGCTTTTTTTCAGGCCTTAAGGCCAATATGCAGTAATGCTTCCTTTTGCCACAGAGAATGTGGTACTAAATCAAAGAATTTAAGCAGAAGACAACAGATGCTGTTTTTCTTTTTTAATTTTCAATTAAATTTATTGGGGCAATATTGATTAATAAAATTATGTAGATTTCAAACGTACAATTCCACAATTCATTATCTGTATATTGCATTGTATGCCCACCACTCAGTCAAATCTTCTGTCCCTTTATGTTTGACACCCTTTACCCCGTCCTTCCCCCCACCGTGCTTCTCAGTGCTTTACCCACAACACATACGAGATCAGGAGTCTTTCTCTCTCACTCGTTTCTACTTGTTTTAACTCACTTGTTTTTTTTTGTTTGTTTGTTTGTTTGTTTGTTTTAATTTATTTATTTATTTATTCATTTTTAGAGAGGAGAGAGAGAGAGACAGAGAGGGAAAAGGGGGGAGGAGCTGGAAGCATCAACTCCCATATGTGCCTTGACCAGGCAAGCCCAGGGTTTTGAACCGGCGACCTCAGCATTTCCAGGTCGACGCTTTATCCACTGCGCCACCACAGGTCAGGCTAACTCACTTGTGAAGTAAGTCCCCAACTCCAACAGCATCTTGTTCTGTGGCGTCTGAGGTGAATTCGGATTAGGAGTTAGACCCTCCTGTTAATAGACTGTTCTGAATAGAAAAGCATCTCTATATTAAGGCAGGATGGATATAGGTAGCCCTTGGTTTAAAAAAAATGCAACATGAAGTAATTAATATAAGAAGAAACAGTCTGGGAAGACTTCAGTAAAAATTTTTTTTCAATTAAAAAAATGGCAGATATACTGGAAATAGCTTTCTGCAAATAATAAAAAACACTCAAAATGTAGGTTCTGCCCTCTTTCAGGCCTGGTGGCCTTAGGCCATTCCTCTCCGTATGCATAAAAACAGCATCTGTAAGTGTCTTTTTACACTGTCAACCTAATAACATCCTTCTATATGCACATTCAGAGATAATGCTTCTCATTTTTTTTTAATCTCTAAATTCCAAAGGATTTGAATAGTGCTGGTATTTTAAAATTACTCACCAATGATTTTAATAAATTTATTTGTTTTGTCAAAAAAAATCGTTGTATCAAATGCATTGTACGTATTTTTTTGAGAACAGAATGTAATGGTATTGCCTATAAATAATAATCAAATCAACCTAGTGAGGCCGCTGCCTCTTGCCCTGGATGCCTGTGCCTTCTTCTTTAATATTCAGTTCTCACTCCTTTGAAGATGCAAATATTTGTCAGCTTAGAAGATTTTGCCTCTTTGTCCTGTAGGCCTTGTTTTTACTCCATGCAGCCTTTCCAAGGCCACTGAATTGCACTGACAGCACTATCTCCCTAGTAGATTCTGTCCTTCATCTAATTATCCAAAACAAAAAGTACCTAGAAAAAGATTTAGCAGTTCTCTTCACGACCTTGTTTATCCAAGTCTACCAAGATCAGCAGTTATATTGTATAATAGTTTTATTGTATATATTTGTAGTTTTTGTATTGTATATTGTATTTTTATGTATTGTATATTTTGTATTGTCTATGTATTTATTTATAATAATTTTATTATATAATAATTACTTCAGCATGTAATGTGTATTAGCTCAGTCTTACCAAGAGATGTTAATTTAATATGGAGAAAATTTAGTTTCCAAAATTCCAGAACACGTGGCCCAATGAGTGGGAGAAGTAGTCACATTACCTAGAGGGGTCTAAGAGGCTCTCTGTCAGCAACCATGTTTTTGGAAATGTTGGGATGGGAGCAAATTGAATTATCAAAAAACCTGGAAGGCTATTTACATAGTATATAATGATTCCTCCCCTCTGCCACCTTAAATTTTCAAAATGCTCTTGGGATCTGCTGTTTGGGAGAAAATGAAGAGTAAAATTTAATATCTTAGTATGACATTGCATGTAATTTAGCAGTCTACAATGTCTCAGAATTGGAGACAAAGAAAAAGCAAGGAGTAGTGTGTCTTAGAAAGTATGAAGAGGGCCTTAACCAATGCAGGGAGGTGGAACTAGAGATGTGGGTCACCTTACCTCAATGACCAAGGGACAGGGTGACTCATCTATTATACAGTCTATTTGCTACATGATAAAAGTACACAATAGGTACATAAAGTCTACTGATCAAAACAAACAAGAATTGCAGATAAGTATTAAAATAATATGGTGTTCTTACAAGGCAAATGTCAGCTCTTATGAAAACTCCAAGTTACAAAGGGGTTTCATGTATACTTTGCAATGTATTTGAAATAGTGTCCATGGATATGCCTTTCTTCAGACTGAGTCAAAGATATCAATGAGTTCTTCTAGGTCAAGAAGGAAGAAAAAAACATTTTGCCCCTATTTATTGCTGCCAAATAACTGTCACTATACAATGTCCTTTTAAAAAGCTCAGCAGTACAGGCAAATACTCTAGGAAAAAGCAGTGACTGGAGCGCCCAGCAGTCTGGATCAAGGAAGCTACAATCTAGATCTCTATTACACCTTTGGTTGCATCACCTCATGAAGTCAGTCTGGAAAACATGCTAAAGTAGAGCTTCTTTAAACAAAATTACTTTGTTCTTAGGCTTTAATTTAAATATGTTTTATACATATGAACTACATTTTACATAATATATATATATACACCTATATGTAAAAGTAGTTCACTCAGAAGATTTAGTACAACCTTTTTCCCATTATAATAGTCAATTAAGATCCATTTGCCTAATCATGTATTCCTCTTAGCAACAGTTCTTCATTGAGAAGTTTGAATTTTCCCCTTTTAATTGAAAGCGAAAACTGATCTCGCCATTAGATCTTAGATAACATTCTTGGTTGACATTTTGCTCTACTTGATGGGTTGACAACCATTTGTATCTATTGTCTGTGATGTTCAGCCCTGCCATTCAGTTTTATGAAAGCTTCTAAAGATGCAGTAAGTACATGCAGATGTTCGCACTTACTTTGTATCTGCTACAGCTATCAACTTGTTACCTTGCACTTTGTATCTGCTACAGCTATTAACTTGTTTTCTTGAACTACCTTTCAATTATTCCCTTAGGTCAGAAAAATATTAGACACATTTTTACTGAATATTTTGAGCAAAATAAGAAAAGGTTTTAGAAGTGGTAGTGGGGAGACCCTTACTTTTAATCCCAATTTAGAGTAGTCTATAAACATGAATCATTGAATGACTTGATGGAATCTTTTTTATGATTTGAGTATTTATCCTTTTATTTGCTAGAACAAACACCTGTAGTAAAAAAAAATGGTTTTTTTTCCTTGGTTTCACATAATAAAAATCATAAAATAAATTTTTTGTCATTACTGAATGTAAACATCAACCTCCTAGTTTAGATATAACAAGTAATTGACCTAATTTCAATTTAATGTTAACCAAATGGATATATATCTGTGATAGCTGCATTATGCTATTGTAAATTAAATGAAAAGCTCATCATAGTAAACTGCACAATAACAAACCAGAAAGCTTCCTACATAGCAAATTTTTTGTGTATTATTTCCATGAAAAAGACACTATTTTGACCAAAGCACAAGTCTTTATTCTTCTTTGATATAGAAAATTCTTCTTGTGTGAGACAAGGTGGCAAAGTGGTTAAGGCAATGGACTGCTAAAATTCTTCCTAAAGTCATGTGGGAATTTCCAGGTTAATGAAACAAACTTAGAAAATGGCCATTGTGAAGTTGCAGGTTTGCATTAAGGTTTCTAACATTCTGGGCAAAATAAAGAACAGTTTTATGTCTGTAAATATTTTACGACTTTTTGTCTGAGATGGAGAAGGAACTCAGCCAGTACTTTTAGAAGATTATAGATTGTATTCAAAACAAGAAGGCAAGTCTTAACCATTCAAAATATATACTATTGTGGCTTTATTTTTCAATTTCTGTATATACCAGTTATAATCACTGTTTCAAGAGCATGTACCAAAATAAAATTAAAGAAGTCACATACTAAAATATATTTTCCCTATAAGAAGTTGTGGATGATATAGCATTATCAACAGTTATCACTACAACAGTTTAAAGTAAATTCAAAAGTAATGATGGCGAGCCAGAAATACTACTTGTATATAAAAGACTTCATTTATATTTCAAACATTACATATAAACATATATCTTCACAGATAGAAACAAGAAAGAACAAATTTTCCACCCATATAAAGGAGGAGCTGAGAAAGACAGAGAGAGAGATGCTCCTATCAATGGTTTTGTGTATAATAAGGAAAATGTTTTTGTTTCTATTCTCAAAGAATCATGCACTCAGGTGTGGCTTAGTTGGAAAAAAAAACCTGAAAATGGCCATGGTTGGTAGACAGTATTCAAGATGCCAGTATTCGGAAGAGCCAAGTGAAATCTTAATATTCTTTTCACTGGCTGAGTAATTGTGTTTAGAAGCCAGGGGAGTCATTTGATTTCAAACTCCAGGTCTGTGGAGTTTCATGGACCTGGTTTTCCCAGGACTTTCTCAGTTTTAGTACTGGAAGTCCTGAATCCTGGGAAACACCTCAGTACTGGACAACGTGAGCAGTTGGTCGCCTTTCCAGAATATCTACGTATAGACTTCAGAAAGGAAATGTAGCGTTATCAGCTCCAGGTGAACAATGCGCTATAGTCAGGCAGCTGGGTTGAAATTCTCTCTTCTCTCTTTACTTGGTAGGTGACCTTGTGTACTTTATCTCTCTGCAGTTCAATTTCATCATCTGTAAAGGGAGATAATACCTACCCTAATAAGCTTAAGTAGTAATGAAATGATGTATATGAAGTAGTCAACACATACTGAGTTTGAAATAAATGGTCTTTTCATTCTTGACCAACTACAGCTTAACCATAAAAGTTATTTCTATGAGGAGGAATGGCAAAAATGAGGCTTACTAATAAAGCTGTTTGAAATCACATTTTATCAATATAGCCTTGCTCATATAACTACATAGGGAATAAAATTACATTAAATCAGCCTTTTATTTTTTTTCCTAATCAGCCAGCATAAATAGGAACCACACAGCACACAGGATGAGTGGTAGATTCAATACAGTTAAGTAATGCTGGTGCTAAGTGCTGATGCTTCACATTGCTAGAGGGTGCGTTCCTTTTATACAGGATTTCATGTTTAAAACATAAGAACAAAATAGAGACATATCACAGCCAAACCACAATGATGTATGCCAGATATTTTGTCCTCCATTTTCTTTTTATTGGGTGAGAAAGGAGGGAGGGGGAGTGCAAAACAATATAAAGCAGCCAACACCACCTCTATTCTGGTCTTTTAACTGGGATGAATAATCCAAATGTACAACAGCAGAATGGGTTTAAAAGGCAGAGTGTCATTTGTGCTAAGAAATGCATATTAATGATAACCAGCTGGAAAAGAAGAAAGGAAGCATTCTTATTCTACCCTGAGAGTCAAAAAGAGTAATTTATGGTACAGCATAAAAATGATTCCACCTTGTTATTAAGCCAGTTGTTCCCTGTGAGCCCCCCTCCATAAGGATTAGATGGTGACTAAGTTTTATGAGCTCTCTGATCATTTTTGTCTTCACACAATATTTTTTTCTGTGTGTGTGTGTGTTTTACGTCTCCCTCACGCTACCCCTTTATAGACACATTTAGCCCCTTCCCCTCACCACCCCTAACCCGACACCCACTAATTGGTTCTTCAAGTATATAATTTTGCCATTTCAAGAATGTTTTATAAACAGAATCAAACGGTATGTGACCTTTTGAGATAGGCTTTTATTTTATTTTTTCACTTGGGATAATTCCCTTGAAATTTCTCTAAATTATTGCTTTGTTAATGGCTTATTTCTCTGTCATTCTACGGTATGGATGCACCACACGCTGTTTAATCATTCCTTCACTGAAGAACATAGAGGCTATTTCCAATTTTGGACCAATGCAAATGAAGCTTCTATAAACATCTTGGGTGCACATTTTGTGTGTACATAGGTTTTCATTTCTCTGGGATGAATGCTCTGGAGGGAAATTGCTAAGTCTTATAATCAGTTTAGCTTTTTTAAGGAACTGCCAACCTACTTGTTACTGTCTTTTACCCCATTCAATATCTTTGAATAAAAACATAATAGCACTTGTACCAATATAGCAAGTGTGCATGTCTGTATTGACTGTTACGCTTTTTAACACACTTGTTTCATAAGTGACAGCTGCTTCCTAATGCTACAAGAGTCATTATTGTCACTAAGTACATGGGTGAAATGTAAAGTGATGGTGAGTACTGACAGTGAAATCAGTAGTAAAAATAGAGAATTATTTAGATATAGCATATTAATTTTGATCCTAAAATGAGAATAAACTTCAAAATTCTGACAATAATTTATGTTTTTTACATTTTGAAACAAGTAATATGTTCTTAATCTACATTATTTCCTTCATGGAAAACAGGAAGAGATTCTGCATATCTCTTTCTTTTAGGAAAACATCACTTGAATGAAAACAGTCAGATTTCTTCTCTATTTAACATTTGAGCAGGAATCACACTGCTACAGGGCATGTTACCATTTTTTGTGTCTTTATTCAGCTATTTGGTATCATAAAAAAAACTGTAAACAGTGTTATGATCTTATGACTGCTAATATTAATGTTTATAACAAATTCAAGGATGGATATTATAATTAGCTCTTAGATATTACCAATAAGTATATTACAAAAGCTATTATAATGTCAACCCATTATAGTACTTTGAGAACCCAGCATTTACTTTATTAAATATAAGCATTTTTATTACATTTTAATAGCATTAGACAAATACATGATGGTGGTCATTAGTTACTCTTTCTGCTCTTTTTGTCATTTGGAATTCACAGCTAACTTAAATATCTGTGATTTTTTACTGTGACTATGATCACAGTTCCTTAAATTCTCATATCAGCACTGCAAAGTTAATACATATCTCTCCTGAAAACTCACTAATAAAAAAAAATTTTACAACATGTGTTCAAAAAGGAAAAATGAAATGGCTCTATTGATATTTTCAAAAGACTGAAAAGCTAAAGCAACGTGGATTTAATAGAGTATTTCCTTTGAGTTGCAATGGTTAAGTGGCATAGAGCATACAAAGATGGTCTAAAAAAATACATTGCCTGACCAGGTGGTGGTACACTGGATAGAGCATTGACCTGGGACACTGACGACCCAGGTTCGAAACCCCAAGGTTGCCAGCTTGAGTGTGGGCTCACCAACTTGAATGCAGGGTCACCAACTTGAGCATGAAATTATAGCTATGACCCCCTGGTTGCCGGCTTGAGTTCAAAGGTCACTGCCTTGAAGCCCAAGGTTGTTGGCTTGAGCCCAAGGTCACTAGCTTGATTGAGTAAGGGGTCACTGGCTTAGCTGGAGTCTCAAGTCAAGTCACATATGAGAAATTAATCAATGGAACAACTAGGGTGACGCAACTATGATTTGATGTGTCTCATCTCTCTCCCTTCCTGTCTGTCTGTCCCCATTTTTCCCTCTCTCTTTTTCTCTCTCTCTCTCTTGTAAAAAACAAAAACAAACAAAAAAACAAAAAACAGAATACAAAACTTGAAAGACAGGACTCAAACTATTTTTTTTCTAACAAACATTGAACCACAGCAAGAAAGTACATCTATGAATAGAAACTTTTCTAACCTCTTCCAGTGTTTCACAATGGGGCCATGAGTAGCTCCAGAAATAGAACAATTTTTAGATGTGTAAGGTATTTGGACCTCTACAGGACATTCAACATGCTGACTCCATGCACTATAGGCAAATAGTGTCTTCGATTCTATTCCAGGACAATCTGCTTCTTCCCCATCCACATATCCAAACTGTCTTAGGGAACCACTGTAACTTCATTCAGTATTCCATCAGAGTACTTTAAAATGTCCTTCATTTTCAGTATTCACAGTTTGAGTTTCCATTTTAATTATGCTTATGTATTTTGCCATCTGTGTCTTTTGTTTCCTAAGCTATAAATCTATAATATCTGTGTAATTCTCTATTCTACTCACATAGATTTGAAGTTTAAAAAAATAAATCATAAACAATGTTTTCTGTAAATACACTCTCATGCATCAGCTCTATATCTCATTATTCAAATGGAACTCTGGTATGGGTGATCAATGACATAGCAATAATAATGAACTACTGATAGATTAAAATCAAGATGTCTCTGCTTCTGAAGCAATCGTCCTATTTATGTATGGTTCTTACTCTCCTTATAGAGCTAGAAATTTCTAACCTGCTACTAACGTCAAATCTATTTCATCACTGTCAATTATGTCATTCTTTTGTTATTATTATTATTGACTAGATAGAATCCTAGAATTACAGTGTTGTAAAAAGTAGAGGATATTTAGAGATCACCTGTTTCAAGTTCTTCGTAAACAAATTGAAATAGTAGGTGAGGCAAATAAGTAAAATGGTAAATGAGCTGCTTGGAAAAAATCAAGATTTGATGATAATAACAGAGTACAATAACCAGAGAAGTAATTTGGAAGGAGGATTTGGAAGGGACTGAAAATTCCACCAGACCTTGTAGTTATGATGATCCAAACCTACCCAGAGGTTAACATATAAGCCATATCACATGGCTTCAATAATCATCCTTGTTGGAGAGGGGATTTCAACTAATATATAAAAGATCGTGTTTCTCAAAGTTGTTTCAGAATATTATCTAGAAAAGAACCAGCTGGCCACAGTGAGGTCAGTGTGAAGGATTTTTTACTTAGAATGCACATTTCTGGGTTTCAGACTTTCTACTAGTGGTCAAAAGCTAAATTTTAACAAGCACTCCAGGTGAATCTCAGGTACACAAGTTTTGAGACTCACTGAACTATTATTTTAAATTTATAATCTATCTGTAACTTGTCTAGAATTATTGTTTTGTTTTCTTTTCATCCTACAGTTTGCTTCATTATAATTAAGATTAAAATATATTTTTGTTTTTGTTTGTAAAGAGCATTTTCTACTCTGTTGCTGGTTTTGAGAGAATAGAACCTCATAAAAACAAAGCAGAGGAAAAATAATAGTAAGAATATCAAAAAACCTCTGAGAAGGAAAGGCAAGATGACTTTGTAACTGCCCAGAGCCAAAACGTAGGCCCCACACCTGCAGAGGAAACATCAGCAGTTGATACATTCAACAACTTACTGTTTGAGTGGTAGAACAGAATAATTTTTGCTAGAACATCACTTGGTAAGTCATCCTATTTCTTCCCTTCTTTACAAATAAAGCTGGAGCCTTCTCTTTGGAACTCAAAACACAATTTTAATGATCTTGACCTCATAACCCTGAAGGAACTGAACCACAGTTAGGAAATGACTAAGAAAATTTTGGGGGAAAAGTATCCGAATTGAGCAACGTGGAGAATTAAAATTAAAATAGCACTGTGAACCAGAAAAAGGATGTAAAACTCTTCAAACCTGAAGCTTCATTTATAAAATCTGTGGAAGTTCAATGCTTTACTTCAGGGGTCCCCAAACTTTTTACACAGGGGGCCAGTTCACTGTGCCTCAGACCGTTGGAGGGCCGGACTATAAAAATAACTATGAACAAATCCCTATGCACACTGCATATATCTTATTTTAAAGTAAAAAGACAAAACTGAAATAAATACAATATTTAAAAAAAAGAACAAGTAAATTTAAATCAACAAACTGACCAGTATTTCAATGGGAACTATGCTCCTCTCACTGACCACCAATGAAAGAGGTGCCCCTTCCAGAAGTGCGGCGGGGGCCGGATAAATGGCCTCAGGGGGCCGCATGCGGCTCGCGGGCCGTAGTTTGGAGACCCCTGCTTTACTTCTTCCCATCCTTTCCAGAGGACTCAAGAAGAACAGGTTCTGATATCAAAAATAAATGTGCAGGTGACAGATAATGAGTTGACTTTGGGTGATGAGCACACAACTCAATGAACAGTTCAAATGCTATAGAATTGTTCAGCTGAAACCTATGTACTATTATTGATCAATGTCACTCCATTAAATTAAATTCCTGTATAAAAAAGGAGAAAAAAATGAATGTGCAGATCAGAAGGACACACAGTAGGCTACTAAAGAGGAGAGAGTTTATCAAGGGAAGAAAATAATTAACAAAATTGCTTTAGGTCAGTTTCTTTGTTCTTATGATCTTTCTCTACTTGTTTTATTTATTTTTTCCTAAGTTAGTCATCATAGCAACCTACTTGTTCTTTTTGTGTTTTTCCTCACCATCTTCTTCACTTAAATGCACCAGGTTTGATGAGACAAAGCCAAGGGTAGTTTATCATCAAGGTGGCTAATTGCGATGGATCTGGGGGAAAGAACCAGAGGCTAAGGCCAGCTTCGCTCTTGACCATGTTTCTGATGCTAACACACAGCTCAGCTCAGTAGCCCACAATATGAGAATCAGGTTCACATTTTAGAGTAATGCCTTTGGGTAGTGATTAGAAATTACTTTTTCATTAAATCTTCCCTATACACATACCCTTAGGAACCCATTCAGAAGGGAAATGTAACTTGTATATATATTTGATTGATCAGGTGTGATTATCATTTTTCACCTCTCTCATGAGAGGTGACTAAGTTCAAAAATCAATCTCAAAAATATAACTATAGTGTTCTCTTCAGATTGCCTTGTGAATAGTGACTGTATTTCTACTGTCTGATCATGTACCTATCCATTGGATCAAACAACATTGTATAAAAAAGGTAGCCATCGTATTAAAATATGATGTTTCAAAAAATTTTGTTTTGATTTTGCACACAGATAATAAGAGTGCCACATTCAACACCCAAAAGGATTGTGGAAACATCCTAAGTGATGAGCTGTGAGCATTTTGTACAATGGAAATTTCACTCAGGTGCTGATACCATATATTTTTAATTAGAGATTTTTGTACTTAATTATAGTGATTTTATAGATTATTAAGAACTTTTGATATATGAAATTGTCTTTTCAAAAAGTATGGGGTAAGCAGTAAATAAATCAAATTTATGATAAAGCATTAAAATATATTATATTTAAAATAAGGTTTTAGTCAGACTTCAGAAATAGAATAAATTTGCACAACTACATAAAATATTTTTCTGCATATTTAAGAAAACACTGAGACTTTTAAAAAACTGTCAAACCCTCTAATTAAATAAACTAAAATAATGAAGTTTTTCATTAAATCTATATCTAACTAACAGGTAACTCTGGAGAAAAAAAGTCTAAGTCAGTTATATCTTTTACATAAAATATTACATGAAAAAAACTATCAAGGACTCAGGAAGACAAGATAACAGATAATTTCACCACCCAACACCCTTCTATGCTTTTTTCTTCTTTGTATTCCCAAATGCCTTAGTGTCCTCTGATGATGAACAATGGAGAGAAGAAAGAAAAATTTTGTTTTCATCCATACAGGGCAGAATTTAACTGTCTAAAATCATGTTTAGCACTGGATAATGAAAAGAACAATCTAACAGAGCTTATCTTCCAACAACCCTGGCTCACACTTTTGTTATCAGCTCCTTGATGTAGAGAAATGGGAAGCTTATATCAGAATTTCCATGTTTGTTACTTGTGGTTGTTATAAATATGCACACATTAATCATACAATTTTACAGTAATTGAATAGAACAGGTCTTATTTCTATAATTAAGATTTTTTTCAGCCTGACCAGGTGGTGGTGCAGTGGATAGAGCTTCTGATTGGGATGCAGAGGACCCATGTTCAAAACCCTGAGGTCACTGGCTTGAGCACAGGCTCACCAGCTTGAGTGTGGGGTAGCTGTCTTGAGTGTGGGATCCTAGACATGACCCCATGGTTGCTGGCTTGAGCCCAAAGGTTGCTGGCTTGAAGCCCAAGGTTACTGGCTTGAACCCAAGGTCACTGGCTTGAGCAAGGGGTCACTTACTCTGCGGTAGCCCCCTACTCCCACCCCGGTCAAGGCACATATGAAAAAGCAGTCAATGAACAATGAAGACGCTGTAATGAAGAATTGATGTTTCTCATCTCTCTCCTTTCCAATCTGTCTGACACTCTCTCTGACTCTCTCTGTCTCTGTCAAAGAAAAAAAAAAAGTTCAGAGCTTAACAAGTTCTTTCTAACGTTTACAAGGTGCCAAGTAAAAGAAAAAAACACAGTCCAAATATTATACTATTTGTGTGTAGACATCTGGAGCATAGAATGCCACCTAGAACCAGCCCTGATGCCCAAACCCGTGCTTGTTACTCTATATCTGAAATTTTCAGGAAGGGAAAGAAATGGATAAATAACGCTGGCCTGTGTCGTGTGCGCCTTTCTCTTTCCCTATGGCAGCTGTCAGCATGGTTTCTTTCATGAGTACCTTCTAGTGGCAGTTTAGCTATCAACCTAACGACTAAACTAAAAATAGCTAACATTTTCAAATAAGTTAGAGCTAGGTAGAAAACCAATGTATACCTTCAGTCAGTCATATTTTTTTCCTGCTCTAAATCTTTTGACATGCAAAAAAGACAATAAGAATAAGATTTCATTTTGAATTGTTTGTACTAGGATAGCAAATGTCAAAAGTTTTGTTAACCTTGGCATATAGTCTAATAATAAATAAACAGTAATGTCTTTGTTTTTACCCTTAGTTTATAAAAAACATTTAATATAATATCACATATTTTAACTTTTTGAAAAGAAGAAAAAGGTATACTAAGGCATTAATCCTTTTTATTACTTTCTTCATTCAATATAGGACTTGAGTCCAGTGTTTCAAATGAAATAACAGAATATAAAACATTACAAATGAGCAATATATACTGACCACAAAAATTAGGGAATATTTCAAAATGAATATGAAGCAATAAAAAAGCATTTGATTTTTTTATTAAACAAGAATATCAGAAAAGCAAACGACAAGTCAAAGAAAATTGTTCAATTATGCAAATAAGATGCAAAACTAACTTTTACTTCATTGGTGAAAATGCACTATACAAAAGGCTGAAAGTACTGGAGTATCAACACAGTCCCTGATCTCCTAATTTTTGTGAGCTGTGTATATGAAAAAAATTTTGTTTATATTCATAGAAATTTTGTTTCTTCACCTAAAAACAAAATAATAGTTTAACATCATAGTACATTTGATCTAGACCAAAACATAAAATTAAGTTTTCAACAGTGGAAAGTTTTGATGCACAGAGTTTGAGTGACCTACCTCACATAGCAAGTTGGTGGCAGATTAGAGACAAAGCAGAAGTCACTTAACTTCCATTATTTGCTTTTCCCGCCAAACCTCCTGCTTCTCATCTTCTAAAGATGCTCAATAATTTACTAAGAAAGATGAACTAGAACATACTAATTCTCCTCAAAACATAATCCATGTTAATGGAATGTTTACAAATAAACTTTGTTTTTGTTCAAACCAACAAAAAGACACCAACGGAAGCAAAAATAAAATTAGAGCAACTACAAGGTAAATATTTATATTTTATAGCTTTTATGTATGTAGATGGTTGGCTGATATTTTGAAAGTGATGAAAATATCTCACACATGTGCCTGAGTAGTTTCTCTCCTTTCTCTCTCTCACATCACACACACTCACACACCCATGCACATGGCACAAGCACATGAGAAAAAAGAAGTGCAAAGCAGAACTATTATTAATTTTTTAATGACAAATGGGAGCTCAGGGGTCTTTTATCTTTGCACGCCATCTATATGACAGATTGGTATTTAATGTAGTTCAGGAAAATAAAACAAATCAAAGTAAAACATTTTTAATTAGTGGTTTAACTACGTGATTAATGATGTCTTTTTAAAGCAAATGCCTGTACCAGTAAATGAAAAACTCATTATTTCTAAAAGCTGGTTTTCTCTACTTAATGACTTCTTCTAATAGGCAGATAAATTGAACAACAACGTATGAAACCTATTAGCCTGAACATTTTCACAGGAAACAAAATTGAATGTTGTGTTGCAGGTTGTTGATCAGCTAATCTGAAAATAATGAAACAAACAACATTATACAAACACTTCTGTTGAAATAGCATGCAAACTAAACTTTTAACAACCACACAACAGAGTTGAGGCTTATTTCCACTGCAGAATAATCTGAAACTAAAATAAAAAGGATTTATGAAAAGATTAAATTAGCCCCTGAAAACACAATTCTGGTTGTGTTAATATGCTCTCCCATTTATTTAGGGAAAATTTCAACCCTGTTTGAAATGTCTAGAAAGTAAAATTTATCCCAGGAGAAGAGGTCATATAGGTCTTGAAATACGTGGTTAATAATTCTGGCAGAATTTAAAGCAGAGTTCTGCTCGAGTCAGTAGAACAGTGACCTTGTCAGGAAAATATGATAACCAAAGACTGGCCTCTAACTTTGTGTGATTCCAGCTTAGTCATTTCACAAATGAATGACTTTCAAGGTAGCCTGAACTTCACTGAGCCTCAGGTGGACCTACCTGTAAGTCAGAAATAATAACATTACCTATTTCAAAAGGTTATATTAAAGTATGAGGTGGTGTACATAAAGCATTTATTAAGTATTTGTTGTAGATACTATTTTCATAACAATAATTGTTGTTATACTAAATGCCAATAAAACGTGGTTATTATCTTCACCAAGTAATTGTGCTTACTACTTTGTAATAAGGCCCTAAAAGCAAAAATAGTACACCTGCTTCTTTCAAAACTTAACTGATTTTTCTTATTGTTTAAACAAATTAATTCTCAAGAAAAATTAATATGATTGTTTTCATCAGAGTTTTTCTAAGGTGGTCATGTATCATCTACGAGTACAGAAGTGGATGAAGTGCTTTAACTTTATGTTTTTGGGGAGGGAGCCATATGTTTATTTAGGGTAGGAGCGTATTTATTAAATATAACTTAATACACTATCCAATAACAAACTTTCTTATTGGAACTAATTATTAGTCTAAAAGTGTGGGAGTCCTCATCTTCTTTCTCCCTACCTACTGAAATTGTACTCACCCTTCAAGTACAAATACTATTTTTTTTCAAGACAAATAAATGCCAGTAAGAAAGGCAAATAGAGAATTATTCAATATTTTTCTCGCTGATGTAACAGGGAGTTGCTAGTACTTCTCTTAGGCTCTTCTTTCATCCTGTTCCTATTATAATTGACCACTGATGTGGACCATAGGCTGTGGGCTGAAATGACTTCCAAGTGTATCTCAAACCCCTCAGAGAGTTTGCAAGGACAGACATGATGTGGCTATTGGCTACTTCTCTAGCCTTTCCCTGTACCATTGTCTCTACTATTCATAGGTAGCTCACCACCACCTACCTGTGTCTGTCTCTGCCTAGAAGTTTTGTTGTTTTTTTTTCCCCTGGCTCTGCATGTGTCTGTTTTCATCCTTTCAGTTTCATTTCAAACATTGACCCTTAAGAGAGGCTTCCTCTGACCACATTTTTAAAGTACCAAAGCCACCAACATCTCTCATCTGGACTCTAACCAAAGCTTTAGAACTGGAATCCCAGTTGCTGTACCTAACTAGTATTTTCACTATTATAGCATCCAGTGTCATCATTTAAAAATTTGAATAGTTAATGGTAAACTCTTGAAAATGTGGTGGGTTTTCTTTTATCATTATGATTATGTTTTCTTCTCCTGACAATCCTAATTTATTTATCCCTTAAACAACTGCATAAGAGCTTATAAACGTCAATTCCTGAATAAAGTGTACACGTATTTGCACATGGAGCTATAGAAGCTATCGGAGTCTCTTTGAAGACTTAGCAAATTTAAGTCTAGCTGCTTTTCCCAAAGACAAATCAGGTGTGAAAATAAAATTTGAAATAGTAATTTATAATTTGATATTGCATAAATGTGTTATGTGCAGATCACCATGCAAAATAAAACTTTAAAAAACATGGGGTAATATTTCAGGAAGTGATAGGAAGGTTCAAATATAGTGCAAATAAAGTATTTTTCTATGTTAACTTTTCAAGGTTATGAAGAATAAATAGGGTTTTTGTTAGTTTTCCATTTGTTTTCTTATATTGCACTAAAACATAATGAGTAGTATGTCCAGCTATTATCGATCACAAAGTAGATTTAGACTACATGTCTGGGAAAAAATAGCTACATATCTAATGTGTCAACTTATCAAATATACAATACCTGTGTATAGGAAAATAAATGAAGAGTATAAGAAATACATGAGAGCTATTAATTTTACAAAGGAAACTAGTCTAACAAATTCACATTAACCTCTACACTAAAATACTGTGAAACCAATTTGTGTCCTGCCAGAGTTGTGTATCCAATATTCTCTTTAAAATTTAAATGTGTTCTCTAGCTTTTCTCCACAGACTCTAATATTAAAACTAGAAACCGTACATCATAATATTAAGTTTAATCTTGAACTCTATCTAGCTGTTGCTCACCTTTGGCTAAAGTGCAGCATGATATATAGTGAATGTATTTAAAAGTATTTTTAAATGTCCATTTGTTTTGTATGTAATTGGTGTGTCTAATTAGGTTCCCAGTGATATTACATAATTTACAGTAACTGTATCATACAACAGAAAATAAGTGTAAAATTCTTTGTTTATCTTGTGAACACAAGTAAACAATATTTTTGATGCAGTCATGGCAACATTAATCTACATAATAGCCAGAGTCTGACACAGAAATTATATCAGCAGGTGAATTTTCATAATCCTCTTTGTATGTTTAATATATGTATGCACATTTAAATGACAGTTTTCTAAGTGTTAGTCCAATTTTTGTCTCTGGGTTGAAAAAGCTTATACCATGGTACTGAAAAGAACCTTCTCTTGCTTTTTGATTTACCATAACTTCTTTCACAATTTCATTTCAATAATTAATTTGGGTTTGGGGAGTGGCACGACTTTTTGTAGTGAAAAGTCACTATGACATGTAGACTTGGTAATTTCTTTTGTATTTCTGCCAAGTTTGGGTTTATATATTTTAAGACTCAGAGATTTTAGAAATGAAACTTCTGAGCCCGGGCGGATTGGCTCCATGGTAGAGCGTTGACTTGGCATGTGGAAGTCCCAGGTTCGATTCCTAGTCAGGGTACAAAGGAGAGGTGCCCATCTGCTTCTCCACCCCTCCCCTCTCATCTCTCTCTCTCTCTCTCTCTCTCTCTTTCTCTCCCTCTCTCTTTCCCTCATACAACCATGGCCCGATTGAAGCAAGTTGGTTTTGGGCACTGAGGGTAGCTCCATGGTGTCTACCTCAGGCACTAAAAAATGGCTTCCATTGCAATGGAGCAAGGGTCTTAGATGGGAAGCATTGCCCCCTAGTGGGCTTGCCAGGTGGATCCCGGTGGAGGCACATGTGGGAGTCTATCTCTGCCTCCCCTCCTCTCACCAAATAAAAAAATAATAATAAAAATTAAAAAGAAAGTTTTAATTTCTGTACTAAATTATATGAAACTTCTAATGATACAAGGAGCTTGGAAAAATTTACTCTGATTTTAACATGGTAGTTTTATCTTCATTTTTTTATTCTACAAAATACTGTTTTATATATTCAATGTTTGCTTAAATATGTCCTCATAGTTATAGCATTGTTTGCTAATCATTGTTTTTACATATCAGACCTCTCAACTAAGATTACTTTTGGGGAAGAGAGAGGTGGCAATGTATTCTTTACTTAGGTTCTATGTGTAGCAAATATCCTGGTTTTTGTTTAAATGCAAATGCCATTAGTTTGCTCTCATGTCTAAAAGATGGTTTTCTTGATTGCCCAAGTCTTTGTTCATAGTTATTTTCTCTGCTAATTTTAAATTATTGTTTTATTATCTTCTTGTTTCTACCGAAATTTTAGCTGACAGTCCAGTGGTTATTCTTTTGATTGCAATCAGTCAATTGTCTATGGTTCGTTTTAAGAATTCTATGTCTTTGGAGATCTACAATTTCACTATGAAGTGTCTTTATGCATATAACTATTAGGATAGGCTAAGTCAATGCTTTTCAACTTCAGCACTGCTGACATTTTGGGCTGGACAATTCTTTGTGGAGGCTGTCCTTAACCTTGTCGGATATTTAGTAACAATTCATGGCCTCTATCCAATAGATCTTAGCAGCGGCTCTGCTACTCCCTCTCCTGATTGTCAACCAAAATGACCTATACACTGACAAATATCCCCTGAGAGCAAAATCACTCCCCATAGAGAACTGCTCAGGTAGCTTTAACTGCATTAACAACAACAAAAAGTCAGTATTTATCAATAGAATATAGCAACGAATGTTCGTATCCCCTCTATGCTACAGTTCATTGTGGGTTGACTATGGCTTTGCTCCATGTCATCATTTGTCTGGGATCCAGCCAGATGTTCAGTAATCACAGCAGATGAGCAGGAAGGCCTAACAAAACATATGCTTTTTCTTAAGGCTTCAGCTTATTAGAGACCCGTGTCACTTCTACCTCCATTTCATTAACTAAAGCACATTGCATTGCCAAGTTTAATATTAATTAGAAAGAGAAATGTTCCTCCTTATGAAAGTGCATGAAATATTTAAGAATAATAATACAGTTTCACACAAGGTAACTATGCTTTTGTTTGACTTCCTGAGTATGCAAATTATAGTATTTTATCACCCCTCAAATACTCTCTTCAAGTGCTTTCTTTATCATTCTTCTCTTCTAGAACTTCAGTTACTGGTCTAACAAACTTTCTAAAACCTCTTTGTCACTAACTTACACTCTTTAAGTTTTACATATGCTCATTCTTTGTATCACATTCTAAATATTATTAAATATTATTTGTTCACTCACCTTTCTCTAGCTATATTAAGATTCTATTTTTTATTGATTGCTCTTATTGTTTTCAATTAATCGCTCTTCAATTTATAATGTGCACATTTGACTTAATAAAGGTGCACATTAATTAATATGTTTTTGTTCTAAATAACACAAGGGGATTAGAATGTTATGATCCAGCTTTGTTATAATTTTTCCTGGTATGTTAGCTCTGTTTTTGTATTTAAAAATTCTATCTTTGCTTTTATAATCATTAAATTGTTATTACAGTTAATGTATTAACCAGCTTTATTTATTTTACTACATCTTTTTCTGGGTCCAGTGTTCTTTCTTAAGTTCATCCTTTAATGATTTTTTCAGCAAAATTCTATCAGTGATAATAATTTACCCTTGTGTTGAATATCTTTATTTTAGTTTCACTGTTGAAGGATATTTTAGGTTAATAGTTATTTTCTCTCAGTATTTTCAGGATCATATTTTTTTCTGCACTCAATTTTTGCTACTGTGGGATTTTTCAAATTATAATTCCTATGATTTATTGTTTAAAATTGTGATTTATCATTGCGCATTTTAATATTTTTATCTTCATCTTTGTTTTATTTATAATGTATCTCAAGGCCTGTTTGCTGATCAAGATTTAATTTTTTATAATCTGAGAATTATTTATGAGTCTGAAAATAATCATCTATTATTTTTTCTAATTTTGTTTCTTCTTTTTAAAATAATTTTTTAAAGATTTTATTTAATAGTGTTAGAAAAGAAAGAGTGGTGAGAAACGGGAAGCATCAACTCATAGTAGTTAGTAGTAGCTGCTTCCTGTATGTGACTTGACCAGGCAAAGCCCGGAGTTTTGAGCTGGTGCCCTAGCATTCCGGGTTGATACTTTATCCACTGTGCCACCACAAGCCAGGCTAACTTTGCTTCTTCTTTATTCTCATTTGTCTCTCCTTTGAAACTCCCATGACATAAATGTTACTTTTGTCTTAGTCTACCTTTGATATCTCAACCTCTTTATACTTTTCAATTTCTGTGTGGTTTTATTTTCTGTTCTCAATCAACAGAAAGATCCTTATACAGTAAAAAAACAAACAAAAACATTTTAACAGGTTATAAACAGGGACAAATAAATATAGCACAAGTTTAAATATGTATATAAGGAAATGTTTTCAGTATCAGACAAATTATGAAAATATCCTTTCAATGACAAAGACAAAAAAAACTTGTTTTTAAAGTAAGAATGTTAATAACTTTGAGAATAAAGCACATGATTGTTCTTTTGTTCAAAAATATATATTCCAAGCAGCAAGATGGCGATGGAGTAGGCAGACATACCAACTTCCACCTCCCAGAACCAAAGTGGATTACAAACTAATTTTAAAAACCATCATCTGGAAAAACTAACTTTGGACTAAACTAAGAGGACTCTAACCAAGGAACACTGAAGAAGCCACACTGAGACTGGTAGGAAAAGTGGAAACACAGAGAGGGCTGCCCACCTCCCCGGAGCGAATGGCAGCTGGGAGAAGCTCGCGTGGCAGGAAGTAAGTTTAGCGGAGAAGAGAGGGTCCTGAGCCCCACAAACAAAGTCCCAGCCTGAAGCACCGGAGCCTAGATGAGGCGTATGGACAATATTTAGCTGGAAACAAGTCAGGTTACTGTTTGTGAGAAAGAGACTGATTTCTCAGACCCAGGATTCTTCTTAAAGGGACAGCACAGAAAACCTCTTTCACAACCACCCACCCGGGGCTCCAGGGGACAGGGAGAGAGGAAAGGACCGGAATAGCAGGAAGAGAGTGTAATCTAGGAAGCACAGGGAGAATCATTTTGAGAGACAGCCACGCTAACCCCTGGGCTGAGTCACTCCCCAAATCTGAAGCGAATATTTCTCCTGGAAACAGCAATACCAGCAAAGGGAAGCAGGATATCAGCAAAACAAGCTCTCCCACAGCACTCAGAGCAGAGTCGCTTAGAAGGAGGGAGCTTTCAGGACTACATTGGTGAGTGTTAGGGTTTGAGCTACAGTGCTCCCACCCACATGGCTGAGGGCTCACCAGAGGGCGGGAAGTGGCGGGATGTGGAAGCGTGGTTCCGTCCGCAAGGGCAGAAGCCAGCCAGCCATGACTGAGGCCAGGGTTTAAGCTCAGTCTTGCCCACGGGAGCAGAGGGGATGTGCAAAAGTGGTCAGGCCCATCTGCCAGTCGGCCTACAATCCTCCCTGCAGGGGGGAAAGGTGGGAGCCCCAGAAGAGGCAGAGACCCACTGCTGAGCAAGGGCACTGACACACTGACTTGCCTGGCCCATGGAACCGAGGTTTGCGGGCCTGACACACAATCCGGTACCTCCCACAGGGGTGGGGTTAAAGCCCAGAACAGGCAGAGTCCCATGACTGAGTGTGGGCATGCAGCCAAGCTCGGCCTGCAGAGCAGAGGCTTGCAGCCCACCCGAGCAGGCTCCTCCTACAAGGGTGGGGTGAAAGCCCAAAATAGGCAGAGACTCGCAGCTGAGCAGAAATGCTCACCCTTGCCTGCAGTGCCAAGGCTTGCGTCCCAGGCACAGGGCATAACCCCACCTGCGGGGGCAGAGTGAAGGCCAATGCCACGAAGGCTTGTAGACCTGGCACGGTGATCACAGCCTCTCCCTTAAAGGAGAGGCGGAACCTGCAGCAACAGCCCCAGGAGGCTGGCACCAGCAACGCCCATACCCAAATGCCCTAGACAGCAGCGGCAGAGGGGGTGGCAGGCCTGCTACAGACCACACCTAAGAAACACAGAGTTCACACCCATTGGACTTCAGTAGCCATAACCATCTTATACACAGATAAAATGGGAAGGCAGAGAAATGAAACACAAATACATCAAGAGAAATCCCCAGGAAAGGACCTGAATGAGTCAGATATAACCAAATTATCAAATGCAGAGTTTAAAATAATGATTGTTAGAATGCTCAAAGATCTTAGAACAGCCTGACCAGGTGGTGATGCAGTGGATAGAGCATTGGACAGGGATGTAGAGGACCCAAGTTCAAGACCCCGAGGTTGCCAGCTTGAGCACAGGCTCATCTGGTTTGAGCATTTCTCACCAGCTTGGACCCATGGTTGCTGGCTTGAGCAAGGAGTTGCTTGGTCTGCCGAGGGCCCGCAGTCAGGGCACATATGAGAAAGCAATCAATGAACAATTAAGGTGTCACAACAAAAAACTGATGATTGATGCTTCTCATCTCTCTCCATTTCTGTCTGTCTGTCCCTATCTATCCCTCTCTCTGACTCTCTCTTTCACTGTAAAAAAAAAATCTTAGAACAACAATAGGTAGTCATTATGAACACCTAAATAAAGACATAGCAATTATAAAAAAGGACATTGAAAAAATACAAAAGAATCAGTCAGAAATGACAAATACAATATCAGAAAGACCACAATGGAAGGAATTAGAAGCAGCATGGATGAAGCTGAGGATAGAATTGGTGAGTTAGAGGACAAGATAAATGAAGGTACAGAAGCAGAGAAGAAAAAACAAAAGAGTCTCAAAAAGTCTGAGGAAACTCTAAGAGAGCTCTGTGACAACATGAAGAGAAGTAATATCCACATCATAGGGGTTCCTAAAGAAGAAGAGAAAGAACAGAAGATAGAGACTTAGTTCAATTATATCATAGCTGAAAACTTCCCTAAATTAATGCAGGAAAAAGTTTCACAAGTTCAAGAAGCACAAAGAACTCCATTAAAGAGAAACCCAAAAAAATCTAAACAAAGACACATCATAATTAAAATACCAAAGCTAAGTGATAAAGAGAAAACATTAAAAGCTGCTAGAGAAAAAAGGCTATCTATAATATAGGTGATAACCTATATTTGTAGGTGGTAACCTATAAAGGAGCCCTCATTAGGATGATGTTCGATTTCTCAACAGAACACTGAGGCCAGAAGGGAATGGCAAGAAATATTCAAGGTAATGCAGAACAAGAGCCTACAACCAAGACTACTTTATCCAGCAAGGCTATCATTTAAAATTGAAGGAGAAATAAAAAGCATCCCAGACAAAAAAAATCAAGGAAATCACTACAACCAAACCAATACTGCAAGAAATGCTAAGGGTCCTGTTATGAACAGATCAAAGGGGAAAAAGAATATAGGAAAAGAGGAATACAGCTTTAAAAAATAAAATGGCAATAAACAACTACATATCAATAATAACCTTAAATGTAAATGGATTAAATGATCCAATCAAAAGACATAGGGTAGCTGCATGGATAAGAAAACAGGACCCATACATATGCTGTCTACAAGAGACACACCTTAAAACAAAAGATGCACATAGACTGAAGGTAAAAGGATGGAAAAAAAATATTTCATGCAAACGGAAATGAAAAAAAAGCTGGGGTAGCAATACTTATATCAGACAAAATGGACTTTAAAACAAAGGCTATAGTAAGAGATAAAGAAGGTCACTACATAATGATAAGGGAGCAATCCAACAGGAAGATATAAACATTATAAATATCTACGCACCTAATATAGAAGCTCCTAAATTTATAAAGCAGACTTTGATGGATATAAAGGGCAATATCAACAGCAATACCATAATAGTAGGGTGTGAACAAGTCCTGCCGAGGGTGAGGATGACAGAGAAGCAAAAACCCGACTCCAGGGAACAGATTCAATGATGCAGATCCACTTTATTCAGGAAGTAAGCTAGCTTATATACATGGGTTCAGCCAATAGGATGTTACAGCATGTCCTTCACAGCCAATGGCTGAAAAGATCAGGGAGCTGCATGGTTGGCACTAAGTCACTTCCTTATAGTGGGTGAGCTTTCTTCCTGGTTATGCCCAGGAGGCTTCTGGGAGCTGGAAACAGCATTAAATCAGCAGCTGCTGCTAGCAATGTGCTCTGCTCTCAACCCACATTAGGGGATTTCAAAACCCCACTAACATTACTAGATAGATCCTCAAGAAAGAAAATTAACAAAGAAAAGGCAGACTTAAAGGACACATTTCATCAATTGGATTAAATAGATATATTCAGAACTTTTCACCCTAAAGCAGCAGAATATACATTCTTTTCAAGTGCTTACAGTACATTCACTAGAATAGACCACATGTTAAGGCACAAAAGCGGTCTCAACAAATTTAAGAAGATTGAAATCATATCAAGCATTTTCTCTGATCACAATGGCATAAAACTAGAAATCAACCACAACAGAAAAACTGAAAAATACTCAAACACTTGGAAACTAAATAGCATGTTATTAAATAACAAATGGGGTAACAATGAGATCAAAGAAGAAATAACAAAATTCATAGAAACAAATGATAATGAGCATACATCAACTCAAAATTTATGGAACACAGCAAAAGCAGTCCTGAGAGGGAAGTTCATAGCATTACAGGCATACCTTAAGAAGCAAGAATAAGCTCAAATAAACAACTAAACCCTGTATCTAAAAGAACTAGAAAAAGAACAGGAAGTATAGCCCAGAGGTAGTAGAAGGAAGGAAATAATAAAGATCAGAGTGGAAATAAATGACATACAGGCTAATGAAACAATACAGAGGATCAATGAAACCAGTAGTTGGTTCTTTGAGAAGGTAAACCAGATCAATCAACTTTTTATAAGTCTCATCATGAAAAAAAGACAGAGGACTCAAGTAAATAAAATTAGAAATGAGAGTGGAGAAATAACAACTGACACAACAGAAATACAAAATATTGTAAGAAAATATGATAAAGAACAGTATGCCAAAAAATTAGACAACCTAGATAAAATGGACAAATTCCTTGAAACATATAATCTTCCAAAAATTAATCTGGAAGAATCAGAAAACCTAAACAGACTGACTACAACAAATGAGATCGAAACAGTTATCAAAAAACTCCCAACAAAGAAAAGTCCTGGGCCCAATGGCTCCACAAGTGAATTCTACCAAATATTCAAAGAAGAAATAACTTCTGTCCTTCTCAAGCTTTTTCAAAAAATTCAAGAGGAAGGAAGATTTCCAAGCTTCTTTTATGAGGCAAGCAAAATTCTGATTCCAAAACCAGGAAAAGACAACACAAAGAAAGAAAATTATAGGCCAATAACCCTGATGAATTTAGATGCTAAAATTCTCAACAAAATATTAGCAAACAGGATCCAACAATATATGAAAAAAATCATACACCATGATCAAGTGGGATTTATTCTGGGGGGGCAAGGCTGGTACAAAATTTACAAATCAATCAATGTGATTCATTACATAAACAAAAGGTAGGAGAAAAACCACATGATATTTTCAATAGATGCAGAAAAAGCATTTGATAAAATCCAGCACCATTCATGATCAAATTCTCAGAAAGTGGGAATACAGGGAACATACCTCAACATGATAAAGGCCATCTATGACAAACCCAGGGCCAAAATCATACTCAATTGGAAAAAATTAAAACAATATTCTTAAGGTTAGGAACAAGGCAGGGGTGCCCCCTTTCACCACTCTTATTCAACATAGTCCTGGAAGTCCTAGCCACAGCAATCAGACAAGAAGAAGAAATAAAAGACATCCAAATTGGAAAAGAAGAAGTAAAACTATCATTATTTGTAGATGATATGATATTGTATATAGAAAACCCTAAAGTCTCAGTAAAAAAACTACTGAACCTGATAAATGAATTCAGCAAAGTGGCAGGATATAAAATCAATACCCAGAAATCAGAGGCATTTTTATATACCATCAATGAACTGTCAGAAAGAGAAATTAAGGAAACAATTCCCTTCACTATTGCAACAAAAAAATTAAGTACCTAGGAGTAAATTTAACCAAAGAGATTAAAGACTTGTACTCAGAAAATTTTAAAACATTGCTAAAAGAAATCGAGGAAGATACAAATAAGAGGAGACATATACCATGCTCTTGGTTAAGAAGAATAAACATCATTAAAATGTCTGTATTACCCAAAGCAATCTATAAATTCAATGCAATAACAATTAAAATACCAATGACATACTTCAAAGATATAGAACACATATTCCAAAAATTTATATGGAACCAAAAAGAATATGAATAGCCTCAGTAATCTTGAAAAGGAAGAATAAAGTGGGAGGTATCACACTTCCTGATACCAAGTTATACTACAAGGCCATTGTACTTAAAACAGCCTGGTACTGGCATAAAAACAGGCATATATAGATCAATAAAACAGAACAGAGAACCCAGAAATAAACCCACACCTTTATGGACAACTGATATTTGACAGAGAAGGTAAGAGCATACAATGGAGTCAAGACAGCCTCTTTAACAAATGGTGTTGGGAAACTGGACATCTACCTGCAAAAAAATGAAACTTGACCACCAACTTACACCATTCACAAAAATAAACTCAAAATGTATAAAAGACTTAAATGTAAGCCGTGAAACCATAAGCATTCTAGAAGTAAACATAGGCAGTAAGCTCTTCGACATCTCTCGCAGCAATATATAATATTTTCCGACTTATCTCCACGGGCAAGTGAAATAAAAGACAGGATAAACAAATGGGACTATATCAAATTAAAAAGTTTTGCACAGCTAAAGACAATAAGAACAGAATAAAAAGACAAACTACACAATGGGAGAACATATTTGACAATACGTTTGATAATGGGTTAATAACTTGTAAAACTCAGCACCAGGAAGACAAACAATCCAATCAAAAAATGAGCTAAAGAAATGAATAGACACTTCTCTAAAGAGGACATACAGATGGCCAACAGGCATATGAAATAATGTTCAACATCACTAATCATTAGAGAAATGCAAATTAAAACCACAATGAGATATCACCTCACACCAGTCCGAATGGCGCTCATCAACAAAACAACACAGAATAAGGGCTGGCGAGGATATGGAGAAAAGGGAACCCTCCTGCACTGCTGGTGGGAATACAGACTGATGAAACCACTATGGAAAACAGTATGGAGATTCCTCAAAAATTAAAAATCAAATTGCCTTTTGACCCACCTATCCCACTTTTACAAATATACTCCAAGAGCACCATAGCACTGGTTCAAAAGAAGAAATGCATACCCATGTTTATGACAGCATTGTTCACAATAGCAAAGATCTGAAAACAGCCCAAGTGTCCAACAGTGGATGAGTGGATCAAAAAGCTTTGGTACATATATACTATGGAATACTACTCAGCCATAAGAAATGATGACATCGGATCATTTTCAACAACATGGATGGACCTTGATAACATTATACTGAGTGAAATAAGTAAATCAGAAAAAAACTAAGAACTATATGATTCCATACACAGGGGGGACATAAAAATGAGACTCAGAGACATGGACAAGAGGGCGGTGGTTACGGGGACTGGGGGAGGGAGGGCACAAAGAAAACCAGATAGAAGGTGACGGAAGACAATTTGACTTTGAGTGATGAGTATGCAACATAATCAAATGTCAAAATAACCTGGAGATGTTTTCTCTGAACATATGTACCCTGATTGATTAATGTCACCCTATTAAAATTAATAATAATAAAAATACATACATATATTCCTGTAGTTTTTCTGTTAAGAAAAATTCTGATTACGATGGTAAAGCATAACAAGTAACTTTATAAAAAATAGAAAAGGTCTAATAATATTCCTAAGCTTTGTAATTTTTCTATTAGATTTGTGACTTCTTACTTACTATATTTTCATCATCATACCCCTTGAAATAAAAAAGCAATAATAACAAGAACAGTTTTCAATAGTTCCTTTTATTCACCCTTGAAATATTCCTACAATAATCACTGTGGTTTTAGCCTTGAAGATACCAACCAAACTTAAGTACATGTTCATCTGATTCTTTTCTTTACAGCTATGCCATTTCATTCTTTCTTCCTTTTCACTGGGACTTCTCATAAGATAAGTCTCAGCTTTGTTGCAAGAGGATTGTTTTTCTACTAATCAATAGAAAAAATGAGCAAGTTTAAACCTTTGACCTTCAGAACTGAAAAATAGCAAAACACATTTTTTTTTTTCTGAACCAAAAGAACTGAAACCATTAGTGGCTAATGCTCTGTGCCAGGGAAAGTGTAGACAAAACTGAACAAAGGGAAGCCACACTGGAAAATTCAGTTCACTAAAAGAAAACTTAGGTCAAGATATTTTATGTGGATAAATAACTCTGATGGTTGTAGAGGATTTTCTATTTTATGTGGAACAGTCTCCAAACAAAATGCCTGAAAATTTACTATAATAAACATGTTACCAAACTTTCCACATAGCTACAATAAACACTTCTCTTTCTCAATATTTCTAAAAACAGCAGCAAGCATTGACTGAGAATGTATGGTGGTCAAGGTCACAAATCATGCTTATGCTAAACATACCTAAGTGGGTTTGGAGCAGAAATATTTTTAAAGAACAAAAGAAGAGAGGGCTATATGTACTTCTATATAATGGATAGTGTAATTAATGTTAATGAAGTCCAGAGAGAGGTATAGACTGAAAGAAATTTCTTCACCTTCCTATAATGTTAAAAGAGAAATTTCCACCCAAATGATCATTTTTCTCTCCTTTGTTTTGATAATGGGAAAGGTGACTTTGAAATCACATAAACTATGCATTAATCAGAGCTGAACATCAAGCTACCCTACTAACATTTAATTGCTTTTCTTTTCTATAGACTTGGAGACTAGGCATGTCATTGCAGCACATCAAAGAAAATATGTAGGTAAGCGTGGTTTAAAATGATGTATCTATGAGTGGGGGGCTTTAGGGGGCTGGTGGGTAGGGGTGGGACTGCGCTAAAAAAGAAAAATCTCATGGACATGGGTAAAAGTGTGATTGTGAGGAATAAGTGGTGATGGAAGGAGATTTGACTTAAGGTAGTGAACACACAAGGCAGTGTGCAGATGATATGTTGTGGAATTGTGCACCTAAAACTTGTATAATTTTGTTAACCAGTGTTGGCCCCAAAAAATAAAAAAATAAATAAAAAGCTTTATTCTAATATAATGTTATATTAAAAAGTTGTTATTAATACTTGGCCATTTGAAAAAGCCAGATCCTCTTTCTTACTAAACTTGTCATAGAAATTGCATCTCTGTTCTGTAGCTCTCTAAGGGACCGGCAGCTGGTTTCTACGCAAGATAAGAATATCCCCCATTAAGGCCCGAAGTCCAATCAGAGATGACTCAGAAACAAGCCTGGAGCTTGAGGCTTTACCTCCATACTTCTCCGACTCAAAGAGAAACGGGTTTTTCTGCATCTGGCCTTTCCTTTGTCTCTCCTGCTCACTCTGGCAACCTGGGTGAGAAAGATGGAAGATTGACCCTTCCGCTGGTGGTTCCCCTAATATATTGTAACAATTGTAGAAATGGAAAAACTAGGAATCACATCCTATACAGTTTTAGCCATAACAAGCAGCATTGTGTAAGCAGGAGAAAAATAAAACTTCAGGAAACAGTCTTTTACTGGGAAAAACCATCCTGAGATAACCCCATTCTAAACTGCTCAATTACACTAATAGAGGAATTTAAGAGAAACAAAACATTAACACTGATTACAGCATCACTAGAATATGCCACAAATTGTATATTGAAGTTCCCCTGGAGGATGTCATCTCTCTCAGGCCTGTAAAATAGCTTAAGCATTTTAATGCTAGTGCATTCTAAAGTTCCAGATGACAGCTGCAGAGCCAACATTTTAAAGAGATCAGAAAATTTATGCTACACAATGGTCACAGCTGGACCCATCGATCAAACTGTTTTTGCTCCAATGAGATTCAGTAGCTGTTAGATAATTAAACAGTGTATGTTCTGGACTTTAGGCTTTTAGCCAGGGGAGCTAGAGTTGGAAGAAAGCAAAAAATGTCAAGCTTTTCCTGTTGCTTTAGGCTCAGATGAAGATTTTTAAAGCCCTCCATGATTCTATGACATTTAATAGTGCCTGCATTCGGAACTGTATCCTACAGCTGTCGTCAGCTATATTGGTTATGAAAATGAAGAGCAGTTAAATGTATGTTGAAATTGAATTAAAATACTAATATTTACCCCTGTGAAAGCCGAGTGGTGAGGATCAGTAGGAAGAGTTTCTCCTTTCTTCAGAAGCAGAGTCCAAAGAGACAGAAAGCCACAGATTCTGGGACCTCAGGTGTGAGGGACATCTACTACTCTGTATTTATGGGCAATATGTCAGTTAAAATGTTTTACAGTGTAAGAGACAGAAAACCCTCATTTTCATGGCTCAAATTATGACATTGTATTGTAATCAGAATTATAAAAATTCCTACATAAAAGCATGACAGAGCTAAGTCCAAGAAAAGCTCCAAGTTCAGTACACTCAGGTCTTCAGTTCTGCTTTCCTGAGGCTGCCTTGGCTCTGCTTTCCTGCTATTTTGTCTTGTTTCTGGCCAACACTTCTTAACACTGTCTGTGTGCTAGCCTTTGTTTATGTGCCTTAGATGTATTTTAATTCACGTGATCCTCACAATAGTCCTATGAGGTATACCTCTTATTATTCTTATTTTTACAAATGAGGAAACTTTAGCTCCATGTGTATGGAGTCCAGAAAGAGGTATTCAAAATATTTTATAGAATTGACACTCTTACTACCCATTTTACAGAGAAGGAAAATGAGGCACAGAGATTAACTAGCACAAGACTACTGGGTAGCAAGTGACAAGAGTTGGAAGTTGAAACCAGCATATAGACTCCAAAACCTCTATTCTTAACCTCTGGTCTGTCTGACCTCATTGTGGTGAGATGGGCCAATAGTTGCAAGAATTCCTTCATAAGTGATCGTGTCTAAGGGCAGAGGAGGAGCTCACTACCTTGTGTTTATTTTTAAGAGCCCCCCCCCTTTGCCATAGCTCCCCTGCAGACTTTCACTCAGGTCTCTCTTGCCAGAATCATCACAGTTGCCTGACCTGAACCATCATCAGCAAGTGCAACAGGACCACTGTGATGGGCTCATACTCTCCCAATGCGCCCCATGGGGGTGGGAAGCAGCCAGATTCTCCTGAAGTCTCCTGAGGAAGGAAAACCAGGACAACATGTCCCTGCAAGCAAGGACACAGGACAGTAAATATGGACTCAACAACTAATGGTGTCTGCTATAAAACCATAAAATTCAGTTTCAAAAATATTGAGCCTGACCAGGCAGTGGCACAGTGGATAAAGCATCAGACTGGGATGTGGAGGGCCCAGGTTCAAAACCCTGAGGTCACCAGCTTGAGTGCGGGTTCACCTGGTTTGAGCAAGGCTTACCAGCTTGAGCCCAAGGTCACTGGTTTGAGCAAGGGGTCACTCGGTCTGCTGTAGCCCCTCACTCAAGGCACATATGAGAAAGCAATCAATGAACCACTACGGTGACACAATGAAGAATTAATGCTTCTCATCTCTATCCTTTCCGGTCTGTCTCTTCCTATCTGTCCCTCTGTCTCTGTCACAGAAAAAAAAAAAAAAAAAAGAATGTTGAAATACAGAATGAATACATGAAATTAACAATCCTTAGCTTTAGCCCTCCCTGTGGGATTTCAAATTATAAAGTCATTATGCTAGATATTCACCAGAGAAGAAAAATGCCTAGAACAAATTCATTCCCCCCTTGAGCACCTCTTATATAAGAAATTCATTCTTCCTCTGACAAATATTTGTTGAAAACCTTCTATGTACGATTTTTCTAGTGCTAGAGATGGAATTATAGACAAACAGGCATAGTCAACTTTGTGGAATTTACATTGTAGTAGAGGAAAGACTTAATTTGTAATGCACACATAAACGTCATAATAGTAAGGTAAGGGACCAGAGAAGAATTGGAGTGAGGTGGGAGATATTTTATATAATAAGATGGTCCAGCAAAGCTTCTCAGATGAGGTGACATTTAGATAAAGGCTTAAATGACATGGAGGAAAGAAAGAGGCGACTCGACAGTGTTCAGCATCAAGGCTCTGAGGTCTGACTGCGTTGGCTCATACCCAAGTGCTGCCATTCAAGTGCACGTACATCGCACCTTCATGCCCAGGCTCCTCAACTGTAACCTTGGGACAACACAGAAGTTTTCTGGGAAGACTAACTGAGCTAATACATTTCCCAATGCTTGTGCTACAGAGTGCTTGGGACATTGCGAGCACTCACTAAATGTCAGCTATTGTTATTGTCTCAGAAACAGCAGTCCAATTAACAACAGGTTACCCTCAGAAGTTTATTGGGGAACAGAAGCCAAGGTGAGGTTCTCGGGCAGTGAAAGCCAAGTGAACAAGTGGAAAACATGGCAAGGCAGGAGGTCTGACAGGGAGGCAGGGGCTAGCTCACTCTCATTAGTACATCCCAACTCCAGCTCTACTTTGAATTATCTTCAGATGAATTCAATATGAATCTTTGAGAATAAAGGTCAAGCATTAGATTCTGGAGGTCAGTCATAAAGGTATACCACTGACACGGGATTTGTATGCTGAAGAAATGAACTTGAATTCTATTCGAAAAGAAAAGAATTGTCTTTTCGAATGTTTGGGGTGGGTATCCTGACAACTTCCACCTTCAATCTCATTTCTGCATAAAAACTCTTAATTATTTTTCAAAGAAATCACATTCTCTTAGATTAGAAAACACCTATGCAATTCTCTCTTTCCTCTGACACTTTTCTTTACCTCCTCATAACATGGACATCATAGATTGCGTTGTGTTGTATGCATGCCTTTCATTCCCCACTAGAAGGTAAATTCTTCAGCAGCAGTAAACCATATGTCTTCAGTGTCTTGTATATAAGATACAAAAATATGTTTTTAAAGAATGAACTTAAGGACTTTTCATAAAAACCAAAAGCTGATATCAGCTCAACAAAGACCCAAATGTTAAGCAATAAAAAAACAAAGAGAGCAAAGATAGTTTCATCAGTTTACAACTCCTTAAAATTGGAAATTCGTAGAATGTAATGGTGCAATCAAGGACAGAAATATGCATATAAAAAAAATGTCAACTACGTGTTCTAAGTGTGATTTTTCTCCAGCAAGTTAAATGAAGAGACATATACATAATCAAGTTTCTAGCATCATATAGTGATGTTACAAAAGGCAATGGATTCCATTTTGAAGTAATTTCAAAAGTGTCAGGAAAAATCCTGGGAAAATGGGATCCCTTCATTCAGACTGATATAAGACAGAACAGTTTGAAGACTTTAAGTGTTCTTTGTACTTAATAGAAGAAACTGCCCCTAGTTTTCTGTGCTCAATTTATATTTATTTATCAAATATTATCTTAATTTCATGATTGTGATAGACATCTTGTTTGTCATTAAATTCACAAATGGAGGTATATTGAAGGGGAAAGAAGGAAAAATTAGTTTGGGGGCTTCTAAAGTGTTTTTCAATGTAATAAAGAAGAAAAAAATTAGGTTTTCTGTCTCACAAACAGAAGTGAACTCCATGTGCAACAAAGGCAATCACTACATGGGAACTCACCTTGAACAGCAGTCTACAAACAAAATAAAAGTTAAAAATTGCCTTGTAAGTTCAGAGCTGGAAGAGCATTTAAATGTCTGGCCAACTTTAGTTCACAACGTGATATATAGTTCTCTTGGGTGCAGACTGTCAAACCGAGTTAGTGTCGATGAAAAAAAATAGGAGATGGACTTTCAGATGTTCTCATTCAGCTACAAAGAAAAATAAAGTTCAAAGAGCTTTTACCCACTGAGCTTTTCAAATAACCACTCAGTAGGATGGACATAGTACTGAGCTTAGAATAGAAGGCTCACGGGAATACTCAGAGAACTTGAAATCTATCATCATTTTTTAAAGTGAATCCAGGCAATTGCTTCTGTCCTCTTACTTCCAAAGAGTAAACAAGTGCTAAACATAAAAGAATTACTTCACTCACATGGTCACTTACCTGGTGAAGTGAATTTAGAATAGATGCTCTTAAGCAGCTTTTAAATAACAAACTCTGCATCGATCAACTGATGTTTTCCCTTCCCTCTTCATACATATTGTCCATTGTTGGCCCTGGCCTTTGACCTCTGAACTTCACCTTCTACAGGCATTAGGTCAGAAATAGTATCACAAATGGCTCTTAAAGTTGGAAGCAGGAGCATTTAAGATGACCCAATTTGGGGGGTAACTTTTGTCCTCTGGACAAATAACAAAACCTAGACTCCCTGTGGTGAAATGCAAATGTAAAACTGAGACTCAAATTTTCTTAAATTCAAATTTTGGCAAACTATACTTGCATACATTGTTCATTGGTAACCATGACAATTTCCATTTGCCAAATTCAGGCATGGATACAGCATCTGGCAGTTAAATATTTTGAGCTATTTCATTTCGGATGGTCCTCTGACCAGCAACTTAATATCAGAATATCACTGTTTTTGTCAATAAAGTAGGTTCTGTAGTATTCTTTGAATGTATTTCTTGTTTATGGACTATTACAAAACATCTGTTCTTATGCTTTGTAAAAACAGAATAGAAAACAAAAATAAAAGTGTTGATACTTATAAGAAGTGTAGTCTCAAAGACTTAAGAAGGATGGATAAAGTTAAGCTGGTCGTCTGCCTAATAAGGGATCTCATCTGGCCTTGTTAGCCAACCATGAGTACAATTGAGAAAGTAGAGATCAAAGTGTAGACATTTATGCAATCCTGAAAATACATCTTCAAAGCTTGGACCTTAAAACTTCCAGGTTTAATTAGAAATTTAATCTACTTTTTGTTATTGGCTAGAAAGTTGAGTTAATTAAACCTCTCAACTTAGAATATAATATTCTAAAGTCTGTATCGGTCTTTGTTTTTATTAGTTTTCTTCCTCTTCAACTCAGATGCCTTTCTGTGTGTTGATGAGAGACTAATGCTTTGCCTACTGCTGTGCAATGAGGTATTTACTGGTTGGAATAATTCCCAGGTAATTTAAATTGTTACCAATATGCAATTGGAAAAAATAAACTCCAAATTCATATAAATGTTAAGGCTAAAAGTATGAAGTTTTAAGGGATAGAATTACTAAATATCAGTAGTATAGAAGAAATGTCCCTGATTGCTTCCAAAGGGGAAGATAGTAAAATAAAGGATCAAAAAAAAATATTAGAAGTCAATCCAGTCCTAGTGCCCATGAAAAATCAATATAATTTTAAGTAAACTTGGGCCAAATATGAATGTACTGGTTAATATTTAATTAAATGCTGAGCACAGAGTCAAATAGAAATTCTCAAACTGAGAAATCTATTTCAGAGAACATAAGAGAAATAAGACTATCAAAAAAAATTAACCTGTGATTTTAGGATCTCAGAATTCCTAAGATGGGAAAATCTGAGTAAGCCACTCCGTCAATGCTTGCCTTCAAAATTGTTCTAACATCTCCAGCATTAGATGGAGGACTGAGAATGGCTGATGGGCTTCAGAACAGGGAGGTCTTGGTGGTCTTGCTGAAATGCATTCCTTCTGTGCAGTGGTAGGTGTGAAAAAATAAAATAAAATCTCAAACATCAAAAACATTTTAAAAGACTACCTTTCTGCCTAACCCTTCATCTTGCTTCGTCCTTCTCCACCACTTGCTCCTCAAAATGGAAATTGAAACCTCAGAAATCAGAACCAGAAGCAAACAGCAAAGAAACCAGTCATTCAAAGTGAAAATGTGTCAAGAGAGAAGGCTTGAGTCACATCCAGATGGCAGTGTGCCACGAAATGCTAACAGAACTACTTATTTGCAGCGGAGAGGGAGAACAGGCAGTGTATATAACGACGTGTTAACATCTGTCTGTGAATGTCATCTCTATGGCACCGGAGTACACCACCCACACAATGGGCATTTACCGTAAAGGCAAGACTTGATACTTTTTAATAGGGAATTAGTATTTGAACTGATAAAGAAGCATCACATACATTTAACAAGTCCAATTAGAGTATACCATACTTAGAGAATGACTTTCATACTAGATTAAATGTGAGGGGAAAAAAAAGACACAGAGGGACTTTTAAAGCAGTTTGTCCAACCAGGCACCACTGTTGGTGACAGTGGAGAGCAGTAGGGTAAGCACTGGGTTGACATCATAGTTACCTAAATTTAATTCCCAATCCATCATTTATTTTCTGTGTGTGTCTGAGTAAGTTATATAACTTCTCTCAGCTTCAGTTTCATTGTTTAAATGAGGAGAATTAAGGCAACCATTGTAAGAATGAATAAGAGAATGAATATTGACTCAGCAAATTACCTACCTGTTAATGTACAATCAACACATTAGGTTTCTTTCTGCTTTCTTTATTAAAATAGTCTCCATTACTTTGATCTAAAGTCATAATTGTTTATCCATTGTAAAAGCAGATTATTGAGGCTATAAATCAAGATGGCTTTATTTTTTCTAGTCCTTATTTCAGCTATATTCACTTAAATCCTCTTTCCCATCCCTGAATCTTGTCTCAGGCAGATTTTATAACTTTCTAAATACCTTTTCTTTTTGAAATTTGGTCCAGTCCAAGTTGCAGTCCAGTCTCATATCTAATTCAATGCTTTCCCTTTCGCCATCTCCAGCTAAGATTGTGAAATGGCCAACTCTTTCACTGCATCCCTCATGTCCTTGGAAACGTCAGGCCCTGGATCACCATGATCAAGATGGAATGTCGGGGGAAAGGCAGATGGCATTTGAACAGGGGTCAGTGGCAATCTTCCCAGGTTGGGTTGCTACTGCTCCTCTAGCTAATGCTGACGGGCTTTCAGTGCCTCCTGTGAGGCCAACATCCCAATGCTGGCCCCCTCCTTGAGCACCTGTGTGAGGTCCTTCATAGGTCCTCCACAGCCTCACAGTGCACAGGTCCTGAAATGAGAAATTTGAGTCTCCAGTATCTTCCAGCTGCAGCTGCTGATAGTCCACCCTGAGCCCATTGCTACTAAGGTCCCCTTATGAGTGCACATGCTAGAAAGACAGCTTGCCTCAACCCCTCTGGAGGTTTCCACTCAACCCATGAAAAATGGAAATACATATTCCCACCATGCTAATATGGCGGGCACAGTTGACTCCATTTTTTGTCCCTCTCTGTGGCTTGCCTTTCCTCTCCCACATCACCTTTGCCCCTCTCAGGTGGTCATTAGGCAGACAAGTGGGAGTGTTGCCTAAGCAGGCGTCCACATGCAGGTTATAATACCAGGCTCCCTTGTTTTCCATTCTCACAGACCAGCTCTGTCTTTTAGACCTTCCTCATTAACTCTCATTGCTGCCAACAGGCATGAAGATTGGGACTGATGTGACCCTTACTTGGTTGGGAAAGGTAGAACTCAAGTTTTCACCAGTAACACTATACTGTCCAGAAGACTGATGACTTTTTATTGGCCTCCTCAGGCCTCTTTGAGAGGCAGGAGTTCTCAATTTCGTGGGCTGATTCTGCAGGTGTCTGGCAGCAATTGTTGGTAGTTCTCTTTAAAATGTGGGGAATTTGCTGTTGTTTTAGCTGCGGGTACAGGCCACCAATTTTAGAGTAAAGGGAAAAGTGTTTGTCAATGTTAGATTACAATATCATCATAAATATAACACTGGGGAAAATTTTTGTTGTTGTTGTTGCATGAGGTTTTAGAACTGTTTCTATATATTTCTGCATCACTGATTCCAAATCTGAAATTCATTTTTTGGTGCATGCTCTAGTTTTTATGCAACTTTAATTTCTTTTTGTTATAGTTAATGGTATGCATTGGTTTTTAAATTGGAGTTAAAGGGCAATGACTCTTGGATTGAATGTAACCACAAGGCAATTAATGTTTTACAAACATCACTTTTACATAATTGTAGTTGTTTTTAAATGTAAAAAATTATTATCTGATAAAAATGCCCTCTTATTTTGTTTTAAGATTGAATCATGGCTTCTTCAAGTAGGCATAAATGTAAGAATAGTCCTGACACCTTCTGTTATATATGTGGCTGTTACACACTTCAACGTCAAAGGTGCAATATTTCATCATTTGTGACACATGCATATATTGCCTATTTTCAGCGGTTCCAATTGGTTATTCAACTCATCTGCAAGAAGATTATAATGACATAAAAATTTTCCTCAACTTTCTGAAGTATGAGGAGCATAACTGGATCATTTGTGTGGATCTTAAAATGATAAATTTCCTGCTAAGACAACAGAGAGGTTTCACGAAGTATCCTTGCTTTCTGTGTTTGTGGGACAGCTGAGCTCAGGAGAAACACCGGATACAGAAGGAGTGACCAAAACGTTAAGCTCTGGAAGTAGGAATGAAAAATATTGTGAATGAACCTGTAGTTAATAAAGACAGGATTATTTTTCCCCCATTCACATCAAACTTGACTTAATGAAGTAGTTTGTTCAGGCTTTGAATAGAGAAAGTGAATGCTTTCAACATATTATTTCTGCTTTTCCTGCCTTGTCTTTCGAGAAGATAAGAGCAGGTGTATTTGATGGACCTCAGATTCTAACCCTCATACGTAACAAAGAATTAGCCAGGAAGATGAACAAGGAGGAGAAAGCAGCATGGCAGTCTTTTGTGGCAGTTATAAAAAACTTCGTTGGCAACAAAACAACAGAAAACTTTGAACTTCTGGTTCAAAAGATGCTGTTGGCTTTCCACGACATTGAATGTAACATGAGCATTAAGATTCACTTCCTGGCCCTGGCCAGTTGGCTCAGTGGTAGAGAGTCGGCCTGGCATGCAGGAGTCCCGGGTTCGATTCCCTGCCAGGGCACACAGGAGAAGAGCCCATTTGCTTCTCCACCCCCCCCCCTTCCTCTCTGTCTCTCTCTTCCCCTCCCGCAGCCAAGGCTCCACTGGAGCAAAGATGGCCCGGGTGCTGGGGATGGCTCCTCAGCCTCTGCCCCAGGTGCTAGAGTGGCTCTGGTCGCGACAGAGCAACGCCCCGGATGGGCAGAGTATCGCCCCCTGGTAGGCATGCCGGGTGGATCCCGGTCGGGCACGTGCGGGAGTCTGTCTGACTGCCTCCCCATTTCCAGCTTCAGAAAAATACAAAAAAAAAAATAAAAAAAGATTCACTTCCTGAACAGTCACCTTGATAAGTTTCCCAAAAATCTTGGAGCTGTTAGTGATGAGCAGACTACTGCTGTAGCATCAAATGAGATTGTCCTCAACAAGTACACAAACACAAGAGCTAAAAATGCAAATTTTTGCCTGAATAGAATTTAAATAAGTTTTATGCAAATTTTATGATAAAAATAAGTGTTTTAATATGTTCTATTTTGAAATTGTAGACAAATTCTGATGCAATCATATCTTTTAGTATATTTACTGCATTATATAAATTATTATATTTTCACAAAGATGATGCCCAAGAAGATATTCTACTTCCATGATGGCGAATCTATGACATGCATGTCAGCACTGACACGGGTAGCCATTTTTTTTTTTTTTTTTGCATTTTTCTGAAGCTGGAAACGGGGAGAGACAGTCAGACAGACTCCCACATGCGCCCGACCGGGATCCACCCAGCACGCCCTCCATGGGGCGACGCTCTGCCCATCAGGGGGCGATGCTCTGCCCATCCTGGGCATCACCATGTTGCGACCAGAGCCACTCTAGCGCCTGAGGCAGAGGTCACAGAGCCATCCCCAGCGCCCGGGCCATCTTTGCTCCAGTGGAGCCTTGGCTGCAGGAGGGGAAGAGAGAGACAGAGAGGAAGGCGCGGCGGAGGGGTGGAGAAGCAAATGGGAGCTTCTCCTGTGTGCCCTGGCCGGAAATCAAACCGGGGTCCTTCGCACGCTAGGCCGACGCTCTACTGCTGAGCTAACTGGCCAGGGCTCGGGTAGCCATTTTTGATGACACATGCGGCCGCATACCAGAGAAGTATGGGGCCGCATGCCAGGAAGGATGTGTCACCCTCGGCTCCTGCATGGCCAGGTGCAGTAGCCGAGGATAAAACATTTGCTGTAGTGTAGACACTCTGTGTCGGAGGTCTGTAGGCCAAAACAACAGAACTTAGGCAGAGAGCATCTAGTTCTGGGACTTCTGGTTAGGCTGTTAGGGGATCTTTGACCTCACTTCTGGCCGGCAGAGCAGGAAGCAGTGGAATGCCGCAGGGGACACATCTCAGGGGACCCTGTGGTCGCCATTACCAGTAACCACATAACCACAGCAACCATCATTCAATCTACTATTCTGGGGTGTCGTGGATTTCTAATTGACCATCATTACTGAGATAAGTGAGGGGAAGGCTGGGAGAGGCGAAGGCCTGTGCTATGGGTGCCATTTCCCGCCATTAGAAATAGCGGCAGCCATCTTAATTTACATAAGATGCAACTTGCAGAATTTCAAGACAGCATCTGGGCTCAGGTGTTTGTCAACTTGAGATCAAAGCTTAAGAATCTGGAAAAGTGCCGCTTGGAGAATCAAGAGGAGTGCCACTACGAACAGAAAATTTGGAGTGCCTGGAACCGATTACCAGACACTTTTAGCACCCAGAAAAATATAGCAATGGCTTTTCTCACAATTTTTTCCCTCTACATACTTTAATGAGATCTTATTCTCAGCATTATATAATATCAAAACCAACAAAAGAAACAGATTGACAGATGAAGGTTGTAGCTCTTGCTTGGCCTTGAAGTGTACAAAATACCAACCTTCAATTGAAGATTTAGTCAATGAAATTCAGCAACAAAAAAGTCACTAATAGGCAGGTTAGTTCAAGAATTCCCCCTCCCCCTCACTTATCTTAGTTCACGGCATCCCACACAAGTTAAATAATATCAAAACCAACAAAAGAAACTGACTGACAGATGAACAAAGAAGTCACTAAGCAAGTAAGTTAAATAATTAGTTTGGGGTTTATTAAATACAGTTATATATTACAATTATACATTTTTGTTATTTAAATTATAAATATCACAAACTTATGGTTTTTTTCTCGAAGTGACACACCACCCGAGTTATGCTCGGTTTTTTGGCAAATTTTGACACACCAAGCTCAAAGATTGCCCATCACTGTTCTACTTCATTATGTTAAACTAAATGTTGAGAATTTTACAATAAGATGAAAACCTAAAATCTTGAATTGCAAAAAAAACTGTAGCTTACAGAGAAAAACTAATGTCAGATTTGAGATCAGCACACTCGAGTTAGGTAAGAACAAGTGTTTTTATGGATGCAAAAAAAATTTTGTTCCCCAGTGTAATGAATGTCAAAGAAAAATCTTAAAAAAGTGAAATTGAATAAATGACAGAGAACACAAATATCAGGTGTATCCATGGTTTGCTTATCCCCTATAGTGTGATCACAGACTTACTCTTACTGCAACTTTGTACCTGACCCAGTCTTCGTCACAAGCTTCCATGCAAGATGGCCACCCAGCTCTTCTTCACAATCCTCTCCTACAGTAGTGTTTGGTGTGTGAATGCAAGTACACTTATGGGATCTTGAGGGAGCATGGGGAATGAATTCTCAGGTGTGTACAGTGTCCCTGAGGTCCCTACCAGTCTGTCTAGACAGTAGCTAGCCTGATATTTCATGAGGTGCACATGTGTGATTCCATTTCTGGAAATTTCAACTAGCATCTGTGGCTGAATGAGCAGCTAACTAGAGTTTTACTAATGCTTATCTCAGATGTGGCAAGCTACCTCTGCCTGCAGGCTCAGCCTTTACTTTGCTGATCAGAGGTAAACATCCCACATTCTCTACCAGGTTGCCTGGCCCTTACAGCTTTTGAGGAAGTTCGCTTTACCACTAGTTGGTTGGATGCCATGACTGACCCATTGGCTCTCTACTCAGTATCTATCCCACATGGGAACCACCTAAGATTACAAGTGCCAGTAAGAACTTTTATATCTTCCCATTCTATTCCATCTTCTTCATGAGGATACTGTCTCCTTTGTCCTCTGTGGGATGATTTTAAACCTATGGTGTGCTTTTTAAATCAAGTCTTTCTAAGTTTCCTTTGGAAATACCCAATAATCATTGGGTTAAGAGATAGTTCACTGAGATTATTCAAAATGATCATCACCACCAATGTAATCTACAGAAGAAAGAAGCCATAATTATTTACTTGGTAATTTGTAGTATAAATTTTGTAACATTATTTGTTGTTTTAATTTCATAGAAACAAAAATCTTACTATAATGTTTTAATATAATTTTATTGTTGTCATTAAGGATCGAGACATATTGGGGGAAAGTTTCGATAACAATAAAACTGGCATTTATGTTACCATTTTATTGTGTGAGGGGATGTTGCCTAGGTACATGTTACACAATTCTATGGTACAGAAAATAGGAGGGGCACTTAAAAGTCATCATAATTACTGCAGAAAATAAACACTTCTCCATAATTGATAGAAGTTTGTTCCTTTTTGGAAAGCATACATTAACATCATTTCGGTTTTTTAGTTGAAAAAATATAATTACACATAACATCTAGAAAATGACACATTTTAGCTGAAAATTGCTTTTTCCCAAGAAATTCTATTATATATCATAAAAATTATTTTTAAATAAAACTAGCTCCTATATCTTCCCAGCCTCTTTAATGGACATTGCCATGTAAACCCTATCATTTTTAACTTTGAAAATTCTTACACTAATATTTCAAAGTTGCAGCTGGAATTGATTTGAAAAGTAGTTATGCCTTAAACTATTTTTTAAAAATATGCTTATGTTCATTTAACTGTTTTTTAATGTTACTAAATTTTTTTTAAGTTTGAGCCAGTTTTACTACTTTTTAAAAAATAAAACCATCAGTTAGGAGTGTAGGAAATGATAAGCTATGTTAAGCCAATCAGATAAAACTGTCTCAGAACCTCTGAGTTTTTCAAATATACAGAGCAATAGAATAATTTGACCTTTAATTTGGATTGCAATTCTTTTATGTACTAAGGGAGCTTTCCTTCAATATGTCATGATATTTACTACTTGTTATAAATAGTAATGTTCAATTCTTCTAAAGAGATGATTATTAGCTGGAACTAAGGTTGGATTCATTCAGAGTCTTTGGCCAGGTCTGTAGTAACAAAGTGAAGTGGAAAAAAGAGACAATTATCAATAATTACTGCATATGCACTTTTCACAAAATTTTCTAACATGCCCTGTGGATAACTTTAAAGATAGCAAAAATCTTTACTTACATAGTGTTTAAAATTAAATAATAAAATGCTTTTTAAAAGCATCTCTACATGTGAATAAATATGCTAATAACTTAAAATGTAAACAAATGCAGTGGACCTAGCTTTTGTTTGTAGCACAGGTAGTAATCAGAGATGAGAATATTGCTACAATTCTTCACTTGTTTGCCACTGGCATGGTTGAAGAAAGAAGAGTAAGTTGCTTCCATATCATGCCTATTATAAATAATGCTGCAATGAACATAAGGATGCATATGTCTTTTCAAATGTGTGTTTTGGGTTTGTTCAGATAAATACCACTTCAGAAGTGGAGTTGCTAAGTCTGATAGACAAATAAAGAAAATGTGGTACATATATACAATAGAATATTATTCAGCCTTAAGAAAAGAATGAAATCTTGCCATTTGCAACAACATGGGTGGACTAGAGTATTATACTAAGTGAAATAAGTCAGACACAGAAAGAAAAATACCATATGATTTTACTTATATATGGAATCAATAAAATAAAATAAATGAACAAACAAGATACATACAAACTCATAGATACAGAAACCAGTTTGATGGTTGCCAGAGGGGAGGAGGGCTGTGGACATGTATGTAAAAGAGAAAGGAATTAAGCTGTCGAATTGCCAGTTATAGAAACAGTCATGGGGATGTAAAGGACAGTGTAGGGAACTATGTATGGTGCCAGATGGGTTCCAGACTTTTGGGGGTGATGACTCCCTAAATTATACAAATGTCTAACTAATATTTCATACAATTAAAACTAGTATAATATTGTATGCCAATTGTAATTGAAAATAAAAATAAAAAATTGGCCCTGGCCAGTTGGCTCAGTGGTAGAGTGTCAACCAGGCATGTGGATGCCTCAGGTTCAATTCCCAGTCAGGGCACACAGGAGAAGCGACCATCTCCTTCTTCACCCCATCCCCTCCCCTTCTCCCTCTCTCTCTTCCCCGCCTGCAACTATGGTTAGATTGGTTTGAGTGCATTGGCACTGGGTGATGAGGAGGGCTCTGTGGAGCCTGCACTTCAGGCGCTAAAAATAGCTCCTTTGCAAGCTTGGGCCCCAGATGGGTACAGCACCAGCCCCAGACAGGGGTTTCTGGGTGGATCCTGGTTGGGAGGCATACAGGAGTCTGTCTCTCTATCTCCCTCTTTTCGCTTAAATAAATTAAAAAAAAAAGATTAAAGAAAGCCTAGGTGCAAATAATATAAGAGCATTCAATTATAATACAGAGGAATAAACATCGACTTTCCACATGAAAGGAATCAGTAGTTTCATATATCACTTTTCACATGGGATGCGTGGTTCAGTCAAACTGATAACACTGTGTTCCCCTAAAGAGCTCACTGAGAAAACCCAATTTAGAAAATCACAGTGCACAGACACCAGTGTTCTGGTGTGAGTTTCCTGTTGGTCCTTCCATAGAATATAGCCTTGTCCTAGGATTGCTTCCTGGCTTGAAGAAAGAGATGCAACCACTCAAAGACTAGAGTTGCCCTATCTAACCTGGATTGTTCTCCAACATTTTGGAGGTAAATCATTGGAGTCATCCTAATAAGATCCATCAGGCTATTTAAAATAAATAAATAGTGATTATATAATTTTTGTCAATATTTATAATTTTTCATTCCTATAAGCATTTTCCATTAATCATTTTATTGTCTTATCAGTAAATGCACTATTTTGTTAAATATACTTTATCAGTAGATGAATTAGTCAGGTTTTTGCTATACATACACTGCATGGCATTCACGAAATTCCTGTCTTACCAAAACAATCACTTTTTTCTTCATTCACATGGGGGTGGGCTGATTGGCTGTTTGCCTTTAGAATGGTGTGGGTCTTTATTTCAGGATCCAGGCTGAAGAAGAAATAGCTCCCTGAGATATACTCCTCTTATGGCAAAGGTTCCAAGAGTATTATTGGCTGAAATTTGCCACTAAGGCACCAATTTGGATCAGGCACATGCTCATTTCCGCCCAGTATTTTATGAACCAAAGCTGGTGTCACTTGGCCAAACCCAAAGTCATTGGGGTAAGAAAATAGGCTCCACTCCCAGGGGAGCAACAGCACAGCAGGGGACTGAGGAGTTAGAGACCCACAATACAATCCACTCAGTAATGTATGCCAAGTGTTTCATAATAAAACTGGTGTCTGACGATAATGCGCAAATACAAGTCTAACAAAATCACAATTGCAAAAAAGAAAATCAATATGCAACCATTTAAACCACTTCAGGATGACGCCAGCTCATACCCAGCCTCAGAGCAGCTCCATACCTATGTGGTCATCCATTCCAGGCACTGCTGTGAATGCCTTCCTGACTCAGTTATGAAGCACACGCTCTGCACCTTCATTTGGTTTCATGTTTCAGCAATGATTTCCCAAACAACAGCTTTCTTCTAGGTTTTAGCTGTAGCCTCTGCTTCAGATATTCACTCGTATCAAATCCTTCATTCTTCCCCACTCAACCTGAGACAGGTATTTCCAGTATTCAAGTTCTCATCCTAAGCATTTGGCACTTACAACCTGACGACCATGACTCCGGATTGTGTGTTCTCCCTTTAAATTAATCCCTTGACTTCTTATCAATGTTTATTCTCAAGATATGAAAGTTATAAATCAATAAAATTATATTATGAATTGTTATTTAATAACACAAAAAATTATGATTAGATTTTACACATTTTATTTTTACTTAACACAAAAAAGTAAATACAAGCTTCTGGGGTTTCTAAATATCAAAGAAGTCAGTCATAAAATATGGTAAAATTAGTTTATGTTTTTATCTTTGCCTCCATCATTAAGATTTAAAGTTACTTTTTTACAAAATATATATTTCTGTGTTTGATTGCTCAGTAACCCCATTTAAATGATGGCAGTATGAGCTTCCAAACACTCCTACCCACAGCTACTAAGTATTTGAGACAACTTCATAAAGTTATCTTAATTAGAAACACACATATCTTGTATTCAAAACTAATCCCAATCACACACATATAATACCCCAATAGAAAGTTTAGAAATTCCATACAATAAATTTAAATACTGCAATTTCTGATTTAGATGGCACTTAAACATTCAAAACCTAACTTTATTATTTAACCTTGAACCAGATTTTCAGGTGTGCCTATAATACAGAAATCCCATTCTCATAAACTGTATCTTCATATTATGGTTTGTTTTTTTTGTTTTGTTTGTTTGTTTGTATTTTTCCAAACTTAGAAGCAGTGAGGCAGCCAAGACTCCTGCATGCACCTGACTGGGATCCACCCAGCTGCCCACCAGGGGGCAGTGCTCCGCTGCGGCTGGAGCCATTCTAGTGCCTGAGGAGGAGGCCATGGAGCCATTCTCAGGGCCCAGGCCAACTTTGCTCCAAAAGAGCCTTGGCTGCAGAAGGGGAAGAGAGACACAGAGAAAAAGGAGAGGGGGAAGGGTGGAGAAGCATATGGGTGTTTCTCCTGTGTGCCCTGGCCAGGAATCGAACTTGAAACTACCACACGCCAGGCCGATGCTCTACCTCTGAGCTAACCAGCCAGGACTCATATTATGTTTTTTTTATTGAATCAGAGTCACTCATTTCAGAGAAGAGTCAGTGATCACCTAGCATGCATTGTGTGCTCTACAAAGTATGAGGCAGCTGTATAGACAGGCTCTGTCATAAAGATTATAGTTCACAGATTTTATCTGCCAGGGATCAAGACAAAACAAGGCAAAACAAATCTAAAATAATATATATATATATATATATATATATATATATATATATATATATATATATACTTTTGAGTAAGAAAATAGGGACCAAAACAGGATCAGACACAGCTCCCAGTATACATGCTGCTTGAATTACGAAGACCAGGGAAGATATTTGAACTGAAATTTAAAGTAAGGAAGAGATAAGCATTGTGGCTCTCCAGCCATCTGGAAAATTACAGTGCACAGACACCAGTGTTCCGTTGCAAGTTTCTTATTGGTTTCCAAGAGACACAGGAAATAAAAGGCAGTACGCTGGTGCCCAGTGAGCAGAGGGAGAAGATGTGGTACCTGGTGGGTTCAGTGTGGCAGGCAGTGTCCAGGTCACTGAGGGAGTTTTGACATAGATAATAGTGGTTTCCATAGGGTTACATATGCAGGTCAACAAAGAGAAGCAAGGAATGAGTATTTGGGAATCTGATTTCTAGTAGTCACTCTTTCATTCACTAACTTCATACATGAACTTGGACAAATGAACCACTCTTATGAATCTCATTTTTCTTACCTGTAAAATGTCAGAGTCTAAACTGTTGAAGTGCCATTACAGACTTTAATGAATTAAATTGAACAAAATTTAATGATCTAACAGTAATTGACAAGCAATGCTGTTACACTAAGCCTCTGTATTTTATGTTAATCATACTATATGAATCTGTTATATCCTTCAGCCTAAACCAGTAACACACATATCTTGTGACTGGACAAAGCAGTATCTTAGCAACCAAAAAATAAGCACTAAGCTAATAACCTTAATATAGAAGGAAGGAAAATGCTAGAGCTCTAATATAAACAAAAATTCTTTCACAAGATAACTAATAAAATAGAATTTGGAAAGTCATTCAATCAACTCTGTTTGTTAAATGCCCACTAAATGCCAAACACCACGTTGATCTCTGAGGACTTGAGGTCAATGTGCAGCATATGGTAGGGGATTAGGAGTTTCATATTTAAAATTTATTTATTGAATTGATATAGAATCCTAATTAGTAACTTATTACACAAATAACACCCTGGATTCATTTAGACATACATTAAAGAGACCCAAAATGTCTGTACTAGTCAGGGTTCTCCAGAAGCAGCAGAAGTAATAGGATGTTATAGTGTGTGCGTGTATGTGTGTGTGTACAGAAATACATAGAGAAAGATATATATTGTGAGGAATTAGCTCATGTGATTATGGCATGTCCCAAAATCTACAGGCTGAGTCAGCGATTTGGAGACCAGAGATAGATCGTAGTGTGAAGCCCAGAGGCCTGAGAACCAGGAAGGAAGGCGACGTGACTCAGTACTGAATGAAAGCTGACACATTCAAGACCCAGAGTCCATCTATCAGTTCAAGTCTGAAGGCTAGAAAAGAACCCAATATCCTGCTTTGAGGGCAGTCAGGGAAGAGGAATGCTCCCTAACTTGGAAGGATTAACCATTTTGTTCTAGTCTTTCTGTTTAGCTTTTAACTGATTGGATGTGGCCCACTCACATTATGGAGATGATATGATATAACCAGTCTACTGATTTAAATGTTAATCTCATCCAACAGCACCCAGAATAGTGGTTAACCAAATATCTGACACACCTCACTGCCATGGCCCAGTCAAGGTAACACATAAAATTAACTAACACAGTGTCCAATTTTTAAGGCCAGAGTAATACGAATAAGCAATAATGTTGGCAGAAGAGAAAGAAGACCTGCAAAGATTTAAAAGATATCGGGAAAGTAAAGAGAAATGAGGGAAGTGAAATTGTATAGCATGGATATCTATTGACCCAGATTATTCAATTCTTATTTTCAAGATTTGGGGAAAGAGTCTGTACAATGAACATTATCAGTGCAAAGTTAAAGCATCTCTCCCCACCCAAGCACCCTCGCTACGGTATTGCCACCAGTGAGTATGTATATATTTTTTTGCATGTTTCTAGCTGTCTATGTATATGTGTTTGTGTGGCCATGTGACTAGGAAAGGGATGCTGAGATAAAACACACACACACACGCAAGGACATTTACTAGGTAAAACAGGTGTGTACTCTGCCTCTGCTAGCTCCTCCTTTTTGGAGACAGTGCTGCAGTTTCAAGGCAACTGGAAAACACATGGATGTGAGAAAAATATTAATGACAACCTTGAGAAGTCATACACTTCAACCTTTTGCCTTCGAGTATACTGTTAAGTCTTTCAGAAATGAGATTCTTTTTACTTTTCAATTTCTCCAGAAAAGAATATTCCTGTGGCTAATTCATTATGAGAAATGTTCGATTTCCTCTAAAATAGTGTCACACAAAATATTATTAGTGCATAATAAAAAGTCTCTTGAGTACCTTGGTGCTCTGATCTTGCAATTATCATTACTGCTAATGCTGTGGACTGGTTCTTTGCTCTGCCATCAACAGACATCAGTTGCGTGATGGGATTTGCTGATTAGTCTCTTTGGACCTCAATTTCTTTAATTTTAAAATGAAAGTTTAGACTAGGGAAGCAGTATGGAATCTTCCAGTTCTATGTATCTATGATTTCTATGGCTTTAATACTAGATTTTTTTTCCTCCATCCAATCTACTTCTCTAAAGGTACCATGCTGCCCTCATGTGGTCAGCATTGAAATAATAATACACAATTACTGAAACCAGTAAATATATTTTCTGTTTTGTTTTAATTAATGGCAAGTGAAATACTCTATTTTAAATTAAAATTCATAATTTATCAGTAAAAATATCTATTTTAAATCACCTATCCATTGAAAGTGTCGAGGTTTTGCCCATTTGTAGTAATGTAAAGTTTTCATGTAGGAATCATAATAAGAGTACTGTTAGTTAACATTAATGAGCACTGAGCATGAGGCACTATAAATATTTTAAATATGTTATTTCATTTGATTTTTCAAATACAGTGGTACCTTGAGATTCGAACAAACCAACATATGAATTTTTTAGGATACAAGCTGCAACTCGGTCTGTATTTTTGTTCGAGATCCAAGCAAAATTCCAAGATACAAGTTGTGATTCCGGAAGCTGCTGCTGGTTGGCGCGTTGGTGCACGGGTCCAGTATCGGCAGTTTGATATACGAGTTGACTGACTTACGAGCTCGGTTACAGAACAAATTAAATTTATATCTCAAGGTACCACTATATGGGTTTGGTTTTTTTGTTTGTTTTTTTTTGTTTTTGTTTTTGTTTTGTTTCTCTTTTTTAATTTTTTTTTTCATTTTAGAGAGGAGAGGGGGAGAGAGAGAGAGAGAGAGAGAGAGGAGAGACAGAGAGAGAGAAGGGGGAGGAGCTGGAAGCATCAACTCCCATATGTGCCTTGACCAGGTAAGCCCAGGGTTTCGAACTGGCAACCTCAACATTTCCAGGTCGATGCTTTATCCACTGCGTCACCACAGGTCAGGCTGGGTTTGTTTTTAATACATCATTTTTCAGATGTGGAAATTAAAACACAGCTTGGGAGTGTTCTGGGACATCACAGTGGATACATGGGAAGGCCCGTCTCAGTCCCAGCTGTCTGACTCCCTAGCCCAAACTTTTCCACCAAGGTATTCCCACTCAATCATGTTATATTTCTAAAAGCTCATTTTTTAACATGCTTGTATGTCAGGAGATATTGTAAGAAAATTAAAAAATTTGTAGAAATGTAATGAGAAAAAATATATAAAAATTACACAAAGGCAATACCTGAAATGAAAATGGGAGTTCAAAGAATGTTAACTTATTTTTTAATATGTCTCCTATTACTACTGCTGCTTTGTTCACTATCTATGAATTTTTATATTAATCAATAAAGAGATTACATATCTTACACAGACCAGTGAGTAACCATTTTCTAAACTTTGTTGTTGTTGAGTTGAAAGGATCTGTTAGAAATGTTATAATAAAAAGACATTTTTTTGTTGTTTAGGTTTATAGCTCTACTGGTGACTAGAAGCGGGTCAGCAGTGGTTATGTTTCAAGTTGCAAAAAGGAAAAAAAGAGTCATTATTAGTTTTTAAAGTGGAAAGGAATAGTAGCTCAAAGAGACAGCATAAAGTATTAGAACTATGAGAGTAAGAGTCAGGATACTGTTAACCTCTGCCTCTCCAAGCACTAGCTATGTGACATTATTTAGAGACTCCTCATCTCATTAGGAAATTTCTCACATGCAAATGAGAGAGACTAGACTCTAGGATTTGTATATTATCTGCTAGCTGCTATATTCCATTATCCAAGTGATTCTAAAAGCTTTTAGGTTCAGATCCACTTTATCTTTAGCCTACTTTGTTTAATAATTTCATACCCATTTCTTGACTGTATAGGTTAAATTTCAGAAACCCCTCATGGTAGAAGGATCTGTATTTGATTAAGCTTTTCTTAATTTACTTAGTTATTTCTCAACCACCTCTAAGAATTGAGGTTAATGGTTTTATCTCTGCTCATAGTAACTCAATGACAAAGCAAGTGCCACAACACAGACAGAGAGCAAGTGATTCAATTTCACATAATATCCTCTTTCTCCAAAGGTCAGGCAGAAATCGTGCTTCCAGATTGTTATTCATGTTACTTCCACTTTCTATTACAAACTTCAAGAACTCTATTTCCTTAAATATCTCTAACCATAAAAATATAAACTTAAATAAAAATGTTCTGTGTGTTCTGGGTCAGTGAGAATGTCTAAGTAGAAATGATTATTGTGTTTATAAAACTTAAGTAGAATCATTAGGAAATTGCCTTAGTTCCCAGATAATGTTAGCTAGGTCTAATACTATATAATTACTAACACAGTGGTGACATCATTAAAGAAGATCACTCAGATGCAGAAAAAACAGGAAAGACCACAATCTTTAAATATGCAATTATTGCATGACCTGTGGTAGTGCAGTAGATAAAGTGTCGATCTGAAATGCTGAGGTTGCAAGTTCAAAACCCTGGGCTTGCCCGGTAAAGCACATATGGGAGTATGATTCCTGCTTCTCGCCCACAACCTAAGCCCCATCTCTCTCCTCTCTAAAATGAATACGTAAATAAATTTAAAAAGACAAATATATAATTGTTTTTGTCTAAAGACATAACAATGGCCTGACTAGGAGGTGGCATAGTGGATAGAGCATCAGACTGGGACGCAGAGGACCCAGGTTCAAAACCTGAAGGTTGCCTGCTTGAGTGCAGGCTCATCCAACTTGAGCACAGGCTCACCATCTGGAGAGCAGAGCAAGGTAGCTGGTTTGAGCGTGGGATTATAGATATGACCCTATGGTCCCTTGTTTGAGCCCAAATGTCACTAGCTTGAAGCCCAAGGTCATTGACTTGTGCCCAAGGTCACTGGCTTAAGCAAGGGGTCACTCGCTCTGCTGGAGTCCCCGGTCAAGGAACATATGAGAAAGCAATCAGTGAACAACTAAGGTGCTGCAATGAAGAATTGATGCTTCTCCTCTCTCTTCCTTCTTATCTGTCTGTCCCTACCTGCCCCTCTCTCTGTCTCTCTCTCTCTCTCTCTGTCTCTGTCACACACAAAAAAGACATAACAATGAAGGGAAGATAGTCCACAAATTTTGTTTATGAATCTTGTCCCAAAGGGCAAATTTATAGCCAAGCAACTGTAGCTACTATTCTGAATCAACTTCTGTGATTCAAGCACTCTTTTCATTACTTACAATTCTCTTAGCACTAGAACTAAAAATAATTTCCAATTTATATGTAATCAAATTGAGACTCGAAAGGTAAATAATTTTTAAAGCCCCACAGACAATAAACAAACAAGTATAAAAACACACTTACCCAAATCCAAGGTTGTGTTTTAGCCACTATATTACATCACACTTTAGCATTTCATAGTGTGTCTTAGTTCAAGATTACCTTAAAGACTTTGCAGTGCACAAATGTGGTTCAAAAATTTAGACTATCATGGAAAAAAAGCAAGGATGTCCCCTCTCAGCTGGAGCCACCGCCCCATCAAGGAACATAGAAGAAACAATCAATGAACAACTGAAGTGCCACAACTGTGAGTTGATGCTTCTCATCATCCTCTCTCTAAAGAAAGAAAGAGAGAGAAGGAAAGAGAGAGAAAGAGAGAGAAAAAGAGAAAGAAAGAAAGAAAGAAAGAAAGAAAGAAAGAAAGAAAGAAAGAGAAAGAAAGAAAGAAAGAAAGAAAGAAAGAAAGAAAGAAAGAAAGAAAGAAAGAAAGAAAGAAAGAGAAAGAAAGAAAGAAAGAAAGAAAGAGAAAGAAAGAAAGAAAGAAACTGCCTTTGTTCAAAGATGGCAAATTCATGTATGCAGAAAATCTGAAAGAATCAACCAAAAACTCATGGAACTAAGTGATCATACCAAGTTTTCAGCATATAAGTTTAGTATACAAAAGTCCATCTCTTTCCTATATACCAGCTTTAAACAAGTAAAATTTTAAATTAAAAATATAATACTAGCTATATTAGAACCCCCAATTTAAATAATGAATCTAACCAAATATGTATAAGATCTATATGAGGAAAACCATATATCTGATAAAATAAATCAAAGAAGAACTAAATAAGTGAAAAGATAGTTCATGTTCATGGAGAGAAAGATTCAATATTGTCAAGGTGTCAGTTCTTTCCAATTTTATCTGTGAATTCAACATAATACCAATCAATATCTCAGCAAGTTTTTTGTGGATATTGACATTCTAAAGTTTATACATAGAGACAAAAGACTCAGAAGAGTCACCTCAATATTGAAGGAAAAGAACAAAGTCAGAGAGCTGACAGTACTTACTTTAAGACAGTATAAAGCTAAAGTAAACAAGATAGTGTGATATTGGTGAAAGTATAGGCACATCGGTCCATGCAACAGAATAAAAACCCCAGAAATAGCTGGACGTAAATACAATCAACTGATCTTTGATTTTCAAAAAAAAAATTTTTATTGCAAAGGCAATGAAATGGAGAAGAGAAAGTCTTTCAACGAATGGTGCTACAAAAACCGGACATTCATATACAAAAGAAATGAATCTAGACACAAGCTAGATACCTTCACAAAAATGAACTCAAAATAGAACATAAACCTAAATGTAAAAAAACCCTAAAACTATAAAATCTTAGAAAATACTATAGAGAAAAACCTAAAAAACATTGGGTATAAGGATGACTTTTTAGGCCTGACCTGTGGTGGTGCAGTGGATAAAGCGTCGACCTGGAATGCTGAGGTCGCCGGTTCAAAACCCTAGGCTTGCCTGGTCAAGGCACATATGGGAGTTGATGCTTCCTGCTCCTCCCCTCTTTCTCTCTTTCTCTCTCTCTCCTTTAAAATGAATAAATAAATAAAAAAAAAGGATGACTTTTTAGATTCAACACCAAAGGCACAATCTATGAAAGAAATAAATCATAAGCTCAATTTCATTAAAATTTAAAAGTTCCGCTCTGTGAAAGATAATATAAAAAAATGAAAACACACAGATTGGGAGAAAATATTTGCAAAAAATACATCTGATAAGGATCTGTTTTTCAAAATATACAAAGAACTCCTAAAACTCAGCATAAGCAAATGAACAAGCAGATTTAAAAATGAACCAAAGACCCTAACAGTCACCTCATCAAAGAAGACACACAGATGGCAATCAAGCAAATGAAAAATGTATTGCAAATTATAATGAGATACTAATACACACCTATTAGGATGGCTGAAATCCAAAGGAGTTACATCACCAAATTCTGTAAAGGATCTGAAGCCACCGTAACTCTCATTCATTAATGGAAGGAATGCAAAAGGGTACAGATACTTTTTTTTTTTTTACAGGGACAGAGAGGAAGAGAGGAAGAGTCAGAGAGAGGGATAGATAGGGACAGACAGACAGGAATGAAGAGAGATGAGAAGCATCAATCAGCAGTTTTTCGTTGCGACATCTTAGTTGTTCATTGATTGCTTTCTCATATGTGCCTTGACCTTGGGGCTACAGCAGACCGAGTAACCCCTTGCTCGAGCCAGTGACCTTGAGTCCAAGCTGGTGGTGAGCTTTTTTTTTTTTTTTTTTTTTTTTTTGCTCAAGCCAGATGAGCCTGTGCTCAAGCTGGCACCTAGGGGTCTCAAACCTGGGTCCTCCGCATCCCAGTCTGACGCTCTATCCACTGCGCCACTGCCTGGTCAGGCGGGTACAGATACTTTGAAGATACTTTTTTATAACTGATTTGAGAGAGAAAAGAGAGAGAGAGAGAGAGAGAAACAATTTGTTGATCCACTTATTTATGCACCCATTGATTGCTCCTTGCATGTACCCTGGCTGGGCACTAAACCCGCAACCTTGGCATATTAAGGCAATGCTCCAACCAGCTGAGATACTCGGCCAGGGCAGTACACCTACTTTGAAAGACTGTTTGACAACTTCTTACAAAACGAAATATATTATCATATAATGCAGCAATTGAACTTCTTGGTATTTACTCAGTGGTATTGAAAACGTATGTCTACACCAAACCTCAACATGCATGTTTATACCAGCTTTGTTCATAATTGCCAAAATTTGGAAGCAGTCTAGATGTCCTTCAGTGAGTGGATAAATAAACTGTGGTACGTCCAGATAATGGATTATTATTCAGCACTAAATGAGTGGATAAATAAACTGTGGTACGTCCAGATAATGGATTATTATTCAGCACTAAAAAGAAATGAATTATCAAATTATGAAAAGACAGGGAGGAAACCTAAATGCATATTACTAAGGTAAAGAAGCCAATACAAAAAAGCTACATACTATATGATTCCAACTATATGACACTCTGGAAAAGACAAAACTATAGAGACAGTACAAAGATTGGTGTTTGCCGGGGGTCAAGTGGTAGGAATACATAGAACTTTTAGGGCAGTGAAGCAATTCTGTAATTCTATAATGTTAAATATATGTCATTATACATTTGTCAAAACAAATACCATATTCAACACCCAAAGTGAACCTTAATTTTCTTTGGAAACCCTAATTTCCTTGGAAAATAATGATGTGTCAATGTATGTCATTAAAAAAAATAATAATAATAAAACTCTGATGAGGGATGTTGATCATGGGGGAGGTTGTGTGTGTGTTGTCTGTACTTTTTGCTCAGTTTTGCTCCAAACCTAAAACTGCTCTAAAAACTAAACCTTATTAATTTTTTAAAATGGTAATCAGTTAAAAATCAAATAAATCAAGTAATCATTCAAAGTAATGAAATAAAATCATTCTGCAGCTAATTGCCTCTGTGGTTTGTCAGCAAATGTCTATCTTTCTCATATGCTGCCTGAGTGACAGTTTTCTAGAATTGTTAAATGTAAGGCTAGATTTACAGTCAAGAAGAGTCATCTTATTATACAAATTCTACCTAAAGAATGGTTTTTCTCTATACTGTCCTCTCCCTGTGAGTCTTCTGTTTTTCTTAAAGCTGATTTTTTGGATAATGTGATCATTGCGTAGGCAATAGAAGTCAAGAGGTATATAATTCTTGCAGGCTCCATCTAACTGAAGGGGAATGGAGAGCTATTAAAAGCAGAATACACATTTGGATTAGTGACATACTCAGAATAAAGAGTACCAGGATTATTTTCTTAGAGCATAAAAATTTCTGCTATTTAAAATTATTACATGAGAGAGAACGGGTGTCTTAAGCTTCTGCCAAACATTATTGCCATGTAAAATGTGTTGTTTTCACCTACTAATCCCAGATTTTTCTGAAATACTTAGTCTGTGTCCATGAGGAGACAATTGATACTATTTTGCTCTGAGTAGTGAATAATGGTTCTGAGATAAACCCATTAGCGCTGTCTCCACAGTACGTGGAAGGCAGCGGAGCTAACGTGTTCTTCTGTTCACATTCATTCAAATGTCAGCAGGCTAGAAATGGATTGAGGTTTCCATAGAAACCACGCATAGTTTCAGGTGTTTCTCAGGGCATTTTGTTCCATTAACTGTTTGGAGTAAGAAGGTATACATTATGGTTTTCTAAAAGGTTTTTTTCTTTTTGAAATTTTATTAAATTTATTGGGGTGATACTGGTTGATAAGATTATATAGGTTTCCAATGCAATGGTATTTCCCCTCCTGGCGAGAAGCAGTCAGTAGAGTACCATGTTCTCTTTTGTTCTCCTGCATTTTTGGCAGGCTCGGTTACAGCCTTTTCCCTCCAGCTGAGAAACTGGAATGAGCTCTTTCTAAAACCTGACAAATCCTGCCCATTAGTGGTGGCTGTGCAGAAAGCATTTCTTCTCTTTGGTCAGAAAGGAAATTTGAAAGTCTTGGACCTATATATTTATGTAATGCATTTTTATATTCAGGATTTATGTAGTCTTTCTGAAATGTTGCCAATCCAGGAGGTTAATGACAATTGCAATGACTCTGTGAACCCAGTCAACAGCATTAACCAAAGGAGAGGGCATTAGTAAAATATTCAGTGTTAAATCCACGACCAAAGATAATCAAATCTTTCAATCCGGGCAGTAACTAATTAATTGCCTGGAGGTATAAGATCTCTCCCTATAATATAGGGAGAGAAATTAAAAAGAAAATATACCACCCTGGCAGGTTGGCTCAGTGGTAGAGCGTCGGCCCGGCGTGTGAAAGTCCCAGGTTTGATTTCCGGCCACAGCACACAGGACAAGTGCCCATCTGCTTCTCCACCCCTACTCCTCTCCTTTCTATCTCTCTCTTCCCCTCCCTCAGCCAAGGCTCCATTGGAGCAAAGTTTGCCCGAGCACTGAGTACCACTCCATGGCCTCCTCCTCAGGCACTAGAATGGCTTCTGCCACAATGGAGCAATGCCCCAGACAGGCAGAACATCGCCCCCGGTGGGCGTGTCAGGTGGGTCCTGGTCAGGCATATGTGGGAGTCTATCTGACTGCCTCCCTGCTTCTAACTTCAGAAAAATACAATAAAGAATGGAAAAATACCCTCTTCAATTCATAACTTATACAAGGGGTCCCCAAACTACGGCCTGCAGGCCACATGCGGCTCCCTGAGGCCATTTATCCGGCCCCTGCCACACTTCTGGAAGGGCACCTCTTTCATTGGTGGTCAGTGAGAGGAGCATAGTTCCCATTGAAATATTGGTCAGTTTGTTGATTTAAATTTACTTGTTCTTTATTTTAAATATTGTATTTGTTCCTGTTTTGGTTTTTTACTTTAAAATAAGATATGTGCAGTGTGCATAGGAATTTGTTTATAGTTTATTTTATAGTCCGGCCCTCCAATGGTCTGAGGGACAGTGAACTGGCCCCCTGTGTAAAAAGTTTGGGGACCTCTAACTTATACAATGACTCAAGTATATTACCAAATGTCATGCTTTCCCATAAGTTATATTAGAACATGGAATATGCATAGTGGACTACAAATGGTACAATTAATAAACAAAAGCCAACACAGAGTAAAAATAATAATAAAAAACAACCATAGCCTATGCCTTGGAAAACTGACAGCAGCCTGACCCAGCTGAGTAAGGACACAGGGGCTCTGAAGTCTGACAGCTCAATTCAATTTATATCTCGCCATGGCCACTTACGGCTTACAGTCTTGAATCAATTTCTTAATTGCCAAACAAGGCAGTTTCCTCATTTGAAAAGTGAAAATAATAATTCTTGCCTTGCAGGGTTGTTGTGAGGATTAGATGTAATGGACAAGGTTCCTTCTTATGTGTGTATTTACTACCTGAAACCTTACAGTCAGGAGGTGGCAAAGGGGTGAACAATTGTTCATGTCATGAAAACAATAACTAAAGAACTAATTTCATGATATTAATATCCACTCAGACATTTTCCACAACTTAACACTAGCATCTTTCTCAGTTTATTTCATATTATTTGACCATCTTCAGCTATTTGAAGTTTATAACATCTTATGCAATTATAGTGCTCATTGATAATGAATTAATAATGCATATCTTAAGAAAGTACAGAACTTCATGAAACATATAAAATCGATGATGAAGAGCAGGGGAAGGACATAGCATAGATTGATGCTTTACCTATTCAAATACCAGGTCCACAAGCTACTAAATGCATAACCTTGAATGAGTATCTTGACTTTTCTGTGTCTCAGTTTCTCCACCTATACAATAAAAATGATCATATTATTTACTGCAAGGATTTATTATTAGAATTATTTGTATAAGAAAGGTAATATTAGTAAAGTACTTTCCACAATGCTTGGTAAATTGTAATAAATATGTGAATATTTATCAAGTGAAAAAATTGTTTTTTAAATTTTTATTAATTTTTAATTTATTGAGTTTACATGGATTCAAGTGTCCCACTGAATATACCTCCCTCACCCCCCAACCCTGTGTCCCTTTTTATACCCCCTTTGCTCCCCTCCCCCTAACTGCCTCCCCCTAACTCCCTGCCCCCTCCCCTCTAGGATTTGCTGTCCTGTTATCTATATCTCTGTGTTATGTATATATAGTTTCACTAATCCCTTTAACTTCTCTGATCCCATTCCCTCATCCTCCCTCCTTTGACTTCTGTCTTTCTGGTCCCTGTGACCCTGACTTTGCCACTATTCCATTCCTCAGTTTACTTTATTCATTAGATTCCATATATATATGTGATCATATAATATTTTTCATTCTCTGCTTGGCTTATTTCACTTAGCATCATAATCTCCAGGTCCATCCATGCTGTCACAAAAGGTAACATTTCCTTCTTTTTCAGTGTCACATAGTATTCCATTGTGTAAATGTACCACCACTTTTTAATTCACTCATCCACTGATGGACACTTGAGCTGTTACAGATCTTGGCTATTGTAAATAATGCTGCCATAAACATGAGGATGCATATCTTCTTTCAATCAGTGATATGGTATTCATCAGATATATTCCTAAAAGTGGGATAGCTGAATCAAAAGGCAGTTCCATTTTTCATATTTTGAGGAATCTCCATGCTGTTTTCCACAGTGGCTGCACCAGTCTGCATTCCCACCAGCAGTGCAGGAGGGTTCCCTTTTCTCCCACCCTCACCAACACTTATTGTGTGTTGTTTTGTTAATGAGCTCCATTCTGACAGGTGTGAGGTGGTATCTCATTGTGGTTTTGCATTTCTCTGATAATTAGTGATACTGAAAATTTTTTCATATGCCTATTGACCATCTATGTCTTCTTTGGAGAAGCATCTATTCAGTTCTTTGGCCCATTTTTCAATTGGATTGTTTACTTTCCTGATGTTGAGTTTTAGAAGTTCTTTATAAATTTTGGTTAATAATCCCTTATCAGATGTATTGCCAAATATGTTCTCCCATTGTGTGGTTTGTCTTTTTATTTTGTTTATGGTGTCTTTAGCTGTGCAAAGCTTTTTAGTTTGATATAGTCCCATTTGTTCATCCTGTCCTTTATGTCACTTGCCCATGAAGATAAATCAGCAAAAATATTGCTATGAGAGATATAGAAGAGTTCACTGCCTATGTTTTCTTCTAAGATGTATATGGTAACATGACTTACATTTAAGTCTTTTACACATTTTGAGTTTATTTTTGTGAATGGTGTAAGTTGGTGTTCTAGTTTCATTTTTTTGCATGTACCTGTCCAATTTTCCCAACACCATTTATTAAAGAGATTCTCTCTACTCCATTGTATGCTCTTATCTCCTTTGTCAAATATCAATTGACCATAAAGGCGTGTGTTTATTTCTGGGTTCTCTGTTCTGTTCCATTGATCTGTATGACTGTTCTTATGCCAGTACCAAACTGTTTTGAGTACAATGGCCTTGTAGTATAACTTGATATCAGGAAGTGTGAATATCACTTTATTCTTTATTTTCAAGATTGCTGAGGCTATTCGTGTTCTTTTTTGGTTCCATATCAATTTTTGGACTATTTGTTCTATATCTATGAAGTATGCCATTGGCATTTTAAGAGGAATTGCTTTGAATTTATAGATTGCTTTGGGTAATATAGACATTTTAATGATGTTTATTATTCCTATTCATAAACATGATATATGCTTCCACTTGTTTATATCTTCCTTGATTTCTTTTATCAATGTTTTATAATTTTACAAGTACAAGTCCTTTACCTCCTTGGTTAAATTTACTCCTAGGTACTTTATTTTTCATGTTGCAATAGTGAAGGAGATTATTTCCTTAATTTCTTTTTCAGACAGTTTATTGTTGTTGTATAGAAATGCCACTGATTTCTGAATATTAATTTTGTATCCTGCCACCTAGCTGAATTCATTTATCGGGTCTAGTAGTTTTCTGACTGAGACTTTATAGGGTTTTTTTTGTACAAATATCATGACATCAGCAAATACTGATAGTTTTACTTCTTCTTTTCCAATTTTGATACCTTTTATTTCTTATTCTTGTCTGATTGCTGTAGCTAGGACTTCCAGGACTATGTTGAATAAGAGTGGTGAAAGTGGGCACCCCTGCCTTGTTCCTGATCTTAAGGGGATTGCTTTTAATTTTTGCCCATTGAGTATGATGTTTGCCCTGGGTTTGTCATAGATGGCCTTTATCATGTTGAGGTATGTTCCTTGTATTCCCACTTTGCTGAGAGTTTTGATCATAAATGGGTGCTGGATTTTATCAAATGCTTTTTCTGTATCTATTGAAATTATCATGTGATTTTTATCCTTTCTTTTGTTTATGTGATGAATCATATTTATTGATTTGCAAATTTTGTACCAGCCTTGCTTCCCCAGAATAAATTCCACTTAACATGATTTATGATTTTTTTCATGTATTTCTGGATCCAGTTTGCTAATATTTTGTTGAGAATTTTAGCATCTAAGTTCATCAGGGATATTGGCCTATAGTGTCTTTACCTGGTTTTGGAATGAGGATTATGCTTATCTCATAAAAGGAGCTTGGAAGTCTTCCTATCTCTTTAATTTTTTGAAATAGCTTGAGAAGGATAAGTGTTAGTTCTCCTTTGAATATTTGGTAAAATGCACCTATGAAGCCTTCTAGTCCAGGACTTCTATTTGCTGGGAGATTTTTGATAACTGTTTCAATTTCATTTGTTGTAATCTGTCTGTTTAGATTGTCTGATTCTTCCAGACTGAGTTTTGGAAGATAATATTTCTAGAATTTTATCTATTTTGCCTAGGTTGTCTAATTTTTTGGCATACAGATCTTCATAGCATTTTCTTACAATCCTTTGTATTTCTGTGGTGTCAGTTGTTACTTCCCCACTTTCACTTCTAATTTTATGTACTTGACTCCTCTCTCTTTTTCTCTTGATGAGTCTAATTAAAGCTTCATTAATCTTGTTTACCTTTTCAAAAAACCAGCTCTTGGTGTCATTGATCTTCTGCATTATTTTTTTAGCCTCTATGTCATTTATTTCTGCTCTGATCTTTATTATTTCCTTCCTTCTAATTCCTCTGGGCTTTATTTGTTGTTCTTTTTCTAGTCTTTTTTTCTGCTTGCTATCTTTTTATTTAGGTGCTCATTATGTCCATTCATTGTTGCTCTAAGATCCTTGAGCATCCTAAAAATAATTTTTTTTAACTCTGTGTCTGGTATTTTGGTTACTTCCATCTCATTCAGTTCATCTTCTTGAGATTTCTCTTATTGATTCTTTTGGGTCTTGTTTCTCTGTCGTTCATTTTGTCTGTGTATTAGGTAGTGCTGTCTGACTTTGAAATTTTTGTGTGGTCTTTATGAAGAAGACGGGCTAGTGTCCTCCAGGCCACTTGTTTTCCTTGTTCTAGAAATGCTTCTTGAGGGTACTATTTTCCCTCTTGTTGTATATGAGTATTAGATGCAGTTGATCCTTTTGTGGGTATGGTTATCCCTTCAGGCTGGCTGGCTCTAAGGGTCAGCCTTGATCATGTGTATTACACACTGTGCAATGTCTGTCCTGTTGGGCATTTTTATTCTCCACAGTGTCTGGTTCCTGCTAGATTCCTTTTTTGGGTGTGCTGCTTGTGTAGGTAGTTGAGTCTAGGGTTGGTTCTGTCTGCCGCCCTCTACCCATAGAGTTGGTTCTAGTTCTTCTTGGGTTGGCATCAGGTTTGTAACCCACTGTGGGCTACCAGTCTAAAGCTACTGCACTTTTCACTGTTTGTGTCTGAGTTTTCTGTGTCTGGGTACTGTGGGAGGGGCCAACCTTTGTATAAGGAACAGCTTCCTCCTGCTTAGAGATGACCATAGCCCCAAGATCTGTAAGATTTGTCTTCACTTTTTATCTGCTCCTCCTCCTCTTGCAGCTGCCTGATATTTCCACAGAGTCTTCTGTAGTAAGACTGTAGTATGGGCTCAGATTGGCCTCACCCAACCAACACCACTACAGGTTGCATACTTGGTGGGTTAGGGAAGCTGAAGTTGTGAATACAACATCTGTGGGATTCCCTACTTCAGTAGTCTCTTGGTCAGGAGCTCAGTATGGGAAATGTGGCCCTTACTCCAGAGCTTGATCCCTCAGCCACTGCTTGATCCCTCAGCCACTCAAATTTTATTTCTCCCCAACAAGGTGAGCAGCAGGTTCAGACTGAGTATGGCTGAAAGTCCCCTCTGCAGAAATTCTTTCAGCTGTTGAGACTAAGATTCAGGGAGGAAGACTGAGAGAGTACTCCCCTGGGGCTATGACTCTTAAAAAGGTGGCTAAGCCCCTCTACTAGACCCACCAATAGACTCACAGGGACCCACACTTTAAATGTCCATGTTCCAAACCTCTCTCCTTCCCCCTGTGAAATCTAGCCCGCAGGGCTGTATATCCAGTGCCCAGGCCAGCTGACTGTGAAGTTCCACCCTATCCATTGCACATGAGCCACTGTGCCGGTGCTGATCACAGAGAGTGGAACACGCCTGAGCTGGGCCAGGTGTGAGGAGCTTTTCCTTAGGATACCAACCACTCTAGCAAGGGTTGTCAGGTCCTGAGCCAACGCTTTCTGCAGCTGGCCCCTGGATGTGCCAGCCCTGGGTGTCCCTAGCAGGAACCCAGCACAGACCAGTGGGAGACTCTGCCTGTGACTGGCCTTCAGCAACCTTTTTGAAGCTACAAGCAATTCAGAGTTTGTGGCTGCCTGTGCTAGGCCCAGGTGTACATGGAAATACCAAGCTGCACTCCAAGGCTAGCTTTTACCCATAGTGGTCCTGAAGGAAAGTCTGCTCAAATGACCAAGTTTCCCATAGTCTCATCTCCTGCAGCCTGTCTGCCGGCTGCTTGTTGGGTTCAGCCACTGAAAAATCCTCTGCTGGAGTCTAGAACCTGCGCCAATTCAGCAGTTAGGAAGGGTGGTGGGTGAGGCTCTGCCCCTTGGCCCCAGGTGTCAGTCTTCAGTCTGTCCAGAATGTTTCACAGACCTCAGGAGGGTGAGGCCCCAGGAGTCTGATGGGTGTGGACTCTGACACCCAGAGGTGTGGACTGCCCACACTCAGTTTCAGCTGAGTCTCCCCTGATATGGAAGCACCAGTCATAAACTCAAGAGACTATGGGGTGGGGGGGCCTCCAGTCTCAACACCAGAAAACTGAGTCACTGACGCTCCCTCTGCTTCCTGGCATTTCAGAACAACCTGTCGCCATCCCTGGGGTAGGAGAGACTCCTGAGGGCAAAGCAGTTGCTTTTCGTCAGGCTGATGTCACTCAGAGGGGATTGCTTCACCCAAGAAAGATGGTAACTGCAGTACTGAAGAATGATTCAGTACAGGGGTTCTGGTGAGCGTCTCCCACAGTGTCTCTCCCTGGGCCTTCAACTTTACACTCTCCTCCTGCAACTCCAGTCCTCTCAGCTCTCCCTGGCCAGAGCCCCAAATAAGTGGCTGTGAACGAGGTATTTGTTCTGCGCGGGCCCTTTAAAACAGAGTCTGCGTCCGAGAGCTGTGTCTCTTTCTCGCAGACAGGAACCCTGCTCTTTTCACAGCTAAGCACTGTCTGGGCGCCTCTTCTAGGCTCTGGGGTTCTAGGCTTGGGCTCCGGTCCTGAGGTTGAGGACCCACACCTCTCAGGATAAGCACTCCATTGTGAGAGTCCCTCTGGGCAGTTGCTCACTCCAGGGAGCAGGGCAGCCCTTTCCACACCTCTACCCTTCCTACCAGTCTCAGTGTGGCTTCTTCAGTGATTCTTGGTTATAGGATCCTCTTAGTTTATTTATTTATTTATTTATTTATTTATTTATTATTTATTTATTCATTTTAGAGAGGAGAGAGAGAGGGAGAGAGAGAGACAGAGAGAGAGAGAGGAGAGAGAGACAGGGGGGAGGAGCTGGAAGCATCAACTCCCATATGTACCTTGACCAGGCAAGCCCAGGGTTTTGAACCGGCGACTTCAGCATTTCCAGGTCGACGCTTTATCCACTGTGCCACCACAGGTCAGGCCGGCTCCTCTTAGTTTAGTCCAAAGTTGGTTTTTCAGGATGATTGTTCTTAAATTAAATTGTAATCCGCTTTAGTCCTGGAAGGTGGCAGTTGGAACACTTGCCTACTCTGTCGCCATCTTTCTTCCCTCCAATAATTTTAAAAACTAATAAAATAACTCCACAGCAAAGCCATTTAAAATGAAGTTAACTGGTTTAAAACTGAAGAAAATCAGAAGGCTCATGAGAGGATAGAAAGAAAAAAAATATTTAAATATCACAAAATGTTAAGAAACATTTGTAAACATGGAAAAAGTGTCATATTCTTTGCACACAAGTCAAAGATGAGTCTGCGGTAGCTGGCCTCCCAGGTAGCAGGCACCAAGGAGCCGCACTTCCTGGTATTCACACCCTGTGTAATCCCACCTCCCATGTGGCACCAGGCTCGGTCTGTGCAATCAAGAGCAGAAGGGATTGGTATGTCACTTTCAAGATCAAGTTGTAGAAGACACTGCTGGTTCCATCTTTGTCATCCCTTTGGCTCATTCTCTCAGGTCTAATCTCTCACTCTGGGGGGAGACATCCGTCATGCAAAAGCAGGTCTCTGGAGAGCCCAGGTGATAAGAATCTGAGGCCTTTGACCAAAAGTCTGAGAAGAATCAAGGACTCTTGTTGACAGCCATGTGATCTTGAAATCAAACCCTCCAATCCCGTGATACCTTCAGCTGACAGCAGCTGCTTTGACAGCTTGTCTGCAACCTCGTGACAGAGCCTGAGCCAGAACCATCCAGCTGGACTGTTCCCTGCTTGCTCCACCAAATCTGTAGGAGAAAATAAACGTTAGTATTTTGAAGCTACTAGGTTTGCGGGTTATTTATGCAGCAATAGAGAATTAATACAGGAATAATACAAGTGTGTACTATTTTTCACATTTCATTTTAAAGATTACACCTCCCTCATGTATGTAATTTACAGTGTTTATTCTGAAAATCAGCAGATACTTCTGACCTTCTCATTTCTAGATAAAAACATGTTCAAACTTTAAAAAAAAACTAATAAGTAATTTTGATTCCTCGTTAACCTACAAAGACTTATATAATCTGTGTGCTTCTTACTTATCTCATCTTCTAATCTCTCTCTCTTTCTCTCCACTTTATCCACACTGGCTTCTTTCAGATATTTCTGGGACACGCCAGGCATATTTTCACCTCAAGGTCTTCACACTAACTATTCCTTCTATCTTAGTATCTCTTCCCCAAATTTCTAATATCTCACTCTCACTTCCTTCAAGTATTTGTTCAAATGTCTACTTCTCAGGAAGGTCTATCCCAAACACCTTACTTAAAATTGTAACCTCAGCCCTTCACACTTCTGAATCTCCTTATACTATTTTATTTCCCAGTAACACTTTTACTAATTTTTCTGTGCATGATTGCTTACTGAATGCCAGTGCCATGAGTGTGGAAATTTTGTCTCTTTAGTCACTTATGCACTAATGGATCCTCATAACACAGAACAATATCTGGCACTTAATAGTTGCTCAATAAATATTTGTTGACATGAGCCTAGGAAATAAATTTAGTTCAATGGGTTTTTTACCATACCACTTCTGCTTGGGTAAGGATGACTGCCTATTTTTAAATTTTCTAACTCACTAGGTTGTCAATAAATAGTAGCTGTGATATGAATGCAAACTTCTGCCTTTGTGTGTGTGTGTGTGTGTGTGTGTGTGTGTGTGTGTGTATTTTTCTGAAGCTGGAAACGGGGAGAGACAGTCAGACAGACTCCCGCATGCGCCCGACCGGGATCCACCCGGCACACCCACCAGGGGCGACGCTTTGCCCACCAGGGGGCGATGCTCTGCCCCTCCGGGGCGTCGCTCTGCCGTGACCAGAGCCACTCTAGCGCCTGGGGCAGAGGCCAAGGAGCCATCCCCAGTGCCCGGGCCATCTTTGCTCCAGTGGAGCCTTGGCTGCGGGAGGGGAAGAGAGAGACAGAGAGGAAGGAAGGGGTGGGGGTGGAGAAGCAAATGGGCGCTTCTCCTATGTGTCCTGGCCTGGAATCGAACCCTGGTCCCCCGCATGCCAGGCCGACGCTCTACCGCTGAGCCAACCGGCCAGGGCCTGCTTTTTAAAAAAATGTATTAGCTTGAGTGATTTACAAGTTAAAGGTTAGGTGTGAAAGTACTATAGAGGTTAACGTGAACATTGATCTGTGAACTTACTGTCTAAATTAAATTTTTAGCACCATATATTCTGAGAGCAATATATCTCATTGAACGTGCATGTGAAAAAGCTCCCAAGTCTTTTTACTCTGAAGGTCTAGAACAGATGTACTTTATTTTTACTACCAGTTTTGCATCAGAGAAGAGTATGACTCACTGTACCTAGGTAAAAACTTAACAGAGAAATCAGATAGTGGTTCTAAAAAGTTTGAGACTGTCGTGACTTCCGGTAGCCCTATATTTAAAAAGTTATAATTGAAAGGCTAAGTAGAGCTGCTTTGGTAGATGTGTGGCTTGTGCAGGAACATAAGGAAAGACCCATCACTTGGTTTAATGCTCTACTGTTCCTGTCTTCAAATTCTTCATAATACATAAAGGAGGGACCTCCGTTTCCATTTTACACTGGGTATTCAAATTTTGTAGCTGGTCCTGAGGCCCAGTAATATAGAGTACTGACTACGCACTTCTCTAGGAAAGAAGCAGAGGTAGATTCTCCAGCCCTCTTCCCAGTCCCCACTGTGTGAGGGAAACTGGACAAACAGTAGCAGTGCTTGCTACTCAAAGTGTGGGCTGAGACACCAGCCGCAGCAACAGCCCCTGGGGGCTTGTTAGAAAAGCTGAATCAGAATTTGCTTTTCTTGTGCACTTTATTTTCTTATGTTATTTTTAAAATTTTTATATTTATTTTTGTTTTTCATTTGTCTTTTTTAAAAATTGAATTTCTTACGGGAACACTAGTTAGCATAATTATGCAGGTTTCAGGTGCCTAATTCTACAACATACACTGTATTACGTGTTTGCCTGCCCAAGTCAAGTCTCAGTCCATCACCATTTATGCCCCATACTCTCTTCTCCCTCACCTTGATCTGGCAAACGCATTATTGTCTGTATCCATGAGGTTGTGTGTGTGTGTGTGTGTGTGTGTGTGTGTGTGTGTGTGTGTCTTTTTTTACTCTATCCCTCCACCTTCCCGGACCAGCTCCCCCAACCCTCTGCCCATAGCTGTCCACCGGCTCTCTGTATGAATCTGTCTCTATTTTGCTTGTTAGTGCATTCTGTTCATTAGATTCCACATATGAGTGAGATCATATGGTACTTGTCTTTCTCTGACTGGCTTAGTTCACCTACCATGATGCTCTCCAGGTCCATCCACGCTATTGCAAAAGGTAACATTTCCTTTTTTCTATGGCTGCCTGGTGTTCCCTTGGGTAAATAAATGTACCACACCTGTTTTATCTAGTCATCTACTGTGGGCACTTGGGCTGTTTCCAGATCTTGGCTATTGTAAATAACACTGCAATGAACTTATTTCAATTAGAGTTGACACTCGGGTGCTATCTCTATCTTCCTGAGCACCAAGAGAAACAGACTTCAAGAGCTTCGAAATGGCCATAATATAATAAATCAAGAAATTGTGGGCTATTTCCACAACATACATTTTTTGGTGACGTATTGCAAAACATCTGCTGAACGAACCTCTCCGTTTAAATTCACAAACGTTATTTCAGAGTTAGTTTCTGAACGTGAGAGGCCATCACAGAAAGCAACAACTGGATTAAGGTCAAGTTAAATTCAACTACTGCCTAAATCTTTCCACTTGAGATAAAAGGAAGACAGATAAAGGATTTCATCCTGGAAGGGCAGGTCACCCAATAGGTTGTATGTTCATGCCCCTTTATAAAAGAAGGACTCCCAGGATTTTCTCGAATATATGGAGATGAAGCCGAAATGAACGTGGTCATGTGCTTGGTGCTTCTTTTCCCTCAAAGGCAGGGAGAACCTCGACAGTTTGCAGCTGAGCGGCTCCCGGGCACAGAGCAACGGGGACTGAGGGCCCGTAAGCCCACCGACCGTACACCCGGCTCCGCTGCTCCCGCCCTCCAAACCCGGGAGGAGGAGGAGCCGCGGAATCGAAAGGAAACCCGCGCGGTGGCGTCAGCGGGCCTCGGCAGGCGCGGGAATGGAGCTGCGGACGCTCTGGCTGCTTTGCTGCTGCTGGTGCTGCGGCGCTGGCCGCGGAACCGGTCCCGGTACCGCCTTCACCCCGACTGGACCGCGGAGCCGCGAGCAACAAGCCGCCTTCCGGGTACCGAACTCGCCGCCCTATTTGTTTCCTTCTCGCCCTTCCTGTCCCGAGTGCGAGCTGGGGCAGAGGGGCCCCTGAGCGCTGCGACTCCTGGGGTCCGCTTGTCCGCAGGTCTGTGGCGCCCCGGGATTTCTGAGCTGGGCGTACACCCCGCCCTCCTCCCTGAGTCCCCCACGTGCCTGGATCTTGCTCTCTCCCATGCCTTTGTAAGCCAAAGATTTGATTTACCCTGAAAGTTTTGCGCCGCTGTGGATTTACGTGATGCGCCCCAAAATAACCAATGGGTATGTCCAAAGTGCCCTGGATTAGAAGAAGCTCCCCCTTTTAGCTGAACCCGTTGGCGATTCTCAACTACTTCCAAAGCAGACCCATTTCACAGTTACAGGAATCAGAAACAAGCCGAAGAAACCTGCGGTTTTTCTTCCGGAGAGGGGCGCTGCTAACCTCCTTCGGGAACCAGAATTTTAGAAAGAGCCCGCATGGAGCAAGCTGGGAGAATCTTGTTCATTTATGATATTCCTGAACTGGGGCTCCTCACACCCGTGTACTACCTTAAACGTTCACTTGAGGCGCTGGCCGAGCTGTTCACTAGGTGGAGCATAGTCCTGGCTTGCCAAAGTCGCGGGTTCCATCCCCGGTTCAGGCCCATCTGAAAAGCAGACAGCGAGAACAAAACTACAGTGGAACAACGAGCTGATGCTCGGTCTCTCTCACTCTCTCTCTGTCTCAAATCAATGGAGAAAATTTTTTTAAAGTTCACTTGACGTGGTGGAAATTGATTTAGAAAAAGGGAAAGCATTTCATTTATTTTTCAGGTGGTCTTGAACTGATCATTTTCACGTCATGTTGAAGGCTTCATAATTATGTTTAGATTTTACCCCAAAATTACAACTCTGGAACAAACAAGTTAGCTGAATATAAATAAGGTTGGTTAGAGAGCTTTAGGACAAAATATTTACTAATGTCAAACATGTTTTTCTTAGTTTTATAATCACAGGATAATTTCCTCAAGTTCTTGGCCCTTGATTCCCTTCCTGACAGGAATCTAGTGTGTCTTATTCAATTAAACATATTCAGTTAAAAGAAAACAAAAAATATATATAAAGGTGATTATTTTTCACCAAATCTGTTTAAAGGTTGTTTTGATTCATCAGCTCTTGTTTTTCAAGTATGTGATCCATCTGTTTTTCAAACATTTGCACCTTTCAAAACTGTTAATGTTTCTGTGTATTCCTCAACACTTTACATCTTTTTTAAACTATTTTTAAAAAATTTTTCAGTTACTATTGAAATTCAATATTATATTATTCTCAGGTATATAGCGTAGTGGTTAGACATTTATATAACTTACAAAGTGATCCCGTAAGTCTTACATTCACCTGACACCATATATGGTTATTATTAGAATATTACTGACTATATTATCTATGCTGTACTTTACGTCCTCGAGATTGTTTTGTAGCTGCATATTGATATTCCTGAACTGGGGCTCCTTACACTCGTGTACTACCTTAAACGTTCACTTGAGGCCCTGGCCGAGCTGTTCACTGGGTGGAGCATAGTCCTGGCTTGCCAAAGTCGTGGGTTCCATCCTTCACCTTTTCACCCAGCTCATCTGGCAACCCATTGTGAACTAAATTAAAAGCACAGAAGAACTGAGCTTTCAGCATCATCCTCCTATGATTTCTTGTTACCTATGCAAGACATTGCTGTTTAAGCAAGTCCTGAACTTAGCAATGGTAAAACCTTTACATCTTTTCTTTCATAAATGAAATTAAGGTTCAAGTCTTTCATTTTAATGTTTTATATGCTCTAGGAATGTTTACTGTACTGTTGATCATTGTGACCTTGTCCGTTTCTTGTTAAGAGCATATGCTAGTTGATCCTTCCTTATCTTGATTCTATGACCAGTTGTGACTATGACCAGTAGTCCGAGCTTAATATGGACTCTCAGTTTGCTATGCCTCTATGAAATCTACTTTAATGGCAAGAATCGAAGTAGACCAGAAAAGTCACTTTTTAATCCAGAAATGGAATACAAGGCTTTCTAAAATTTGAATGTTGGGTGGACTCGGTATGTGTTTTACCATTATAGCAAATAAATAAACATTATTTGATATACTGATACTACTATTTTACTGTAATAATCTGTGGCTTCTCTTTCTTTTTCTTCTTTTTTTCCTTATCACAGGATCAATGACTGTGAGAACAAATGGGTAGAGGGTCAGAGAGAGCTATCAGCTTCAATGAAGCTCTTACTCTAAGTGAAGGAGAAAGAAAAGGAAGGTTGGGGTAGTACCCTAGGCTCCCTAGATGGCTGTCAAGGGTAGGAGAGGCCATACCCTTGTATGAGTAAGGCCATATACCCTTACTCATTAATCAAAAACCAGCTTTCAGGGGAGTGCCCTGCTTCCCCCAGGTTGGTCAGTCTTCCTGCTCTGTCCTTGGCTAGGTGCAGCCTGTGGGAAGCATGTTCTCTCTTGGTCTCATCCTGGTAATTGAGCGTGTAGGAATTAAGCTTCCTGTGGGTGGAAGTCTTTGAGGCCCGTTCTCGGGGCTGCCCCCTGCTCTGTGCATTCTCAGTGTCCTACATTCTCAAGGCCTTCCCTGGTTACTTCAGCCCATAGAGATGGCCAATCAAGACTTACAGGGTAAACGAATCTCTGAATTACTTGGCGTTGCTGTCTCTGGTTTATATTTGTTACTTGCTGTATAGATACTTGCTTTGTATTTCAATTCTCTCTTTATATTTATAACTTTCCTCTCCAAATTATATTCAAAACTGATTCATCAGGATTTTTTTTTTACTTTTTTAAAGTGGTATTTTTTAATTGATTGATTTTTTGAGAGAGGAAGGGAGAGAGGCAGAGAGAGAAACATTGATTTGTTATTCCACTTATTTACACATTCATTGGTTGATTCTTGTTCATGTCCTGACCGGGATTGACCATGCGACCTTGGCATATTCAGATGATACTCTAACCAACTGAGCTACTCAGCCAGGGCCATCAGGATTATTATTTTAAATACCTATAAATAATAAACTCAATAACTTTATTATTTTATTAACAATCTTTTCAGGCATGTTCAATAAGGAAGAAATAAGATTATGAAAATTCCCGGTGATAATGTGCTTAAAAATAAACAGCTTAAAACTAGTAAGAGCATGACATATATAGAACATCCTTTATATGTTTATTCAACAGCAGATATTAATTAAGCATCTGTTGTGTGCCAGGCATATGATTGGTGTGGAGAACACAGTGATGAGTGACAGGCAGGCCTTGATCTCATTTTGCTTATAGGTTTAAGAAACACAATAACCAGATAAGTACATTATCCAATATAGAAGAGATAGAATTGGAAATGTACCAAATGATGGTCCCTTGAATATGTTATTTATGCTATCCAGTTGGTAGTATGAAGAAATTGAGGCATATTCACATAAAAGACAAGCCTAAAATAAATGATCACAAAAGCCGAGGAATCTGTAAATAATGGTCGTATTTGTCCTCCAGAGAGACAAATTGACCTCTCTTCCTGGACCATTTTCAGGATTCCATCTTTCACAAAGCCTTATGCCCTAAATGAGATAGAGATTCTATAAAGTTCAAATATATAGAATCAGATTTATTTATTTATTATTTACTCATTCCCGTTCTTATGCTTCATTGCTTAGTTCTGGGAAATACAAAGATCAAGAAGACACACTTTTGCCCTGGCCCTATAGCTTGGTTGATTGGAGCATCATCCCGAAGTGCAAAGGTTTCCAGTTCAATCCCCGGTCAGGGCACCAATCCATGTTCCTGTCTTTCTCTCACTCTCCCTTTCTCTATAAAGTTAATAAATAAATATTAAAAGAACTAATCAATGTTCCTGTCTCTCTCACTCTCCCTTTCTTTCTCTCAAGTCAATAAACATTAAAAAGAAGAAGAAGACATACTTTCTAAAGTCATAATTGTTTAATCACATGGGTGTCTATTGGGGACAATTTTCACTAGTATCTAGGGCTTATTTGCCATTTATTTTATTTTTTCCACTATGTTAAATCAACATATATGTAGTGTTGTCAATGTGCTTAGTGAAGACAAATTACAAATGGGTAAAACATACTTTTCCCAGTCAGGTAGTAGTTCTAATACAAAACATGTATAAATATGATTTCATTATCTTATACAACCTTTGATTGTGATATGCCAGAAATAAATTAGACTTTGACATTTACACCTGAAAAGTATCTTGAAGCTGATTTCACACAAATTGCTTTGGAAAATTAACATAGGTGATATATATGATCAATGATTTTCAACCTTTTCACATTTGGGGACTGGTGAAAATAGAAGAATTATTTTGGGAACCACTAAGGCAGAAATCACCCTGAGCATAAGCCAATTCAACTAATATCAATGGGTCTATAATCTTCATACAATATCAGGGTGGTTAACTCTTTCTTGCACCAACATGAAATTTCTGGTGGGCTGGACCATGGATCAGCAGCTGAAAAACACTGAATTATCTTTTTATTTCTTTTAGGAAAGTCTTAATAGACATCGGTACTTGAATTCTTTATTTCCTAGTGGAAATTCCACTGCCATCTATGGAATAAACCAGTTTTCATATTTGTTCCCTAAAGAGTTTAAAGGTATGGTGTAGTGGTGCTATTAATTGATTAGTTTCCTGATTTTAACTTGTTTCCTTAATTTTTGAGGAATTGTTTAATTCTGAATCTAAAAAATTGAATAACAGTCAACATTTATTAAATACTAAATATCGAGCATGTATCAGGTGCTGACAGAAAAGTAAATTAATGGCCACTCTTCTAATTATTGCTTAACAACTAAACGTTATACATATAGTCATTTCCATGTGACTGTAAGGGACAATGAATGACTCATTCCTTCTGCAATTTTTAGTACTGTTTCCCTTCAAGTCACCCATGGTTCCATGGGTTATGATAAAACAAATGATACCAATTTACTCATTTTTTTACTGACCTGGTTCTTTCAAACAGGTATTTTATGTGGCAGCTCCAGCCCTATTGTAGGAATAATTATCTTTTAGAGCTTTCAGTTGACTGCATTTCATGTTATGAAAAAGCACATAGAAAAATCACAAATGGCAGGCTTTTCTAGAAAGCTACGGTTTCTGTTTGAAATATTTCCTCCAGAAAGAACCCCAAGAGGCCCTCCCTATAAAATAATATTGTTGTCTTTTCATTTCATGTTTCTACTCAGCTATTTATTTAAGAAGCAAAACTTCTGGACTTCCCAGATACTCAGCAGAAGTGCCAGCGCCCCTCTCCAACCTATCTTTGCCATTAAGATTTGACTGGAGAGACAAGCATGTTGTAACACAAGTGAGAAACCAGCAGATGGTAAGTTTTAGGGGTTTTTTTGTTGTTGTTTGTTTGTTTTGTTTGTTTTGTTTTTAATCATCTTATGAGAAGTCACCTTTGAGGTGACATGTAATGGAACCCATCATTTCTCTAGGTAAAAATCTTACCTCAGTCATTCAAAAACTGGCAGGAAGATGAGACGCTGGTGGAATGCGAGGCAGGTGTCTAAGCATGACTTTGATTCTGAGGTCCATCTTCCTTGGTGTGTTCTCTCACTTATCTGCGTTGTCACCAGCACAGTGGTTCAGGGCTGCTTCCCAGTAGCTGCGCCAGTTACCAAAACTTCGGTAGGATAGCAGTTGGAAGACCAGAAAAGGTAAACTTGACTACTGAAAAGGAAGTGATAATGAAAAAGTAACATGATTCCAGAAATACTTACCGACAGTGGACTCTGGTCTCTTGGGTTCCCAGGCCTCATCCCTTGAGCTCTAAAAGAAAACTCTACCTCCTAGCAGGCGTCCCCAAACTACTGCCCGCTGGCCGCATGTGGCCCCCTGAGGCCATTTATCCGGTCCCCCGCCGCACTCCCGGAAGGGGCACCTCTTTCATTGGTGGTCAGTGAGAGGAACACTGTATGTGGTGGCCCTCCAACAGTCTGAGGGACAGTGAACTGGCCCCCTGTGTAAAAAGTTTGGGGACCTCTGCGGCCTAAAGGATCATATACTTACTATTGTGACCCTTAGAAATGTAGGCCTTTTTGCTATTAGGTGACATATGCATATACCCTAAAATCACCACCTATTCAAAGTACAGTAAAAGTGAAAGGGGTTATGGGAGAAATGAGGTTAGAGCACAATGTTAAAAAATGTGTCATACTGTGCTCGCTTCGGCAGCACATATACTAAAATTAGAACAATACAGAGAAGATTAGCATGGCCCCTGTGCAAGGATGACACGCAAATTCGTGAAGCGTTCCATAAAAAAAAAAATGTGACACACTTAAAAAAAAAAATAGAAGGTAATAAAAGTTACAGCATAGGAATGTCAGCTGACCAAGGAAAGTCAGTCCCCTAAGCATGTGCCTATAGTGGCAATTTATCTGCAGTGCAAACCTTAACAGGTCATTCAACCTCTCCCCCCCCTTTTTCAATTACAGTTGACATACAATATGATATTACTTTCAGACATTTATATAACTTATGAAGTGATCACTCCATTAAAGCTAGTACCTGTCTGACTGTACAGTGCATATACTGGTCCCAGAAAGTTCTGTCACCATTTATTTAGGGTGATCCTTTTTATCTCTCAGATTCTGTATTTATTGTTGTAAATTGGATCTTACCACCAAATCATTTGCTTTGTTATTAGATTCATAATCAAGTACAAAATAGTCTGAAATCCAATCCTCCCAGGAGTTTCTACATTGTATTAAAAAGGAAACTTTTAATTAGGACTCTTTAATTAAAGGAGTACACTAGAGACATATTTTGGGGCAGGCATTGCCCTCCTGGAGAAGCCAAACGTAGGTAATCTAAAGCTAAGTATAGGGTAATCTAAAGCTAAGTATAGGTGTGGAGTCAGCAACCTGTATTCACATTTCTCAATGTGTGAAGATTCCGCAGTCTACTGCCTTAGTGAATATTTGACTGTGTTGCAGGCACTGGAGATCTAAACATACATAAGCTCATTTGAAGCTATAAATTTGCTGAAAACTTCACTCTACAAAGACGACCAATTGTTCTTTCCTTCTTTCTTTGCCTAACTCTGCAGCACATGGCCCTATGATTATGTCAGTTCCACCCAATTCCAAACCCACTCTCATCACTGCCTTTTCCATGGATCTGTCTTTCCTGTGCCTGATCCTTGATTCCACTTGCTCCATCTCTTCCATTTCTTTCAGGACCAATCCTTTTATTCTTTTATTATAATGTGTCCAATAAAGCAAGATAGCATATCTAGAATCGGGAAGCTTGCCAGCCAACATTTGAATAAGGAATGACTAGTATGGGTTTCTATCATTAGGACATTCCACGTGCATCTTCATAGTCTAAACAGTAATTCATTCATCTCCTGTGTCCGTCCGATGATGAGTACAACATATACGACATACATCCTCACCCAGCCTCACCTGATCACCTCCCTTGGGGGCAGAGATAGCGAATGACACAGAAGCATAGAGTCAGGGAGGAAACAGCAGGATTGGTGCACAGGGTGGAAATTGGTACATTTCTTAGGAACCACCTGTTCAATGAACTGAATAGTGTTTTAAAATATCAGCTGTCTGTTGTCTCAGTTTCTAAAATTTACTTTTATCTTGCATTCCCTAATTTACAATAGTGACAATACCAATTTACCTGTAACTAATTATTGGATTTTGACACTGAAAAGAGAATAAGAGAATATTGGTGGTTTGGGTTTTTTTTTTCAATTTGAAAATCAAGAGGATGGACATTTATATTTTTGTAGGCCTCCAGATTCTGCTCACTTGATTTGAGAACTTGTGATATTGAAAAATATTGGTAAACTTGTTTTGAGCATGATTTAACTATTTTTAAACAGTGTGGAGGATGCTGGGCCTTCAGTGTGGTAGGTGCCGTGGAATCAGCGTATGCGATAAAAGGGGAGCCTTTGGAAGACCTGAGTGTACAGCAGGTCATTGACTGTTCATACAATAATAATGGCTGCAGTGGAGGGTTCACTCTCAATGCTCTGAACTGGCTCAATAAGGTAACTCGTTTCTTCATCTTTTAAACAGTTTGTTTCCTCTTTTGCTTATTTCATACATGTTCCAAATTCAGACAATTTACTCTCATTTGCTAAATAATGTTTTTAAGTATAGGAATTTAGGTAACTAATGCTTGAATCAATCAGATTTTAAAATAATTGCTTCTAGACATGTCAGCTGTCCAGATCCAAGGATGGAAAATTTTCTCTAAGATCAGTTACTTTAAAATTATGTATGTTTATTTCTGGATATTTCTTAAGAAGGAAATGCCTATTTTTTGCAGCTACATGTCACATAGTGACCCAGAAAGAAGAGAGCATATGATGATGCATTTCTGTAGAATTTCTGAATATTAGGTCAAAAGGGACATTAAAGGTCAGCTAATTTAGTAACTTGATATAGATAAAGATGTGAGATTATATTCCCAAATCAGTAGCTAAGCCAGAATTGTATCTTAGTCCTCTGCTCCCTGTTAGACATCTTAACCCTCTATATACCAGTGTCCTTCAGTGTTCCTAAGATAACTCCCTGACATTGTCCTATATCCAGCATCAAGTGATGTTGAAACCAGCCAATGAGGGTATTGGTATGTTTTATAAAATGTTAAGCCCAAATTCAAATATCCCATAGAACCAAAAGCCCTGAAGGAAAATGGGTTGCCTTATTATATCATATTTCCCCATATATATAATGCTCCCATGTATAAAACACACCTTAAATTTGGGGCCTGAAATTTGAAAAAAAAATTACATAAAGTTATTGAATTCAAGTTTTATTTATCATAAAATTCATACAATTTCTCATCAAGTGTGAAAAGGCAGAAAATGCAAGCTAAAAAATCCACAACCACTGTATAAGGCGCACCCAGTTTTTAGACCCCAAATTTTTCAAAACATTGTGCACCTTATACATGGGGAAATACAGTAATCTCAGAAGAAAGATAACTAGACTATTCTTAGGCTGACAGACGTCCCAAGGAAGGAAGAGTAAAAGAGAAAGAAAGACAATGACTTGATATGCCTCCAGTTGTTATTGGTGTCTCCAATAACAGATGCCTAAATATTGAATTTAAGATCCTGTCATTTCCCAAAAAAGACCCACATGCTCAAGGTATAGCCAAGCTGAATCTTATTTTTGACACATTGCAGCAAGTTCTATTTTATTTTTTTATTTTATTTTATTTAGAAAATTAAACTTAATAGGGACATGGATCAATAAGAGTACATAGGTTTCAGGTAAACATTTCTATAGCATTTGAACTGTTGATTATGTTATATAACCGTCACCCAAAGTCAAATCATTTTTTGTCACTTTATATTTGTTCCTCTTTACACCCTCTGTTTGATTTTTGAAACAACTGCGTGACAGAGAACACTTTGGGTGATTATTTTCTTTTAGACGCAAGTAAAACTGGTGAGAGATTCAGAATACCCATTTAAAGCACAGAGTGGCCTGTGCCATTACTTTTCTGATTCACACTCTGGATTTTCAATCAAAGGTTATTCGGCACATGACTTCAGGTAAATGTCTTCTTTTGTGCTTTTCTTCCCATTTCTTAAATTATGATCTATTGACTTTTTGGAATCAATAACTTGATTGACGCCTTCACTGCATATTTGTATATAGTTGTTTTCAAACCTGTTTTTTACTAGAAAGGCTCTCAATCACCATGCAGTGCTATGGATGTTGTTCCTTAAATAGGATCTACTTAGATTTCAGTGTGTCATTATAATAGAAATAACAAGCCTAAATTAACACAGTTAAATCCAACTAAACGTGAAATTTGTATTTATCACTTTTCTCTTACCAAATTTAGTGTCATAATTACCGTTAGTGTATTTCAATCTCCCTGTTGAATCGATGGAAAATTGCCTTGTTATAGACACTCCAGCTAATATCAAGCAGCATACTTACTACGAAGCATTTTTTTATATCCACTATGTTCCTTGATGCATTTTCAAGGCATCAACTATAAGAAGATTAAAAACTGAAACTTCCACATTAGAAAGGAGGAGTGTATTACTGGAGATAGATTCCGTAGCACACCCTTTGTAAACACGGGGAGAGTGAAAGATAGATAAAGATAGGCCAAGGAAGAGGATTTGTCAGAACTTCAAGGATAAGTTGACTTTGGACACATTCAGGGGGAAATCATCATTAGAAAATGCTTTGAAATGATATGAAAAACTCAAAGCCCAGGAGAGAGCCATTGTGACCATTTGATAGGTGATCAAAGATGATAAGGACAGATAAAGACTCAACCAAAACATGGCTTTGTTTATTTATCCTTTTAAATATGAAGGGAGTTTTACAGTCTTGAAACAGAGAACAGAGAAATTAAATTTGGATAAAGTGACAGACTGCCCTCAAGCTAACTGGTTCTGAATATAAAGGAATCTCTTCATCCAGATGGTGCCTACCCATGGGATATTGAGGGAATCAAGGGTGAAATTGGACCCTTGAAGCAAATGGAACCTGTCTAAATAAGCATAAATGTGTCAGAGGGGTGTCAGATTGTCAGCGTAGCTCCGGTCCACAAGGCCTCCCAGGGTGACTGTAGGAACCACATACCAGAAAGCTTCAATTCCACAGGGTGCCGGCTACCCTGAATCTATAATAAAATGTTCAGGGTCGCTGAGTACAGTGGTCAGCATCTCCTTTGAGGATAATGGTAACACATTTTCTAAAATGAGGAAGTGCACCCCTGTAAGCTCTCAGTTCCTTTAGAGTATAAGAGAAGTGTGTGTACAAGAAGGAACTAAATTTTCAAAATTTCGCTAGAAAAAGATTCAGGAAGTCCCTTGCCATGGGTAGCTAACTGATAGAGTTAAGGGGAAAAACAAACAAAAACTAAGAGACATTAGTCTGATTTGGATAGGGGAGAGAGAGAGAATGCTAATAAGGTCACTGACACTAATAAGGGCCTGAAACAGGATTTATCCAACCTTTTGATTAATAAGGAAGTGGTCCCTAAAAATTTCTACATTTACCCTGAACACTAAACTCTAGTAATACAGTGCTAAGTGAACTGTGATAGACTGTGCAGAAAGACCAGAGTTATCCCACCCGAGTTAGATTTTATCACCTCCCATGATTCATGATTTGAGGATGCAGCTGAGGTAGAAGTGGCAGTGGGCTTGATCAGCAGGCTCTTGGAGAGAGAAGAGCCTCAGGTAAAGAGTTGCAGGGTCTCCTTGTTGGAAGCCCGGTGGTCAGGGCTGGAGGATGTGGGAAGTTCTTCCACAGCCCCGGCCAGAACGAGGCTCTGGGCCAGTCCCCTAGAACTGAGCCCTCAGCGCTTCCCTCCGAGCGGCCTGAGCCTCGGAGAGGGTCTCACGGTTAGTAAAGCCGGATTAGAACTTCTATCTGTCCAACTCTGAAGCGCATACTTTCTTCCCTACTTCTATTTCTAAGGTCATGCTTTCTTAATTATTTAGTATATTTAGTATATGCTACATCATCTCTCACGCCACTAATCCACTCCTGTCTTGCTGCAGCAGTAAACTACCAGATGTTACCTCCATGGCCTGACAGATCAGTAGCTTGGTTACAGTGTCTTTCACCTGCAAATCTGACCTTTAAAAATGTAAATAATGGTTTACTCACATACTTCCGAGATCAATGAAGCCAGAATGTTGTGTAACAGATGATTTATCAGCAGCTGTCCAGTGTGAAAGCAATAACTGTGTCTTTGGCAGTCTTCACAATTCTGTACTAGTTCTTCTGGCATCATAACTTTCTTGTATTGTATAATTATATTTGCCATTTGGGGGTAACCTTTTCTTATAACGTCTGTGTTTGACATTCACTAATATAAGTTGATCAGTCTCAATTCTCGTGTGGTGGGGCAGAGGTATCTCCAAACATGCAGTCTTCCCACTTTCTTATTTAAAAGAATCCCTATATTATAGCTGCATACTTTGCCAGCCAGTTGCAAAACTCCCTTCACCATCTTCCTTGAAGCTAGACTTAGCTACATGACTAAGTTCTAACCAAGGAGATGCATGCAGATAAATGCAGAATGTGTGTGTTACTTCTGAGAAGTCTTCTCAACAGGAATACAGCACCTCTCCTTTCCACTTCCTGCAGTCTGAAATATGTGTTAAGTGGCTGGAGCTCCTGCAGCCATCTTGGACCTTTAATTGACCTGGGAATGCACATTTCACATGGCAGCATAATAACATAAAGGAGCCTGGGCTCCTGATATCCTGTAGCCCCACTGCAGTCCTGGACAGTCGATCTCCCAGACTTCTTTTTGCCTCCATTGCTTAGGCCTTCTGTAATTGCAACTGAACTTGCTGTATTCATACAATGGTTAAAGAAATCATTTTTATAAAATTTTTACCTTAAAAACTAAATTTCTTGGCCCTAGCCGGTTTGCTCAGTGGTAGAATGTCAGCCCAGTGTGTGGAAGTCCCAGGTTTGATTTCCAGCCAGGGCACACAGGAGAAGCACTCATTTGCTTCTCCACCCTTCCACCTCTCCTTTCTCTCTGTCTCTCTCTTCCCTCCCGCAGCCAAGGCTCCATTGGAGCAAAGTTGGCCCAGGCACTTAGAATGGCTCCATGGCTTCTGCCTCATGTGCTAGAATGGCTATGGTTGCAACAAAGCAATGCCTTGGATGGGCAGAGCATCACCCCTTAGTAGGCATGGCAGTTGGATCCCAGTCAGGCACATGCGGGAGTCTGTTTCTCTGCCTCTCTGCTTCTCACTTCAGGAAAAAAAAATAATAATAATTAAATAAATAAATTTCTTAACCAAATATTTTCTCTTTTGGTAGTGACCAAGAAGATGAAATGGCAAAAGCACTTTTTACTTTTGGTCCTTTGGTAGGAATAGTTGATGCAGTGAGCTGGCAAGATTATCTGGGAGGGATAATACAGCATCATTGCTCTAGTGGAGAAGCCAATCATGCCATTATCATCACTGGGTTTGATAAAACAGGTAAGTCCTGATAAGACTTGATTGATTGCTTTCCAGTTTAAGAAATTGATAAATGATTGCCATCCTTTAAAAAGTTAAAATTTGGGGAAATAATTTTAAAAAATATAAAGTTAAAATTTCATTTTGTTATGTCTAAATCCTCCTAGGATCATTTTAGCTTTTTGATATAAATGACCCCATCATGTTCCTACCCATCAATTTTGGTGGATAACTTGTTAAAATGATAATAATAGTTGATTTAAATAGGGTACATTTTCCTACTGGAGTGTTTAGGATAATTTTGGGGAAAACAGAAATGCCTTCACTTTTTCCTACCTACCTAATTATTTTCCCTTTATTCTAATTCCCTGGAAATATGTCTTTGCTTTCATTTTATTCAGGCCCCATATTAAAGTGAAATGAACTCAAACATTTTTCTATTAATTGAAGTGTGACACGAAGTACGTGAGTTTACTTAGCTAGCTTAAGATAGCGTCCCATTACACTTAAGCCATTTCCTCAAATCTACTACACTGATCAAGAAATAAACTTTAAGTAAACATACATTCACACAAACATGGGTTTTTCATGGTTTGTTACCATGTTTTGTTTTGTAGGAAGTACTCCATATTGGATTGTGCGGAACTCATGGGGAAGATCGTGGGGCGTGGATGGCTATGCCTATGTCAAAATGGGCAGTAATATTTGCGGTGAGTCATGAATTTATGTTTAAAACTCCAGGCTAAATGACAAGGAAGGTATTTTCTTTTTTTTTTTCTTTTTTTTTTTTTTTTGTATTTTTCTGAAGCTGGAAACGGGGAGAGACAGTCAGACAGACTCCCGCATGCGCCCGACCAGGATCCACCCGGCACGCCCACCAAGGGCGACGCTCTGCCCACCAGGGGGCGATGCTCTGCCCCTCCGGGGCGTCGCTCTGCCGTGACCAGAGCCACTCTAGCACCTGGGGCAGAGGCCAAGGAGCCATCCCCAGTGCCCGGGCCATCTTTGCTCCAATGGAACCTTGGCTGTGGGAGGGGAAGAGAGAGACAGAGAGGAAGGAGGGGGGGGCTGTGGAGAAGCAAATGGGCGCTTCTCCTATGTGCCCTGGCCTGGAATCGAACTCGGGTCCCCCGCACGTCAGGCCGACGCTCTACCGCTGAGCCAACCGGCCAGGGCCAAGGAAGGTATTTTTAATACATTAAAATTATAAACCTGCCAGTCCATAGTGTGCTTTCAGTGTACTCACATCACTTTTATAGTAATAATTTTTCATTCTTTAATTAATGAATACAGTATTGCATGTAGTCATACTTTAAAAGAGAAGAAAGACTAGTAAGAACAAATATAATAAGCAAAACATTATAAAATATAGTAATAATTTACCAACATTAATGACTTCAAAATACAGATAAACACTCAATTTAGGAGGCTGAAATTCTCTAAAAACATCTCCTAGTTCCAAATTTACTTTTTTATAACTGTATGAGTTTCTCTTAATTTGTGTATTAATTATACTTGCTCAAAAATTATAAAGAATCACTTTTATCTGGATCAGGATATATGAAAATGTATGATAAAAGCATTAGGATTGTTTCTGATTTAATATACCCCTTTTCGCTTGCAAAATTCTAGTATTATACCCACGAGTGGAGAAGCTTAAGCAAATAGCAAGTGTGCTGTTTTATAGAATAACAATTTTTTTTAGTTAACCACAAACCATATTAAAATAGCTAATTAAGTACTTCAACTGTATTCTAAACTTATAATCAAACCTATATTCTGTCATTTTTTATTTATTTATTATTTATTGATTTTAGTGAGAGAGGAAAGGAGAGAGAACAAGAGACAGGAACATAGATTTGATTTTGTGTGTGCCCTGACCAGGGATTGAACCAGCAATCTTTGGGACCATATTCTAACAACAGAGCCCTCCTGCTATCATTTTTGATGTGGAAAATCAACACATCTTCTGAATCAAATTAGAATGAAACTATATTGCATAGGAGAGCAATATTTTAGTTTCTCATTATAATTATTTCTAACATATGTACAACTTATTTATTTATTTATTTGTGAAAAATAAGCACCAACAGACAGGAAGGGAGAGAGATGAGAAACATCCATTCTTTGCTGCACCACCTTAGTTGTTCATTGATTGCTTTCTCATATGTGCCTTGACTGGGGGGCTACAGCAGACCAAGCAACCCCTTGCTTAAGCCAATGACCTTGGGTTCAAGCTGATGAGCCTTGCTCAAACCAGATGAGCCCGCACTCAAGCCGGCACCCTTGGGGTTTCAAACCTGGGTCCTCCAGGTCCCAGTCCAACGCTCTATACACTGCGCCACGACCTGGTCAGGCTGTACAACTTTTTTAACAATTGTATATAGAACACTCTAGATTGTGAGTCTGATAAAAGAGAATTATAGAGGCTTGAAAGTTTGTTTTGATTCAATCTGTGACTATTGTCTAATGGTTTCATAAAGTAGAATCCATAAGAATTAATAAATGGCTTGTTCTAGCACACCTGTAAAATATTTTTCATCAATCATTTTGAAGAGATGAAAAACATCTCTTCAAGATTTCCAACATCATGGAAATCTTTAAGCCAGAGCACTAGCAACTAAATCAAGCCTCCACTTTGTAACATCATTTGGAGCTTTTACATAGTTAGAATTTCCAGATAAATTACTTCTACCATTCATTGAACCTTTGCTACTGAATGTAATTTATCTCTAACTATGGTGCCTGGGTTTGGGCTGAGGGGTGGCAGTTTTCAAAGCTCTGGCAGGAGAGTTGCAACAGAATTTAGACATTAGTTCATAATTGCCTCAATTATGACCCTGTATCAGCTCCACCACCTTTTCCCCATTCCCCAGCTACTAAGGGTGAGGTGGAATAATTTCTTCACTTTACCTGTTACCCAAATTGGTTCTCCAAGGGCATTTCTATTAGTAATTACACAGGGATCCAAATTCTTCCTGAAAGTATTTGATGATCACATTACTCTTATGAACAATGGTATAAGACAATTAGCATTCCATGGATCCAAGAGATTTCAAAAATATAGCGAATTACAATGAAATTCAGTCTTCAGATGGGCTGTTTGTTGATATTGGGATCTATGTTCTTGTGTGCTAAGAAAGCATAACACACTTGCGATTTATTGAATTTTTGCTAAAATTCAAATCTTAGAGTTTGAATTTTCAAATTTTGTTTAAAATAGTTTTATAAATTATTTTATTGCCTCTAAGCAATATATATAAGCAATATTGTGTGTGTGTGTGTGTGTGAGATAAAGATTTCAGATACATTCACCTATTCAGTTAATAAATCATTTTGAGTTTTTTTGTAGCTTTTTGAAACAAAAACATTAGTCAACTCTTCTGATATCTGCTTTTTAGGTTGCCATGTTTATACTGACAGCTATAACTGTTCAATTATTTTCTTGGTAAATACTTTTTTTGAACTGAAATAAACATTATTTTAATTTGCTATTTACAAGGCATACAAAGAGGAAATCGATTTGTACTGATCATTTCTTTTTTCTTAGGTATTGCGGATTTTGTTTCTGCTGTATTTGTATGATATATTGATTGGATCAAGAGACAACTACAAAAATGAAGGTTCCTAATGAAATGTAACATGGTACTTCATTCCAGCATGGTTCACTTTTAGGTTTTAGCAACCACCCACAAAAGGTTCTAGGGCAGCGGTTCTCAATCTGTGGGTCGCAACCCCGGTGGGGGTCGAACAACCAAAACACAGGGGTCGCCTAAAGCCATTGGAAAATACATATTTTATTTAAAAATGTATTGTATACCGCTGTTCTAGGGCCTAGTAGTATTTAAACTAAGTTGTAGAATGTTCCCTTCTTATAGCGAGATGGGCCACCATAGCCAGTGGGAAGAACATCAGCATACATGGCCTGGGAAATGATTTCCTACTCTGAAGTGAATGTAAAATTAGGAGAAATTTGGGGGGCTCGTCAACTTGAAGAGGCTATTATATGTTTTTGCTTGATTGGTGTTTATTTGTTTATTCTTAATGTCATACTTCAGGTAGGATTAAGGAGGTGTTAAGAATTTCTTTTCCTTTGTAGGATATCATCACCACTTTACCCCTATATACAAGAATGGCCAACCTAAAATTATGTGTACCTCTCACAATTATACTCTTAGTCCTCTGAGGTGGGATTTTATAAGGATTTGAAGTACCAATAGCTTTACCTCAACAAATAGTGCTTACTTAGCCCTTGAACTGTAAAGAGATCATGTAGTAAGAAACAAAGGACAAAATCGCTTTTTAAGAGATTGAAATTAAATGACAACAGATTATATGGCAACTGTATAATAAGAAAAACTCAAGTAGCATTGCCTGAGAGACAAATTATTATTTGGAAATTTTCATTGTCAATAGGATTCCGATAGACCTCCTTTCTTATTTTCTTCTCCCTATATTGAAGAACAATGTATTTTCCCACATTTTTCCACTCTCTTTTTCATACTTTTTACATGACACTCCTCAAGTTTTCCTGTTGGTTTCATTTCCCTGGCTAAGAAGTCTCAATGCTTTTCATTACAGGGACTTATTTTGCTGCATCTAAGCCACCAACATCAGGCTCTCACCTTTCTTCTTCCCATGGTTTATAGACAACAGCCCTCTTAAAGTCTAATGTCATTAGTCTGGGGTATTATCCAGAATGGGAGTTTCTTAGGTTCTCCATTTTCCCAGTGTTCTGCTTATGTTTCCCAGACTCCCATTCTCATTACTTTGTGCATCCCTTTGGCTTTCACCTGGTTCCTGGTTCTTGATGCCCATGGTCTCTCTCATGCCTAAGTCATTATTTGTGGCTATGTAAGAACCTCAGTGTATAAGAGCTAATCTTTTGATTATACTACTGGTATTGAGTTATATAAGAAAGTCTAATCAAATATTACATATACAGTATAAGTATTCTCTAAAACTCATGGTTGCTTTCTAATGTAAAATATGTTAAACAATGAAATTCTAAATGGAGCATCAACCACTAAAAAAATTGAGGACATCCTACTTTTCCCTTTTGACCTTTGCTTATCCATCCCCTATGTTAGAAAAAGAAAATAAAACAAAACACTGTATTTCTTTTTCTTATACCAACAGAACCAAAATGAAAAAAATATGTGTTGACTCCAGTTTAGAAATGTTCCAAGAAGACAAACATTGATAGTCTAATAGATTAATGTTCTAATTATCTAAGTATGTCAAAATAGAACCTATGTGTTCATTTACTGATTTCTATGTAATACAAATGCTGTTTTTGATACTCTTTTTTAAATGCTAAAAATTTTTTTAAATTACAAAATGATTAATACCTCTCACTCAGCTGCTCTGAATTTTGATGATATTTATAATAAAACAACCTCTATTTGACTTTGGGTTAAAAAGACTGTGTCCAGAAGTACATGGCTTTACATTTTGTGAACATGGTGTTAATGTGCTTTAGATTCACACAAGAGTTTGCTCAGTTCCAAATCGATAGACTTAATTTTTTGTTTTCTCCATAGACACCTTAACGTCAGTGTTTCAAAAAATAATAAAAAAATAGAAAAGCCTCCTGCACTTCCTAGAATCTCTGTTTTGGTTACCAGCATTAAAATATCAACATTATATAGTCACCCAATCAATAAAATTGAAGGACGTCTTCTTTGATATTCAATCAGGTCAGATATACCTTAGTAACCATTCTCCTAGTCACCTGTCTCCTCTCCACATCTACTGTTCCTTTCTAAATACATGTTATATAGTACCTTATTTAGCAGTTTACCCAATAAAACCCATATTCCTTAATCCAGTGGTTCCCAAAGTATAGTCCCCAGACCAGAAAATACCTGAGGATTTGTGAAACACTGTTTTACTAAACCCTCCAGGTATTCTGATGGATGCCTTTATAATTCATATACTCTGTGGCTCCAAGATTTACATTTTAAAGACAGTGTTATCTCCTGACCAGTCAGTGGCACAGTGGTTATAGCATGGGATTGGGATGCGGAGGACCCAGGTTCGAGACCCCGAGGTCACCAGCTTGAACGTGGGCTCATCTGGTTTGAGCAAAGCTCACCAGCTTGGACCCAAGGTCGCTGGCTTGAGCAAGGGGTTACTTGGTCTGCTGTAGCCCCACGGTCAATGCACATATGAGCAAGCAATCAATGAACAACTAAGCTGTTGCAATGAAAAACTAATAATTGATGCTTTTCATCTCTCTCAGTTCCTGTCTGTCTGTCCCTATCTATCCCTCTCTCTCTGTGTTAAAAAAATAAGTAAATAAATAAATAAAGACAATGTTATCATATTATTCCCCTGTTTTAAAGGAGGGGCTCCCTGATGCCTAAAAGATAACGTGCCAACTCTTAAATGAACTCTAACGAAGAAGCCCCTTTCTACCTTCTCAGCTCAGTCTCTGCCATTCCGCATAGGCACGTGTTGTGCTGCTGCCATCACCACCTACACAAAGTTCACTAACGAGGCTCCAAAGCATTGGAATCTTCACATAATAATTAGGCTTCATAATGAAAACCATCAAGATGCTCCTGCGTGTGATTTCACAAAATCTCAAAGTGAATAATATATTAGGCAACCTTCTAGTGACTTTGTGACCCATTTAAGAGTTAGTATTTAAAGTGATTGTCAGCACTTGAATCAAGTTTGAGTGCAGGCAATGGTAGAAACTGGCATTGCAAATTGTTTTGACATCTACATTAAGAATTACTCACCTTTCCTTTGAAAAAAAAAACCCCATACAACTATATAGCTTTGTAACACCAAGAAATAGATAAAAAATAATTAAATCAAATTAGTTTAGTCTGTTAAAGGAATAAATCTCAACAAATAGCATTTATTACAAGATTTCAAGGCGTATTGGTGACAGAACATCTATTAACATTTTATAATTCTTTATGAGAAAAGTAAAGATTTTAAGTATTTTTATCCCTATTATAAATAGACAGGAAACGGGTTTAACCTGGTGTTTATACCAAAGTAGTTAGTTAATAAATAGCAGAGCCAGAATTCGCTGATTTAGTCATTATGCTACTGTCTCTATTTTTCCAGCTTAACCACCATCAGGTACTGTGTACATGTTCCAATGTGCTTGCGCATGTGTATACATACACATACACATGCACACACACAAGCCATGTAGGCAATTATATGTAATTTAGAGACAAACTAGACAATATATGATCTTTATAAAAAGAAAAATGTAATTGAGACTAAAGAATAGTTCAATTCCAAAGAGAACTTGCTACTTCTATATATAATCATCTAGGTCAGGGGTCCCCAAACTACGGCCCGCGGGCCGCATGTGATCCCGAGGCCATATATCTGGCCCCCGCTGCACTTCTGGAAGGGGCACCTCTTTCATTGGTGGTCAGTGAGAGGATGCAAAGCGCAGCATCGCTCACGTACAGTACTACTTCCAGTGACACGGGATGCATGTGTCAAGGCTCCGGAAACGTGTCATATCACTTGTTACTGCTAGCAGTGACAAATAGGGAACCGGACATTGACCATCTAAAGCAGGCTCATAGTTCCCATTGAAATACTGGTCAGTTTGTTGGTTTAAATTTACTTGTTCTTTATTTTAAATATTGTATTTGTTCCTGTTTTGTTTTTTTACTTTAAAATAAGATATGTGCAGTGTGCATAGGAATTTGTTCATAGTTTTTTTATAGTCTGGCCCTCCAACGGTCTGAGGGACAGTGAACTGGCCCTTCTGGGTAAAAAGTTTGGGGACCCCTGCTCTAGGTCAAAGTCAATGTGCATTTTAGATTCCTTTGATAATACTCTGTACTCACCTCATGGCAAAAATTTAACTAAGTATTGCCAATATCTAAGGCAAACTGGAAAAAGACTAAAACTCATGTCTGATATAAACTCTTAGTCTACTAGTTATTAGAAATGAACTGGGTCATTGTTTAGTATGTTGACCTCCCTTTTCTTCTGGAGAACAATCTTCACCCAGGGGAACTCTCATTCTCCTTCAATCCTACTGTGCTGTAAAGTAGACTGAACCCCCCAGACCACAAGCATTAGAGCAAAGAAGAGTGCCTTTGCCCTTCTGGGAGTCCAGAGGTGCTAACATTGAGCCCAGACTGAGGGAGGAGGAGTGGGTCTACCTCAGGGAAGAATAAAGCTAACACCTACAGAGACGATGTGACACTGAGGATCCTCAAAGTGTCCCAGGAATATAGTACTGTAGGAACTGGCTCCATCCCTGTGACCTTAGAGTCCCCAGCCTCCTCTCAGTTCTTTAAGCTAGTGATGTAATTGTCCAGTAAATAACCTTTGGGCAAGCAAGCTTCACATAGATTTCTGTCATTGATCACCAAGAGTTCTAACACATACAAGCAATGTTTTCAAAGCAATATATTACAGAAAGAATAATTTTTATTACTTAAAAAGTTTTTATTGCATTAGTTTGTACAGAGTGACACATTTTATTGCACAAACTAGTTGAAATCGCTGAAGTTTACAAGCTTATTAAATATGAAACAATGAGATAATGGTTGGGTCAAATGATTACATTAAGGTAAGTATCAGAGGACATTAACTTTTTAATACAAAAATATGTACAATGATAAAATGTAACTTTAATTTCTTACCTCAGTGTCTTATGTCATCACAAAAATGCTTAGTCTATATTATTACAATAAATGAGGTAGAATTATTTTCTGGATGAATCAGAACAGCATAGTGCTTAACTATATATTTACATATATTACATATGGACTGTGTATTTATGAAAATTCATAGAAAAAACACAGAAATCAATGCTCTTCATAGATTTTTGCAGATAATGTTAATCTGATTCTTCACTGCTGAAGTAAGAGCTGTCACAGTATTCAGCCGTGTAAAGGAACTTGTGAATAATTGGGTTCATCTTCGGTATCCAGTGTCGGGGAACCAGATATGTTGAAAGGTTAAATAAATCTACGAATACTTTGTACCTGTCACTGGAAAAACATACAAATGTTTTAAATTTGTCAAAATGAAATATTTAAAATTTTCCATCAAGAAATGAATTTCTCAGATAATATTTTACCATAAATAGTGTTCAATATTATACTATATATTACATGTTATGTATATCATATATATTATATTAAATAATATTGGTATTAAGGTTGTCCCATTTTTATTCTATATTCAAAGTTCATGCTCATATAACTGTATTGTGTGTTTCATTGATTCTAACAAAGCTGGTTCAGATTAAAACCTAGAGTCTCACTATTGCTCTATTTCTAACTTTTAAAGGACATTATATAAAAATAATAAATTTAAAGCATTCAGAGTTTTTGACTGTTTACTAGAAAATATTTCCCATCTGTAAAGTATTCAATAGCTTCCAAGTAACTGGCACAAATGGATTAATAAATTGAAATGCCATCTTGGATTCATAATTAATATCTGTCAAAGTGCTTTTGACCCCCGCCCCCAAATTGCTTTAGTATTTGTTGGTCAGCTACGTTAATTGTTGCAGTTTTATAGAAGGAGAGCATTTGCCTTCAAAATCAATTTTGGATTCAAATCTTGTTCTATATCTTGCAACTCATATGACTTTGGATGAGTTGTCTAAACCTCAATGTCTTGGTTTCTAACTCTGCAAAATAAAAACCACAATCCCTTCCTCTGGCCAAGTCTTTGTGAAGATTTGATGATATAATGATACACTAGAGATCCCGTTAATTATTGTGTTAATTGTTCCCACCACTGATGTGTTCTGTTCATTTTTAAATATTATTTAACGTTACATATTCACAGAATGTATTCCCTGGAAAAGAGAAAAGATATGATTGTGAAAATTCATGCCAGTGAATTTTCTAAATCATTCAATCTTCTCTGGGAAAGTGAAAATATAAAAATGAAAAACTGAACCTGTGTATTTTATAACTTAGCCAATCTGGTGGTACCATTAGGAATGAAAACAATGTATCATAAAGAGTTTTGGAAACTAAAGGTGACTGTCTAACATACTCTTGGGCTGATAACTCCTTTCTCAAGGGGCCTTGTGAGTTTCTCAGTTTTCAGATGTATCTATACACATATCCCTCTATCTATAATGCTGTGACTTTCAAATAAATTAAGAACTCAAATGTTCTAGAAATATCTCCACCACATTTTTAGTGCTCAATAAATGTTGACCTTTTTCTTGTAAAGTTATGAAAAATGCACTGCTTGAAATGGATAGAAGTAGTTTTTATACCATAAAATAGAGTCCTATCGGAAAATAAGAAACTATTTTTTTAGTTGTATCATTCATCTCGACAAGAGTGCATTAGTGGACTTAAGGATAACTATTTTAATCTAGTCCAAAGTAGAGCCAGAAGGAGTTGAAAAATTTCTCCCTGAAGTAACTCTTTCATGTCCTCAGTTTTGCAAGCATTGGTACCACGCCCCTTTTCATCACAAGATGAAAATAGTGAATTTCCACACCTAAGGATTTTTATAATAACCTCCAAAGATTCTAATGGGAATACCTTAACTACAAGTGTGTTACCAGCAGACAGGAGCAATTATAGATGACTTTTACTAGATAATACCACAAATATATGAAGAAACAATAATTTGGTGACTTTAACCAAGATGAAAAGGTGAGTTTCCCCCGTCTCACCTTACTGTGGAACGCAGGTACTGATAGCCCGAAGACCCACCAGTGCCAGCCTTGCTGCCCAGCATTCTGTGCACCAGACACACGTGGTTATCTAGGCAAACACACAAATTAATTCCATGGAACTAATCTGCAATTAGTTCCCCCGTGTTCTAAAAGCAAGGGGTCGGTAATGATTATTGATTCTGAGAAAAAGGCTCACCCCTTATCACTTAGCCATATGGAAGCTTCTCCTGTGACAGCCACATGAGACCAGCGGGTTGCCTGGCACCCCACTTGGTTCAGGTTACATGCTTTCAACTCCATCCATGTTTACATTTAGTATGTGAACACAATAGAGAAAAGCAGGACCACAGTACAACCTTCATGGACTATGGTCATTGTGCTTTTATAGGTCTCTTCTTCCATTAAAAATATTAAATATATGTATATGTGTGTGTGTGGTGTGTGGGAAGTTTTTTTTGTTTTTTTTACAGAGACAGGGAGAGAGTCAGAGAGAGGGATAGATAGGGACAGACAGACAGGAACAAAGAGAGATGAGAAGCATCAATCATTAGTTTTTCGTTGCGACACCTTAGTTGTTCATTGATTGCTTTCTCATATGTGCCTTGACTGTGGGCCTTCAGCAGACCGAGTAACACCTTGCTCAAGCCAGCGACCTTGGGTCCAAGCTGGTGAGCTTTGCTCAAACCAGATGAGCCCGCACTCAAGCTGGTGCCCTCAGGGTCTCAAACCTGGGTCTTCCGCATCCCAGTTCGATGCTCTATCCACTGTGCCACCTCCTGGTCAGGCGAGGTGTGGGAAGTTTTATTTCACTTAGGGGTAGTGGGCGAGCCTGGAGAGAGGGCAGCAAATTGTATTGGCATAAAGATGAATTAATTCCTATTATATGTTAAAATATTTCCTTGGACCTAAGTTTATTTTTTTTCAAATAAAATATTTTCATGGGCCTCCAAAATTATTGTGGCTCCAGGCATTATGTCTGTTGTGTGTACTGGATAAGTAGACCCTAGGGTAGAATAATTGTCAAGCTGATTTTTTTTAAAGCAACTCACACACAAAAGATGGAAAAAGAGAGCAAGAAGGAGGGCAGACACAAGGAGAAAAAGGATAAAGGAACAGGATCAAGGGAGAATTTGGGGAGTAGGGGTGAGGGGGACTACTTACATCTCCATTTGGTCATGAGTGTGTCCATGTCCATAAGAGAAGTCAGCAACTGAAAAGGGACCTGAAATCTAGGTTCTTCCCTAAAGAGAAATAAGAAGGACTCTATTCAAGTAAATCCAGTGTGTTAGGAAGAGCATGACTTAGAATCTGTTGGCCCTGGAAACAGATGTCAACTTTGCTCACAGGAACTGTGGCATCTCTGGATTACCCAATTAGGCGTAGTTTCTTCATCTCAAATATAGCAATACTACCTTTCACCTTACAGCATGTGTTTGAAGAGTCTAGAATATTTTATATAATGTATATGAAGTAACAGCCATAGTCATACCTAATATCAATTCTCATTAAAAGGCAGATGTACATACTATCTCAGATTCTCAGATTTCCCAGCTAATATTGTCAAATTTTTTTCTAAAGATATGAAAACAAAGACTTTTTTTATTTTCTCTAAAATATATATTATATAGAGTTTGTGTGTGTGTGTGTGTGTGTGTGTGTGTGTGTGTGTGTGTATTCTCTTTCTTCATCTAATCCTTCAACTCGTTTAGTACATTTTCTGCATAGGATATATAAGCTAGAGTGGCATACATTTAGTAAAAGTTTAGGAAAAGAGTCAAAAGATTTTGTTTATGTTGATATTATGAGGAAAGATTTGAGATTACAAATTAAATAAATAAAAGTAAGACATCCGGTAAACATACATATTTTTGCATTGTTCTGACTCATTTAATTCATGAATCATGAAGATGAGACCTTCATACAAATGAAGAAGGAGTATGTGGATATTTAAATGACACCTCAAATGCATTAAACAGTGAAGATGATTTTACTTGAAATTGCTGAGTAAATAGAACAGTTCATAAAGTGTTTTTACTTTATTCTCTTTTTTTCTTTAAAAAACAGAACAACATTGTTTTATGTCAGAACACATTTCCTGACTGAATTTCTGAGGTAGTTATCACTGTGACCTTTTGGATACTTATTATCATATAATAGTAGAATTTAATAAAAAGGATATTTGATTAATTTCTGTGGGTGTTCGTTTTTAGACCAACTACAGAGATAAAGTTATATTCATACTATTTAAAAAAAACTTCATGAAACCTCACAATTAATTATTTTTGAAGCTTTCCCCCAAAACTATATAACTTATTAGAACTATGACTGGAATTTCTAAGCATCCAATCCTCAATTTTAACTTCTGCTTTAGCACTTCTAATTTGCTTTTACCTGTAAAATTGTATCATCAGGGCCCCCTGAAGTGCTCTGTATGATAGTCGTCTTTCACCTGCAAGATACATAGCAAGTTTCAAGTCAATAGGTCATTTAAGAGGGTCATAATAATTTGGCACGATCACCTTAAATAATTGAATGTTATATGTTTAAAAAACAAAGTAGGTTTCAGTTTAAGATTTTTATCCCTTAGCTTGAAATTGGAAAACTGTATGAAACATTGTTTCAATATTAGATTTTAAAAGGCAAACAAATATATATATATATATTCTATAAATTCTCAAAACCTGATATTGAAAATATTTAAATTTCATAATAGAATACATTTTTCAAGTAAAATAGTATGATGGCTTTTTAAAAAGTAAAGACTCATTCCAAGTTTCATTTGAAAGTTTTTACTAATTCACTTAAAATTCCTTAAGTTATTTAAAAATAACTTGGCTTCAAGGAATACAATCATTATATAAAATTTCATATGTGTTGTTATATGTACAAGAAAGCAAGATTTTGCTATTCTATACTGAGGTTTTATAGAAAACCAAGACTATTATGCTTAGTATTTCTATTATAAAAATTAATTTTTACTTCTATTTCCAAAAGATTTAAAGTTCCAAATTAAAAAAAAATGTACATGAGTTTCAGACAGATTAAAAAAAGAGTTCAATAATAAAAGTATTGATTATACTGGTCAATTTGTTTCAAAAAATAACTCAATATTGATTATGCCAGAAATCTAAGTGTGTACTTTCCCTGGCCAGACCATGCTCACCCTTACAATGGAATTATTTCTTCCCCTTCTTTCTGCTACTGTCATATTTACAATTACATGATTATCTTCATTTCTGTTTCTAGTAGGCTATGAACTACTTGAGAAACCATTATCAGTGTATCTTGTTATCCTTCATATTTGACACATTATGAAAGTTTCTACCAATGTCTTTGAGATAAATAGGGCATTTAAACCTGTTAAGCTAATATTATCCTAGATACCATTAAACAATTCTTATTTCTATTAATGGAATACCAGTTTTCATTTTATTTCCCCCAAATGGGGTTTGATCTTTTGATGTCACAGCAATACAGTGCTGGGAAACAATCCTTAGGAATACTTACCTTTACTAAGGAGATGTTCATGACGTTTTTCATCAAATAAGGAAAGTAACACCTCCTTTTGTTTCTGAAATTCGGCCATTTGTTCCTCTTTTTCCTCTGACTCTTTTTTAGCCTTTGGGAAAAATACTGCATTAATATTCCCATGAGAGAGAAGAGATTCTTATTTTAGAAAACATTGCTTGTGAGAGGTAGACTATCCAGGGGTGTGAAGATTGTTCTTAGAATATTAACCATTTCATCTAATATCAAACTTGAAAACTGTGGCTTATGAGAAAAGGAATCTTCCTCAGTTACTAGTTCTATCTTTTTATTGCAGTTTAAGTGATATGTTAATCTCATATATTTTCTTCAAAGATATCATGAGACAGGAATTCGGGTGGGCGTAACTGAGGACAAGTGGTCAAATGATATGATTTTTGACAAAAATGATTTAAAATAGTAAGTAATGTAATTCCACTTAGGAAAAGTTAAGAATTCCTAGTCAGAAAAACAAATAGCACTACTGAAATTCTAACTTCAGTATTAAAATCTGTAAATATAATTTCTTAGATATATTTTACCCTTATGCATTATTTTTATTCATTTCATATCTGTTGATTTAAGAAAATTATTTTTTGCCTACAGCACATGCACTACTTGCAACTCAATTAATTAAGTTAGAGCAAAAATTAGTTAACCTAATTATCTTCAATTCTCAGAAAAACAAAACTGGTTGGTAAAAACTTGTATGCATATTACTGCCAATTAAATATTTGTGTGGTTTTTTTGCAAATGTGATGTTCAGGTGATAGATAAAATTTTGAGCAAAAATGGAGTCTCCGATCTAATGTAATATATTATCTTATAGGAATAAAACATACAACAAATAATCACCTGCGTATTAAATTGCAACCATGAACACACAGGAGTGTCCATATCATACAGTGGTATACAGGGGCAGTACAGTGCCATGATAGCTTATAGTAGTAAGGAGGTCAGGAAATTCCTTCCTAAAGAAGTATTCTTTGAGCCAAGGCTTGAAGAATTAAAGGAATTACCCGGGGAAGAATATGCCAAACCCAACAGAATAATGTATAAAAAAACTGTGGTGGTAAATTTGAAGAACTAAATTTAGCTTAAAGGAAATTTAATATGGTTGGCCCACATGAGATCATAAATGCCTTGAAGATTATGTTATGGATTTTTATTGTTATGCTGAAAGCAGTGGGAAGACATCGGAGTTTTATGCAAAAGCAAAACATGACCAGGTTTGTACTTTTTAAAGATTGCTCAAACTGCATCATGGAGAATAAATTGGAATGGAGCCATATTGAGGAGCCTTATAAAATAGGTACGAGAATATGACTTCAGTCCAGGTGAAAAACAATGGCAGTCTGCACTTGATGATGGTGATAAAGAAAGATACCTGAGACCTATTTAGAAGAAAAAGTCTATACCATTTGGTGATAGCTTGAAGAAGTGGTTGAGGAAGTGGTTGTCCAAAGGCGCCACTGGACATGTCTGACTTGATAAACTAGATAATTTGTAGGAGAAAAACTTGGAGAAGACCAAGTTGATACAAGAGTGGAGAAAATATAAAATAAAGTGATAAATATATGATTTGAAATTTAAGGCCCTAGCTGGTTGGCTTAGCTGTAGATCATCGGTCTGGTATACAGAAGTCCCGGGTTCAATTTTCAGTCAGGGCACACAGGAGAAGCAACCATCTGCTTCTCCATTTTACCCTTCTCTCTTCCCACCCCCTCCTTCAGCCATGGCTCAACTTTGAGCAAGTTGACCCTGGGCACTGAGGATGGCTCCATGGCCATCCTCTGGCCATGAACATCACCTGACCATGAGCATCACATGGCCATCCTCTTAGCATCACCTGGGTGGTAAAATAGCTTGGTTGCTGAGCAACAGAGCAATAACCCCAGATGGGCAAAGCATCACTGAATAGAGGGTTTGCCAGGTGGATCCCGTCAGGATGCATTCGAGAGTTTGTCTGTCTGTCTCTCTCCCTCTCATTTAATTAAAAAAAAGAAATTTAAGGAGATATCTACACTAGAGAGGTAAATATATGAGAATTACTGGTATATAAGTAGATATTGAAGCAATGGTTATAAATGATTTCATCTAGTGAAATAGTACAGAAAAGGATACAAAGGGTATAAGCCATTGCATTGGAGAATCCCACCATTTATTTGTCTGAGAAACAAAAATAAGTCAGTAAAGGAGACAAAGAAATAGGGACCAGAAAATTAGATGAAGACAGAATACTGAGTACCAAATCCAATGGGAATGGGAATGTTCAAGAAAGAGAAAGTAGTCATTAATATTGAATGCTCAAGAAAAGTAAAGAAAAACAAAAACATGTAGATTTATGTCCATGGAGGTCATTTGTAAATAATGGGACAAGAAGACAGACTTAGCTGGGTAGAGATTAGATGAGAAATAAAGAAATACTTATACTAACTACTGTTCTAAAACACTTTATAAATATTAATCTAATTTAATGCTCATATTAATCCTATGAGATAGACACTTTTATTTTCTATTTTATATATGATGAAAGCGAATCAAAGAGAAGTTACATGTCACACAATTAAGAAGTTACAGAAGTTCCATGTCACACAATTAAGAAGTGGCAGGCAATGGAACTTGAACCCAAGGTATGACTTCAAGTCTTTACCTTAAGCACTAACTAGTACAGCATCTCAAGACAAAGAATTAAAACAACTCATGGAAGAAGTAAGAAAAGTCGTCTATAATTTGAAAGAAATAAGAAATTAACAGTATTTTCTTAAGTGAGAAACTTGACATTGAGAACCAATAGGAAGAATGTAGCAAATATATAGCCAAAGGAAAATGCTATGACTCAATATATTTGGTTGATTGGTCTTCTGTGAGTCTCCTTTTGTCTAGAACTGGTCATAATCTGAAATTTTCAATAGAAATGAAGTAGATCTATGAATCTAATCTATTTATCATATTATCTTCTTGTCTACATATTATCTTCTTATTTACATTAACTTAATTTAATTTTTATTAAAAATAAATAAGATTAAATCAATCATGTAATATATTCTAAGCAGATGCATTTCTGAAAGAAAAAGAACATAAGAAAAATAAAAGATTAAGAAAAAAGTAGAGAATTATTAAAATAAAATTTCCAATACTTTTTCTATAATAAACATTTATGGCTTCATAAATACCTCAATTATTGTGAATTCTTCTTCCAGACCTTTAATAATATTTTTTTTCAACTTTTCCCAGAAGTTAAATCCATGTGGTTCTAAACCTGGTGTTCTCTCCAGCCATGCCTTAAGTAAACATTATATTTAAGTGAATATTGTAAAATTTTAAATACATAAGATACATTGTAACTAACATTTATAAACTTGAAACAATATTTTTATGAGAAAAATATATAATAAAGTATTTTCTGTATAAATATTTTTCCCCTTCAATTTTTTCATTTAAAAATCTATTATATTTCATCTCTGAATTTTTTAAGGAAATCATATTACTAATATTTATTCTTTATTTAATAAAAAATATACTATTACAGAAATCCAAATTTTGTTTTATAAATCTATGAGCATAAGTATATGTTGTTTTAATAAAGCCTTTGGTTTATTCTCAAAATACTTTATGTCTTAGATCTGAAGGTCTTATAAGATATAAAATATATGATCTCTTCTAAACGGAAGAGCATGGTATAATTAGCAACTTTGAAATCCATTAACTACTCAATTATTTTAATACTCCACAAGATATTTTAATCAGAAATAAAATCTAATTCATGCAACTCGGTGGGTTCTTAACCTATTTTTTATTTGAAATTAACAATCTCAGTCCTTCTATCCCTATGTTTATAAACTGTTATATAGTATTATGTATATTAACCCAAATTCATATTTTCATTCCCCAGGGGACTAGTGTGCAGTATATAACTCACTAAAAAAAGGTTTAATCTGCAAAGGAAAAGCCTCTGTAGATGAAATCAAGAAATACAATTTTTATTTAAAAATTATTTATAAAGAAACATTCATAATTTCTCAAGATTTTTATGGATCCATGGGTAATTAAAATATGAAAGGAAAATTGTGAAGAGTATATACTCTTAGTAACATAGTTTAATAGACAAAAATACACAACTTCTGGGACTTTTCAATTACAAAATATTTTGAAGAAATTAAGCTCATTAAATAATCACAGTTAGTTTAAAGATCAGCTAATTAAATGTTACTTAGTAGGGATATGTAAAAGGATTGTTTTAATAAGATGAGGAGGTTATTAACTATTAACATATAATTGATCATATAAATATTTCTAAAATTCTCAAGAGTTTTTAATATTTTAAATACTTTAATTAGTTGAATTTACAAGTTTAAGCATTTTTATAAATTCTTTCTGTTATTTACAGTTAATGTGACCAGACTTATACATGAGTTTTACAATTTTTATCTAGTAGAAACTAAATTAAAAATTAATTTAGAAACTAAATTAAATTGTTAGACCTTAGAAACAATATTTGAGCATGTACCTCCACTAGCTGCAAAAGTGTTTTTTCCTGTTCGGACTTAAGTAGCAGTTCATTTTCTTCTCCTTTGAAGTTATCGCGATAATGTCTTCTGTTGTAAGGGACTCTTAAACTCTGAAAGACGCCTATCTTGTTTTCTAACAGTCGAAATTGCAAACTCTGGAAGCCTGATGCTGGAGATAGGTACTCTCTTTTAAAATAAAGGGGGAAAGAGAAGAGAAGAAAAAGGAAGAACTGTGTTGACATTGTAAATCACTGTAATGATTTATCTTTTTTAAGAGACCTAGATATTACCAAGAACACAGAAACACAACTTCCTAGTGTTGGACCGACTAAAACATCATTTCTGATAACTGTCAATCATTTGAAGTTGAAATGTTTGTATAGTTTGTAAAATGTTATATGAGTATTTATGTATGCACACAAAACTAACACATACATATACACATGTGTGTGTGTGTGTGTATGCGCGCTAGAGTTTTTTCTTAAAATAAAGGCAGGTGGACATTGAAAAATGTTTTCTAATGATGCCAAAAGAGTCTCAAAATTTATAAATATTATTCAATCCCTCCTAAAACTTGCATTCTTAAATATTATCATTAATATCACTACCTTGTATTATTATGAGCACAAATGAGATACTATAAGTAAAATGAAGGCAATGACTAGGATAAAATAAGCAATCAAAATAGTATTACTTCTACCCTACACAACCACCAGAACTCTTACATCTTTGTAAAGTCCTTCATCTAATTGGTACTAAGACTTCAATTTTTTAAATTCACCACAAAGGAATTCTGCTACATTTCCTGGATTGTCAAACATATTGAACTGCATATTACATTATCAAATGCACCTAATGCTTTACAAAAATTTATATTCAAACTTGGTATAGCCTGACCTGTGGTGGCGCAGTGGATAAAGCGTCGACCTGGAACGCTGAAGTCACCGGTTCAGAACCCTGCACTTGTCTGGTCAAGGCACATACGGAAGTTGATGCTTCCTGCTCCTCCCCACTTTCTCTCTCTCTCTCTCTCTCTCTCTCTCTTTCTCTCTCTCATACTCTCTACTCTCTCTCCTCTCTAAAATGAATAAATAATTTTTTTTTTAATTTGGTATAAAAAAAGCATTTTCTATTTATATATACATATATATGGCTTTGGCTGCCTGGAAATGTAGAGCTAAAATTTATAATTCAAACTATAAGTTATTTTGATGTTTTTGCTGGCTTCCTTTTTTATGTATTATTCTTGTTTCTCCTTTATTATTAGTTTTTAATTTTTAAAAAAGTTAGTTATATGCATTATATCAGCCATTTTGATAAGTTGCTCAAATTCTTTTTGGGTAAAAACGGGGCACAACAATGAATTGAAATCAATTGATTATATTATGTTTTTATGTAAAAATGAATGATGAAATGTTTTAAGTAACTTCTCACATGCTTTGTGATTAAGATTCCCAAATGCTGGTAGTGACAATATGTCAGTAGATGGGGTCATACAACACTCATGTTCTCCTTTACGCCACCAGAGTGAGAAGGTAAACCCTACTGTGTGATCACAAAGCCACGGGTGCACACCTGAAGTCATTGAAGTCCAAGGCTGTCATCGTTTCCAGAACAGAAAACTGCTGTACCAGGAGTCTAAGGATCACCACCACTCGATGCATCCGTGTGACAACCTTAAGCATATTCCTTTCATCCCTGACCTGAAGGTTGAGAAGTGAGACACTGAGTAAACAATTCTGGTTTCTAGAAGACACAAGATAGACTACAAACAATAACACATTCCTATTAATTTTATCGTTATTTCAAAAATTACACATTTGGAACTAAAACTTGCCATAAATATGTGTATGTTGAACTAATGGTAACTGAATTGTGTGCAAGGAATGTCTTCAAAATTAGAATCATTTTTCTTTCTTCAAAAACAGAAAATTGTGTGGAAGCCAGTCAGAAGTAAATTCTGGACACAACACCCACTAATTGTAAAGCAAATTTCTCTCTAAATTTTCTTCAAGGAATAAAGGTCAAGGTAACAAGAAATCTTCAGGGTGAGGATTAAGCAACACCTGGATTAATCTGCTCTTTATTGAGGAATGAAGTTGCCATTGACATAAAAGCGAGTTGTATTTAAATACATAAGAAGAGTATTGTCTGCGTATGACTGTTCTCTTTTCCCCAGCCCCTCCTGCAGCAGATGCTTCCAGGTAAGAGCACCTAAGGCTGCGTCTGGAAGGCCTGTGGGAGCAGGAAGCAGGGTGGGAGGCAGGAAAGCACAGTGCTGACGGCTGCCATCACCCTAAGTACCTCTGTTCTCCCACTCAGGTACTCCTTGTCCTCTCCTTCCTGTCTCCCTCCTCATCTTCGACTCCTTTCTCATTTTCTTCCTCCTGCTACTCTTTCCTACCTCCTCTGCCTCCTCCTCTTCCTGTTCACTTTCCTCATATTGTTCCCATCTTCCCACAGCAAATATTCATTAGAAATATAATTCTTGTACTTACTCATTCAAGGCTCTCTATTAGCTATTCTGGCAATCTGCCATCATTTAAAAAACAACTATTCGTAAAATTTGGGAGGAAAGGTTCTAAGTAAGAGGCTTGAGGCCCTGGCTACTTGACTCAGTAGTAGAGCATCGGCCCGGTGTGTAGGTGTCCTGGGTTCGATTCTGGTCAGGGCACACAGGGGAAGCGCCCATTTGCTTCTCCAACCCTCCCCTTATCACTTCTCTCTCTCTCTCTCTCTCTCTTTCTCTCTCTCTCTCTCTCTCTATTCCCCTCTTGCAGTTATGGCTGGGTTGGAGTGAGTTGACGCGGGAGCTGAGGATGGCTCCATGGCCTCTGGCTTAGGTGCTAAGAGTTTAGTTGCTGAGCAATGGTGCAATGCCCCAGATGGACAGAGCATCGCCCCCTAGTGTGCTTGCCGCGGTCCCTGGGCATGCCAAGTCTGTCTCTGAATAAATAGTAATAATAATAATAAAAAGCAAGGGGCATGAAACAAATTTGAAAGAAGCTTGAATGCACCGTGTAGATCCAGGTAGCAACGGGCACTGGGATAATGTGACTAAGCTCTCATCCCCTGAAAATTGTTCTCTATTAAGTAATAATTTCACCATTAAAATTTTTTCTCATTAATATTATTTTATACATTCTCCAAAAAAGATTATGAAACCAATATTGTGACAATAACTCACATGGCCATTCTGAAAGATCTCACGGACAGAATCTAATTCCCAGAGGACTTGCTTGAACCAGAGTTCATAAGCTGCAAAGAGAAAACCATTGTCAGTTGGAATGTTTGGGGAGCCTCTTGGACCATAATTGTATGAAGAACATGATTAACACATTGAACTAATTTAAAATGTAGTTTAAAAATCAAGAAATACCAAAATATTCCTATTTTTATGCTATAACCAAATATTAGTGATAGACTTATAATAGCTCCTTTTTATTGAATGCTTTAATATGCCACACAAATTATATATATATGCTTTGTAGTTGTTATTATTACACTGATTCTCCTAACAAATATAGCGCTTAAGTCTTTTAGGATATAGCACATGATCTAAATCTACCTTCCCATTGAAAGATGGAGGTATGTGAAGAAGCAGAAGTAAGACTCAACTTCATCTATAAACTGAAACATCAGTATTTTCTAACCTAATGAATATGACATACTTTTGGTTTCTAGGGGTTAAAATATTATGGGGAGAACAAGCTTAATATAAACCTGTGTCTTTTTCATCTATTTCCCTTAGTACTTAGCACAGTGTTAGCATAAGATAAACACTGGGTGATTATTTTATGAATAAATGAATTAAATAGCCAATGTAGTCCTTAGAGGAGCATAGAAAAGCAACCATCTTAGAGATCTCTAGTGCATTCTAGTTGGTGCTATCACATGGATAAAGGTTATGTTTCTGTACTTATTAGGGGAATCAAATTATATTTTGAATTATTTTTAAGGAGGCTTTTGTGATTTAATTTTCATATTTAGACAAAGAGCAAGTCATACATTTCTTGATCAGTTTGTATATCTATTTTTCAGGTTTAACTTTGTGTGGCTAGTCCCATTACTCGCTGACTATATTTTGCAACTGAAAGATGAAAGAAAAGTCTCTATCAGATAAAGATAGCTATCATTTGTTGTATGATATTTATGTGCTATACCTTGGGTTATGTGCTTAATGCGCATTATTTCATTTCAACTTCACAAAAACTCAATAATGGAGAAGATATAATTATTCTCTCCATTTTACAAATGGGGGAATTGAAGAGAGTTAATGGTTCAGGAACTTGATCAAGCTTACACAATTTATAATAGTAGAGATGGGATTTTTTTTTAACAGTTTACTGATTTCTAATTTGTATTAAACTGCCATGATTCCTCCCCTATTGATTTTGTCTTGGTATAAACCACCAATAAGAATTAAGCCAATTATGTTCCATTTTTTTTAATTTGTTTATTCAGAAGAGTTGATTATTTTAGCCAATCAAGTGATGCAGACAAGCATCTGAGAAAACACACAAACAATTGGTAAAAAAACAAACAAACAAAAAAAATGTCTAGAAATGAGACAATGACTAGTATTATGATCTTAGAATAAATCTTAATACTTTGGTGTCACAGACCTCTTTAAGACACATATTCACTAAATTTTGCACAAAATTGCAAAGAGTTTGAGGACTTTTTAAATTCCCAAAATCATGGATTCCTACATTAAAAACTACTGCCCATGTTGGCACCACCACTGCCATCAATCTGGAACAGCCTCTGGATATTAGCTTTCAAGGTAACCCTCTGGAGGACATTTTAAACTTTGACTTCAGTCCACTAGTCAATGTGCCACAAGTATCCTCCATGCAGAGGGGCACAAAGGATCTCTTGGGAGGAGGACTAGATAGTCTGGTGGGACAATCATTCATCCCATCATCATTGCCTGCAACCTCTGTTCCTTCATCTACTCCTGCTGTGGTCAGCAGTGGTCTGAATGACCTATCTGAACTCTCCACAGGGATAAGCATGGCACCTGGTGCACAGGTGGCTCCCAAGGCAGTCGAGCTGCCTGAAGTAAAGGTTAAATGCTTAAAGATTCCTGGAATATTTACTCCTCACCAAAAGCACATCTATGAGAAGATGAACTTCACCAACAAAGCTCTGCAGTACACAAGACTTTGTAATTCAGGTTAACAAGAACAGCTTTGATGTCATCTTGAGCACTCTTCTGGCCATCCATACAGGTACTTGCCAGACCAGAGCATGGATGTCTTCCTGCCTCTCAATACCTTAATACCTTGGGTCCAGTCATAAAGACAGAACCTTACTGCAGGTGGCTGCAAAAAACAATACTGATGTCTCCTACTTCTGTTGCCCTATCCCACTAAGTGTACTTTTTGTAGAAGATGGCAAAATGGAGTTCCAGGTATTCCTTGTAACAAGAAAAAATATTCCCAATAGAATGAACTTCAGTTTCAGATTAAGGAATGTCATCTAAATGCTGACACAGTTTCCAGAACATTGTAAAACCACAACTATTGCTGAGAAGAATGTGAAGGGGCAGAATATGCTGTACCAATCTCTGAAGGTCACTAATGACATTTGGATCTTGGCTGAGCTATATAGAGTATTCATCCAGGAAACCCCAATTAAATGCTGTCACTAAAGTATACAGCTACTGGCATCTCTCAGTACATCTACAATAGCATTTTAAAAAATTAATAGACTGGTCTGGTGCCATCCAGCTACCCTATGATCAGTTCAAATAAAGAAATCTTGACTGCCTGGCCTGTGGTGGCGCAGTGAATAATGCATCGACCTGGAACACTGTGAGGGCTTCAGTTCAAGACTCTGGGCTTGCCTAGTCAAGGCACATAAAACAAGCAATCAATAAACAACTAAAGTGAAGTGAAGCAACTATGAGTTGACACCTCTCACTCTACCCCTCTTTCCTTTCCCTGTAAAAGCAACAAAAATAAAATCTTAACCCCCCCCCCCCCCGAAAAAAAGAAAAGAAATCTTAACTGGAAGAAATTGTAGAATCTGAACTCAAATACACTGAGGCCACCCACCAAGGTAAAGACTAGTCTAACCTGTGCTAACAGTAGGGCACAACCTGTTGGACAGTTTTAGCTTCCTGTAAACAGGTATCTCCAGTGCTCAGTCACGTCCCTCCTCTGGCCACCTGCTCTTATCTATCCTTATTTGTGAGTTTCTCTGTACTGTGCTAATGCTGGCAATTTTGAGAGCAGTTTGATATTTTATAATAGAGTTCATTTGAAAATCAGAAAAAAAATTAAAGCAAAGAAAAGTGTCCCTAAAACATTAAAAAAAAAAAACCACCACCACCAACAAAAAACACTGCCCAGAGGTTTTAAGTCTGAAGCGGATAAACACACATTGTAGACAAAAATTTACATTCAATACCAGATTCTATATGGGGGTAGGTAAGTCACAATCAATTTGAATGATTTATTTCTTGAAAGTCATTTTTTAAAGTTCCAAATTGAAAAACAGTAACATCTCAGCTTGAAAAATATTTGTCAGTTCCATGATGAATGTTTCCTTGGACTTAGGAAAAGTTAAAAGTTCAACCTGATCCAATTATTAGTGAAGAAGGATAAAAGAGACTGACAAATCCCAGAAGAAAAATTCTTGAGCATTTCTTACAATGCTGATTCCATAATCTTTCACCATCTTATAATTAAATGAATTGTAGCTTTTCTCATTATTGATGGGAAAGGCCTGTGGAGTAGTTATTGTCCAAACCTTTGTACAACTTACCTTGGTGAGTTATGATGAAAAGGTGTTCATCATGAATTTTATTTCCTTTTATTTCACTTTGAAGCTCCTGTGCATTTAAAATTTTTTCCAACTTTAAACAAAAAAAAAATATAGAAAAATTGATTTTATACACACTTCCAGTTTTAAAAAATTAGTATGGAGATCTAATGTATAACACAGTGATTATAGCTAATAACACTGTATTATATACTTGAAAGTTATAAAAACAGTAAATCTTAAATGTTCTCACCCCCCCCCAAATATATATATAGTAATGATATAGCATGATAGCTAAATGCTATACTTATAATCATATTGAAATACATAAACGTAACAAATCAGCAGGTTACTCCTTAAACTTGCACAATGTTATATATGAATTATATCTCAATAAAACCAAAAAAAAATTAAGTGATTAATATATAAATCACAAATCTTGGTCTTTAAAACTTAATACGAAGTAGATACAATACTGAAAAAAATCCCCAAATTCTCAAGATCCATTCTATTTTCTTTAAAACAATTAATGAGTCTCATTATAAACATTGAGTTGAATGGAAGGTTTTTATTTTTTTCTGAAGAATTTTAACAATATGAAAGGCAAAGAGGCTAAAACTTACCCAGAATAATCTCCAATACCTCATTGGTATCACCTCTCTTTTATTTATTAGTGATTTCAAGAAAACACGTGCCTTTAACATTTCTACTTTATAAAAAGATATTTGAAAGAGAAATTTCTCTGGAATCATTTGCGACTATCCAGGCTGGGATTTAGTGACCTTGTCTTGTTTATACAAGTTGTACAATGCCTGCCAGTGATCTACACTAATCAGATCATTTCTACTTTGCCCAAATTCTTCGTTTTCTGCTTTTACTGTACCTCTGTTGGAGAGGTGAATTTTCATAAGTCTCTTAAAATTGTTCTTAAAAAAATTGAAAAGTATAAGTTTGTATGAAAAATTAATATTATAGGTCCATAAAACTATCTGATAACTGAAAAAAAAGAAACAACACTAAAAATTTCACATAGTAGAATTTAGCGCCAATAAAGGAAGGTAAGCAGTATAAGGTACTCAGCCACTTACATGCAGGTAATTCCCATAGATAAGTCCTCCTTTGCTGGCTTTATTTACACCAGTTTGTGATATGTGTTCTTCACTGTCTTCTAAAGATAGTTTTTTAGCAGCATATCTGCAGATTAAATAAGTGATGAGAAAAAATAGATCTTGAAAAGGCATGGTAACTAACAATATGTGATTAAAATTCTCTTATTTTTTAAGACATTATTAAACAAAGGAATAAAGGTGACAATTCTCAATACTCTTGAAATTCAGAAACTAAAGTGTTCATACCTAGTGTGTCTAAGGGCCTCACTATAGGTAGAATAGAGGTAAATACTTACTCAAAGTCATTTCTTAGAAACGGGCAGCCACTCATGGTGAAATACACTGAGAAGCCCAAAGGTTTGGTTTATCATTGACCTTCCTAGTGTTCTACCGCTGCCTTTTATTCATCCTGCTAATCCTGAACTTGCCAATCAGCCTTCTCTGTGTACTATTTATTAGCTAGGCTCTCATTTGAATTGGTTCAGAAATTGAACCTTTGTAAACTTCAGAATGGACTCACGCTGGGAACAGTTTGTTTGCTAGAATAGTAAGTATTCTGCCAAACTGAATCATTTGACTCAACCAAGTTTTGCTTTTATAAACGAAATAACGAACATTACATAAATCAGTAGAGGCCAAGTTTTTTGTTTGTTTGTTTTTGTTTAAAATATTTAATTATTCTATTGCAAGAACACATTTGGCATACTGTTAAGATATGTAAGATGATGAGCTTATAAAAGCTCACCTCAGATTTAGATAGATTTATAAGTCCTAAACCAAAAACTAAACTTAAATTTTTGGGGGGTGGGAGGAGAAAGCCATTAGAGAACATTGGCAGGATAAGTGCTCAAACCAACTTTCCATCCCATCTTCACAGTTCCTCAGGCCTAAATCTTATCTAATATTCAGCTGCAGTTAGGCTGCTGTATTACGTACTAGAACTTAAATGGACATGACTAATGTATTGTTCACCTGTGGCATTTCAATTATAAGGTGCTGTAAGTCATCCATATGGGGATCTTGTGTCTCTAGATGACTTAAAACCAATAATAATGTGCCCATAATTTCAAACAATGACAGTGATAAAATATTCTTCCAAGAAACAGTATCTATTGGTCTAAGTTCTATTGAGAACCATCGAGCCAGTGCAGAAGCTCTATCACCCTGTCCTTAGTACACTACTGCTAAGAACTGAGACAGCCTTTCCCATTATTTTACCTTCTAAAATGGTCAATTTGTGTCTAACTCACCAAAGCAATTAAAAGTCAGAAACTTCATTTCTAGTCTTGCCTCTACCACTGACTACTTGTGTGATGTGGGAAAAAAAATTATGTACCTTCTATACATATCAACTTCTTCACCAAAAGAAATGAAGATGTTTAAAATTTATTGTAATTTCAAACGTCCTAATCCACCCTTATCTAAAATAAATTATAACGTTCAATGCAGTTTTACAGAAGGAGAAGCACCATGAAAGTGCTGTGTTATAAGAGCAATGGGAAGTCATCAGAACCACATCCTAGACTTCTCCTGTTGCCTTTGGGTTTTTACAGAAGACTCTGGCAATGGTTACACGCTGCATAGGTGTTTGTCAGTAGGAGAGGTGGAATTAATGTTCCCAGTGCTATGGCCTGGTTTGTTTGGAGGCAGAATGATTAATAGTCTATTTCTCCACTTGGTTGCTCAATTAGATATGTGTTTACAAAGAACATGGCTAAATAATTTTGTCTGTTCTCTCTTTTTGGGCTTAGAAGGGCCCTTAGAAGGGCAAGCCTGTAAAATACTTATTGGTCAACATACTAGGGAAAGAAATGAGGAAATAAGACGTGAGCCTGTAAGAGTAAATACATAAGTTAGAAAAATGGGATATAGTTTCTTTTATAAATAGCATTCTACTTAGATCTTCAAAGTACTGTCAATTCAGTGGTTAGCCTTAGGAACACAGGAAGTGATCATTCAAAGATTTCCATTTAGTGCCTCTGAAAAATAAGATAATCTAATCATCCAGGCCAATAACTTAAATGGTGACCCCTCAAACACATATACCCTCATTACTTTTTGCAATAAAAATTATTATGGAATTTATGACTGGTAAAATTTTTGTTGTAATCTTGCCAATACTTAATAGTTGCTACTTAGAAACCAATTTGACAATCTGATGTTTACCTAGGATTGAGAATTTTTGCTTCATAATCAGATTTAAAACTTCTGTAAGTGATTGAATATTACTCCTCCAAATCTATTTCATGTACTGGATGTTTTACACAGATCTTCCAAAAATATACACCTTAATCCAAAGAATCAATCTAATGGTGAGAGTCTCCAACATTATAAAAAGAGGAAAATATATGGGCACAAGCAATGATTTGTGATAATCTTCTAAAATCACTTTATGTCCATATGTACAAACCCTGAGTCCATGTGAATTACAGAAGGAATATGCTGAAGGCAAGATTAGTGGATGAGCATGCTTACAAGACATGAATTATGGCCAATTCTAGGCAAAAACAACAACAGCAAAAAATCTTGGAACCATCTAATCTTTTTTAAAAGAAAAAAATACTGAAATCCCAAAAGACAAAAAAAACTTCTTTCTCAGATATGTCATTACAGAATATCAAGAATAAATTAAAAATATTAAAACCAAAATCTGTGTGCTTAGTTCTTTGTTAGCGATTTCAAAGATTAGAATATAGGAAAGAAGCAAGCCTGTAAAATAGAACCAAGAGTTGAATTAGCAGGAACTGATGTTGAGCTAAATTTAAAAAGTGAGCAGGAATTTACTTCATTCCTTCTGCTATCACATATGTATTGGTTTCCAATGAAAGCACATGTATATTCTATTATAAAATGCTATATTATTTTCTTTTAGATAAACTTCAACACTTTGAACCACTGCAACTTCCTCAGCCGCACCCTGAAGCTCCCTTATTCACACTGTTTTACTCAACAGTTAAAGATTGTGGCAGACACAGAAACCCTAAACCAAGAGAGAAGTTCTCACAAATAAATGCTTCTGCCTCCTATTTTTCAGAAGATAATTCTGAAGGCATTCTGCATCTTTATCTAAATATTGTTGAGGAATCCCAGTTGTTCACAATGTTGACTGTAGAGCCAGTAGCCACAGCCACCATCACAGCTGCCTGGCCCATGCAGGTTCAGGTTTGATTTGGACAGGCGGTAATGAAACAACAGAGCCAAGAACTGGTGGGCCATTATCTTTAATCCTAGCTTGCACCTGGTGGGCAAGAAATACACACAGTGGGAAAACACTTCCTTTCCATTCAGGGCTCCCAAAGCCACTGATTTATCCGAATTTTCTAGGATCAAAGGTTTCTACCTCACCAGCCTTATTCACCTCTGTTCCCCATCTCCTTCTCTCTGCACAAACTGGCTTTTCCCTCAGCATTTCACCATCTTAGCTGCTTCTCCTCTCTTCCACGTGGCCTTTCTCTGTTCTCCCCCTGCATGGGCTCCTCTGGCCCATTTTATAGTGTAGAAATCAAAACTTTTAATCCAATATACAAACAAGGAAGTCTCTGATACAAAGTATGCAACAGTCAAGGGTGTGGGGAAAAGCTTAATCTTAAAATTAAGCTTCAGGCTATAATGGCCCTGCCTGCTTACAGCCTGTCCCCCACACCCAATGCAAACTATAAGCGAGCAAACCTACATATTATATTTACAAAACTTATTTGACCAACATTGACCTAAATAGTGAATCCTTATTTTGGTCTTGTCTCCTTTCCTTCATGCCTCACACTCTCTATTCCCTCATCAACTTCCTGGGAACACCTTTCCAAATAAGTTCCCACTGCTCAATTCTTTGTCTCGGGCGCTACATTGGAGAAAATAAAACTAATATACAGATTTCTTATTCATAATGAGATTTAATACATTTAGGAACTGTATAGCTACTTTTTTTTTTTTCAAAATATTTTTTCCATGCAAAGAAGGTTCTATAAACGTAACAGCCATTCAACGAGCCATTTGTTTAGTTGATAGGGTATGTGACTATTTGTTATGTGTAGTCCTTTGTTGTTGTTTTGCTGTTGATTGTTTGTTTGTTTGTTTGTCATAGATAGAAGTTAGAAGAGAATTAAAACCACTTAGTTGGGATTTAAACTTAGTCATACAAGTAGGAGCTTTTCAAAGTATCTTGGCTAAAATCCAAAAATATCCAGCAACAAGTAATGGTTGCTCTGCTGTAAGTGTTATGGCACATCCAAGAAAAAGCAGGAAAAAAAACTATTAGCACACCAATTCAAGAGAAGGGGTACTCGCGGTGCTAATTATAGATCAATTAAGAGTCTATTTTTTCTTCTATGTGGGTTTTGGATAACTATTTAGTTTCAAAGGGGAAAAATTATTGGGAGATGTTCTTATGTAAAGTTGCTCTGTCATTTTGTAGGTAATAAAACTGTCCTGCCTCACACAGCAAAAATATCACAAAGAAGACAGGAACCAGGGGATTATGTTTTACCCTGGGATATTGATACTTTAAGGGTACATTTCAGTAATTTCAAACATAAGGCTATAAAAACTGCTTTTGTACACAATTGATGGTGTTATGTGTCCTAAAACTCCAATCAACATTTTAACTTCATTATTTTCCCCAGCTTAAACATACCATTTAAATTTTGACAAAAAATCATACTTTTTTTTAGGGAGAGTAGGGGAGATAGTGAGGCAAACCTGAGCAGGATCTACCCAGCAAACTCATCTTGGGCCAATGCTTAAGTAAAGAGCTATTTTTAGTGCGTGAGGCTGATGCACTCAGACCAACCAAGCTATCCCCAGTACCCAGGGCAGATGCTTGAACCAATCGAGCTGGCTGCAGGAGAATAGGGAGCAAAAGGAGAGAGCGCGAGAGAGAAGAACAGTTGGTGACTTTTCTTTGAGCCCTGACTGGGAATCGAACTTAGGACCTCCATATGCCGTGTAAATGCTCTATCCACTGAGCCACCGGCCAGGGACCAAATCATGCTTTTTATAATATCATTTAATAGAATTAAAAAAATTTTTAATGTACTGTTTGTAAGTGATGTTATTAAAATTGTTTATTTAGTGTGAATGTATCAAAACAAACTTTATAACATAATTTTCATGTATTATATAATCTTAAAAGTACTAAAAACACAACTAGTCATAAATACAGTTTGACTCTTATGAAATATTGCTTACTCATTTGTTAAAACTCATTTCAAATAGCACTTCCTCTCTGGCATGCTTTCTGATACCTTCAGAAGAAGGAATCTCTTCCTCTTCAGTGTTTCCACAAGACTTCATATTTAAATCATTAGCAATCAAATCTTTCTCACCTGTCATGGAGCTAGTTAAATAAGGACACAACAAATATTTCTCAACAAAGGTAAACCTCATCTTTACATCACCCTTTGTTTAGCCAAGTCAAAGATATATGTAAATGTATAGGGATCTAGCAGAGAAGTATCAAGGAATGAACATGGATCCCCCATGAAGAAAGTCAATGAACTTTGTTTTAAAATTATGAAGCTTCTGGTACAGTAGATTGTGTATTTACACCTAATCCTTTCACACTGGTAGGTCAGTAAGTGAATATCATGAGGAGCACCTTCTGAGTAACAGTTGTTCTGGTTCTGTTAACACTCTTCTGTGCATTTTGAATACTCATGAGCCCAACATTAGATTCATCACTTCAGAATAATTAAATTGGCTAACATGCATGAAAGGATCTGCACAGATGGATGGAGAAAATTTAGTAAAGAGAAGGACAAAAGAACTACATCTTTGTAATGACTACTCTGTGTAATGCCGGACACTATGTTAAGATTGTTCCACATGTTTATGCATTTGGTTTTCTGAGAACTGAGGCTACTGTGTCTGCTGGTGTTAGGGAGGGGAGAATGCCCCTCCCCCATCTACTCTTCTTTAGTTCTTATGGCTGGACCAATGCTAAAATAATAAAATTGACACAGACCTGATTAACAGGAGAAAGAAAAAACAGAAAACTTAATACACGTGCTCAGTAAAATCACAATGTGATGCTCAAATCCTAAAATGAGGCTTAAAAATGATCCTTCTAGGTCTCTTCTGACACTTTTCACACAAAGAAACAATCAATTTGTGAAAATTTGACAGAACAGAGAAAGTTAGTGCTCATGAGACAGGAATCCAAGCAACCTTGGGCTTAGGTAATAAATTAGTAATGACGTTACCAGGTTTGTATATACAGACTTTTCCATTCTGGATTTTATAATTATTGTGGTAAGGTTGTCTCTCGGCTCTCGGGAGCAGAGAAGGCATCTATCACGTGGAGATTTATTTTCTGCATTTATAGAATAAAGGAGAGTTGTAGATCTCTCGTTCCTGCTGCTTCTCAAGTGATTTTAATTCGAAATTATCAATATGCCATTGCAAGAGATCTTGGGGTTGCTTGCTCTGGGCCCCGACACAGAGCCAGAATATAAACCAAGGACTTTAACTCTAAAGTCCTTATTCTTTCTCTTACACAGGCTGCTTTATAATTCCCAACTGTTAGACTTCAACTGCATACTGTAAGATAATAGAAAATATATATTGGTCCCTGCCCTCCCCCCCATTTCTGACAAAAGAGAACCTAAAGCCCTTGTAATTTCCTGGGTTATAGGAAAGCCCTTTGCTCTAATGAGGCAACTTTGGGTGGGGTTCTGGATGTCTTCTGGATAAAGGGTGCTCACGGGAAAGAACAAGCCATGATTAGCAGCTTAGAATTCTTATCCCACCCCCTGCCTTCTTTTGAGAAGGGCTGAAAATAGACTTAGTGATTGATCATGCTTATCTGATGAAGCCTCCATAAAAATCCCAATTCAATAGATTTTGAGAAGGTTCCAGGTTGGTAAAAAAGTGAAGGCGAAGGGAGAGAGGTACATCAGAGAGGTCATGGAAGCTCCGTATGTCTGCCCACGTACCTGTCCTATGTATCTTTTCCTCTGATTGTTCATCTGCATCCTTTAACATGTATTTTAATAGATGGGTAAATATAAGTAAGTGTTTCTCAGAATTGTGTGAGCCACCCTACCAAATTAATGGAACCTGAGGAGGCTGTGAGAATTTCCGATTTGTTGACACACCAGGTAGATAGTGTCAGAATTGAGTGCAATTGTAGAAAGCCCAGCTGGCATCAGCTTTCGTTCTTCCCTTTGTATGCTTCATGTTCTTGTCCCTTGCATATGTTTGGGAGCTCTGGTGGCTGCTGGGCCCTGCTGCTCTGGGGCAGAGTTCCTGTCTGTAGGGGCACTTTGCCCCCTTCCAGCAGCCATTGTCTGGTGGAAACACGAGTGGCCACGGGCTTGCCAGCCTCCCATCTGCTTGATCTGTAGGTTAATTAGCTGTCCGCTCTTTTACCTGCTCTTTCCAGATGTCCGGGAGAGATTTTAAAGTCCACATTGACTGTAATAATAGTTATCAGTAATTCTGGAAAAGAAAGACAGGGTTGCTTGGTGTAAGAAAAAATCTGCACATTTGGGGACTAGAAGTGAAGTATTCTGTGGAAAACTGAGTTTTTTTCCTTTTTACATACTTTTACTGTTTCTGCTCTTTATCAAAAACTAAGGTGCATGTTTTGCATTGCTGTAAATCCAGGAATGTCTTTAATTACCTTATGCAATAAATAAATTGAATCTTACAATAACAATTTGTTAATTTGACTTTGAATTTAACTTTTATTTTATTACATGACAAAATTACAATATCCAGAATCAGAGCCATATGGCAAGTTTCATAGTGTCTCCAGGAAATAAGGCACTTGTGAAATACTGGAAAGTCCCCAATTTGCTTCAAGACTTGGTTATGTTTAAATAGGCAAATTGGAAGAAATGCATCCAAAGTTAATAGGATAAAGTATTAAGAGGAGCTCATATCTCTGATATAAGAACAAGAGCTTAGCATTTTCTACATAGTAATTTTTATTTCATAATATCCTATATATTTTAAATTCAGACTAAGTTTTAGAAGGAAAAAGTCAATTAGTCCATCATCTATCTAATAATCAAGAATTCTTTAAAATAGTGTACCAAAATATAAAGAATCTTAAGTGTTTACTTAAATTGCATTTATTATAAAGTTGTTTTAATTTGTACTAAAAACATTAACTCACTCAGAATGCTGAGCATGATGACTAAGTTCCAAGCATTGTTCTAGGCTCCAAGGTTAAAATATTGAGCAAGACAAAAAATATGCATTCTTTTATAATGCTAATACCCATGAGAAGAAAGTGCCATAATAAATTATGACAAATTGAGAAACAAGATGATAATTTTCTTTTTCTTTTTCTTTTTCTTTTTTTTTTTTTTTTTTTGTGTGTGGCAAAGACAGAGAGAGAATCAGAGAGGGACAGACAGACAGGAAGGGAGAGAGATGAGAAACATCAATTCTTTGTTGCGGCTCCTTAGTTGTTCATTGATGGAAATGTGAAATCTGCACCAAATAAAAGGAAAACCCTCCCAGTTTCTGTAGGATGATGTGGCAGCATGTGTGCATGCACAGATGATGATGTAACACAGTGTATACAGCAGAGCAGCCCACAGCCATGCCAGTCGAGATGTGGACGGTACAGAGGAAAGTTCAGTGTGTTCTGTGGCTCGTTAAATTCGAATCCATGACCAAAGTGCAATGTGAATATTGGCGCGTTTATAATGAAGTGCCAACACATAGGAATAACATTACTCAGTGGGATAAGTTGAAGGAAACTGGCAGTTTGGTAGAGAAACCCCGTCCTGATAGGCCATCAGTCAGTGATGAGTCTGTAGAGGCTATATGGGATAGCTACCTAAGGAGCCCTAAAAAATCTGTGCATGAGCCCACATCGAACTGCATTGAATAGGTATGAAACTGGGAGAGTTTTCCTTTTATTTGGTGCAGATTTCACATTTCTATCATCTTTTGTTACTTTCCTGTGACCGGTCAAAAGTGCACCATGACTTTATGGACACGCTGTAGTTAGGAATTAGGCAGAATTTGATTTGGGAGAACACAATATCAGAAATAAGGATGTTTGTCCATTATGTAGAATTTTAACTCCAAGCAAATTTATAAACACATACAAATAAAGCTATATAGCTCATTGTTGGGCAGATAAAATGTATTATGCTCACTTTGTTAAAGATGGTGCTGCCCACGTGAGGCCGTCGCCCAGGTGATATTAATGTGTGTTGAGAATCCTTGTAGCCTGGGGCTTGGTTTTGTGATTAAGCCTTTCCCACCCGTCTTGATGTGGGGTGGTACAATCCAATCATGCCTCAGAGAAGTGACTTTGTATTAGAGACTTCCCTATTTTGTATATTGGATTAAAGGTTTGGATTTCTACACTATAAAATAGGGGCAGAATGGGAGCTTGCGCTCTTGGTTCCTGAGATTATCATTAGAGGAGAGAGCAGAGCAGAGAGCAGAAGGAGGCCACGTAGAGGAGGCCAGGAGAAGCAGCCAAGATGGCGGAGTACTGAGTGAGATGCCAGTTTGTGTAGAGTTTGTATCTGGGATAAGGAAGGAGATGGGGAACTGAGGAGAATAAGGCTGGTGAGCTAGAAACCTTTGATTCTAGGAAACTCGGATAAGTCAGTAGCTTTGTGAGCACTGAATGTGAGTGGGTTTTGGAGCCCAGAGTGTGTATTTTTACTTGCCCGCCGGGTACAAGCTAGAATTAAAGAAAATGGCCCACCAGTTTTTGGCTCCGTTGTTTCTTTACCGACTGTCCGAATCCAATGCGAACCTGCATGAGCCGGGCTGCTGTGATAGTGGCCCTGGCCGTGGCTTCTGACTTTACACTCATTAATATAAATTCATAAATTTAATTTAATGTTCTGTTGAAACTGTAGGGTCAGCCAATACAGGGATTCCTCAGGTTATGACACAGTTCCGTTCCTACGACAGTGACATAACCCGAATTTTACCCATCTGGTAAAGGAGCAGTGGAGCCAAAAAATGATGGGCCTTTCCTTTATTAAAGTCATGCACTAGCCCACAAGCAAACACTCAGGGCTGCCAAAGCCACTGACACATTATCCGTTTCCACAACCAGGAGAATCTTCTCCAGTTTCTCCTAGAATCAAAGGTCCCACCAGTCTCAGCAGAGCTCACAAAAGCCCCTCAGCTCTGATTCCCCATCTGTATACCTTCTCTTTCTGCACAAACTGGCTTCTTCCTCAGTACCCTGCATTCTCTCTCTCTCACTCTGCAAAACATGGCTTCTCTTCTTCTCCTCCTTCTTCCCCTTCTCTCTTTCTAAACTTTCTGGCATGAAACCTCTCCTCCAGCAAACATTAGCAAAACAATAGCCCTTCCCAAGCAGGAAGGCAATTTGCAATTTCATAGACCCACATATACATGTGCTGCCCAGCCCCCAATGCAACCTATAAGTGAGCAAACATAAAAATCATATTTTACAAACTTATTTGACCAACAGCTATGTAGTCAGTAAGTACTACGCTAATGGTGTTAGCCAAAAACTCACATCTCAATATTTTTTTAAAGTTTTTATGAGAGTGAGCATCATAAACTCAAAGCATCATATGTCGAGACTGTGGTAACCTGAGGACCCCCTATATAATTATTGTTGGGCAGATATGTTAATTTAATGCTCATTCTGTTAAAGATGGCCACTGCTCTCACATGGTGATGCTCTCACATAATACAGCTAATTTCTCTTCTTGCTTGGGAAGGGGCTTTGTTATGCTGTTGGGAGAGGGGCTTTTGCACCAAAATATTTTAAAAGGAGGAGCTAGAAGGCCATTTTGAGGATAGAAGCCATGTTCTTGTAGAGAGAGGAAGAGGAGACCACGTTGTTCCATGGGAGGGAGATCACGTGGAGGAGAGGAGCCAGCCAAAATGGCGGAATGCTGAAGGAGAAGCCAGTTTGTGCAAGAGAAGGAGATGGGGAACAGATGTGAATAAGACTGGTGAGGGCCTTTGATTCTAGGAAAGAAATGGAAAAAGTGAATTTTGGTGCCCTGTGTGTTTGTTTTTTACTAGTTGGCTGGTATGAGTCTAGAATAAAGGAAAATGGACCACTAGTTTCTGGCTCTGCTGTTTCTTCACAATCTGTCCAGATTAAATGTGAACCTGTGTTGGCCAGGTGGCTGTGATGGTGGCCACGGCTACTGGCCCTACAATTATTCACACTCTTTTTAATGCAAGTCTTTCTGAGTTTTCTTGCCTACAAAGACAGGGCCATATGATGCCTCAATTCTCGCAGTACTTTTGCCTATTTAAACAATTGTGAAATGTCTGTTTCAGCCAAACACAGTTATAATATCCAGACTTTGCTTGGTGTGACCAGTCATAGCCCTATCAAGGTCACTTGTATTCTTGTCTCATTTGTCTAGGACAGATATAGAAGTTTTGCGTATGACGTTATTATAAACATAGCATCTCATATTATTGATTAAATACAACCAGAACTTTCTTCTGACTAGATAGAAAATATCCTCAAGACTGAGAGGGTGGGGTGAGGGTTCCTCATGAGTCCTAACCCACTAGGGTGGAACACTCTTGCCAGGAGTATGTGCAATGCAGTCAGCTAAAATTAATAACGCAAAACTAAATAGTGAAAAAATATTACTGTTGAATGGGAATAAAGTTATTTTAATATGTAATTATACAACCATTTGACATACTATTTTAGAAGAATTTTAAAAATTAAAGAATAATGATGCCATTTTTTAAATTACCCATTCTATTTCAGATATCAGAAGTGAATTATAGTGTTATCTGTTTTTTACTTACTTTTTTTTCTTTTTCTTTTTGTATTTTTCTGAAGCTGGAAACCGGGAGAGACAGTCAGACAGACTCCCGCATGCGTCCAACCGGGATCCACCTGGCACGCCCACCAGGGGCAATGCTCTGCCCCTCTGGGGCGTCGCTCTGTTGCGACCAGAGCCACTCTAGCGCCTGGGGCAGAGGCCAAGGAGTCATCCCCAGTGCCCGGGCCATCTTTGCTCCAATGGAGCCTTGGCTGTGGGAGGGGAAGAGAGAGACAGAGAGGAAGGAGAGGGGGAGGGGTGGAGAAGCAGATGGGCGCTTCTCCTGTGTGCCCTGGCTGGGAATCAAACCCGGGACCTCTGCACACCAGGCCGACGCTCTACCACTGAGCCAACCGGCCAGGGCTAGTGTTATCTGTTTTTAAGAAACAATTTTCATTAAATGAAAATTTGTTTTTTCTACCTCACACCAAACAAACAAATAACAAAAAAAATCTGTTTAAATGGCTATAGGGAATCATCCATTTAACCTTGAACCCTCAATGATTTGGATTGGGGAACTTTAGGTAAAAGCCCTGAGTGAATGTCTCTTGGATGCAAACACCAAGAAAGTGGATGAATGGATGACCTTTGTGCAGACACAAAGAAATGCATGTGAACAGGCTTTAGAAAATCAGCCTATAGGTTCTAGACTCTTTCTTTGTGCTTGTTAATAGGCAAAAGAAAAGAAATGTGCTGACCAATTTAGCCCTTTCTCCATGTCAGCAAAATGGCCATTAATCATTCTTCACCTTGTCACCTGATCTCCTTCCCTTGTAATCCTGTTACCTCTGTTTTGCTTCTGATCAATAAAAGCTAAGGGAGAAGAAGAATCAGGAGTTCCCCCTATGCCTCTTGTAAAGCCAGTAGCCACGGCCACCATCACAGCTGCCTGGCTCATGCAGGTTCGCATTTGATTCCGAGAGATGGTAATGAGACAATGGAGCCAAGAACTGGTGGGCCATTAGCTTTAATCCTAGCTTGCACCGGGCGGGCAAGAAATACACACAGTGAGAAAACACTTCCTTTTCTAATCAGGGCTCCCAAAGCCACTGACTTAACTAAGTTTCATAGAATCAAAGTTTTCTACCTCACCAGCCTTATTCACATCTGTTCCCCATCTCCTTCTCTCTGCACAAACTGGCTTCTACTTCAGCACTCAGCCATCTTGGCACTTCTCCTCTCCTCCACCTGGCCTTTCTCTGCTCTCCTCCAGCATGGGCTCCTCAGTCCCATTTTATAATGTAGAAATCAAAATCTTTAATCCAATATACAAACAAGGAAGTCTCTGATACAAAGTCACTTATCTGAGGCATAATGGGATTCCTCATGAGAGTGCACCACCCCACATCATGCAACAGTCAAGGGTGTGGGGAAAAGCTTAGTATTGAGAAGCTTTTAAGATTAAAAGGGTGGAAAAGGCTTAGTCTTAAAACTAAGCCTTAGGTTATAAGGACCCTGCCTGCTTACAGCCTGTCCCCCACTTCCAATGCAAACTAAAAGCAAGCAAACATATATATCATATTTACAAATTTATTTGACCAACATTCCACCCCTTTTGCTCGCTTACAATCTAAAGCACAGGTATTCCTGCACAAGGAAATTAGGCACATTACACAAATTACAACAACATGACAAATCATACAATTTCAACAATTACAATGCTACATTTCACCAGTCTCTGAGCACTTTGCCAAAAGCACAAAATGTCCTCGGCCTTCTTTGTAGTTGTAAAGCCAGTAGCCATGGCCAAAAACACAGCCACCTGGCCCACGCAGGTTCGCATTTCATTCAAACAGACAGTAATGAAACAACAGAGCTGGGAACTGCTGGGCCATTAGCTTTAATCCTAGCTTGCACCTGGTGGGCAAGAAATATACACAGTGGGAAAACACTTCCCTTTCCATTCAGGGCTCCCAAAGCCACTGACTTATCCGAGTTTCCTAGAATCAAAAGTTTCTACCTCACCAGCCTTATTCACCTCTGTTCCCCATCTCGTTCTCTTTGCAAAAACTGCAAAACTGGCTTCTTCTTCAGCACTCCACCATCTTGGCTGCCTCTTCTCTCCTCCACTTGGCCTTTCTCTGCTCTCACTCTAATGCTAATCTCAGGAACGGAGAGAGCAAGCTCCTCGTCTGCCCCACTTTATAGTGTAGAAATCAAAACCTTTAATCCAAAATACAAACAAGGAAGTCTCTGATACAAAGTCATTTATCTGAGGCATAATGGGATTCCTCATGAGAGTGCACCACCCTACATCATGCAATCAGTCAAGTGTGTGGGGAAAAGCTTAGTCTTAAAACTAAGCCTTAGGTTATAAGGACCCTGCCTGCTTTCAGCCTGTCCCCCACACCCAATGCAAACTATAATTGAGCAAACATATATCATATTTAAAAACTTATTTGACCAAAACTAGCCATTTGAAAAGCTTCCCGAGACAGGGGAGTGCTTTCGGCAAAGCCGCCCCCGCCTCCATCAGGGTATTTCACATTGTCCAAAATCCTTCAGTCCAAGAAAGGAGTCAGAGCTCACTCCAGTCATAGTACAGGAATCAGTCCACACACATGGGGCCTCAGCCACCCCCCTCATCCCTGCTGTTCTTGCAGGTCTTAAACTGTCCCAAAAAGGAGCATGTGGCAATGGCAGTCAGCATTTCCATCTCTGCTCTGGAAAGCATGATGGCATCCACCCCTATGTGCCAAAATCGCAGATCTACCAGGGGCATAGCAGGTACTCCTTCCAGCTGGGCTCTCAACTTCTGGAGATTGAGGATTGCAACTCCAGCCCAATTCTCCTCATCCTCCAAAGAGGAACTGAAAACACCAGCTCCTGGTGCTGGACATGAGCCCCGGGCCACTGCCGCCGTCTGCTCTGCAGGACTTAAAGCCCCAGCTCTGGCCTCAGCCCCAGCCTCCCACCACTGCTGGCTCTCCACAACATCCAGGGCAATCGGCAACTTACAAACCTGTGATTCCTCCTCCAGCATCTGCTCCATTTCCAATCGAATCTCGCAAACCTGGTTGGCCTCCTCTGGTGCCTGCTCCAGGTCCAGGGTCGGCATCTCTCTCCCATGCTTGCTCCTGCTACTTCCACTGCTCGGTTTGCAGGTCCTAGGAGCCTCTTCTACAGAGCTCTTGGTTTTCTCATGCATGGCTGTAAAAGACAGCCATCCTACAGCCCCCAAAAGGACAGCCATGGGGAACCACAACAGCAGCCAGTTCTCTACTCCACCACTCAAAGGTGGTGGCTCCATGCCAATCTGTATCGAATCCTGCCACAGACTATGCCTAGTGTAAGGCCATGGGCCATTATTGTGGCCATTCACATGGAGTTTCTAATTGAATTAAGGCAGACGGTAATGAAACAACAGAGCCAAGAACTGGTGGGCCATTAGCTTATGTAAAGCCAGTAGCCACGGACACCATCATAGCCACCTGGCCCATGCAGGTTCACATTGGATTCAAACAGATGTTAATAAAAAAACGGAGCCGAAAACTGGTGAGCCATCACCTTTAATCCTAGCTTGCACCTGGCGAGCAAGAAATACACACAGTGGGAAAACACTTTCCTTTCCATTCAGGGCTCCCAAAGCCACTGACTCATCCGAGTTTCCTAGAATCAAAGGTTTGTACCTCACCAACCTGATTTACCTCTGTTCTCCATCTCCTTCTCTCTGCACATACTCTGTACAAACTGGCTAATCCTTTAGCAGTCTGACATCTTGGCTGCTTCTCCTCTCCTTCACATAGCCTTTCTCTACTCTCCTCCGGCATGGGCTCCTCTGCCTCATTTTATAGTGTAGAAATCAAAACCTTTAATCCAGTATACTAACAAGGAAGTCTCTGATACAAAATCACTTATCTGAGGCATAATGGGATTCCTCATGAGAGTACACCACCCCACATCATGCAACAGTCAAGGGTGTGGGGAAAAGCTTAGTATTGAAAAGATCTTAGTATCAAAAGGGTGGGAAAGGCTTAGTCTTAAAACTAAGCCTTAGGCTATAATGACCCTGCCTGTTTACAGCCTGTCCCCCACACCCAATACAAACTATGAGTGAGCGAACATACATCATATTTACAAACTTATTTGATCAACAGCTTTTAATCTTAGTTTGCACCTAGAGTGCAAGAAATACACACAGTGAGAAAACACTCCCCTTTCCATTCAGGGCTCCCAAATTCACTGACTTATCCGAGTTTCCTAGAATCGAAGGTTTGTACCTCACCAGCCTTATTCACCTGTTTCCCATCTCCTTCTCTCTGCACAAACTCTGTACAAACTGGCTTGTCCTTCAGCACTCCACCATCTTCACTGCTTCTCCTCTCTTCCACGTGGCCTTTCTCTGCTCTCCTCCAGCATGGGCTCCTCTGCCGCATTTTATAGTGTAGAAATCAAACCTTTAATGCAATATACAAACAAGGAAGTCTCTGAAACAAAATCACTTATCTGAGGCATAATGGGATTCCTCATGAGAATGCACCACCCATATTATGCAATAGTCAAGGGTATGGGGAAAAGCTTAGTGTTGAGAAGATTTTAGGATTAAAAGGGTGGGAAAGGCTTAGTCTTAAAACTAAGCCTTAGGCTATAAGGACCCTGCCTGCTTACAGCCTGTCCCCTACACCCAATGTAAACTATAAGCAAGCAAACATATATATCATATTGTAAAGCCAGCAGTCAGGGCCACCACTATCAAAGCAGCCCGGCCCATGCAGGTTCGCATTGGATTCGGACAGTCGGTAAAGAAACCATGGAGCCAAAAACTGGTGGGCCATAGTCTTTAATCTAGCTTGCACCCGGCGGGCAAGTAAAAATACACACTGGGCTCCAAAACCCAGTCACATTCAGTGCTCACAAAGCTACTGATTTATCCGAGTTTCCTAGAATCAAAGGTTTCTAGCTCACCAGCCTTATTTCCCTCAGTTCCCCATCTTCTTCCTTATCCCAGATACAAACTCTGTACAAACTGGCATCTCACTCAGCACTCCGCCATCTTGGCTGCTTCTCCTGGCCTCCTCCACGTGGCCTCCTTTAGCTGCTGGCTCTACTCTCTCCGCTCTCTCATGCTAACCTCAGGAACCAAGAGCCAAGTCCCGTTCTGCCCCCATTTTATAGTGTAGCTTCACAACCTTTAATCCAATATACAAAATAGGGTAGTCTCTAATACAAAGTCACTTCTCTGAGGCATGATTGGATTGTACCACCCTACATCAAAAAGGGTAGGAAAGGCTTAATCCCAAAACCAAGCCTCAGGCTACAACAATTCTCAACACACATTAATATCACCTGGGCAACGGCCTCTTTAACAAAGTGAGCATAATACATTTTATCCGCCCAACACATATTTACAAACTTATTTAACCAACTCCTCTCTTGGCAGTCCTCCCTCTCTCTTCCTCTTGACATAAGTTTGTGTGTTGAATAGGTTTTTTCCCACATGACACTAGTAGTTCCAAGAGGGCTGGAATACTGCAAATGGCCATCAAATTATTAGCTAAGTCTAGTGCCCATGTGTCTCACACAAGCCCTGTTTCTACCCTACATGTAACAGAAGCTGGGCTCATCTAATTCTAATTCTGTTCCCAGCTGGCACTACTAAGTAAAAGCTTCATTCTGTCTCCCAGCAAAACTACTTGGCCTGTAAACTCTAACCTAGATTGTCCATTTGTAACTGTAAAGCCAGTAACCAGGTCCACCACTACAGCTGCCTGGCCCATGCAGGTTTGCATTGGATTCGGACAGTCAGTAAAGAAACAACGGAGCCACAAACTGGTGGGCCATAGTCTTTAATTCCAGCTTGCACCCGGCGGGCAAGTAAAAACACACACTGGGCTCCAAAACCCACTCACATTCAGTGCTCACAAAGCTACTGACTTATCTA